>NC_142474.1:68927500-69552500 GCF_049115385.1 Moschus berezovskii
AAAAAGCCCCACGAAGGGCGAAGAGCATTTCCCCATCCCCACTCCCCACCCCCACCCGCAGACTGTCTTAGGCAGCCAGGACACCTTCCTTTATGTCCAATTTTTCATTTTTATTTATTTATTTAAATTGTAAATTTTATTAGAAAACCAATTTTTCATTTTAAATAATAAACTTCTACAGTTTAAATAATTTTTTAAAAATTTACACAATTTAAAGTTTTAACTGTGACTCATTTGTTGTGGGGAGGGATGTGGGTATGTCTATTGTATTATTTGAAGACTAGATAAATTAGAGGAGGTCTATAGGATTTGGGCTGCCCAGGTGGCGCTAGTGGTAGAATCCCCCTGGGTTCTTCCCAGGTGGCAGAACCCACCTGCCAGCAGGAGAATTAAGAGATGCAGGTTCAATCCCCGGATCAAGAAGATCCCCTGGAGGAGTGCATGGCAACCCACTCCTGTATTCTTGCCTGGAGAATTCCACAGACAGAGGGTCCATGGGGTCGCAAAGAGTCAGACACGACTGAAGTGATGTAGCATGCACCCATAGGATTTGGAATCAAGAAAGTTAAGAGTTTTTGTTGTTTGTTCTAGTTTAGGCAACTTAACCTTTCTAAGTTTTGACTCTCTTACAATAAAACAGGTGTAATGTTTTTTAGAAAAGCCTATGAGCAGACTATTATAATAGCTCTCATAGCTTTAAGTTTAAGGCATCATCAGAGTGTCACCCCAACAATTAACCTGGGCCTGTTTGATAAGACCTAGATCTGGGCCCTGATGCATTCTAATCTTGGCCTAACCCAGTGACTCACTATGTGACCCAGAGATGGTTGGTTTCCCCATTCAACTTTTAGAATTGTGAGATGGCAACCCTAACATCAACCAGGTTACTGTCTGCCACCCTGATCTACTCAGAATAAAAAGCTGCTACATGAATGCAGAATAGAAAATGAGCTCTGTGTTGAAAGGACTTGCCACCAGACCACATGTCACAGCTAAAAACAAGTGCTCAGGATTTCCTGCCTCATGGTCTAGTGCCCAGGCCAGATGTTTGGTGAGAGAGGAAGTAGAAGTGACCCACTCCAGAACTGTCTGCTCTCACAAGCTGCCAGTTGGCCTGGCATCAAGGGACTTTCCCAGTAACTTAGTGAAGATGGTTTCTGCTTGGCTCCATCCATGAATAGCCTTCTGGTGAGGACCAGGGACACTGCTGCCCAGGAGCTGGATGCTTGAGGGAGCTCGTGCCAGTCCCGTAACCCTGCTCAGCCCCTGTGTGTATTCCCAAGGCCCCTGATTTCCTGGGCTTGTCATCAGAGCAAGGCACAGGGCCCTCCAAGAAGGACCACTTTGGCGGATGGGAAGGGGCAGGGTCCCACTTGAGCCTGTTGCGAACAGAGCTGGGATAGGAAATCCACCTGGAAGAGGAGAGGGAGCAGGGAAGACGGAGGTAGAAGGGTCTGTGTTGTTGAGGCCAGGAGAAAGAAAGTGCGCTCTCCTGTTTCTTTCAACTTAATTTTTATTTCAAAATTCTTTTCCTGTCTCTCTGTCCTGTGCTGTGTTTTCCACTCTGCTTTCTGATGTCCTGACTCTCAGCTTTGGTGCATATAATCTGCTGTCAGCCTTGCCCTCTGTTTGTTTCCCACAATTGCCACATGGACCCAGGCTTTTTTTCCTCTCTTTCGCTTTGCCTTCCTGCAGTTTCCAGAACACACTTTAGAGACAGCAGGCTTCTCAGGTATTGGGTGAAATCCCTTTTCTGATTTTTTTTGTAGGAACATACTTTTCCTTCCTCCTGGGAACTCTCTTGATCCCGCTCTGGTTTCTCCCAGCCTCACAGTTTGCTTCCTCCTGTGCTGGCTTCTTCCTTTTCCTCCTTTCTCCTCACGGCCAGCTGTGTTTTGGTAACAGCCTTATGAAGATACAACTCACGTATCATACCATTCTCCCACTTAAAACGCACAATTCAGGGACTTGCCTGGTCATCCGGTGGTTACAACTTTGCCTTCCAGTGCTGGGGGTGCGTGTTTGATCCCTGATTGGTAGCTAAGATCCCACATGCCTCCAGGCCAAAACTCCAAAACATGAAACAGAAGCAATATTGCAACAAATTCAATACAGACTAAAAATGCTCCCATAGAAAAATAAAATCTTAAAAAAAAAAAAGCAAACAATTCAGTGGTTTTTGGTATAGGCACAGAACTGCATACCCCTCACCTCCCAAAGAAACCCTGCATTCATCAGCAACCACTCCCCACACCCCCACCCCCAGCCCCTGGCAACCAGTATTCTGCTTTCTGTCTCTATGAACGTGCCTGTTCGGGACACTTCATATAAATAGAATCACCCTGTGACATTTCATCTTTGTGGCTTCTTTCACTCAGCCTGGTGTTTCCAAGGTTCGTGCACGTCATAGCACCTGTCAGTCCCTGTCCTTCTTTATCGCTGAGACCCAGAGATTTCGGGCATCCATGTAGCGTGCATAAGGCTGGGGCAGGGTCAGACGTGATCAGAGGAACATGCATAGAGCGGAAAAGAACGCAAAGCGATAGGGTATTGAAATACAGTGTGGCGCTTTGGCCAAAAATAGTGCTAAAATCATATTGAGGACCATCAAATAATCCTGGCAGAAGACGTGAAGTAAAACTCCATAATTCAGGAAGGGCCCAGTCTAGAAAACTCCTTCCGTGCACATCTCAATGCTCCCAAACTCCCTCCTCTTGTCCCTTTCTTCCTTTTTAACTCTGCTCGGTCTGTACAAAGCAGCAGCACCACCCTACTTGGAACAATGTGCCCGTGAGGTTGTCCCTGTGCCTGGGAACTTCAGCTCAGTCTTGGTCAAGAAAGAGGGACGTGCTTTCTTTACTGGGAATTTGGAAGGGCTCACGTGAGAAAGCACTAGTCAATAGATAGGTTGAGTTGGCTTCTTATGGTAAGAAAGATGTTATTGACTCAGGAGGAGACGAAAATGGTCAAAGATATTGATGGGCAACAACTTAGAGACTAATTGGCATTGGGGTCTGATGTCATAACTAGTCACTCGAGAGCCAGCAGGCACAGGATCAGGGAGTAAATGTTGGTAGGTATGGGTGGAGGGATCGAGGAAATGGTGTCTTGAATTTTCTTCATTTTCAGGGCAGAGGTCGGAAACCATCCTTGCAGCCTCCAGTGCAGCTGCGGTAAGTGGGAACAGCCTCCGGTGCAACTGTGGTAAACAGGAAGAGCTGGCCACGTTTAAAGTTGAGGAGTAGATCCATTGGTGCTAATATGAACCAGAAGCTGAGAAGCCGAGAAAGAGAGAGAGGAGCAGGATGGAAAAGTGCTCCTCTTGCAAAAATATCTCAGAAATTATATTAATCGTAACAAAATCCAATCAACTTACATTTCATGAACTTGATCCACGTGGCTCTAAAACATTAATATAGAAAAAGAGAGAAAGACCATTTTGAAGCTCTGAGATGGTTAGGATATTTTGAGGTTGGATTGGAAAGAAAGCAGAAAAGTCAAGGTGTGGTTTGCCATGTTCCATTGGCAGGTGATAGTGCTGCTGTGAACTCTCGATCCTGAGACTCAAGCCCATCCCAAAGGTCCTCATCCACCTGCCATGCTCTCTAAAGAGCCCAAGTGGTGTTGCTCATGCCCCAGAGTTTGACAGAGTTCACAGTGACAGTTCTTTTATTCGTAGTCTCCTGTGAGCCTGGAGAAGGCAACGGCAACCCACTCCAGTACTCTCGCCTGGAGAATCCCATGGACGGAGGAGCCTGGTAGGCTGCAGTCCATGGGGTCGCTAAAAGTCGGACACGACTGAGCAACTTCACTTTCACTTTTCCTTTCATGCATTGGAGAAGGAAATGGCAACCCACTCCAGTGTTCTTGCCTGGAGAGTCCCAGGGACGGGGAGCCTGGTGGGCTGCTGTCTATGGGGTGGCACAGAGTCGGACACGACTGAAGCGACTTAGCAGCAGCAGCAGCTTGTGAGCCCAGGACCCACGTGTGCATCCCCAGAAGTGGGCAGGAGCAGGGATGCTCCCCACTGCCACACAGTGTTCTGAATCCCTTCACTCCCTTAAAGAGGGAGCGGGCAGGTATTAGTACTACTGACGGTGGGAGTCAGCTGGGTGGTGGGGGGACAGAGCCATGAATAAAATAATCATGGTCCTGCCTGTGAGCTGAGTGTGCCTCCGCCTCCCTTCCACAATTTACATGTTGAAATCTTGACCTTCAGGGTGATGGTGTGGCCTCTGGGAGGTGATTAGGTCACGGATTAGTGTCTTTATAGCGACCCCAGAGAACTCCCTTACCCCTTCCACCTTGTGAGGACACAGCAAGCAGACAGCTGTCTATAAATAAGAAAGTGAGTCCTTTTTTCTTTTTTCCAGTTGCTACTCTTTTATTTTTTTTATTGGAGGCTAATTATTTTACAATATTATGTTGGTTGGTTTTGCCATACATTGACATGAATCTGCCCTGGGTGTACATGAGTTCTCATTCCTGAATCCCCCCACCCACCTCCCTCCTCCCATTATCCTCCCTCTGGGTCATCCCCGTGCACTAGCCCTGAGCATCCTATATCATGCGTCAAACCTGGACTGGTAATTCATTTCACATATGATAATATACATGTTTCAATGCCATTCTCCCAAATCATCCCACCCTTGCCCTCTCCCACAGAAGAAAGTGAGTCCTTACTTACCACTGCCTTAAAATTTTTTTAAGTAATTTAAGTAAACATACTCTTTAACCACTCACTTATTGATGGACACTTAGATTACTTCTATACCTTGGCAATTGTAAATAATGTTGCTATGAACATTGGGTACATGTCTTTTTAAATTTTTTTTTTCAGATATATACCCAGGAGTAAAATTGCTGGGTCATATGGTAGTTCTAGGGCTTTTCTGGTGGCTCCGCTGGTAAAGAATCTACCTGCAAAGCGGGAGACGTGGGTTCGATCCCTGGGTTGGGAAGATCCCCTGGAGGAAGGAAAGGCTACCCACTCTAGTATTCTGGCCTGGAGAATTCCATGGGCTGTATAGTCCATAGGGTTGTAAAGAGTTGGACACAACTGAGCGAATTTCACTTTAGCAGCTGCCTGGCTAGTTCAGTCAGTAGAGCATGAGACTCTTAATCTCAGGGTCATGGGTTCAAGCCCCATTTTGGACTTCTCTGGTGGCTCAGATAGTAAAGAATCTGCCTGAAGTGCAGGTGACCCAAGTTTGATCCCTGGGCCCGGAAGACCCCCTGGAAGAAGAAATGGCAACCCACTCCAGTATTCTTGCCTGAAGAATTCCATGGACAGAGGAGCCTTGTGGGCTACAGTCCATGGGGTCGCAAAGAGTCAGACATGACTGTGTGACTAACACTACTACATATGGTAGTTCTATTTTTAGCTTTTAAAGAAGTCTTACTGTTTTCCACAGTGGCTGCTCCAATTTACATTTCCATCAAAAGTGTATGAGAGTTCCCTTTACTCTCCAATATTTGTTATTTGTGTCCTTTTTGATAATAGCCATTCTGACAGATATGGACTAACATCTCATATCTCATGGTGGTTTTGATTTGCATTTCCCTGATGATTAGCCATGTTGAGCATCTTTTCATGTGTCTGTTGGCTATCTGCATTTCCTCTTTAGGAAAATGTCTATTCAGTTCTGCCCACTAAAAATTTTTTTTTCTTCCCATTTTTAAATTGAATTGTTTGGGGTTTTTTTTATGTTGATTTATATGAACTGCTTATATATGTTTGATGAAAGTGAAAATTGAAAGTATAGTCGCTCAGTTGTGTCTAACTCTTTGCGACCCCATGGACTGTAGCCTACCAGGCTCCTATGTTTGATATTGAATCACTTATCATTTGCAAATATTTTCTCCCATTCAGTAGGTTGTCTTTTTGTTTTGTTAGTGGTTTCCTTTGCTGGGCAAGAGTTTTTAAGTTTAATTGGGTCCCATTTGCTTATTTTTGCTTTTATTTTCTAAAGTTTAAGAGATAGATCTTAAAAGATACTGCTGTGATTTGAGTCAAAGAGTGTTCTGTCTGTGTTTTCTTCTAGGAGTTTTATAGTATCCAGTCTTACATTGTAGGTCTTTAATCCATTTTGAGTTTATTTTTGTGTATGGTATAGACAGTGTTCTAATTTCATTCCTTTACATGCAGCTGTCCAGTTTTCCCAGCAACACTTATTGAAGAGACTCTTTTTTGCATTGTGTATTCTTGCCTCCTTTGTCATAGATTAGTTGACCACAAATGCATGGATTTATTTCTGGGCTCTCTAGTCTCCTCCACAGATCCACGTGTCTGTTTTGTGCCAGTATCATACTATTTTGATTACTGTGACTTTTGATACTACTTAAGTCAGGGAGTTTGTGCATTTGCAGATGTCTTGACCTTGGATTTCCCAGCCTCTAGAACTGTGAGAAGTAACTACCTGTTGTTTATAGGATCCCAGTTTATGGTGTTCTGTTATAGGAGCTGGTGTGGACTAACACAGGTGTGCTCATGCGGTTTGGAGTGTGTGGCAGCAACAGGCATTAAACACATCTTTCGCTATAATTGCAGGAAGGGTTATAAAGATGCTAAAGGGAAGGTGTACTCAAAGACTGAAGGGGAGAGTATGCTTTATGGGCCCCTCCCGGAACTGGAAGATTGCTCTTTCCTGTTCAGAGCCAGACTTTGTTTCTGATCAGCTCCCAGGTGCCTGGGTCTTTCTTCCTTTTCAATGAGTTCCCAGTCCTCTTGCAAGTAAAATTCTTTCAGGCCACCCCAACATTTCCCCAAATCTGCCCAGATATATCCCACCACAGGACAAGGTTACAATCTGAACTCAAGCGGAGGTCCCTATTGTGTGACAGGAATTTTAAAAGTTTTCTGTTTCTTTTATTTTTTAATTATGTTTTAAAAAATACATAACATGAAAGTTGTCATCTTAACCATTTTTATATACCTGGTTCAGTAGCATTCCCTGGGCTGCCATGGTGACTCAGCTGGTAAAGAATCTACCTGCAGTTTGGGGGACTTGGGTTCAATTCCTGGGTTGGGAAGATCCACTGGATAAGGGAAAGGTAACCCAGTCTAGTATTCTGGCCTGGAGAATTCCATGGGATGGCAAAGAGTTGAACATGACTGAGCAACTTTCACTTTCATTAGCATTAAGTACCGGAGAAGGCAATGCAAGCCACTCCAGTACTCTTGCCTAGAAAATCCCATGGATGGAGGAGCCTGGTAGGCTGCAGTCCGTGGGGTTGCTAAGGGTCGGACACGACTGAGCGACTTCACTTGCACTTTTCGCTTTCACACATTGGAGAAGGAAATGGCAGCCCACTCCAGTGTTCTTGCCTGGAGAATCCCAGGGATGGGGGAGCCTGGTGGGCTTCCATCTATGGGGTCACACAGAGTCGGACACGACTGAAGTGACTTAGCAGCAGCAGCAGCAGCATTAAGTACATTCATATTGTTGTACAACCATCACAACTATTTATCTCCAGAATTTTTCCATCTTTTCAAGTGAAAACTCTGTGCTCATTAAGTAAAACTCCATATTCCTCATCCCCCAGCCCCTGGTAACACCATTCTACTGTCTATCTCTATGCATTTGACTATTCTAAGAACCTTACATGGTAAAATCATATGTATTTATCTTTCTGTGTCTGGCTTATTTCACTTGCCATAGTTTTTTCAGGGTTCATCTATGTTGTAGCATGTGTCAGAAGTGTGTGTATGCGTGTGTGTTTAACCCATCATGCCAAGGTTTTATTGTTCTTTGTAGCCTCTATTGCAGGCAGCAAGTCTCACTTCAGTCTTATTTGACATACAAATTCAGAAGACTCATGGTAGGAAGGCTTTCTGGTGATGACAAAGCCCACAGAATAAACCCTCCACTCTCAGGCACCTGCAACAGGTATGTTTCTTTACATGTCAGTTTCCACAGAGAATTGAGGTACTTTCAGGCATTGCTGGCAAGAGTTCAAAGCAGCTTAACAGCTAAGGAGGAGGACTTTGTAACATTTAACAAACATCAGTGGGTCTCACTAAACTGAAATGAAGGTGTCAGAAGGTCTGCATTCCCTTTGATCCAGCAATTCAGCTTAGACTAATTTATTCTGAAGAAACAACCTCCCAGATGCAAAATGCCAAATAAAAAACGTTATTGACTGTGGATTTTTTTTTATAATAGCAAAACCCTGAAAGCACAACCAAAGTCCTTGTCCATAAGAGACTGGTTGAATCCATCATGGAGCAGTCATGCTATGGAGTATTATGCAGCTATAAAAAAGAATGACTGAATCTGTATGAACTGATGTGTAAGGATTTATAAGCTATAGCATTAAATGAAAAAGCAATGTGGAAAAGAATATATAAAGCATGTTACCATTTATGTAAAAAAAAAAAAAGTTTGCGGGGAGATGAATATGTGTGTGTTTGCTTGTTTCCACCAGAATCATAGGACAGGTAAACCAGAAACAAATGAGGATGATTACCTACAGAGCATAGGTGTGAATGAAGTGGAAGGAATACAGATGAGAGCAATAGTTTTCACTTCTGTGAGGTTATAAGTATTTAAAAAATTAAATTAAATCTGAGAGGAGTTTTAAAAAACCCTTGAAGCTAAATGTGAACATAAATAAAAGGATCTATGTGGTTAGCAAACTGATGGTGTAACAACACAGATAAGAACTCCATGTAACTTTTGAACCCTGTGTTCTGATTTGTGCTCCTGCTCAGTCGCTCAGTCGTGTCTGGCTCTTTATGACCCCATGGGCTGTCCACGGAATTCCCCAGGCAAGAATGCCGGAGTGGGTTGCCATTTCCTTCTCCAGGGGATCTTCCGGACCCAGAAATCAAACACGTGTCTCCTGCATTGGCAGGTGGTTCTTTATCACAGAGCCACCAGGGAAGCCCCACGCTCTGACTAGTGGAATATATTCTGAGGGGATAAGACCTGCAAGAAGTTGATGAATTAGGCTAGTAACTGAGAGTAATATTGGGGTCATCATGTGAACCCCTCTTGTTCATGTTGTAGGATACAGAAATGAGTCAATGTGTTAACTGTGTGGGGGTGACCGAAGGCTCTCTTTGTAGTGGGGGGGAAGTAACACAGAATGGAGGTAAATATGGAGTGGTAATGTGATCCTGTATGAGAAATGGAGGTATCAGTAGACACTCATGGTGTTCCAGTTCGATCCGCTGTTAAAGACAAAGGGGAACATCAGTTAAAGCTGTGAAAACATACCTCATTCAGCAGCCAGTGGCCATGGGGAAAGGAACTGAGATCGTTTTCTCTCTTTCTTTCTGGCTGCGCTGGATCTTCCTTGTTGCACACGTGCTTTCTCTGGTTGCGGCGAGTGGGGGCTACTCTTTCACTGCAGTGCTTGGCGTTCCGTTGTGATGGCTTCTCTTATTGTGGAGCGCAGGCTCTAGGGCAGCAGGCTTCAGCCGTTGTGGCACACGGGCCTAGTTGCCCTGCTGCATGTGGAATCTTCCCAGACCAGGGATCGAACCTGTGTCCCCTGTATTGGCAGGCGGATTCTGAACCACTGGACCACCAAGGAAGTCCAATGTCTTTGTTTGCAGAAGACAGTAAGACTTAAGGGTGAAATGCCCGAATGTCTGCAGCTTATTTTCAAATGAAAGAGAGAGAAAAAGGGAAAGGGGAAGAGGAAGGGGGAGGGAGAAGAGGGAGCTGGAGAAGGAGGGGTGAGGAGAGAGGGAGAGGGCAAATGTGGCAAAATGTTAACGACTGTTTGAGTCTGCAGACAAGTATACAGCTATTCTTTTTTCTTTTATTTTTTTGCATGATAATAGTGTAATAGTGTTAGTCGCTCAGTCATGTCTCTTTGCAACCCCGTAGACTGTTGCCCACCAGGCTCCTCTGTCCATGGAATTCTCCAGGCAAGAATACTGAAGTGGGTTGCCATTTCCTCCTCCAGGGGATCTTTCTGATCCAGGGATTGAACTCAGGTCTCTTGCATTGCAGGCAGATTCTTCACTATCTGAGCCACCAGGGAAGCCCATATAGAAGGAAGGGAAGCCACATGATAGGAGATTTATTAGAACAAATTCCATGATAAATCATATAAAATAGCCATATTTTGAAAGACATCCATGAAGACTACCTGAGGACAAACTCACAGAGGTGCCTCCAAGAAACCAGACAAATAAGTTACCAATCCCAAAGTAAAGGCTGGAGGAGAAAGGGGCACAAATTTGTGAATAAAAAAATTGTACAGTGATCATCATGGGGGATGGGGGGCAGGGGGATGGAGGTGATGTGGATGGACAGCCACTGCTTGTTTCTGAGGGACAGCTGTGTGGGGCATGGTCGGGGGGCAAGCACCTCCTCTGTGTGGACACAGCAGACTCGAGGGCAGGGCTGGGCATATACAGCTATTCTTGTACTATTCTTTCACTTTGTTGTAGGAGAGATACTTTTAAAATAAGAACTTGGGAGAAACAGTCTTCCTAGCAGAAGTCACCTATCAATGAGAAACAGGGTAACACATCAAGGTCAAGAAAGCCTCTCTCGGTGGATTGGCAGGACCCCGGAAGCAGCAGACATGCCCCCTGGCACTTCAGCATCATTCAGATTGTCTTCCAATCTGTGTGCCCTGCACAGTCAGTCGCGGTGAGCAGAGCAGTGCTGACAGCAGACAGGGATGTGAGATGGCCCTTTCCCCACTGTGGGCTAACAAGATGAGCCGAGGCCAGATTGGTAGACCAGCTGGCCAAGGGCAGAGGTTCCTTCTGTGCAGTCAGAAAGGAGGAAGTCAGGTGCCAGTTCAAGCTTGGACAACTTATTTGGGTCTTATTTGAAAACTGGGGGAAATATAGTCTCTTTATTTATGCAAAAGAGATCAAATAAGACCTTGTACAAGGCAAAACAGTCTTCACAGATTTTTCTTATTATTTTGTTTTGCAGATTATCTCATTTCATTTCACAGATTTTTATTTCTGGAAATATGGTAGCTTTTTTCATATCTGGGTTGTTACAGATGCCCTTGCTCTTTGTAGTTCTATTACAGTTTCTAATACAGAATTTATGATCTTTCTATTTCACATGATTCCATCATAAAAGAAAAAAAAGAAGCACTATATCTAAAAGGGTCTTTGCCATGTTGTTGAATCCTGCTAACTCTTTAGGAGTCAGAAGTAGAGGTCTTCTTTTCTGACTGGGCTTCACTGAGAACTGATTGCATATTTCAAACTTGTTTCTCTTTCACCATCGGTATGCTTTCAGGGCCTGGTGCAGTAGGACACTTTCAAACTAAGACATGCTTTCTGGGTGAATCAGCCTAATGTATAGTAAGAAATATTCCTGGAAGCCATTCCTACACTAGGAGGGCTGATAGCAACCATACACCTAAGTGATTGTGAACCACATGGGATCCCACCAAACCCAATAAGATGTATCCCTAAGTCAACTAACTTCCCCTTAGCTGGAATCCAAAATGCCATAGCTTTCCAATATATCTGTGCAAGGGGAAGGAGGCTGGAGAGGAACCCAAGAAGAAAGACAAGGACCTTAATTAATTCCAGTTAAAATATCTTACTTTAAAGAGAGAGAAGGGGAGAGGTGGTCAGGGAGAATTTCTTAGTGTTACATTTAACAGGAGGTAGAGAGGTCCATCAGGCAGTAAGAAATGTGGGTCTGAAGAGAGTGAATGGTAATACAGAGGTTAAGGATGTCATTTCACAATCATAGCTGCACGAGTGGATGAATTCCCCAAATGAAAGAAAAGAGAACTGAGGACAGAATATTGGACAATGCCTAAATTTCATTGTGAGGTATAGGGGAAGAGATGGCTATAAAATCTTAGTCTAAGACACTGATTACAGACAGGATATGAAGAATGAAGACAGCTTGGTTTGGGTTTTTATCATTTATAACAGAAAGACTTTTGATAATACATACATTGAAATATTTAAGATGAGCTATAAACCTATATTTATAGCTCTTCTACAATTATAAAATCAAAACATATTAAGTACAAGCAGAACTACAAAACTCAAAAAATAGAAATTGACATTCTGTATGACAGATGGTATTGTTTTGCTGAAATAAAATTGCTGCTATTGGCGTTAATAGTAGAAAATCTATTTATATGGTTTAGATTTCTCTTGTTTTGTTATTTTGATTTTGAGCATACTTCCCACCATTTGGGTAATTGTCATGATATCTCTGGTGATATCCTTCCTTGACAGAGTTTGTTTTATATCCCCTATCCATTACTGAGAAGAGACCATCTAATGCTGCATCTCAAATATGATGGCAAAAGTATCAGATAACAACATTTATTCATTGAGTGTTCACTATACCCACTAATGGCTTCCCAGGTGGCTCACTGGGTAAAGAATCCTCCTATAATGCAGGAGGTGAAGGAAATGTGGGTTCAACACCTGGATCAGGAAGATTCCCTGTAGGAGGGCATGGCAACCCACTCCAGTATTCTTGCCTGGAGAATCCCATGCACACAGAGGTGCTTACAGGGCTACAGTCCATAGAGTCACAAAGAGTTGGACACGACTTAGCAACTGAACAACAACTGTCAAAAAAATGTTTGTGTCAACCTTTCCACATCAAAGCCCTTATGGGAGTCAGTGTACAAGGAGTATGGGTGTGGAAGTCAGATGATTTAGAATTTAGTGATGCTCTCATTCCAATCCCAAAGAAAGGCAATGCCAAAGAACGCTCAAACTACCGCACAATTGCACTCATCTCACATGCTAGTAAAGTCATGCTCAAAATTCTCCAAGCCAGGCTTCAGCAGTATGTGAACCGTGAACTCCCAGATGTTCAAGCAGGTTTTAGAAAAGGCAGAGGCACCAGAGATCAAATTGCCAACATCCGCTGGATCATGGAGAAAGCAAGAGAGTTTCAGAAAAACATCTATTTCTGCTTCATTGACTATGCCAAAGCCTTTGACTGTGTCGATCACAATAAACTGTGGAACATTCTGAAAGAGATGGGAATCCCAGACCACCTGACCTGCCTCTTGAGAAACCTGTATGCACGTCAGGAAGCAACAGTTAGAACTGGATATGGAACAACAGACTGGTTCCAAATAGGAAAAGGAGTACGTCAAGGCTGTATATTGTCACCTTGCTTATTTAACTTATATGCAGAGTACATCATGAGGAACGCTGGGCTGGAAGAAGCACAAGCTGGAATCAAGATTGCTGGGAGAAATATCAATAACCTCAGATGTGCAGATGACACTACCCTTATGGCAGAAAGTGAAGAGGAACTCAAAAGCCTCTTGATGAAAGTGAAAGAGGAGAGTGAAAAGGTTGGCTTGAAGCTCAACATTCAGAAAACAAAGATCATGGCATCTGGTCCCATCACTTCATGGGAAATAGATGGAAAAACAGTGGAAACAGTGTCAGACTTTATTTTTGGGGGCTCCAAAATCACTGCAGATGCTGATTGCAGCCATGAAATTAAAAGACACTTGCTCCTTGGAAGGAAAGTTATGACCAACCTTGATAGTATATTAAAAACCAGAGACATTACTTTGCCAACCAAGGTCCATCTAGTCAAGGCGATGGTTTTTCCCGTGGTCATGTATGGATGTGAGAGTTGGACTGTGAAGAAAGCTGATCGCCGAAGAATTGATGCTTTTGAACTGTGGTGTTGGAGAAGACTCTTGAGAGTCCCTTATACTGCAAGGAGATCCAACCAGTCCATTCTAGAGGAGATCAATCCTGGATGTTCATTGGAGGGACTGATGCTGAAGCTGAAGCTGCAATACTTTGGCCACCTCATGCGATGGGTTGACTCACTGGAAAAGACTCTGATGCTGGGAAAGGTTGGGGGCGGGAGGAGAAGGGGACGACGGAGAATGAGATGGCTGGATGGCATCACCGACTCTGTGGACATGAGTTTGAGTGTACTCCGGGAGTTGGTGATGGACAGGGAGGCCTGGCGTGCTGTGATTCATGGGGTCGCGGAGAGTCGGACACGACTGAGCGACTGAACTGACTGACTGACTGACTCACTAGCTTTAACATTGGGAATTTGTTCAATCACTTGTTTTTCTCATCTGTAGAGAAGTGTTATGATGATTAAATGAAGTTATGTAGCTAAAATGCCTCAAGCTGCCTGACACATAGTTGGTGTTCGGTAATAGTGGCTATTATCAGTTTTAGGGCTAGGATAAATGTGGAACTCAAAATGCTGGTAAACTAGGTAAGCAAGGCTCAGAGGTCTGGGCGGTCTGGACCAATCAAACTAAGGGCAGGCGTTGGCACTTAGGATGATTCAGAGTCTGTATCCAGGTTGTTGCTTGTTCTAAATTTTTGCAATGTGATGTCCTGCTGGGTTTGTGTCTAGATAGTGCACCTGCCCCACAGCTGTTCAAAAACCCAGAGTCACTTACTCATCACATCTTTTTGTAAATTTCATTATCAATTTGGGGGAAAGGCTTTGGTACACAATCCATTCCTGGGGGGTAAAGTGATTATTTCCTTCATCTTTGAGGATGATAATCCTTTTGGGTCTCTCTGGACTTTCTTCTTTTAGTCTTTCTTAAAGAACTAATTTCTGTTCTTTTGTTGTTATTGTTGTTGTTGCCATTGTTAGTCTGAAGAGTTCAGTCCTAAGCATGCAGGAGCAGAGATTAAGTTCACGCAGACCTGATTTCATCCCGGGTCTGTCACTTCACTGTTGCTTGATCTTTCTGAGCATGAGTTTCCCCTGCTGGCAAATAAGGAACAACAAAGCTCACCTCCTGAATTGTTAGGAGGATCAAAGGAGAAATAGCTGTGAAACCTGGACTCTTCAGCACTGTTCACATCTTCCTAAGTTCTCCCACCCCACTTAAAGAGCTCTTTGCAAGATCAGCAGTTCTTTGACATACAAAAAAAGCAGTTTTAATTCCTGTTTGGAAAAACGATAGCACCAAGCTGAGTTTTAACCACACTTGAAAAAATTGGAGAGGGGTTTTAAATTGGAAGCTTACTTTATTCAGGATGAAGAAATACTGAAATCAAGGGGGAAAAAAATCTACTGCTAACTTAAATACATAATTATTACCATAATTTGTTTCTTTTTTTAAAACTGAGGAGTACAACTAAAACACAAATGATTTCCAAAGATTGTCTGCAAATGCATTTAGCATGAGGCGGTACAGTGCAGGGGCCCTGCCACTGATGAGCTCTAGAGTCTCAGCACGTCCCCCCTTCCTCTCTCCTCAGTTTCCCACCATAAAATGGGTTGGTTGTGCTTAACTGGGAAGAGGAGCGGAGCTTGGGTATGTGTGCGATGTTTCTGCTCTCACAGGGGTGATAGGTATATGGTAACCAGATTCCCAGTTAGCCCCCACAGACCCCTAGCTCTCTAGGCACCTCCTCCCCAATATCGCAGCAAGATCGATCTGTGTGACCATCTTCAAAAGTGAGGGCCATTCATCTATTGATAGATACTTGGGTTGCTTCCATGTCCTGGCTATTGTAAATAGGGCTGCAGTGAGCATTGGGGTGCATGTGCCTTTTTGAATTATGGTTTCCTCAGGGTAAATGTCCAGGAGAGGGTTGCTGCCTCATAAGGTAGCTCTATTTTTAGTTCTTTAAGGAACCTCCATACTGTTCTCCATAGTGGTTGTATCAATTGAGGGTTGGTGGGAGGGGGGTGCAAGAGGGAGGAGAGATATATATACACATAACTGATTCACTTTGTTGTCCAGTAGAAATTAGTACAACATTGTAAAGCAATTGTACTCCAATTAAAAAAAAAAAAGTGAGGGCCAGTCATCCTGAGATAAGGTTAGGAAAGTACCACGGCCTCTGTCTTGGGTTTCCTCTCTCCTTCCTCCCCCTCCCTTTCTATCTTTCTGTCTCTCTCTCCACTTGATCTGTGGAAACCCTACTGTGAGCAGCTCTGGGAAGAGGTTCATATGACGAGGGGCTGAAGCCTCCTGCAAACTGGCCATGTGCGTGAACTTGGAAGCTGGCCCTCCAGTTCAGTCAGCTCACACCTTGACTGCAGGCTCATGAGAGACCCTGAGCCTGGAGCACCCAGCCAAGCTGTTCCCAGGTTCCTGAGCTACAGAATCTGTGTGATAACATCAATAAGTGGATATTTGTTTTAGGATGCTAAGTTCGCAGTGATTGGTTTTTCAGCAATTGGAAACTAATATAGGATGCTGATCATGATCTAGTCACTAAGTCGTATCCGACCCTTGCAACCCCATGGTCTGTAGCCTGCCAGGCTCATCTGTCCATGGGATTCTCCAGGCAAGAATACTGGAGTCGGTTGCCATTTCCTTCTCCAATATAGGATGCTGCTGGTTTTTAATTAACAGAGCCAAGAATATGAAGTGTCCTGTGGTCTGTGGGACAGTCCTGCTCCCCAAATTTCTGTTTTGGAATCTAATCCACAAAGGTGATGGTATTTGAAGGTGGGGTCTTTGGGAGATGATTAGATCACGAGAGTGGAGCCTACATCAGTGAGGTTAATGCTGTTAAAAAGGGACCTCAGACAGCTGTCTATGAACCAGGAAGTGGTCCCTCACCAGACACTGAATCTGCCAGTGTCTTGATCTTGGGCTTTCAGCCTCCATAGCTGTAAGATGTAATTGTTTATTGTTTAAGTTGCACAGTCTATGGTATTTTTGTTAAAGCAACACGAATGGACTGACACACCCCTAGTGTGGAGACCAGGCCTCTCCCAACACTGGCACGACCTCTCTCAGCTTGAAATATGTATGATTATCCTTGGCGAGTATCCAGTAGCCCAGTGATTCTTTTTTTTAATCTATTTTAAGAAATCCTGGCAGATGTGGACAAAATTATGTGCAAGGATATCTCTTGTCCCTTTGTTTGCAAAACTCACTGAAAATAACCTAAATGTCCACCAACAGAGGATTGTAAGTTGTAGTACATCTGAAATATTATGCAGCTCCTGACAAAAATGAAGTCAGTCTATCTGTAATGGCATAAAATGAGCTCAAATGCCAAAGAATGCTCAAACTACCACACAATTGCACTCATCTCATATGCTAGTAAAGTAATGCTCAAAATTCTCCAAGCCAGCCTTCAACAGTATGTGAACCGTGAACTTCCAGATGTTCAAGCTGGATTTAGAAAAGGCAGAGGAACCAGAGGTCAAACTGCCAACATCTGCTGGATTATCAAAAAAGCAAGAGAGTTCCAGAAAAGTATCTACTTCTGCTTTATTGACTATGCCAAAGCCTTTTACTATGTTGATCACAACAAACTGTGGAAAATTCTGAAAGGGATGGGAATACCAGACCACCTGACCTGCCTCCTGAGAAATCTGTATGCAGGTCAGGAAGCAACAGTTAGAACTGGACATGGAACGATAGACTGGTTCTAAATTGGGAAAGGAGTACGTCAAGGCTGTATATTGTCACCCTGCTTATTTAACTTACATGCAGAGTACATCATGAGAAACGCTGGGCTGGATGAAGCACAAGCTGGAATCAAGATTGCTGGGAGAAATATCAGTAACCTCAGATATGCAGATGACACCACCCTTATAGCAGAAAGCAAAGAAGAACTAAAGAGGCTCTTGATGGAAGTGAAAGAGGAGAGTGAAAAAGCTGGCTTAAAGCTCAACATTCAGAAAACTAAGATTATGGCATCTGGTCCCATCACTTCATGGCAAATAGATGGGGAAACAGTGGAAACAGTGACAGACTTTATTTCTGGGGGCTCCAAAATCACTTTAGATGGTGACGGCAGCCATGAAATTAAAAGATGCTTACTCCTTGGAAGAAAAGTTATGACCAACCTAGACAGCATATTAAAAAGCAGAGATATTACTTTGCCAACAAAGGTCTGTCTAGTCAAAGATACAGTTTTTCCAGTATCATGTATGGCTGTGAGAGTTGGACTGTGAAGAAAGCTGAGCACTGAAGAATTGACGCTTTTGAACTGTGGTGTTGGAGAAGACTCTTAAGAGTCCCTTGGACTGCAAGGAGATCCAACCAGTCCATCCTAAAGGAAAACAGTCCTGAATTTTCATTGGAAGGGCTGATGTTGAAGCTGAAACTCCAATACTTTGGCCACCTGATGCGAAGAACTGACTCGTTTGAAAAGACCCTGATACTGGGAAAGATTGAGGGCAGGAGGAGAAGGGGACAGCAGAGGATGAGATGATTGGATGGCATCACTTACTCAATGGACATGAGTTTAAGTAAAATCCAGGAGTTTGCAATGGACAGGGAGGCCCGGTGTGCTGCAGTTCATAGGGTTGCAACGAGTTGGATGTGACTGAGCGACTGAACTGAACTGAAAGTGAATTATTAAATGAAAAATTTAAATCACAGAGCATTATAGATGGTATACCATTTAGGTTTTTAAAAACAATAGGTGGTGTGTGTGTGCTGCTTCTGCTGCTGCTAAGTCACTTCAGTCGTGTCCGACTGTGTAACCCATAGACGGCAGCCCACCAGGCTCCCCCGTCCCTGGGATTCTCCAGGCAAGAACACTGGAGTGGGTTGCCATTTCCTTCTCCAATGCATGAAAGTGAAAGTGAAGTCACTCAGTCGTGTCTGACTGTGTGTGCACATGTATGCAAATACACATAGTAGATAACATATGTATGATCCCTCACACCCGTAACAGTAAATTGCTCTGCGGGAAGGAGCTGTGTTAAGTAGAACTTTGTCTTTCATTCTCCAAACCACTGTTCTGTTTGAATTTTTTACAAAAAAGCATTGTTTTGTCATTATAAAATGTTTTAAGTCATTATATTTAGTGACATTGGTAATATCCTGTGTACTTTGGGTGCCACTGAGGTTGGCAGGGCAACAGAATTGAGGACATTGGTTTGGAGCATATTTTGCCCTTTGGCCACAGCCCCCTGAGCCCTGTGAATTCCAGGGTCCCTAAAGGACCCATTACTAGCTGGTCTGGAAGCATTAGAAGCAGCTCCACATCCAGAGATGGAACTGGGAACACTTGCACTCAGAATGTCCTGGAGACCCTCCGTTTCTTCTTGGCTCCTTTAAAATTGAAGCTGTGTTTCCACCAACATTTCCAATTTAAAAGTGGAGTCAAAGATTTCAGAAGTATGAAGTAAGAAGTATGACTTTTCATGGGTTGGACTGGAGTGCATCTACTCTGCTCACAGCTAGCCTCGCCCTGCTCATTGGCTGGCTGCATTCTTACCTCAGCAGGTCCTTGACAGATAAAACATACGGTGATAGGGGAGACCTCACTCATTATCAACCAACGGAAGCTTGGTGTTATATATCCAAAGTCCAAAAACGTACAAACGGTGAGATGAGAATGAGAGTAATAAATATGACGAAGGAAACGCAAAGTTAGATTTATGTGTGAAGATAAAACAATAAGGGCTAGGGCTTCCCTCACAGCTCAGTCGATGAAGAATCTGCCTGTGATGCAGGAGACCTGGGTTCAATTCTTGGGTTGGGAAGATCCCCTGGAGAAGGAAATGGCAACCCACTCCAGTATTCTTGCCCAGAGAGTCCCCTTGGGCAGAGGAGCCTGGCACGCTATAGTCCATGGGGTCGCAAGAGTTGGACATGACTTAGCAGTAAACCACCACCACAATAAAACAATAAAGATAAATAGTACAGACATCTCAGATAACGATAAATAAGATCCAAAGATGAGAGGGAAACAACTATAGAAAAAAAAGAAGTACATTTTCGAAGACCTGGTTGATCACTGCTTGACCATCGTCTCAGAATAATATGAAATCATGTTTTCTAGATTGAACAAAAATTCAAAGAACTCCCCTGAGGCCCTTTGGTTTGTTACAAACAACACTTGTTCAAGATGTGTGGAGCTGAAGATGTTGTTTTTCCCCACAGTCCACAAACCCCTTACTCGGGACAGGAAACGTACATTCAGTGAATGACGGTGTCGAAAACACAATGAAAGAATGGGAAAACCTTACTTTTTTCCTTTGTATGGAATTAAACTGTTGGAAGGAAGCAAAGGAAATGACACATATCACCTCTGTTCTGGCTAAACAACCATTTAATCATTGATAGTTGTTAATCAAACTGTTTAGGGTCTTAGAGACTATGGGCTAACTTACTTATTTTCCAGCCAACCAATTTTAATTTTTTTTGTATTTCCATGAGGAAACAAGATATGGTGCCTTTATGTAAATTATAAATCTGTACTACTTTAAAAATGAAAACTAGTGGAAGATTATCCTTTGTATCATCTACTTGAGTAGTTGTTTGGTTACTTGTGCTGATTTTTAATATCTTGTAACTTCTCTCCAACTAAGTCAATGTAGAGAATAAATCTTTTCTTTCCTTTGTTTTTCTGAATATATGGGGTTGGCCAAAAAGTCTTTTGGGTTTTCTGTACAATGTTAGAGAAAAACGCAAACGAACTTTTTGTTCAACCCAACACTTGACTTTTCACTTTACCGCTCAGTCTTAGTTTCCTGATCTGTGCAGGGTATTTACTGTATGGGTCACAGGTGTGCTTTACTTACTTTATACTATACACACATGTCTATAGATGAAAGCACTTTGTAAACAGTAAAGTAATAGAAAAATACTAAGTACTTTGTTTCCTGTTCAGTTTATGGAATTGAATACTTATTCATAATTCTAGGATAGGATATGTCTAGAGCCAGACATCCTGGAATGTGAAGTCAAGTGGGCCTTGTGAACAAAGCTAGTGGAGGTGATGGAATTCCAGGTGAGCTATTTCAAATCCTGAAAGATGATGCTGTGAAAATGCTGCACTCAATATGCCAGCAAATTTGGAAAACTCAGCAGTGGCCACAGGACTGGAAAAGGTCTGTTTTCATTCCAATCCCCAAAAATGCAATGCCAAAGAATGCTTAAACTACCGCACAATTGCACTCATCTCACATGCTAGTAAAGTAATGTTCAAAATTCTCCAAGCCAGCCTTCAACAGTATGTGAACCGTGAACCTCCAGATGTTCAAGCTGGATTTAGAATAGGCAGAGGAACCAGATGTCAAATTGCCAACATTCGTTGGATCATTGAAAAAGCAAGGGAGGTCCAGAAAAATGTCTACTTCTGCTTTATTGACTATGCCAAAGCCTTTTACTATGTGGATCACAGCAAACTGTGGAAAATTCTGAAAGGGATGGCAATACCAGACCACCTGACCTGCCTCCTGAGAAGTCTGTGTGCGTGTCAAGAAGCAACAGTTAGAACTGTACATGGAACAGTAGACTGGTTCCAAATTGGGAAAGGAGTACGTTAAGGCTGTATATTGTCACCCTGCTTATTTAACTTATATGCAGAGTACATGAAGAAATGCTGGGCTGGATGAAGCACAAGCTGGAATCAAGATTGTCAGATATTGGAGAAATATCAGTAACCTCAGATATGCAGATGACACCACCCTTATGGCAGAAAGTGAAGAAGAACTAAAGAGCTTCTTGATGAAAATGAAAGAGGAGAGTGAAAAAGGTGGCTTAAAGCTCAACAGTCAGAAAACTAAGATCATGGCATCTGGTCCCATCACTTCATGGCAAATAGATGGGGAAACAATGGAAACAGTGGCAGACTTTATTTTCTTGGGCTCCAAAATCACTGCAGATGGTGACTGCAGCCATGAAATTAAAGATGCTTACTCCTTGGAAGAAAAGCTGTGAACAACCTAGACAGCATATTAAAAAGCAGAGACATTACTTTGCCAGCAATGGTCTGTCTAGTCAAAGCTATGGTTTTTCCAGTAGTCATGTATGGATGAGAGAGTTGGACTATAAAGAAAGTTGAGCGCTGAAGAATTGATGCTTTTGAACTGTGGTGTTGGAGAAGACTCTTGAGTCCTTTAGACTGCAAGGAGATCCAACCAGTCCATCCTAAAGGAAATCAGTCCTGAATATTCATTGGAAGGACTGATGTTGATGCTGAAACTCCAATACTTTGGCCACTTGATGCGAAGAACTGACTCTTTTGAAAAGACCCTGATGCTGGGAAAGATTGAAGGCAGGAGGAAAAGGGGATGACAGAGGATGAGATGGTTGAATGGCATCACTGACTTGATGGGATTGAATTTGAGTAAGCTTCAGGAGTTGGTGATGGATAGAGAAGCCTGGCATGCTGCAGTCCATGGGGATCACAAAGAGTCGGTCACGACTGAGCAACTGAACTGAACTGAACTGATACATATAAGAAAGCTAATCAAACCTAAGTGAAAAGTGAAGATATTGAAGAGCCAATTGAATACATGGGTTTTAGACAAAGGATAGGAGTCTGAGCTGAGAAGAGGCATTTGGCAGTTTTCAGCCTCTCTATAGCAGCTGAAGCCAAAGATGTGGCTGAGGTCACATAAGGAGAGTATGCAGTGTTAGAAGAGATGAAGATATGGCTTGAGGCTGAACCCAAACTAATGCTAGTGGCTTATGGCAGAGGTTTTTGTGACATTTTAGTTGCTCCGTCATGTCTGATTCTTCGCAACCACGTGGACAGTAGCCCTCTAGGCTCCTCTGTTCATGGAATTCTCCAGGGAAGAATACTGGAATGGGTAGCCAGTCCCTTCTCCAGGGGATCTTCCCAACCCAGGAACCAAACCTGGGTCTCCTGCATTGCAGGCAGATTCTTTGCCGTATGAGTCACTAGGGAAGCCCATATCTTTTTTTTCGTCAGAAGTCTTTAAACTGGGATAAATTCCTCCTAGTGAAGACTTTCTAAGAGATGCAAGAGTATGGATGTTTTAAGGGGATTCCATTTATAGATCCCCAGCTTCCATTCCTAAATCTGTGATGATGGTGGTGGTGGTGGGGGGGAGTTGGTGAGTTGGGGAGAGGGTCTCCTTTCTTATTTTTTACAATTGCCTTTCTTCCACTTTCCAAAAGAAAGGCACAGTCTTTACCGCACCATGTTACATTACCCTGGAGGGTGAAAAACCTCAGGGGTGTCAAACAAAGAGGCAGTTGGAAATACTGTTGGCACTATTTCTGAGGAAATCTACTGACTAAGTAACAAACCCTCTGCCAGAAAAGTGGCTTCCAACCCTGTGCGTTAGCAGAATTGAAGTCGTCAACCTTACTGAGTAGTTAGCTGTTAAGCCATCACAGGTGATTTGTGATTATAGATCACTTTGCAATTTGGGGTACAATGAAAAAAGAGTTCAAAGATTTGAGAGACATTGCTATTAAAAAAAAAAAACAGCTTTTCTTTTCCCGTCCATTTATTTATGTGAAAAAGGTTTCTCAAAGCTTCCATCTATAAAAGTGAAAAATAGGAATGGAATTAATGCTGGACCCTGTCTCATTCCGGTGACAAGTCATATTTACTGACAGATGACTATACTGGGGGAGCAGGGCACTGAAATATATATCTCTGGTCGCATAAATTGAGAGATGCCTTTCTGTCGTAGTCTGTTCAGGCTGCTATAACAAAATACAACGGACTGGGTGCTTTGTTAACAACAACTTTATTTCTCACAGTATTGGTGGATGGGAAGTCTAAGATCGAGGTGTCAGCAGATTCTGGTCTGCTAAGAGCATAGTTTCTGGTCCATAAATGGCACTTACTATGTCCTTACAGGGTGGAAGGGTCAAGAGAGCTCTCTGGGGTATATTTTATAAGGGCATTATCCCCATCATTAGGGTTCCATCCTCATGATATAGTCACGTCCCAAAGACCCCACCTTTTTTTTTTTTAATATTGTACCCTGAAAGAAATCAACCCTGAATATTCACGGGAAGGACTGATGCTGAATCTGAACCTCCAGTATCAGTGGCCACCTGATGAGAAGAGCTGACTCACTGGAAAATCCCTGGGAAAGATTGAAGGCTAAAGGAGACAAGGACAACAGAGGTTGAGATGGTTAGATAGCATTACCGATTCGATGAACATGAATTTGAGCAAACTCCAAAAGATAGTGAAGGACAGGGAAGCCTAACGTGTTGCAGTCCATGAGGTCTCAGAGAATCGGACATGACTTAGTGACCGAGCATCAGCATACCCATAAATTCATTGCTGAGGTCTCTTTTGTTTTGATTTTTTTTAATTAATTAATTTATTTATTTTGGCTGCACTGGTCTTCACTGCTGCCTGAGGGCTTTCTCTAGTTGCGGTGCCCGGCCTTCTCATTGTGGTGGCTTCTCTTGTTGTGTTGCATGGTCCCTAGAGCACAGGCTTGGTAGCTGTGGGGCATGGGCTTGGTTGCCCTCAGGCATGTGGGATCTTCCCACAGCAGCGACTGAACCCGTGTCCCCTACACTGGCAGGCGGATTCTTAATCACTGGACCACTAGGAAAGTCCAAGGCCCCATCATGGGCATCATGATTTCAAAATCTGGATTGGCAGAGATAACAACATTCAGACCATAGCAACTGGCAGGAATAGTCACAGAGAGCAGATTAGTGGCTGCCTAGGGTTAGGGGCCTCTTGCCTGGAGAATCCCATGGGCGGAGGAGCCTGGTGGGCTGCAGTCCATGGGGTCGCTAAGAGTCGGACACGACTGGGTGACTTCACTTTCACTTTTCACTTTCATGCATTGGAGAAGGAAATGGCAACCCACTCCAGTGTTCTTGCCTGGAGAATCCCAGGGACGGCGGAGCCTGGTGGGCTGCCGTCTATGGGGTCGCACAGAGTTGGACACGACTGAAGCGACTTAGCAGCAGCAGCAGCAGCAGGGTTAGGGGCAAGAGTTGACGATTGTCTGCAAAGAGGCAAGAGGGAAATTTTGGAGTTAAGAAAATGTTTTAGATTTTGATTTTGATTGTGGTGTTGGTTACATAATCGAACATAATAGTCTAAACTCATCAAAATGTACACTTAAAATGGATGAATCATTTTTGGATGAAAATTATACTTCAGTGAAATTGTGGGAAAAGTTTACTTTTCGATTAAATATCTATCAAATTTATAATATTTTATTGTTTTGACCAATTACGTACCAATAATAATTGTAATGACTACTCAGCACAGAAGTCTTTTTTCTTTTTTGCCATTTTGGTTCTATGTGTTTTATGTTCATTCTGCTGCTGCTGCTAAGTCACTTCAGTCGTGTCCGACTCTGTGCGACCCCATAGACAGCAGCCCACCAAGGCTCCCGCATCCCTGGGATTCTCCAGGCAAGAATACTGGAGTGGGTTGCCATTTCCTTCTCCAATGTGTGAAAGTGAAGTCACTCAGTCGTTTCCGACTCTTATCGACCCCGTGGACTGCAGCCCACCAGGCTCCTTTGTCCATGGGATTCTCCAGGCAAGAGTACTGGACTGGAGTGCCATTGCCTTCTCCGATATAGATCTTAGTAAAAAAATAATTACACAAATTGTACTGTAAACCAATATAACTGTGCTTTTCCATATTTCATCAAAGAACAACATACATACAAAAAAGTATACATTTCATAAAGTATTCACAGTCGTACAATGAACCTGGACATAAATAGTGAAATAGTCCAAAGTATTCTTCAATGAATATTAACTATTAAAAGATCAAAACACCTAATCTTCTATATAATTTATGATAGTAAATGCTACATAAGGCTAACAAACCCATTGAAATTGAACTGAACCTTCAGAATAGTTTGTCTTATAATTGTATCTGTTAAATTTATTAATATTATTCTTGGAAATCACTGCAACAAAGTCAATGAAATCACAAGAGAAATGTTTAACACTTAGAGGTGTGTGGCTATGGGAAACACAGCAAATTTTAATTTATACTTTTTTTGCCAGAGAAGTAAGAAAGTGATCAGTAAAAGGCTGTACAGTGTATTAAGGAAAAATTCTTTGGGAGAGGAAATGTGATAGCAAAGGGGGGAGAAACATATAAAATGCCATCTGTTAAAAAAGAGATTGTTCAAATATTTAAAAATATGATGATAGTGGGTTGTAATAAATCACCATATTTTGTAGATTTCATTCGATTTATTAAGAAACATGATTATAACAGCTTCATTTGAAAACACTTGTATTTATGCTATATTAGAAAACTCATTCTTGCAGCTATTTAGAGTTGTTGTCATTGTTTAGTAGCTAAGCGAAGTGAAGTGAAAGTCACACAGTAGTGTCCAACTCTTGGGACCCCATGGACTACAGCCCACCAGGCTCCTCTGTCCGTGGGATTCTCCAGGCAAGAATTCTGAAGTGGGTTGCCATTTCTTCTCCAGGGGATCTTCCTGACCCAGGGATCGAACCAGCATCTCCCACATTGCAGGCAATTTCTTTACCACTGAGTCACCAGGGAAGACCATTTAGACTTAAGAATACATTTTTTAAAATGTCAACTTCAAAAGGTACAGAGAGAGTGTATAATCTTTCAAAGTACTTTTAGGAGAAAGAAAGGAAAAAAGAAGCATTGGTTTAGGGGTAGGTGGAACAAAGACTGAAGCGGCTTAGCAGCCGCAGCAGCAGCAACAGAGGACGAAGAAAGAGTCGTCAGGAGAAAGAAGGAAAACTCAGGAAGCTTGTCCGCAGAATTCAAAGGAGGAGAGGCTTTGGAGGAGGGGAGGTTGTTCTGGGCCTCAGAGAGCGAGCAAGGCAAGTTCTAAGAGCTAATCTACTGAGAGTATAGGTCAGTTGAGAGAGTCTACCTTTCCCCTGCTAAAGGGGCATTTGAGTTTGGAGATCAAGGATATCCTTGTCCCCTCAGGGGCTCAAAAGGAGTTGGCTTGTTTTAGAGCAGAGCAAGGGCTCCAAGGAGGCTGCAAAATTGAGAGCAGACCTGTTAGCGAGAAGATGGTGTCCTGGGGGATGGAGAAATGAACTGAGGCCCGTGGACTCGAGAGCAGTGGGGCCCAAGGTCTCCCCGCTTAGGACCAGTGGGCACACGACAGGTGCAGTGTGCACCTAGGGGAAAGCCAGTTTATCTAGTCTAGACAGCACCCCCATGCCCAGCCTAGAACAGAAGCGGGGGGGGGGGGGGGTGGCATTCATCCCTGATGAAAGCATATGGGGTGGACAAAAAGCAGATCACTCCAGACTCTAGGGAACCAAAGACCTCACCCTCAGTGTTGCGTGCTATCTAAAACTCTCTGGAATCTTGCTGACCCAGGTCCCAGAAAGAGAACCTCAATAATGGCAGAAACTGGATTTCCTCCCTATCTAGTGGGAAAGGGAGCTTAGATTAATTTTTCGAAAGGGAAACATAAATAGAACATTTCTTAAAGTCTGCCTGTTGTTACATATTCAAAGCTGCTCCGTAAGGAACGAAAAGCATTTGGTTGTATCTGACAGCTAGGAGGTCATAGGTGCAGTTTCAGCAGTTTGGGGGTGAGATCTAGATTTTATGGAATGAGGAATGAGTGGGAGGTGGGGAAGCAGAGGAAACACATGCAGATGGCTATTCCTAGAAACTTGGCTGTGAACAGAAGGCGACATGAAGGATGCAAGCTTGAGAATGCAGAGCAGAGGGTTCTCCCGTGAGGCCCCCACAGCAGTGTTGGAACCTCATTCTTGCTGTTTCTCCCATCCTGCTTCCTTGGGCATCTTTTTGTTGTTTCCTTGGTATTTATAGAGAAATGTATAGCAATAATAAAGATACTTAACAACAAGGTCCTACTGTATAGCACAGGGAATTATATTCACTATCCTGTGGTATGCCATACTGGAAAAGAATATGAGAAAGAATGTTCAGTTCAGTTGCTCAGTCCTGTCTGGCTCTTTGGGACCCCATGGACTGCAGCACGCCAGGCTTCCCTGTCCATCACCAACTCCCGGAGCTTGCTCAAACTCATGTCCATCGAGACAGTGATGCCATCCAACCATCTCATCTTCTGTCATCCACTTCTCTTCCCACCTTTAATCTTTCCTAGCATCATGATCTTTTCCAGTGAGTTGGTTCTTCACATCAGGTGGCCAAAGTATTGGAGTTTCAGCTTCAGCATCAGTCCTTCCAATGAATATTCAGGACTGATCTCCTTTAGGATTGACATATAAAGAATGTATACATATGTACAACTGAATCACTTTTCTGTACAGAAGAAATTAACACAGTGTTTGTAAATCAAATATACTTAAATAATTTTTTAAAAAATCTAAAGAAAATAGGGATATGCCAAATTCAACAATAACAGCAATAATAACAAAGTTATTTATTGTTAAGTGAACTGCTTCAAAATGAACTGACAAGTCTCAGTGGCTTAACACAGTAAGGTTTTCTTTCTCATGAAGATAAAACCCTCTTGGGTTTTCCTGCTGGGACCCAAGCTTATTCCATCCATATCATCTTCCACATTTGCTTCCAAAGTTGCTCTGGAAAAGGAAAAGAGCATAGAGAACTGCCTCTGGGAGGGTTCAGTGGGCCATGACTGGAGGGGATGAACACCTCTTCTGCACACTTTGAGCAGAGCTCAGTCACGTGACCACAGGTAATCGCAAAGGGGCTGGAATGAGTCTATAAGGAGATGAGGCTGATGAATGTGAACATCTCTCCACTACGTTACTTACACACTGACCACTATGACCCGCTTAGCCTATGTCTTAGCCTCTCGGGACTCTCAGGATCTTGACTAGGGTGCTGTTCAGATCCCTGTCCTAATATTTCCAGCCTGATGCATTCAAGTCTCAGAGTTTATCATACAGACAGTAAGGGAAGAAGTTAAATCACAAAGTTCCTACATTCTGGGCTTGAGAAGTACCAGAGGGGAAGGTCTAGGGGACTGGGCAGCAGGATCAAACACCCCGCCCACGAAATGTGGCATTTCACTTTCTCCTGGGGTTCTCTACTGTGATGAGTGCTGTCTCCACCTTGGTACAGATACTTTCTCCGTGAGCATCCTACCCCCCATGTAAAAAATTAAAACAAAACCCGTCTTCACACAGTGGAGACAAAAGTGGGATTTCAAAGAGACTTTACTACATTCTACTGCCACCTAAGTGAAGAGCTGACTTTGGAAAAGACCTTTATGCTGGGAAAGATTGGATTTCCCAGGTGGCACTAGTGGTAAAGAGCCTGCCTGCCAATGCAGGAGATAAAAGAGATAAGGGTCGATCCCTGGGTTGGGAGATCCCCTGGAGGAGGGTATGGCAACCCACTCCAGTATTCTTGCCTGGACAATCCCATGGACAGAGGAGCCTGGCAGGTTATGGTACACGGAGTCTCAAAGAATCAGACATGACTGAATTGACTTAGCGCACACGTACCCTGGGAAAGATTGAGGGCGAAAGGAGAACGGAGACTCAGAGAATGAGATGGTTAGATAGCATCACCGACTCAGTGAACGTGAATTTGAGCAAACTCCAGGAGACAGAGGAAGACAGAGGAACCTTCTGCAGTCCCTGGGGTTGCAAAGAGTCGGACACAACTGAGTGACTGAGCAATAGCAACAAGGGATGACAAATGAAAAGGAACAAAACTCCACCAGCTTTTTCTTGAAAGCATCCTGGCCAGCCTGTTGCTTACCTCCAGCTGTTATGCTCAGTGTCAGGTAGCTGCAACATTAAAGACTCTGCATTGTTTTGTAATCCAGGCTGCTGGGCAGCCGGCATCTGGAGCCTCGCTTTGCTCGTCGTCATTGTGACAGAGAGCTTTGGAGGGTCGCATGTCAGCAATCACGTGTTGCACACAGCCGTTACACATGCCACATTCTGTTCGCAACTCGTTAGCCAGAGGACCCCACCCAACCCAAAGGGGCTAGGAAGGAACTCCACCGAATGTCTGAGAGGTGGAGAGCCAGCAATATTTGTTGAACACCACTAACAACTGTCACACCCACTGAGCAAACCCCAAGGGGAAATGAAACTCAGGTGCAGAGGCAAGTTCTCCACCGTCAGCATCTTGTCCTCCTGAGGAGCGTCTTCTCTCAGAGATAAGGGAGACAGAAATTCCTTATATTTGTGATTTTTAAACTAATGTTATTCCATGTGTTTTGCTTAACATGCCTTTTCCGATTATTTTCACTAGTATTAATTTTTTGAGGAAGGATCGCAAGGACTCCAAGATTAAATACACAAGTTTCACTACTGCTGAAGTGAGTGATGACATTCTTTTTAACCTCAACATGGTTACATCTTATTAATAGTTTTATTTGTATATGCCCTGTTTACTCAAAGACACTCAGAGTTTATACCCAAATAAGTACACAGTGTAGAAGGGTTATCACTGGCCATTACCTATAACAACAACTGCCAGCTTGAGTCTGCCTACCAGAGCAAATTTCTTTATATTTTGGTCCACTGATGTAATGAAAATGAAAAGATGGTTCCATATTGATTTGCTTCCTAGATTTTGTAACATCAGAAAAGGTGGATCTTAACTTTTTTTGTCAAAAAGAGTGTATTTGGTATTCTTTGAGATATGTCTTGTTGCTGGTACCACACATATGTTCATCATTAGCCATTCTTCCACTGAACTGCATCTTCTTAGCTTCTTGAGGATAATGTCATGTCAGAATCTTTACTGAAGAAAGATGCTGTAGATTATAGTTATGGCTCCTTATCAGCATAGCCTCCACTTCATTCTAGAAGGAAATGAAATTGCACTTGCACTGTTTGCTCTGTTCAGAGCTCTCTTCTCTTGTACTTTTCTCTGCCCCTCAATACTTATTTTTGTTGCTGGCCTTCCTTTTATTTGGCAATGGATTATTTCATAGTTATCTTAGTATCTCCTGGTAGCAAAGATGTAAATGTGTGATTTGTAATTCCAGGGTTGTCTTTTATTTTTCCACTTTCAAAGGGCCTCCCTCCCCCAGTTGAATGTAATATGGGCCTTCCATTATATCCACAAAATAATTGTCATGACCACATAATATACTCCAGGGTTCCCCTTGTACTTTGGTGAAGAGTGAAAAATGAACAATGTGTAAAAAAAAAAAAACTTGGGAAGAGCATTAATATACAAAGGACATCTGTTTTGAGTCTTTGCCTGGAGACCAGCAGGGATTAGGTTATCCTCAGAATGGATTATTAGCCCAAAGTTATCCCAGATGAGGAAGATTGACAATCTTGAGCAAAGTGCAGTCATTCCTTTATTCAGTCAGCCTGTCAATCATTTACTGAGTGTTCACATGCACTTTGCTTTGAAGCTCTGAGCGAGCAGCTAAGTGACACGGTCAGATTTAAACAAGCAAATCATGCTGTTAACAGTGTGAGCCATAGCTGTGTAGGACAGAGGGAGGAATAGATGGGAGATGAAGAGACTTGTAGTAATCCAAATGCAAAGTGATGAGAGATTGAATCAAAAGAGTGGTGGTGGTGGGAACAGATGAGGAGGAAATAGATTCAGGAATTATCTGAAGATGGAACCTGTCGACTTGTTGGAAATGGGGATGGATGAGAACGAATGGGAGGGAGAATGCCCTGGTGGCTGGCTTGGGCAGTTAGGTGGTGCTAGTTATTGAATGTGGATACAAAAGAAAGAATGGTGTGTGTGTGATAAAATTAGTAGTAGAGAAGTTGCTGGGAGGGATATGATGAGTTCATTATGTGGGTCTGCAGATCAGCAGAAAGTTTCATTTATTTAATAAATTACAGTGTGCTTGGGCTCCAGCTACAAGTGGGGCAATCAGATCATTCTCATATAAAGTGAAAGTGTTAGACCCTCCAGTCGTATCCGACTCTTTGAGAACCCATGGACTGTAGCCCACCAGGCTCCTCTGTCTGTGGAATTCTCCAGGCAAGAATACTGGAGTGGGTAGCTGTTTCCTTCTCCAGGGGGTCTTCCTGACCCAGGGATCAAACCTGCATCTCCTGCATCGCAGGCAGATTCTTTATGGTCTGAGCCACCCGGGAAGCCCCATTCCCATACAATGTGGTAGTTAAAAGTATGGTGTGGATGAGACTGAGCTAGACTGTGAGTGCAGTTAGAAGAGCCCCCTCTCCCCTTTACCCTCAACCTCTCTCCTGCCCTGGATGCTTTTATCAACAGTGAAACATGCTCTCAGGTTTTCCATCTTGAAGATCTTCTCTGGACCTCCCTTCAGCTCTGGCTTCACCCTCCCCTGAACTTGCTCTTTCTGAGGCCTCTTCAGAACGCTCCATTGTCTGCAATGTCATTGGAGCAATATCATTGCTCCAGTTCTAGCAATGTGAGGATGATCCCACAGATCCTCACTGCTCCTCCGGCTGCTCTGAATGTAGGAAAATGACTCTTTGTCTTTCTCTGGGTGACCTGCCATGTGCCCTATCTGGGCACTGAAGTTGACACTGTTTACGCCTCTTTGTCTCACAGTGTCCCCTGGGAAAACATCCCTTTTGGTCCTTGCTTGCAACCTGTTTTGCTGTTAGGCTTGACTCTAGTCTGGGGGCCTGGGCTGCAGGTTAGACCGTGGCTGTCCCATTTCTCCAGCTTCTCCATATCCCCCCATCTCTTCCCCATAGAGGCATCCCCAAACTGCTTTAGACACTTTCTTCAATGAAAACTCCCATGCAAATAGGTGTAACATGTTTGGATGTTTATTTCACAAAATGCAGAGTTTTAGAGAAGAGATGTTTATAGTAATACAAGCTCACTGTAGAAGTTATTCAGAACATGTGAAAATGTATAAATACAAAAAAATTTCCAGTTATTATTATCCAGAAATGACCACTCTTAACATTTTCAATAGGCTTCCTTTCCTTTGCATTTTTGTCTATGTATCTCATACATATTTTACTCAAAATAAGATTCTACTATATATGTAGTTTTTTAAAAGTCAGTTAAAGGTATATTTCCATTGTTAATAAATACAGATGGACACAGTTTAAAAAAATTGTTTTATTGAAGTATGGTTGATTTAGTGTTGTGTTAATTTCTGGTGTATAGCACAGTGACTCAGTTATACATATGTGTATTATTTTTCATATTCTTTTCCATTATGGTTTATTACTGGATATTGAATATAGTTTTCTGTGCTATATGGTAGGGACTTGTTGTTTATCCATTCTATACATAATTGTTTGCATCTGCTAACCCCAAATTCCTAATCCATCCCTCCCCAACTACCCCCTCAGATCGGCAACCTAAGTCTGTAGATAGACATAATTTTTAATGGAATTGCATTCTGTTAGATAGGTTGCTCTATTTTAATCAATTTTTTATTGGCATGCAGGTGGTTTCTGATTTTTTAATATTATAAACAAGGCTGTGATAAATGGCCTCGTTATACATAGATTTTTGTGGGGCCTTTCTGTGTGAGAGTTAGTTCCTTTAAAAATATGGCTAGAAAGTAAATTACGGGATCAATGTATTTACATTATAAAATCTAATACATACTGCAAAATGCTTTTTAGTTAAAACCAGTTTAATCTTTGGCCAGCAAGATATTCTCAACATATTCTGGGTGTTTTAAAATCTTGGCCAATATGATGGATGAATAATTAACATTATATTGGCCTCAATTTAGGTTTGATTACTTGAGAAACAGAACACGTGGTTATTAATCATCTGTGTTTCTATTTCTTATGAATTTACTTGCCATGCACATTGTTAGTTGCCCAGTTTGCTACTGGCACATCCGTATTGACTCTTACTACATGTAGACAGGATAACAACAATGATTACTTTCATTATTTAGAGTAAAATTGACTGAATCTGATAAACACATTCATATAAGTTCTGTGAGGGCAGGAACCGTATGTGTCCTGTTCATTTTTGATGTTATAATGTGTTTCACAGTACTTGGCATATCTAGGGAATTAATAAATATTGGTTGAATTAATATAACCCCCTTTTTTTCATTGGTTTTAAAAAATAGACTTTATGTTTTAGAGTAGTTTTCAGTTCACAGCAAAATTGAATGGAGGGAACAAAGATTTCTCATATGCCATATATCTCCTGCCCCACCCCAATAGCCTCCTCCAATATCAGCATCCCTCACTAGATGATACATTTGTTACAACTGATGAAACTGCACTGACGCAGCATCACCACCAAGAATCCATAGTTCACATCAGGGTTCATGCCAAGCTGCTTCATGTCCATCTCCTTCCGACCCAGGGACTGTCCTGCCAGGCTCCTCTCTCCATGGGATTCCCCAGGCAAGAATACTGGAGTGGGTTGCCATGCCATCTTCCAGGGAATCTTCCTGATCCAGGGACTGAACCCACATCTCCTAGGGCTCCTACACTGCAGGCAGATTCTTTACTGCCAAGCCACTGGGGAAGCCCACTCCAATTTGAACATGATAATATTTAGGTCAGAAATGAGGCAAAGCAAAATTGAGGTGAAGAATTTCTTTAGGTGTACCTCCTGTCCTTTTATCCAATTAAGGCTAAAGAATGACCTCTCTGTAGTGAAGTATTAACCAGACTCAGAAAACTCGTGATAGGAATGGATAAACTTGGCAAGGAACATGGAAGTCTTGATAACCTTCTTGGTCTCTGAACTACCCCTGATCAGGTTTGTTGACTATAATTTGAATGCTTTCTTACCTTGCTTTCCACTGGCTGTGAGTGGTTCAGTGGCTGTAATTTTCTTCTGGCTCAGAATTTAACCAACACTTTCCAAAGGCAGATGAAACATTAGAATCTGATGACATGAGTTCTTCATTGACTAATACCCTACCCAAAGATGATGACAGTTCTTTTGCCACTGAATCACCAGCTCTTGCCATTACAGTGCATAGCACATATTAGGGACTCAATGAATATCTGTTGATTGAATGAGTGAATGAATGATTTTCCATAAATGATTAATATCAAATACAAAGTCCTTGCATTAAAATGAATTTTCCTAAATCTTTTCTTTTTTGATTTCACCTCAAGGCATGATATTAATTCCTTGATCAGGGAGCAAACCCATACCTGCTGTGGTGGAAGCATGAAGTCTTAACCACTGGATCACCAAGGAATTCCCTTTTAAATTAAAAAAAAATTATTTTTATGTTTTTAATAAATTCTTTCATTTCTATACAGTTTTAATTAAAGAAACCTCCCCCCTTCTTTTTCTTTTCATAGTCTTTTTTTTTAAACCCCACACCATTTTTGCTGCTATTTAGTTAATTAAGTTTATCTAAACTCATTAGTCAAAGCATTTGAAGTCCTCCATAATGCTATGCTCTCAAACTATCTTCTTAGTATTACTAATTTTCATATGGGCTTTCCTGGTGGCTCAGATGGTAAAGAATCTGCCTGCAATGCAGGAAACCTGGGTTTGACCCCTGGGTCAGGAAGATCCCCTGGAGAAGGAACTGGTAACCCACTCCAGTTTTCTTGCCTGGAGAATTCCATGGACAGAGGGGACTGGCGGGCTACTGTCCACAGGTCTTAAAGAGTTGGACATCACTGAGCAACTAACACTGCTGCTGCTCAAACTCTTCTGCTATTTGGCTCCCACTGACCAGGTCAAATCCCATCTCCTCTGTTACAATGCCTGTAAGATTACCTGTGGTGAATACTATGACGATCTCCCCCATAGCCATTCCTCTTTTTTGTTATCAGCCTAATTTTGCTTGTGAGAACCATGCCTTCCCCATGTGGGAAGAAGCCTAACTCCATTTTTGATGCTAAATGGAGTTGAAAGCAATTAACACAATCCTATATCCTGGCCGTGAATATTGATTCAGAGATGGATATGTGATTCAGTTCACACCAGAGCCTGAGACAGACTAGATTTGCTGGGAGTTGTTGGTTTTCTCTGAGATAAGGAGGCATGAAATTGTTGGCAGACATCTTGCTTGGGTGGAGCTGACATGATGGGAAGCAGAGAAAGAAGTTGGTCCTTGACAATATCATTAAGTCCTACAAAGCCCATCTTCTGGTAGATTTTCAGTGACGTGAGTGAAGTGAAAGTGGCTCAGCCATGTCCGACTCTGCAACCCCATAAACTGTGTAGTCCACCAGGCTCCTCTGTCCATGGAACTCTCATTGGAATACTGCAGTGGGTTGCCATTCCCTTCTCCAGGGGATCTTCCCAATCCAGGGATTGAATCCAGGTCTCCCACTCCCACATTGCAGGTGAATTCTTTACCAACTGAGCCATCAGGGAAGCTCCCAGTGACATGAGATGAGCCAATAATTCAGCTTTATTATTTAGCCTAGTTAGAGTTGGGTTTTTTGTTATTTGCAACTGTTCTGCCTGTCTTCTCCTAAGTTCAATCCAGTCTCTCTCCTAAGCACTTTCTTCTAGTACTTTTTGTATACTTCCTATTATTTTATATATTTGTATATATACATATATATACATATTTGTTGTTGTTGTTCATTCACTAAGTCGTGTCTGACTCTGTGACCCTTTGGGCTGCAGCACACCAGGCCTCCCTGCCCCCCACCAACTCTTGGAGTTTGCCCAAGTCCATGTCCATTCAATTGGTATCACTCAGACAGTAAAGAATCTGACTGTAATGCAGGAGACCCAGGTATCTGGGTCAATCCCTGGGTAGGGAAGATCTCCTGGAGAAAGGAATGACAACCCACTCCACTATTCTTTCCTGGGGAACCTGGAGAATTCCATGGACAGAGGAGCCTGGTGGGCTACAATCCATGGGGTCACAAAGAGTCAGACACGACTGAGCGGCTAACACTAACAGTTATTATATAGCAAAAATGCACTGTCCTAATAAATAAAATATAAATATACTAATAAATACACATAGATATATGTATGTGTGGATTGAGTTCTATTGATGGTAGGTAAGACGGACAAGCCTTTAAATAACATTGTCTTTCATAGTGAGAAATTTAATTTCTTTTCAGAGATTTCAGTCACCTTTTAGTCCTTGTGAATTTATCAACGACGATCTCCACCTGTTGCCATTATGTTTAGTACTTTTAGCGTCTCTCATACATGCTAATCTCCCTTTTCCACAAGGAGAACAGGCTTCAGGCTCAGAACCCTCTGGGCAATGCTGTCTAAGTGGTTTTAACGTCATTGTTTTCAGTGTGCTCATTTTTACTTTATCTTCTGTTAATGTCAGGTGACATCTCTTTTCTGCTTCAGTAATTGTCATTCTACTTTAAATAGTGATGCAAAATTTCCTCTTTAGATTGATCTGAGAAATGTGAATCTATAATAATATAAACGGTATGAAGATTTAAGGGATAAAGTACAACTCAGATGATTAAATAGGACACTGGTGTAAAGACACACTCCCTAGATCTGGAGTACAGGGACCGGAGTCTCTCCGTCCCCATGCACTCCAGACACATCACCTAGCCCCTTGTGCTACAATTACTGCCTATCTCACCGTGCTCTACAAATGTCAATTATCGTTATCAAATGACTGTTTGTGTTGGGTATTGCCTATATTGGGCTTCCCAGGTGGTGCTAGTGGTAGAGAACCTGCCTGCCAATGCAAGAGACAAAAGAGATGTGGGTTCAATCCCAGGGTCAGAAAGATCCCCTGGAGGAGGACACAGCAACCCACTCCAGTATTCTTGCCTGGAGAATCCCATGGACAGAGGAGCCCGGTGGACTACAGTCCATGGGGTCGCAAAAGTGTCAGACATTGCCTGTATCTCAGAGTTGTATTTCCCAAAGTCCTTTGCCAGCAGGTTCTGATAAGGTTTAGATTCTGCCAGTGAGATGCACTTGGGATTTGAACAGCACAAGGATTGTGTCATCCTTCCTCCTGCCGCCACTCACACGATATAAATTTGTACAGTGAAGCTAGATGCCAAAGACTGCTCCTGACAGGCACTAGGTTCTAAGCTGCAGTGTGACATTCGCCATGGTTTCCTGTCATTTCCTGCAATTTCTGATCTCTGGGTGCAGTGGCTTCCTGACATCAGGTCCACAGCTGATGCAGAATAACCTGAAAGTTACAGGGTATCCCTCTTGACCTTCACCCATCCACTCCTTCCAAAGTCCTGTGCACATCTGATTTCATGTGTTAAAACCTTTCTGCTGGTAATAACTTAGTAGTCTCTTTTTCCCTCACTGAATCCTAACGGAGATATTATTTGTTTCATTGAATTTATTAAAAAAACAACCACTTATGTTTAATAATAATACAATAAGAGTAAACAAAAAGTTATTATTAATACTAGTCACTTGGGCTAAGCATTTACCCAATGAGGTCATTTTTATTACTATCCTCATTCTGCAGAGGAGGAAACTAAGGCAGAGGGTTGCACACTAACCGAGGTCTCAGTGATGGCCAGTGGTGGAGTTGGAGTTTGACCTTCGGCTGGGTGAATTCAGAGAGTCCTTAAGGACTCTGTAGTAGATTGCCCTTCCCCTCGCAATAAAGAGTTTACTTTAGGTCACCTATAAAGTCAACTTCAGGTCTGAAGCCAGAAGTGTTTTTGAATTCAGAAGTTTCAATTTTTAGGAGGGTGACATGGTACACATACTGCATGTTACCTGCGGGAACAGCACAAGGGGGGTCTGGGATAGGATGTTGTAATCAAACATACTAATTCTGCAATGAAATGAGTATTCATTTAAATAAGATAAAGCCCATAATAAATAGTCATAGGACATTGCAGTTGCTACCCAGTGAGTTTAGGTGGCAAATTATTTACAAAAATATTTTTGATTTTCAGAGCTTTGTTGATTTCAAAATTATAGATCAGGAATTATGGACCTGAATTTGTTTTTAATTTTTGTTTTTTGCCACCCCGCATTGCATATGGATCTTACTTGCCCAACTAGGGATCGAATCTGGGCCCTTGGCAGTGAGACAACAGAGCCCAAACCACTGGACTGCATTTTTAATTAAGTATTAGCAAATAGAAAAGATAAGCTGAGCAGATTAAAAAAATTTTTTTTCATCTATTGTCTTATTTTAAGTGTGTCTTTGGTCTAACTTTTTGTAACCACTCCTTTAGCCAAAGTATTCAGGCAAAGACTTATTTCGTATCTATTTATGTCAAGTGTACTTACAAGTATATTTACTTTATAGACACCAAAATGTTGTCTGTCATATTGTTTCACAATGCCCAGCATATCACTCTGAGTCAAAGAAAAGAACCAGACAAAAAATCAGCAACTTAGTAGTGAAAAGCATGCTCGAAATATGTTAGGTTCACCTTCTTCTAATACAACTTGACCTTCTTATATGGCATTTCTGTTCATCTTATTTGTTCATTAAGGTCTTAGCTAAAATATAAGTATAGCTTTCAGTTCAGTTCAGTTCAGTCACTCAGTCGTGTCCAACTCTTTGCGACCCCATGAATCACAGCATGCCAGGCCTCCCTGTCCATCACCAACTCCCGGAGTTCACTCAAACTCATGTTTAACACCATGTTAATCAATATATTCCAGTTACTTGTAAGAGGGTAACAAACTGTCCTAAACTCAATGGCTTAAAATAGTTTATTATTGCTCTCATGGTTCTGTGGGTCCTATGGGTTGACTGAGATGGCCTCATTTGGGGTTTCTCATGGGGTTTCACAGTTGGGGCTAAAGGCACAGTGAAGGTTTGACTGTGTACAATGTCCAAGATGGCACACCCATCTGGCTAGCAGTTGATACAAGGGCTCAGCCAGAGTTGTCATTCAAGCCACCTGTGTGTGGCCTCTCTGGCTTGGGCTTCCTACAGCATGATGGCTGAGTTCTGGGAGAGAGCCCACTAAAAATAAATATTCCAGAGACCCAGGTGGAAGCAGAAAGGCTTCTGATCCAGCCTTAGAAATCACCTAACATCACTTCTACCTGATTCTTTTCAACAAAAGTGAGTCACAGGCCTAGCCCAAATTCAGGAGGAGGATGATATGAAAGGATATGGATGTTGGAGGTTTGGCTCACTGAGGGGCGGGGTCATCTTTGAAAACAACTCTCAGACAACATAGATAGATACATGTTTACAGAGTTTAAAAGTAAATTAAAAAGATCATATACACAGAGACAAAAGTTTTATTGCTCTGCAATGGAGACAAAAATGTCTTGAAATTGTACTTCAATTTTTTTTCAATATCTTAGAACTTTTGAACACAGGCAAAAAACAAATAGAATGACTGACATCTAAGAGGTAGTCAAATGTAGAGCTGAAGTAAGGAAACTCTGAGTTGAGCAGACAGGAGAAATTCTCTAAAGCTATAAAAATATAAGGACAGGCTTTTCAAATGCTGTGACATTATTATAGGTCTCTGGCAAACCATGATAACCCTTCTGGTATATAATCAGGATCAGGTTGGCTTATGAACAAAAGACGGGAGGAGATAATGAGGCAGCCTCTGTAGTTGTAAACCAATCATTCCTACCTTTTTTTTTTCTTTTGAGTCACACACCCTATTGAGCATGTGAGAAGAGTTAGGACATGTTTTAAGAAAAAAAAAATGTATATTTAAAATTTAAGTAGAGTTGATATACAGTATTATACAGAAAAAATGTATATTTGTTTACTTTTGTTCCCTCTTCCACTCTTTCTTCCCTGTTTCCTTCTCTCTTCACTCCTTCTCTTCCTTCATTCCTTCCATGATTATTTATAGATCACTGATTCTATATTTCAGACACTGATCTGAACCAAGGGATAGAGTAGGGAAGACAGATCCCTTCTCTAGTCTCACAGCGTGTCCATTTTTATGACACACAGACAGAAAAAACCAATGTATACTAATAAACAAGACAACCCCAGAGTGTTATAAGGAACATCTTGCATACAATTTTATGGGGTTCACAGTCATGCCATCGACCCTTCTTCCTTGCTGTGCAATCAGTAACTTCCCTTTTAAACCAAAGGGTAAGTTTACAATATAAGCAGTGTGGATATGGTTGATTATCTGTTGCTTTGTCATTTATACATTGGTACAAAGGTGTTGACTGGCCCAAGTTGTTTTCAACAATGAATGACAATTATATGCAGTGTCATTTGAGCTGATTTTCCTAATCAATGGAAAAGCACTGATGGCTTCTGATGACATTTCAGAAAGTACTACTGCTGGTGAGCACAAAAATGTGCATTGCAAGGCTTTCCATAGCTTTCAGTTCAGTTCAGTCACTCAGTTGTTTCTGACTCTGTGATCCCACGGACTGCAGCACGCCAGGCTTCCCTGTCCATCACCAACTCTCAGAGTTTACTCAAACTCATGTCCATCGAGTTGGCGATGCTAACCGTCTCATCCTCTGTCATCCCCTTCTCCTCCTGCCTTCAATCTTTCCCAGCATCAGGGTCTTTTCCAAGGAGTCAGTTCTTTACATCAGGTGGCCAAAGTATTGGAGTTTCAGCTTCAACATCAGTCCTTCCAATGAATATTCAGGACTGATTTCCTTTAGGATGGATTGGTTGGATCTCCTTGCAGCCCACAGGGCTCTCAAGAGTCTTCTCCAACACCACAGTTCAAAAGCACCAATTCTTTGGTGCTCAGCTTTCTTTATAGTCCAACTCTCTCATCCATACATGACTACTGGAAAAACCATAGCTTTGACTAGACAGATCACTATTGGCAAAGTAATGTCTCTGCTTTTTAATATGCTGTCTAGGTTGGTCATAGCTTTTCTTCCAAGGAGCAAGTGTCTTTTAATTTCATGGCTGCAGTCACCATCTGCAGTGATTTTGGAGCCCAAGAAAAGAAAGTCTGTCACTGTTTCCATTGTTTCCCCATCTACTTGCCAGCAAGTGATGGGACCGGATGCCATGATCTTAGTTTTCTGAATGCTGAGTTTTAAGCCAACTTTTTAACTCTCCTCTTTCACTTTCATCAAGAGGCTCTTTAGTTCTACTTCACTTTCTGCCCTAAGGTTTCCATAGGTTTACTAAAAACAAAAAACTGCCCCCTCTAGGGAGCTATCTGCTTTCCTTTATTAAAAAAAATTAAATGAATCCATTAGCCTTGGGTTCACATTTCAAATTCTCCTTTTACTGGAGACTCTGGGAACCCACCCTTTCATCCATATTCTGAAGACGATAGTGAAGGGTGTATGATTTGCTTTGGAGATTTTTTCCTTCATGTCCTATGTTCTGTTCTCACCACAAATTGTGCTTCTGGCCTTGGTTATTATGACATCCTGTGTGGATTTAAATATATACTTTTACCTTTGGCAACATTTTAAGTCTTTTTCATTAGCGTAACTTTTGCGAAAATGAAATGTAAATACCCATCTATCTTATTCCATCATAATATGTGAGACATAGCTCTAAACTTTTTGTTATTTGAGAAATATTTTAATTGGTAACATAAAACTGTTATTCCATTGTTTTTCTATTTTTTTGTGATTTATGAATATCAGGCTTTTACGCTTTCTTCAGTTAAAGGGTATTTTAATATCTGGCATTTCATTGAAATGAATATAAAACTGGAGTGAGTATAATCCAAATATAATTATTTAAGGGATTGGTAAAATACATCCCTGTGGGTCAGATCCACCTATTTTCATAATAAATTTCTAGTGGAATACAGGCACACTCATTTTACACATTGTGTATGGCTCTTCTCATGTTTGCTCTTTCCCCTTTAAAAACAAGTTTGCCCATACCGGATTTAGAGGAAAAATGATTCTATTTCCTTTCTAATGATTGACACAAATTCTATGTATTTATCATATGCCATAGATAAGTGAATTTATATGACTACTATGTGTCAAACACTATGCTGGGGATATAAAGACAAAAATTTGTGTTTATAGCTTAACAATAGCTCCAAGATGATTAATTAAAAAAAATCATATAAGTCCCTAAATTTATACCTTCCTGCTGCTACTGCTGCTAAGTCTCGTCAGTCGTGTCCGACTCTCTGCGACCCCATAGACGGTAGCCCACCAGGCTCCCCTGTCCCTGGGATTCTCCAGGCAAGAACACTGGAGTGGGTTGCCATTTCCTTCTCCATTATACCTTCCTATCATAGCTCAGTTGGTAAAGAATCCACCTGCAATGCAGGAGACCCCTTGGGAAGAGCCCCTGGAGAAGGGAAAGGCTACCCACTCCAGTATTCTGGCCTGGAGAATTCCATGGACTGTATAGTCTACAGGGTCACAAAGAGTTGGACACGACTAAGCGACTTTCACTTTTCAAGAATGAATACAGGTTTTATACCGAGATGACACAATTCACTGGTGACACTTTGACTTGGGAGAAAATGTGGGCTTTTCTGAACTATAATCATGCTATAATTGCAGTATAAAATTGAGTCAATGCTGCCCAGAATTAGGTCTAAAGTTTTCAAAAAATTACCCATATAAATCTATGGAAAAAAACATCTGAAATTTCCACTTCATTTTGCCAAGTGAGCCTGGGGTGGGGTTGTTCATCCAAAATCCTATTAACTCATTATCTGGTGACTCCAGGTCCTTGTTTATGAAGTTCTCGAGGAAGTCCCTTGAGTAACATCTCCTGTGAGTCTGTGGTCCCCAAGGCCGCTTGAAATGAGAGCTCAAGCACAAAAATGGCTATTTAACTCAATAAACATTTATTGAGGGCCTACCATGTGGGAAGCAATCTACTGGTGCCTTTTAGAGATTCAAAATATCCCAATCTGCAGGATCCTAATGAAAGCATTCTATAACTTTTGGAGAAGTGTTCAGGTGTTGAAAAAGTTACCCATGTCCTGCCAACTCCTGATCTGTTTTTACCCCAATTCATTTCATGTATCAGACTGTTCATGGTTTTTGACTGTTCCTTGAAGAATGTGGGATCTTAGTTCCCCAACCAGGGATCGAACCTGTACTCCCTGCAGTGGAAGCACTGAGTCCTAACTACTGGACTACCAGGGAAGTCCTGCTCTTCTTAGATCATTAAAGACTAGTCTTCACAAATCTGGCTTAAATGTATGAAGGCAGACCCAAAGGGAAGTATACAATTGTATTTTCTTAAAGAGTGTACAAACAAGGTCACAACACTTGTGAGCTATAAGGAGAAGCCTAAAGGCTGTTTGAGACCTAACCAACAATAGGCTCGGCTCTTGAACAAGGATCCTTTGGAAGAGCCCAGTGACCCGGCCTCCTCCTCCACCCCTCCTCTTCCAGAACACCCAGTTTCTTGGTGTCAGTTTTCAGAAGCTGGAAAGAGAGATAATAGCAGCCATGCAGAGTTGCCAGCTTTAGTAACTCTAGTTCCTGGAATGAAGGACAGGAAGCCTTTAGATATCAGCACACTCTAACTCTGCTAGCTCCTATTGCATAAATCATTTAGCTGTCAGCTAATTACAGTATTGGAAAGTTTACATCATTCATCTTTTTATGGAACCTCTTGATGGAGGATTCTGGAGACGAAAACTCTTGACAATTTCCACGGTCTTAAAAAAGGAACGCTGACCTAGAGAAAGATGGGACAAAAGATGAGCATCTAAGTTTCAAGCAGCAATGGGATCTTACACAGTAGCCTATTTAAAGTGGTACTGATGAGCACTTAGATTAAGTTCTTGGAAAAAGAAATGTAACTTTTGTCAGGCGCAATGCTATTTTATTGAAAGCATGGTTATTTTGCACTTACTGAGTATCAATACTATGCACTTGCTTCCAGGTAGCAACCCTATGAGGCAAGTATTAAAATACCACTTTACAGATAAAGAAACTGAGGCATACAGAAATTTAAAGTGTCCAAGCTCTGACAGCTGGTGGGTAGCAGAGCCAGAAACGAAACACGAGGCAATCTGGCTGCAGAGCCCATGGCTCTCGGCCACTGCTCTGCTGACCTCACCCCTGGTCTCAGCCATTCCTCGACCTGCCAGTGGACACCACTGAAGCCTGTCGTTTTCGTGCAATTACTCGAAGCCCCGCTCCGGGTCCTAGCTCGCCAGTCCCGCCTGGGCCCTCTCTCTCTCTCCCCCTCCCTCGGGGTCCCGGGGGCCGCGCCTGGCCGCGCTTCCCGGGAAGCGGCGCCAGCACCCTGCGGCCCTGGCAGCGCGCCCCCGCGGCCGGCGGGAACACGCGGGAGCAGCGCGCACGTGCCGCCGGGAAGGGGCCGCCCGGGCCGCGCCAAGATGGCGGCGGCCGCGGCCGCAGCGGCGACGGTTGGCGGCGGCCCGTGAGGCGGGCGGGGCCGGCGGCTCGGAGGCGGGGTCCCGGGCGAGCCGCTCTGGGAGGCGGGGGGCCGTTTCCATAGCGGCGGCAGGAGGTGTCGCGCCGGGGAACTTCCTGGTTCCCGGGCTCGGCTTTGCCGGGATCCTCTCGGAAGGGAAACAATGGGGCGGAGGGCACTGCGGTAGCCGCCGCCGCTGCGCCGGGACCTGCTCGGCCCCCCGGGACCCCCCGCCCGCAGCCTCCGCCGACGGGACCGTTCGGAGGTAAGTCCATTTTCCCCTTTCCCACTGCGAGGGGCGAGGGGCTGGCGGCGGCGGGGCTCGGCGGGCTTCCCCCGGGCGCGGACGCGGAGGGGGCCGCGGGGAATCGGACGCCGCCATTCGCGGCCCCGGGGGAGGCGGACGAGCGGCGCGCCCGCCCCCGCCCTCGAGGGGCCGGCTCCGGAAACGCGCGCGGCCGCCCGGCCCCCGCCCCCTGGAGCCCGGACGGCGGGGCGCTGCGGCTGTGATTGGCAGGTCGGCGGGCGCCCGGCGAGGGGCGCCGGGGGCGTGCGGGCAGGGTCGGGCTGGGACGGCGCGGGACCGGTGAAGGGGGCTCGTGGAAGGGGCGGGGGTCGGCCAGATCCCGCGGGAGGGGAGACACGCTGCTTCTCCTCCCTCCCTCCCCCCCGGCAAGTTTCGGTCCCCGGGAGACGTGTCTCCCTTGCAAGTTTCAGTTGCGTCCTCCAGAGTCCGAGTGGGCAGGACTGAGGCAAACTTTGTTCTTTTAAAATTATTGCCTTCCTGCCGCGGAACTTCGTTTCGACTAGGCAAGGGGTGAATGAGCGCTTTGGACAACCTGGAAATCTGTGCGCCTTTGCAAAGTTTGCAAAATACTTAGGAGCTCACAGCGGGGTGTTGTTGGTGCGGCAATTGTGATGCGGGCGAACGGTTACTCGTAGGTATTTTAATTGAAATTGTGAGAGGTCTGTGGATCCACGGGTGAACATTTCTATACATTGAAATGCCCCCGCCCTTCATTTTAATCCACAGATGCTTTTTAGTCGGTAGATTTCAACATGAGCTAAATGAATCGCTTATGGGACTGGGAAGGAGTTTTGAATTGGGGCAATAACAAGTCATGGAAATAATGTGACATATAGAAAAAAAGTGGGGACTCGGTTTTAAGTACTTTGCTAGAAGAAAGTTATTTCAATCGTGTATTAATCCTTTTATAAATAGAAGTAAGTCTTTGGAATACTTAATATTTCGTAGCGCAGAGAGGTCGGACAAAACCTTAGGTACCACCCTGGCCAACTCCTCATATATTGAATCTGTGGGAAGTTCTGTTCAGGAAAGTCAGGGTGCTTTTTTCTTTTGTGAAGTCATCTTAAGAATCAGATTAGGCAGCATTAAATGGACGGTGGTTTATTTGCGTTTATTTCTCACTCAGACCCTAAAGTTAAGAAATTACTGAGTTTGCTTTTTTAGTAGTAACGTTTGTAAACATCATCTAGTTTATTACCTAAAATGAATGTTGTTCCTATGTTATGTTCTATATAGCCAATTGAAATATGTAAAAATGAGAAAAGAAGCTACACAAATAAAAGTATAAATTAAAAAACCAGAGCCTTAATGGCCAGTACAGGTATTCTGAGTTAATAGAAATTCCTTTGCTGATTATGTCTTTAAAGAATCACTCAGGTGTCACAAGGGCATCAGAGAAGCATCATTTGCCAAACATTAAGAACCCGGGCCCTAAGTCTTGTTGTTGGTGCCTACTTAATGTTTTTAACTGGCAGACCTGGCTCTCTGGGGTTAGGGTTATGTTTCTGGTGAGAATAGCCCATTACCAGTTATAACATTGTTTTGATATGAAATAGTTCCTTGGAGGACAGCTGCCATTGGTGAAACAAGCCAGTAAGTACAAGTGTTGGCTTTGGCACCATCTGTTAATTGGCTGGTCATCCTTGGGAACTGAGACAACTTCCTGGTATGGCAAATGCAAGCTGGGCCCCAGTGCCAGGCAGAGGTTGCACGGTCAGTTCAGTCTTTGCCAGTGGTGTTCCCCTCTATCTCAAGTTACTGTTACATTTTGTAGCTATTGAAGATGAGTGAAAAAGAGGCCAGTAAATTTAAGCTAGTGGCAAATTGAAAAGAAACAAAATTACTTTGATGCTAAATGCTAGGAATTTTAAGGCAGTTTGAAATCCTGCAAAAAACTTAGACACAATACCAGAACTTTTAAGAATTGCTGCTTCAGTTAGAAAGTGGCAAGTGATTACATTTTCTGGTTTATGCTTGCAATTTCACTTCAATCATTTTTGTTTTGTTTAGTGAAATAGTACTGTTACCAATAATACTCTGATCATTTATTACTAGAAAGGTATAGTTTGTCCCTTCAGTGTGATTTTTGAAAGGTGTATTGCCTTGCCAGAAATGATTTATTTATATTTAGTGTCTCATTTTTTCCTTTAGAAAGTGTCTCAATTTTTACAGTAAAAGGCAATACCAAAGTAATATTCATTTGAAAGAAATCTGACTTCTACAACACTTCTTTATAGTACGTGGACATTAGAGCCTTAAAATTAATCACAAACACTTGAAGTCTCAACTGGTCTCTGCCATTTCCAGGTTATGGCATTTCATGAAGATAACTTAGTTTTTAAAGGTTGTTTCTTTGTAAAATTGGGGAGAATTATAAATTCACATTTGTTTTTTCAACAGCTATTTCTTGGGTGCCTTCTTGTACCCACAGCCTTGTGTCGTGTACCTTGTTTTGAACAACTAGAGGGATCAGTCCTTTGAAGTACAGTACATGGAACTATAAAACCTGTCACCAGGGAACCTGACTTGGTTGGGAGAGGCAGGGTAAGCTGTCCTGAGGAAATTGCTGGTAAGACCTGAAGGATGAGGAAGAGATGGCAGGTGGAAGGGTGGGACACTGAGGATGAAGGAGCGCATGTAGAGAAGAGAATGCTTGTGGGTGAATGAGTTCTCTCTGTGGCACCTGTCGCACCACTGTTGCTTGTGGAGAGAAGGTTGGCTCTTGGCCTCATGAACTGCCATCATCTTAACCAGGTGGCTCAGCCTTTGTAGAGAGTCCATCCAGATGACTCCAACCTCGCTAGACTGGAGATGACTCTGCACAGTTTGGTGTCCACTATTATACAACTCTGGCACTGATTACTTGATAATTTCTATATCTGTAAAACTGGAATTAAATGTTAAAAGATTCTTTGATTTCCTTAGACTGTATAATATTGGTGTTTTAAAATTTTGAGAACATTTTCCTTGGAAGAGCTTCAGTGCAGTTCAGTTCAGTCACTCAGTCATGTCCGACTCTTTGCGACCCCATGAATCACAGCACGCCAGGCCTCCCTGTCCATCACCAACTCCCGGAGTTCACTCAGACTCATGTCCATCGAGTCGGTGATGTCATCCAGCCATCTCATTCTCTGTCATCCCCGTCTTCTCCCACCCCCAATCCCTCCCAGCATCAAACTCTTTTCCAGTGAGTCAACTCGTTGCATGAGGTGGCCAAAGTATAGACCGCCTTATTTAAAATGTCTACTCCTCACAAAATGCAAGTAGCAATTCACTGTATGCTCTGGAGTTTCACATCTTGTTTGGTTAAGTATTTGGGGCTGTAAAAAGATTACTTAATTATCCTCTGAGAGAGGTATACATTGCACCTGTGTCTTGATGACATTGATACTAGTGGAGAAGTTTTCATTTTATTCTGGATTTTCCTTCACTGAATTAACAAGGGAATTAAAAAATATTAGAGTAATGCTTTTCATGAAATAAGTGAAAGAATATCATCTTAAGCTTCTTAGTATATTAATTTTGGTTGTCTGTGTGCTCAGTCGTGTCTGACTCTTTGCAACCCCATGGACTGTAGCCTTCCAGGCTTCTCTGTCCATGGAATTTTCCAGGCACGAATACTGGAGTAGGTTGCCATTTCCTTCTCCAATGAGTGTGAACTCAGTGCAAAGTATGGAATTTTGCAGGCAAGAATACTGCAGCGGGTTGCCATTTCCTACTCCAGGGAATCTTCCTGACGCAGGGATTGAACCAGTGTCTCCTGCATTGGCAGACAGATTCTTTACCACTAGCGCCACCTTAGAAGCCCCCACATGCCCCCTAAAAGGGTAGAAAATGTGTGAGACATATAGTATATAGTTAAAATCCAAATGTACTTGTAATTGTAGTGCCAGAGGAGAGGGAGAAGAGTAAGACAGACTCAGTATTTGAAGAAATACTTCACGTAGAAGTGTTCTAAATCTTAGAATATTTCAAAATGAAGCCACAGACTGAAGAATATCCATAAAACAACCCTCTTCCCCCAGATCTAAATACATCACAGTAATCTAGAGAAAACAAAGACAAAGAGAATATCTTAAAAGTGAAACCATTTACCTCAGGTTGGAACTTGAACCTATGTACTGCTACTCGAACCCAGCCAAAACCCGCTTGGGGCTTGAACCCACGTGGCTGGGACTCATAACCAGCCAAAACCCTGCTTGGTACTTGAACCCACGTGGCTGGGACTTGAATCCAGCCAAAACCCGGTTTGGGACTCGAACTCAGCCAAAACCCTGCTTGGGACTTGAACCCACGTGGCTGGGACTCAAACCCAGCCAAACCCCATGGTACCTGATTTAAGGACCTAGTGAAGCTCAGATTCTTGATGTCTCATCGCATAAAGAATTCAGTGAGAAAAAAAGTGACAGGTAAAAAGTGGATTTATTCAGATGCCGAGAGAAGCATGCTCCACAGACAGAGTGTGGGCCGTAACAGAGGGTGAGTGTGCCCTTGGTGATATTACATAGATCAGTGACGGCAGATTAATATTTTATGGTGGAATTAGTGCAGCATTTGTAACCCAGCTAGTTCTCTGGGGTTTTTTTCCTCCTTGTTTCTTTTTGTTTGTTTTTCTTTTGAATCTTTTAATGCTTGTTAGCATATCTGTAGTTAGAAAAGAAAAGGTGAAATAAGGCTTTGAAAACTGAATGACAATGGAAATAAATGTGGAAAGTAAAATTTATAAAGGTTAGGTATGTGAGTGGGGGATAGATATTTCCGTGTATTTTGCTGATACCTGTTATAAACAATGAATTGGCAGATAATAATAATTGATATGAATGTTTAAAAATTAAGAGTATTTGCCTCACCTATTCCATGTTCCTTTTTTCTGGATTTGTTTTGGATTGACTTAAAAAAATAATTCCATTTCCTTTTTTTAATTACCTTGGGATTATATATTCTTTTACTCTTCCTTAGTATTTGCCTAAGAAATTCTAATCTTTTCTCTACTTATTAAAGTGTAATATTGAGACTTTCACCCTTTTTCCAGATGATATAAGCCAATTTTAAAATGATAGTCAACTTCCTTTCTTTTTTTTAGTATTTCATTGTTATGTTTTAAAATGTATATATGAAAAAAAATAAATAAAATGTATATATGTTTCATACCCCCAAAGACCTATTTCTGTTGTTTTGTACCATTATTATTCAGTTAGGCTTACTGCCCTTCTTTTCTTCTTTCTTATGTTACTGACTTTCTGTCTGGAAAAATTTTCCATCTGCCTGCAAAATACCCTTGTATTTTCTTTAGAGTTGATTTAGTATTGACAAAATCTAAAATGTTTAGTTTAAAAATGTTTTTATTTCACCTACATTCTTGAAAGATATATTTTGCTAGGTATAGAATTCTAGATTGGCAATATGCACATACATATATTTGTATATTCTTTGGAGAAGAGATTATTCTATAATATTTGTCTTTGTTGCTATTGAGAAGGCAGCTGCTGTTTTTCACTTCTTGGTTGATAATTTGTTTCTTCCTCAGGCTATTTTCGGGCTTCCCTTGTGGATCAGCTGGTAAAGAATCCGCCTGCAATGCGGGAGACGTGGGTTCAATCCCTGGGTTGGGAAGATCCCCTGGAGAAGGGAAGGGCTCCCCACTCCAGTATTCTGGCCTGGAGAATTCCATGGACTGTATAGTCCATGGGGTCCCAAAGAGTTGGACACGACTGAGTGACTTTCACTTCACTTTCACAGGCTATTTTTAAGATTTTCTTTTTGTCTTTCAGATTTGATTTCAAATGCTGTCTCTCTCCCTCGCCTCCTTTTCTTTTCACAGCTGTTTATGCTGTGACCTGGTGTCTTTCATCTGTCTTGGATAGTTCTCAGCTGTCATCTCTTTGAATATTGCCTCTCCCAGTTTCTCGTGCTTAATCTTTCTGAGACTTCAGTTACCCAGTGTTAGGTCTCAGTAACTCCACTGTGTTTCACCTGCCTTCTGGGTTTTACTTTTTTTTTCTAGTCGTTTAGTATACCTCTGGCCTTTCAGTTTAATCTTCATCTCTGATTTGCTCTTAAATATATTCATTTTCTGGATTCTTAATTTTTGTTGCTGTGTTTTTCATTCTAGAATTTCAGTTTGGTTCTTTTAAAAATCTGCTATGCCATTTCTATAGTTTATAATTCCCTGTCAAAATGTGCAAGCTCTTCACATGTCTCTGAACAGAGTAAGCAGGTCCCAGAGTCCCGCAGAATTTTTCCTGTGGTCTGTTATTCTTTGAGGAGTGTTGGCTCCATGTATGCATGCTCATTGTGTACTGTTCACTGTATTTGAAAGATTATTTGTAGAAGTAAATGTAGATATAGATGAGGATTTTTCTGTTGCTTTTGCCAGGCACTTAGGATCACCTTGATTCAAATTGAGATTTATTTTAGTGTCTGTGCAAAGACTGGTTTAGTTTACTTTTTGTGTTATCCTTTCTTCTGGGATTCAGCTTTTTGAGGTCTTATTCCAGGCGGGGGTGTGGCTCCCTCAGTGGCTCTTGTACTCTGATTTGCTGTCTTCTGAGCCCTCAAGGCTGCTTAAGTGTAAATTAGCCCCTCAGGCACCTTCTTTGATTCGGTAAACATTTCCAGGAGGAAAGAAGCTCCAGGCTTCTTTGTATTACAGTTATTTCTCAGTTCTACTTTTAACAGATATTTGCATTATTTCCAATTTGGACAGTTAAAATAAAGCTACTATGAACATTCTTATATACGTATTTTGTTGAACATATGGACTCCTTTCTTTTGGAAATATCCCTAGAAATAGAATTGTTGAGTAAATATTTAACTCTTGTAGTTATTATCAGTTTTTCAAAGTGGTTGTACCAGTTTTTAACTCTTTGATATTTTTAATAATTAAAAAATATACTTCACGTATATTTAAGTCTAGGTGTTTGTCTTTAAGAATGTTGTTGTGTATTATGTGGCCTAGCTTTGCTGGAAATGCAGGCCCCTTGTCTTTTATGTAACTCTCATGTGTTTGTGTTTTACTCTCCCAGCTGATGCTTCAGTTCAGTTCAGTTGCTTAGTCGTGTCCGACTCAGCACGCCAGGCCTCCCTGTCCATCACCAACTCCCGGAGTTCACTCAAACTTATGTCCATCGAGCTGGTGATGCCATCTAGCCATCTCATTCTCTGTCATCCCTGTCTCCTCCCGCCCCCAATCACTCCCAGCATCAGAGTCTTTTCCAGTGAGTCAACTCTTCGCATGAGGTGGCCAAAGTATTGGGGTTTCAGTTTTAGCATCAGTCCTTCCAGTGAACACCCAGGATTGATCTCTAGAATGGACTGGTTGGATCTCCTTGCAGTCCAAGTCTTCTCCAGCACCACAGTTCAGAAGCATCAATTCTTCGGCGATCAGCTTTCTTCACAGTCCAACTCTCACATCCATACATGACCACGGGAAAAACCATAGCCTTGACTAGACGGATCTTGGTGGACAAAGCAATGTCTCTGCTTTTTAATATGCTATCTAGGTTGGTCATAACTTTCCTTCCAAGGAGTAAGTGTCTTTTAATTTCCTGGCTGCAGTCAGCATTTGCAGTGATTTTGGAGCCCCCAAAAAATAAAGTCTGACACTGTTTCCACTGTTTCCCCATCTATTTCCCATGAAGTGATGGGACCAGATGCCATGATCTTTGTTTTCTGAATGTTGAGCTTCAAGCCAACCTTTTCACTCTCCTGTTTCACTTTCATCAAGAGGCTTTTTAGTTCCTCTTTCTGCCATAAGGGTGGTATCGTCTGCATATCTGAGGTTATTGATATTTCTCCCAGCAATCTTGATTTCACCTTGTGCTTCTTCCAGCCCAGTGTTCCTCATGATGTACTCTGCATATAAGTTAAATAAGCAGGGTGACAATATACAACCTTGATGCACTCCTTTTCCTATTTGGAACCAGTCTGTTGTTCCATGTCCAGTGCTTAGTTATTGGTAAATAGAGGCTTAATAGGATAATCTGGTTGTGAAGTAGTAGACTCATTTTTGAAAGCAGCATTGTAGAATCTTTATTCAATTTAATACTAAGTATAGTTACCATTAGTAGACCATATCAGTTGCTGAAGATAAATTTCTTTTTAGAAGTTGCTTTTTAGAAATATTGAACCCTGTTTGTCATCATTTTATATCACATTTTATTGTTAGGTTGAATTCTAAGCTCCTTCACCAGACTTGCTTGGGAATATTTTTCTTTTACAAACCCTTTTTCCTCCAGAGTTGATTTCTCATCACTGAGGATTGCCAGAAGAATATCATCTGGATTCCCACTTCCAACTTATTACCTTTGATTACTTCCCTGGTGGTTTAGAGGGTAAAGCATCTGCCTTCAATTCAGGAGACTCGGGTTCGATCCCTGGGTCGGGAAGATCCCCTGGAGAAGGAAATGGCAACCCACTCCAGTATTCTTGCCTGGAAAATCCCATGGACAGGGTAGCCTGGTAGGCTACAATCCACGGGGCTGCAAAGAGTTGGACACGACTGAGCGACTACACTTCACTTTGATTATTTCACTGTTAGTAGTCTTTGTGACTTCTGTCCAAGTGTCCTTTGAATATGCCCCTCTGTCCCCCTTTTCAAAGATAACCAGCATTTCAGACCAGTTTGTTTTAGTTCATACTTGGTTTATTGCAGTAATTTATTATGATGCTGAGGGATTAGAATCTTCCTCAGTTACCCATTGAATTGAAATTGATTTTTAGGTCACAAACCTTTTAGTGCTCGAAAGAGAACTTAAAAATTGTTTCAACTCCTTTATTTTATAATAAGACCATAAATGGACCCATGCTAATCCACGTGCCAAATATATGAGATATTTAGTTTATGAAAGCATTTTTTTTTCCCATGCATAATCCCTTGACTCCCATCTTTTTTAGTACTTTTGTCCTGACTGCGTTCTGTTAGCTGGGACCAGGTTTGTGTCTGTTGCTGTATCTTGAGCCCTTTGAAAAGTTTTACATGTTGCAGAGCTGAATTAGTATCTATTGAATAGATGGATACATACTTGTGTTTAGAATCCAACTAGATGTAAATCCTTAATGTAGGGCCTGGAATCCTGCCTACTGTCCTTTGTAGTTCTCATGGTATCTGCTATAGGGCTTACTATTACAGTTAGTTGTCTGAAATTTTTAACTGAGTTTTGAATTTTATTTTTATTTATTTTTGGCTGTACTGGGTCTTCTTTGCTGTGCATAGGCTTTCTGTAGTTGTAGTGAGCAGGGGTTACTCTCTTTGTTGCTGTGTGTGGGGCTTCTCTTGTTGCAGAGCATGGGCTCTAGAGCCTGTAGACTCAGTAGCTGTGGTGCAGGGGCTTAATTGCCCTGCAGCACATGGAATCTTCCTGGACCAAGGACTGAATCTGGTGTCCCTTGTATTGGTAGCTCAGTTCAGTAGCTCAGTCGTGTCCGCCTCTTTGTGACCCCATGGCCTGCAGCACGCCAGGCTTCCCTGGCTATCACCAACTCCCGGATCTTATTCCAACTCATGTCCGTTGAGTTGGTGATGCCATCCAACCATCTTATCCTCTGTCGTCCCCTTCTCCTCCTACCTTCAATCTTTCCCAGCTCAATGTGAGCGGTGTGCTTAGTCACTCAGTTGTGTTTGACTCTTGCGACCCCATAGACTGTAACCTGCCAGGCTCCTTTGTCCATGGGATTCTCCAGGCAAGAATTTCTCCAGGGGATCTTCCTGACCCAGGAGTCAAACCCAGGTCTCCTGCATTGCAGGCAGACTCTTTACTGACTGAGCTATCAGGGTCTTTTTCAATGAGTCAGTTCTTTGCATCAGGTGGCCAAAGTATTGGAGCTTCAGCTTCAGCATCAGTCCTTCCAATGAATATTTAGGACTGATCTCCTTTAGGATGGACTGGTTGGATCTCCTTGCAGTCTAAGGGACTCTCAAGAGTCTTCTCCAACACCACAGTTCAAAAGCATCAATTCTTCAGCGCTCAGCTTTCTTTATAGTCCAACTCTCACATCCATATGTGACTACTGAAAAAAACATGTATCGGTAGGCAGATTCTTAATCATTGGACCACCAGGGAAGTCCTTAACTGACTTTTAAAATGAAGCCAGACCCCTGAAAATCAGAGATAGTGTAGCCTTCATTTTAGCTTTTATCTGTAGACCTCAGGCCTTATGTATAGTTTTGATAGGATATATTAAATGCAAATATAAGCTCGTTTGGAAAGACCCGCCTGTCTGAGATAGGACAGGAAGCCTTGGGAAGGACATTTGTTTTTCCTAAATACCTAGAAGTTGCCCAGTATAAAGCTACTAGAATTTGATAAGTCCTTCTGGAAACCTAACTTAAATTCTACCTGCAGAAGAGGAAATCAGACCTCATTCTTATCGGTTTCATTAACATACATGTGTAAACAAATCTAGGAAATCGGATGATTTCTCATTTTGCCCATCTCCTTCTCTGATCTTACTAGTAGGAAGTACTTTGTTAATTTAGTGAATGGGCTAAATAAACCTCCTTTTACTCTAGCTGTAGTAGAAGATTGTCTTTACTTCTCTTGAGCAGAGAAAACACAGAAAGCCTTGAAAGTTTAGAATTGTGTTTCGGGGGTATAAATTGCGGAAAGAAGGAATATTCTTTATAGAGAGCTCAGGAATTGTGAAAGTACAGTGGTGAGACCATCCTTGTCAGTGAATGACTTTAATAGTCATCATTCATTGGACTACAGCCCTCCAGGCTCCTCTGCCCATGGAATTTTCCAGGCAAGATTATTGGAGTGGGTTGCCATTTCCTTCTCCAGGGGATCTTCCCGACCCAGGGATCAAACCTGCGACTGTTAGTCTCCTGCCTTGGCAGACAGTTTCTTTACCACTGACGCCACCTGGGAAGCCCACTTTAATATTAACTGAAGTTATTTCTTTATCTGGCATGAGAAGATATTACCCTGGAATGCCCTGACATTTATTTCAACTCATAAACTGTGTACCTGAATTAAGGGAGGTACTAGAATTGCTGGGATGTGAGTTCCATGCAAAAGGGGTCTTTGTTTTGTTTGTGGCTGTGTCTGCAGAGCCTGGAACACTCCCTGGCTTGTAGTATCTGCTCAGTAAATATTTATCAAATGAATAGTAAATTTGTGTATTATCTGTCTTTTAAATTTAAAAATTGAACATTAATCATTTTAAATTTTGGTTTATAAGCATTTGGGGTATTACATTTAAATTGGCTGAGACATCATTTCTGATATTTCTTGTTGGTTATGAGAAGGTTGCACAAAGCACATTGGAGAGCATTCATTCACTTGTCATTAAATCTTTTTGAGATATTTTTTAAGTGGATGCAGGAAACTCCATTCCATGTAAATTAACAACCATTCATTTATTCAGTTCCTTATTATTGCACATTTAAGTTTATAATTTTTTTTGCTGTTACCAATAATGCTTCAAATAAGAAAATTTTCTTAAGCTTTCTCTTGGGATGGCAGTTCAGTACATAGCAATTTAGCAAAACAGGGTCTAGGAATTTCTACTAAAAAATGAACTTGGGTTATACAGCTGTGAAGGTGAGATCAGAATCTCCAGTGATCAGATAGCTGAGCAATGCAGCTCACTGGGAAGAACAGCTTCTTCTGCATCTGGATAAAGGATGATCATCAGCCTCTTCACGTCAGTGCTGTCTGGCATTTTGTAGTGAACCTGGCTATCACTTGTATTTGTCTCTTTATCTTAAAGAGTAAGTGAGTCACTACGACTCTCTCTGCCTCTTAATTATGGCTTAAAGATTATAAATACGTTTACCTCTTTTATACATGTGGCTATATAAATTTCTTTCATAATTTCTGAATTTTGTAGGAAAAGTTTTGCCTTTCATATTAAAATATAAAACATTCTGTTCATACAAAGGACTATATGTAATAAGTGTGTTATATAAGTCTAATAGAATGATGTATATGTGTCCCTTCTCTCAGCTTAAGTGGTACAGTGTTAGCCCTACCCTCTTACATCTCCTCTTGTTTTACTTCTGTCCCCAGAAAACCATTAGCCTCAACTCTGCTTTTTTCTTTTGCTTTTTGAAGCGACTCAGCAGCAGCAGCATAGTTACATTTGTTCATGTATTGTTAATTTTATTTTTGAACTTTATATAAATAGTATCACTTCATGTGTATGTATACATATATGTATTTGTGTATACATACATTTGTTTGCAAACTTATTAAAATTTTTTAGTTAAACCCCCCAATGTAATTTTCATGTAAAGTTAGTGTCTTTGCCTTTTGTATTAGTCATCTTTTGCTGTAATAATGCTATGTAACAAGTCACTGTGAAGCTTCAGTGATGGACACTGACAGACGTTTATTTCTAGCTCATAGGTTTGGCAGTCTCTGCTGGGTGTGGCTGGGTTTAGTTACGTGCTAGGTGTCTCCTCATTCTGGGACCAGCAGAGATTGGGGTGCAGTGTAGGAGTCCAGGAGAACACAGCGCAGTGCTCGTAAAACCTTCAGTTAGAACTGCTGCAGTTCTGCTCACATTCCTATCTGTCATGTCCCCAGGCCCTCAAATCCACGAGGTGGAGCGTATCCCAGGATGACAAGTGATAGAAGGCATATGAACAAAAGATAGTGTCCGCTTCATCTTCCTCCTAAAAAGCAGTATGAGAGACTTGGAATAGTTCCATTCCTGTTATGGTACCTTCCTTCTCGATTCCATGCTGTTTTTGTTCAGTACTTTAGGTTTGTTTGTATTTATAAATCATCATTTTGAAATTATACCGCTAAAATTTGCATTTACCCATTTTTGCAGTTCTCTTTTCTCACCATTCTTTCCTGTATTTCAGACCTCTTTTTTTGACATCATCTTCCATCTTTATGAACTACAGTTTTGGAAGCATCCTTAATGATGATCTGCTTACAGTATATTCCCTCAGTTTATGTCTGAATTTTGTTTATTTTGCCTCTTTTCTTGAAAAAATAGTTTAGCTGAGTTGGTACGTCATTACAGCTTAAAACTTATATTCTCTTGGAACTTTGGAGATACTCTTCTAGTGTCTTCTGGCTTCCATGGTTGCAGTTGATCAATCAGACTCTGATTGTTCCTTTGTAAGCGGTGTGCTTTTGTTTCTGGTTGGTTTTAAGAACTCGTTGTCATCAATGATTTGCAGTTTCACTGTGATATCTCTTGGTATCTGTTTCTTTCTTTTCTTTTTTTTAAAATTTATACCTCTTGGAATTTGCTGAACTTGAATCTGTACATTCACATTAATGTGCAACCATCACCATTCATCTCCAGAACTTCTTTCAGTTCAGTTCAGTTCAGTCGCTCAGTCGTGTCCGACTCTCCGTGACCCCATGAATCACAGCACGCCAGGCCTCCCTGTCCATCACCAACTCCCGGAGTTCACTCAAACTCATGTCCACAGAGTCGATGATGCCATCCAGCCATCTCATTCTCCGTCGTCCCCTTCTCCTCCCGCCCCCAACCTTTCCCAGCAACAGTCTTTTCCAGTGAGTCAACTCGTCGCATGAGGTGGCCAAAGTATTGCAGTTTCAGCTTTAGCATCAGTCCATCCAGCGAACATACAGGATTGATCTCCTTTAGAATGGACTGGTTGGATCTCCTTGCAGTACAAGGGACTCTCAAGAGTCTTCTCCAACACCACAGCTCAAAAGCATCGATTCTTCGGCGATCAGCTTTCTTCACAGTCCAACTCTCACATCCATACATGACCACGGGAAAAACCATTGCCTTGACTAGACGGACCTTGGTTGGCAAAGTAATGTCTCTGCTTTTTAATATACTATCAAGGTTGGTCATAACTTTCCTTCCAAGGAGTGAGCGTCTTTTAATTTCATGGCTGCAATCAGCATCTGCAGTGATTTTGGAGCCCCCAAAAATAAAGTCTGACACTGTTTCCACTGTTTTTCCATCTATTTCCCATGAAGTGATGGGACCAGATGCCATGATCTTTGTTTTCTGAATGTTGAGCTTCAAGCCAACCTTTTCACTCTCCTCTTTCACTTTCATCAAGAGGCTTTTGAGTTCCTCTTCACTTTCTGCCATAAGGGTAGTGTCATCTGCATATCTGAGGTTATTGATATTTCTCCCAGCAATCTTGATTCCAGCTTGTGCTTCTTCCAGCCCAGCGTTCCTCATGATGTACTCTGCATTTAAGTTAAATAAGCAAGGTGACAATATACAACCTTGACGTACACCTTTTCCTATTTGGAACCAGTCTGTTGTTCCATGTCCAGTTCTAACTGTTGCTTCCTGACCTGCATACAGGTTTCTCAAGAGGCAGGTCAGGTGGTCTGGGATTCCCATCTCTTTCAGAATGTTCCACAGTTTATTGTGATCGACACAGTCAAAGGCTTTGGCATAGTCAATGAAGCAGAAGTAGATGTTTTTCTGAAACTCTCTTGCTTTCTCCATGATCCAGCGGATGTTGGCAATTTGATCTCTGGTGCCTCTGCCTTTTCTAAAACCTGCTTGAACATCTGGGAGTTCACGGTTTACATACTGCTGAAGCCTGGCTTGGAGAATTTTGAGCATGACTTTACTAGCGTGTGAGATGAGTGCAATTGTGCGGTAGTTTGAGCATTTTTTGGCATTGCCTTTCTTTGGGATTGGAATGAAGACTGACCTCTTCCAGTCCTGTGGCCACTGCTGAGTTTTCCAAATCTGCTGGCATATTGAGTGCAGCACTTTCACAGCATCATCTTTCAAGACTTGAAATAGCTCAACTGGAATTCCATCACCTCCACTGGCTTTGTTAGTAGTGATGCTTTCTAAGGCCCACTTGACTTCACATTCCAAGATGTCTGGCTCTAGGTCAGTGATCACTAGTTATCGTGACTATCTTGGTCGTGAAGATCTTTTTTGTACAGTTCTTCTGTGTATTCCAGCCACCTCTTCTTAATATCTTCTGCTTCTGTTAGGACCATACCATTTCTGTCCTTTATCGAGCCCATCTTTGCATGAAATGTTCCCTTGGAATCTCTAATTTTCTTGAAGAGGTCTCTTGTTTTTCCTATTCTGTTGTTTTCCTCTATTTCTTTGCATTGATCACTGAGGAAGTCTTTCTTATCTCTCCTTGCTATTCTTTGGAACTCTGCATTCAGATGCTTATATCTTTCCTTTTCTCCTTTGCTTTTTGCCTCTCTTCTTTTCACAGCTATTTGTAAGGCCTCCTCAGACAGCCATTTCGCTCTTTTGCATTTCTTTTCCATGGGGATGGTCTTGGTCCCTGTCTCCTGTACAATGTCACGAACCTCCGTCCAGAGTTCATCAGGCACTCTATCAATCAGATCTAGTCCCTTAAATCTATTTCTCACTTCCACTGTATAATCATAAGGGATTTGGTTGAGGTCATATCTGAATGGTCTAGTGGTTTTCCCTACTTTCTTCAATTTAAGTCTGAATTTCACAATAAGGAGTTCATGATCTGAGCCACAGTCAGCTCCTGGTCTTGTTTTCGCTAACTGTATACAGCTTCTCCATCTTTGGCTGCAAAGAATATAATCAGTCTGATTTCGTTGTTGACCATCTGGTGATGTCCATGTGTAGAGTCTTCTCTTGTGTTGTTGGAAGAGGGTGTTTGCTATGACCAGTGCATTCTCTTGGCAAAACTCTATTAGCCTTTGCCCTGCTTCATTCCGTGCTCCAAGGCCAAATTTGCCTGTTACTCCAGGTGTTTCTTGACTTCCTACTTTTGCATTCCCGTCCCCTATAATGAAAAAGACATCTTTTTTGGGTGTTAGTTCTAAAAGGTCTTGTAGGTCTTCATAGAACCGATTAACTTCGGCTTCTTCAGCATTACTGGTTGGGGCATAGGCCTGGATTACTGTAATATTGAATGGTTTGCCTTGGAAACGAACAGAAATCATTCTGTCATTTTTAAGATTGCATCCAAGTACTGCATTTCGGACTCTTTTGTTGACCATGATGGCTACTCCATTTCTTCTAAGGGATTCCTGCCCACAGTAGTAGATATAATGGTCATCTGAGTTAAATTCACCCATTCCAGTCCATTTTAATTCACTGATTCCTAGAATGTCTATGTTCACTCTTGCCATCTCCTGTTTGACCACTTCCAATTTGCCTTGATTCATGGACCTAACATTCCAGGTTCCTGTGCAATATTGCTCTTTACAGCACCGGACCTTGCTTCTATCACTGGTCACATCCACAACTGGGTATTGGTTTTGCTTTTGCTCCATCCCTGTATTCCTTCTATAGTTATTTCTCCACTTCTTTAATCTTCCCAAAATGAAACTTCACCCATCAAACACTAACTCCTCATTTTCTGCTTCTCCAAACCCCTGGCAGCCATCATTCTACTGTCTGTCTCTGTGGATTTGACTTCTCTGCTGCTGCTAAGTCACTTCAATCGTGTCTGACTCTGTGCCACCCCGTAGACGGCAGCCCATCAGGCTCCGCCGTCCCTGGGATTCTCCAGGCAAGAACACTGGAGTGGGTTGCCACTTCCCTCTCCAATGCATGAAAGTGAAAAGTGAAAGTGAAGTCTCTCAGTGGTGTCTGACTCTTAGCGACCCCATGGATTACAGCCTACCAGGCTCCTCCAATCATGGGATTTTCCAGGCAGGAGTACTGGAGTGGGTTACCATTGCCTTCTCTAGGTCCCTCATATAAGTGGAATTATAGAGTACTTGTCCTATTCTCCGTGGCTGCTGCTCAGTCATGTTTGACTCTTTGAGACCCCATAGACTGTAGCCCAGGAGAAGACAATGGCACCCCACTCTAGTACTCTTGCCTGGAAAATCCCATGGATAGAGGAGCCTGGTAGGCTGCAGTCCATGGGGTCTCTAACAGTCGGACAAGACTGAGTGACTTCACTTTCACTTTTCCTTTCATGCATTGGAGAAGGAAATGGCAACCCACTCCAGTGTTCTTGCCTGGAGAATCCCAGGGACGGGGGAGCCTGGTGGGCTGCCGTCTACGGGGTGGCACAGAGTTGGACACGACTGAAGCGACTTAGCAGCAGCAGCAGCAGACTGTAGCCCGCCAGGCTTCTCTGGCCATGAAATTTTCCTGGCAGGAATACTGGAGTGGGTTGTCATTTCCTACCCAGGAATCTTCCCAACCTAGGGACCAAACCTGTGTCTCTCATGTCTCCTGCATTGGGAGGCGGATTCTTTACCAGCGTGCCACCTAGGAAACCACTTTTACTACTATGACTTGCTTATTTCACTTTGCACAATATCTTCAAGATTAAATCTGATTTTTAGAAAATTATACTTTGTGATGAGATTAAAAATGAAGATCACATCAGCTTTTAGTGGATATTGGGATTTTTTGAGTATTCTCTTTTTAAGAAAAGTTATTGTACAATGAAATAAGTTAATATTAATTTGATCTCTAGGAAGAACACTGTTAGAGACAGTTGTATGTGATCCTGTATGTTGTGATTTATAATTCTGTTAAGTTTTAAGTGACCAAGAGTGACAGGAATTATTTTTAGGTCATGTTTGGTGCCTGCAGTAAAGAAAAGGATATGGTGGAATTTCTTTCCTTTAACTGGAACCTGAGTTCCCTGAATATGGTGTTGTCACAAAAGTTGGAGGAGTCACTTGAAAGTACCCCTGGCTCAAGTTCCTGTAAAATTCGTTGAAAGGCCAGCTTTTGCAGAAGTACCCCAATAATGCCTTTTATGTGAAACTGTGGATTTGAGACAAAGTACTCTTTCCCTCTTAGATGGTGTGAAAAACAACATGTAAGATTCTTCTTTCTCCTTGGTATGTCCAGGCGATAGCATTTACAGGAGGAGAAGGGAAATCTGAAAATGTTATCTTTTGTGCTATTAAACTGCCTCATTGCTGAAAAGAATTTGTAGTCCCCCTACTTGTGCATGAAGGGTTTGCATTTCAAAGCTGTGATTGGCATAAAGAGTCTTGAACACGTGACTTCAGTTATAAGTAATTTAAAAATATGTTTTCTAAGAACTACTCCATGACATTAATTCCAACTTATGCATCGTTGCATATTTGTCAAGTACATTTATCACTTCAGATGGTAAGGTTATAAATTCTGTGTTTATAAGTCTTATTGTCCTGTTTCTTTTGAGGTTACTATTTTTGGTGCTGAGAAAACTTATATCTGAGGAACCTCAGTCCTTAAATAAGTATTTGGCAGTTCATAACTATGGGTAGGAAGGGTGCATGGCTTAGTACAAAATGCTTTGATGTTGCCATTTAGGAATTTTAAATTTAAGATAAGGAACTTTGATATAAAAATGAACAAAGAGAGCAGTCCCTGGGCAGAGAGAGCAGTCCCCACAGGTGTGAGTGAGCTGCACGTGAGCTCCCGGGTCCTCTGAGTGTGTGGTCTACTCTGTGTCACAGGGCGGCGGCCCCAGCTACCCTGTGACACCAGGAAGCCTGGCCCACCTCCTAGTCTCCTGGGTGGGCTCGGTGAAGCACCAGGAAGACAGTGTTTTCATGGTGAGACCCTATTGTCATGTGATTATTTTAGATTTTTCCATACAGCTTCTCATTTTGGGGAGAATAATTGGGTTATCTGGAAAAGGAAATCATTTCATAATATCTAGTCTAGATGCAGGCGAGGCCATGTGGGAAGGGGGCCAGGTGATCATGCAACGCCCCCTGCAGTGATAGGCCACCGCTAATGAGAGCACATGGCCCCTGCTGGTGTCCAGGATTGGGCATCCTTCTTGTAAGTTTATATTGTGTTCGTATATTACATGGCATGTGTAAAGATGAGTTAGAGATGGGGCAAGCATTATTTCTTCAAAAAATGTTTCTTGAACCGTCTGCTTCAGAAGCAGAGGTCCTTACTATTGTGCTGTTTTCTTAATTGACTTAGAAAGTTATCATCCCTTCTTGTGATCCTGAGAGGTAGCTGATCAGCTTATGAAGGCAGCTCCCTGAGCACAAGTGTAAATTTTGTATCGAATCTGATATTATCTGGTTTGTGGAATTTCATACATTAGGTTCAGGGAGACAATTGTGCATCCATGGTAATGTTTAAATGTTCCTTTGTGCCTCATTTTCTTTAAAATATTATCAAAAAAGAAAGTGAAGTCACTCCGTTGTGTCTGCCTCTTTGCGACCCCATGGACTGTAGCATATAAGGCTCCTCCAGCCATGGGATTTTCCAGGCAAGGGTACTGGAGCGGGTTGCCATTTCCTTCTCCAGAGGATCTTCCCGACCCAGGGATCGAACCTGGGTCTCCCACATTGCAGGCAGATGCTTTACCATCTTAGCCACCAGGAAAGCTGTATTATCAAGGGAGGAAGATTTATGATTACATCCTAACAAAGGGTTAACTTTGTATTTATAAATAATACAGGGTGATGCATTAAATTTTACTCAACTGAAAAGAACCAAATACAGAATTTTGTATGTAGTATTTATAAAAGTACACTTTAAAAATATATACAGAAAATTCCTGGAAAGGAGACATGCCACAAATGATTGGGTAGATGTAGTGGCATTGTACTATTGAGATAATTTTTTCTTTCTACTTAGCTGTTTCCAGTTTTTTAAAACAATGAAGACATTACTTTATAATGAAGAAAAGACCCATTATTAGAGAAAGTACAGCAGTAACTTTGGTAATTTTTATTTGATCAGTTCAGTTCAGTTCAGTTCAGTCGCTCAGTCGTGTCCGACTCTCCGCGACCCCATGAATCACAGCACGCCAGGCCTCCCTGTCCATCACCAACTCCCGGAGTACACTCAAACTCATGTCCACAGAGTCGGTGATGCCATCCAGCCATCTCATTCTCCGTCGTCCCCTTCTCCTCCCGCCCCCAACCTTTCCCAGCATCAGAGTCTTTTCCAGTGAGTCAACTCGTCTCATGAGGTGGCCAAAGTATTGGAGTTTCAGCTTTAGCATCAGTCCCTCCAATGAACATCCAGGATTGATCTCCTTTAGAATGGACTGGTTGGATCTCCTTGCAGTATAAGGGACTCTCAAGAGTCTTCTCCAACACCACAGTTCAAAAGCATCGATTCTTCGGCGATCAGCTTTCTTCACAGTCCAACTCTCACATCCATACATGACCACGGGAAAAACCACTGCCTTGACTAGACGGACCTTGGTCGGCAAAGTAATGTCTCTGCTTTTTAATATACTATCAAGGTTGGTCATAACTTTCCTTCCAAGGAGCAAGCGTCTTTTAATTTCATGGCTGCAATCAGCATCTGCAGTGATTTTGGAGCCCAAAAAAACAAAGTCTGACACTGTTTCCACTGTTTTTCCATCTATTTCCCATGAAGTGATGGGACCAGATGCCATGATCTTTGTTTTCTGAATGTTGAGCTTCAAGCCAACCTTTTCACTCTCCTCTTTCACTTTCATCAAGAGGCTTTTGAGTTCCTCTTCACTTTCTGCCATAAGGGTAGTGTCATCTGCATATCTGAGGTTATTGATATTTCTCCCAGCAATCTTGATTCCAGCTTGTGCTTCTTCCAGCCCAGCGTTCCTCATGATGTACTCTGCATATAAGTTAAATAAGCAAGGTGACAATATACAACCTTGACGCACTCCTTTTCCTATTTGGAACCAGTCTGTTGTTCCATGACCGGTTCTAACTGTTGCTTCCTGACCTGCATACAGGTTTCTCAAGAGGCAGGTCAGGTGGTCTGGGATTCCCATCTCTTTCAGAATGTTCCACAGTTTATTGTGATCCACACAGTCAAAGGCTTTGGCATAGTCAATGAAGCAGAAATAGATGTTTTTCTGAAACTCTCTTGCTTTCTCCATGATCCAGCGGATGTTGGCAATTTGATCTCTGGTGCCTCTGCCTTTTCTAAAACCTGCTTGAACATCTGGGAGTTCACGGTTTACATACTGCTGAAGCCTGGCTTGGAGAATTTTGAGCATGACTTTACTAGCGTGTGAGATGAGTGCAATTGTGCGGTAGTTTGAGCATTCTTTGGCATTGCCTTTCTTTGGGATTGGAATGAAGACTGACCTCTTCCAGTCCTGTGGCCACCGCTGAGTTTTCCAAATCTGCTGGCATATTGAGTGCAGCACTTTCACAGCATCATCTTTCAAGACCTGAAATAGCTCAACTGGAATTCCATCACCACCACTAGCTTTGTTCGTAGTGATGCTTTCCAAGGCCCACTTGACTTCACATTCCAAGATGTCTGGCTCTAGGTCAGTGATCACATTATCGTGACTATCTTGGTCGTGAAGATCTTTTTTGTACAGTTCTTCTGTGTATTCCTGCCACCTCTTCTTAATATCTTCTGCTTCTGTTAGGTCCATACCATTTCTGTCCTTTATCGAGCCCATCTTTGCATGAAAAGTTCCCTTGGAATCTCTAATTTTCTTGAAGAGGTCTCTTGTTTTTCCTATTCTGTTGTTTTCCTCTATTTCTTTGCATTGATCACTGAGGAAGTCTTTCTTATCTCTCCTTGCTATTCTTTGGAACTCTGCATTCAGATGCTTATATCTTTCCTTTTCTCCTTTGCTTTTCGCCTCTCTTCTTTTTACAGCTATTTGTAAGGCCTCCTCAGACAGCCATTTCGCTCTTTTGCATTTCTTTTCCATGGGGATGGTCTTGGTCCCTGTCTCCTGTACAATGTCACGAACCTCCGTCCAGAGTTCATCAGGCACTCTATCAATCAGATCTAGTCCCTTAAATCTATTTCTCACTTCCACTGCATAATCATATGGGATTTGATTGAGGTCATATCTGAATGGTCTAGTGGTTTTCCCTACTTTCTTCAATTTAAGTCTGAACTTCGCAATAAGGAGTTCATGATCTGAGCCACAGTCAGCTCCTGGTCTTGTTTTCGCTAACTGTATACAGCTTCTCCATCTTTGGTTGCAAAGAATATAATCAATCTGATTTCGGTGTTGACCATCTGGTGATGTCCATGTGTAGAGTCTTCTCTTGTGTTGTTGGAAGAGGGTGTTTGCTATGACCAGTGCATTCTCTTGACAAAACTCTATTAGCCTTTGCCCTGCTTCATTCCGTGCTCCAAGGCCAAATTTGCCAGTTACTCCAGGTGTTTCTTGACTTCCTACTTTTGCATTCCAGTCCCCTATAATGAAAAGGACATCTTTTTTGGGTGTTAGTTCTAAAAGGTCTTGTAGGTCTTCATAGAACCGATTAACTTCGTCTTCTTCAGCATTACTGGTTGGGGCATAGGCCTGGATTACTGTAATATTGAATGGTTTGCCTTGGAAACGAACAGAAATCATCCTGTCATTTTTAAGATTGCATCCAAGTACTGCATTTCGGACTCTTTTGTTTACCATGATGGCTACTCCATTTCTTCTAAGGGATTCCTGCCCACAGTAGTAGATATAATGGTCATCCGAGTTAAATTCACCCATTCCACTCCATTTTAGTTCACTGATTCCTAGAATGTCGACATTCACTCTTGCCATCTCCTGTTTGACCACTTCCAATTTGCCTTGATTCATGGACCTAACATTCCAGGTTCCTATGCAATATTGCTCTTTACAGCACCGGACCTTGTTTCTATCATTGGTCACATCCACAACTGGGTATTGGTTTTGCTTTTGCTCCATCCCTTTATTCCTTCTATAGTTATTTCTCCACTGAGCTCCAGTAGCATACTGGGCACCTACCGACCTGGGGAATTCCTCATTCAGTATCCTATCATTTTGCCCTTTGTTACTGTTCACGGGGTTCTCAAGGCAAGTATACTGAAGTGGTTTGCCATTCCCTTCTCCAGGGGACCACATTCGGCTGTGGTCCATGTGATTAGATCAGCTAGTTTCCTGTGATTATGATTTCAGTTTGTCTGCCCTCTGGTGCCCCCTAGCAATACCTACCGTCTTATTTCGGTTTCTCTTACCTTGGTCGTGGAAAATCTCTTCACAGCCGCTCCAGCAAAGTGCAGCTGCTGTACCTTACCTTGGACGAGGGGTATCTCCTCAAGGCCCCCCCTCCTGACCTTGAACGCGGAGTAGCTCCTCTCGGCCCTCCTGCGCCCGCGCAGCCACGTATAAATCATTTATGTGCAGTCAAAGTACATTCAGCAGGTGTGATGTGTTTAATTTACCCAAAATGGGGTGCTTTCTTCCTATGACTTTTTTATGTGGCGATGGAGGAGGGAACTGAAGACAATAAGTTTCTGTGGTAACAACTTTATACATATTATTTGCTTTTGAGGTAACTTCTTACAGAAAAAGGAAAATATGAACAGAATCATGATGTTCCAAAGGTTGATTGGTAATTTTTTACATTTAGATGATGTCAGGGTTTTTTTTTTTTAATAGGAAATTTTAATAAGTAAATTATTTTTATTTTCTTTCAGAAAATTTTAAATACTGACCTTTTGAAAATATGATTTCTTTCTCTGTTTTCTTCCCAGGACATGTATTCCTCTGAGAAACACTGGACAGCAGATTTGGGTGTAGCGCCTGATCGGGACCTCATACAGAGACATCTCCAGTCATGGGTAAGTGTCCTAGGTATATTGGAATTATTTCATTTCATCAGTGATTGAATATTCTGGTGTGGCCCAATACCGTGCTTTTGTCTCTATTTAAAGAAGGTGGTACTGTTTGGTGTTTGATTTATTCTAAGAAGTTAGATGTGAGGATCTCTGTGTCATTAGCTTCTTGGCTGGCTTAGTTTACCATCTAAACTTTTCTATTGACTATTCATTGGAAAGTGACTCTTTAGAAATATGAAGAGGGAAGATGGCAATTGACCATAATTAGCAGAGATTTTATTATGTGACATTTAATCATTGGGTAACATGGGTTAATGTTATTTATTTATTTATTTTTTGGGTTAATGTTATTTAATCAAAGATATATCAGTGTCTTTGTATCAAGCAACCAAGTCTGTCTTATAGACTTATTTTTGAAATAGATTTTATCTTCTCACTTGTAAGGGGATAGTATATATAATATTTTCTGTCATTCCTTTTAGAACTAGACTTTTAACTGTTTACTTCTAGAGAGTGAGGAAAGAAGAGTTTATCCTGATTGGGATCCTGCGACAGTTGTGGTGTACTTTTAGAGTATAGCCTTTTTGGTAAGAGAAACTGGGATGAAGTGAATATTTTCTTATTAGAGTATAATAGCACAGAGTTTAAAATTTTTCACATACTGATTATATTTACCTTTATAGGAATACGCTAGCTTTTCTCATCAATTTGAATAAATCGGGCAAAAGTTGATAAGTGAAAATGAACCTGTTGTTATTGTGAGATTTTGAGTACTTTCTACTAAAAGTAATACTGCAAGCTGTGATCTTGGGTTTTGGAGACTTTTCAGTGGGTTACTTTTTTGGTGGTATGCTTTGAATAAATAAGGATAGCTGCCAGATGAGTTCAAATACAGATTAAGAAAGAAGCAGCTTTTGTTATTTCAGCTCCATTCATGTGAAATTTGGTGAGACTGTTTCTCTCTGGTAGAGTGCCAACTCCAGTGAAGATGGTAGTGTGAGTTCATGAACACTAAGAGCATTTTAATTTAAGAAATGCTTACTTTTTTTGAAATTTAAACTTGATTCTCCTTTGTAATCTAGTGATCTAGTAGTGTCACTTATGGATGGCAAGTTCTTTGAGGACAGACAAATACCCAGGAGTCTTTCATTTTTGAATCTTGGAGTCTGACACGGCTGTCCCCCAAAACTCAGAGCCCTGTGAGCCTGAAGGTAGAGGGAGGGGTGGCTTGCTTACTAGGCCTCTGATGATGAGTACTGGGACCACAGACTAATTTTTATTTATTAATTACAATGGTTATACTTCATCTGCAAGATTTTTAATTGGTTCTTTTTTATATCCAGGCATGCTGTGATTCATGGGGTCACGGAGAGTCAGACACGACTGAGCGACTGAACTGAACTGAGTTAATTTCTCATTTCTGTTTGTGTTTAAAATGTTTTCAGTTCTCTTGTTATTTATCTCTTTGAGGGTCTTTAACATGTTTATTTTAAAGTCTTTTTCAGGTCATTCGATTTGTTTTGTCTGCAGTGAATTTATGTTCTGGTTGTTGATATTATTGGTGTCGACATCATGTTCTGTAATTTTGCAGGCACGGGAGTTTTCTTGTGATGGGAGTTTTCTTTTTCCTGTCTCTCTCTCTCTGATTTCCCCTGCTGGTCTATGCCTGGCTTTAAAGTTCCCAGATCAGAATTAAGTCTTGTGTTAGTGGACCAGGCCCTGGCCCTGGTGACGTTGGGGATATCACAGATTGGGTCACTGGGTCAGCTGGCATGAGGTCAGCCGTTTCCTACGCTGTGGCCTCAGTGCAGTTAGCAGAAATCTTTTTCAGTGTAAGCAAGGCAGAGTGCCACCCCAGTGCCTGGTTTTCAGCAAAATGCCTGCTGTTGACCCTAGTTCACGTGGAGCCCTTGTTACCCGATCTGATCAACTCATAGTTAATCTCTGAGAACCCACTGCCTGCCTGCTGTCTTTTCCTGTCTGGGGCCCAGAGCCCAGCAGACCCTCTGGCCTCGCCTAGGCCCACACTGTTCCTGTGAGTTCTGACCCGTGGAGATGTGTAACTTGTTGGGGGCACAGGAAATGCCTTTTCGGTCATTTGTCTTTATATTTCATCAGTGATTTCTCAGTGTTTGTTGTGAAAACGGGGAGCTGCAAAGCATGAACAATGCCATTGGGGCTTTAACCATGGGGTTATCATGAAGTTTCATATCCTTCAGTTCAGTTCAGTTCAGTTCAGTCGCTCAGTCGTGTCCGACTTCATATCCTTACATCACATTAAAAAAAAAGTCAGTTTCTGTTCAGTTCCCTGGATCCTAGAGCTCCTCTCCACCATCCATGCACCCCTTCACTCACTGGGGGAGCCCCGGGGTGCTGCTTCTCCAGAGCACGCTGCCTGCCTCACTCTTGCAGCTGACATCCTCCAGGAAAATCACTGGCCTGTTCACTCCAGTCTTCATCTAATCTGTAAACTCCTTCAGGGTTAAGACTTTTTCCTAGGGCTAAGCATAGTTCCTGGCACTCAGTAGATGCTCAATAAATAGTGCATGGATTTGAGTGTTACTGTGTGATAACTGTTCCACATGTTATTGTTCTTAGGTGAAGTCTGAGCTGCTCCCATGAAGTGTGTGTGTGTGTTAATAGGATAAAGCGTTCCAAGTAGGGGAGCATTGTGAGAAAGGCGTGGAGGTTTGACCACAGGAGGGTGTTACTGAGTGGTTGAACATCCTGGAGTGTAGAGCTGGGGAGGAACTTGTGAGAGGTAAAGCTGGTGTAGACGAAATCAGAGTCCATGGTGTATACATTTCAGGAGGTTTGGACTTAGGTTATAGTGCCCAGCTTAGGAACTGTTGAGGGACCTCAGTGAGGGGGACTACTTAAGATTTCATTCTGGAGAAATTACTCTGACAAAGAGACATTTTTGTTAGATATAAATTAAAAAGACGGGTTACAGGCAGTATTTGCCTTTCCTAGTTTTGTTCTTAGTGTTCAGCTCTTTCCTTGCTCCCTTTGAGTCTCTCTTTCTTGCCAACTTGATTTTCTCTAGTAATGGAAATCATTCTTGAGTGGATGATTGGAATCATAGGTTAGGGAATGTTGTCATGGTCTTTGCTGTGCTGCAGTTTCCAGGGGCTTGCAAGTTTTCATAAAGGTGGGAGGGAACTGAGTAAATCAGTAAATATCTTTTTTGAAAACAATATTGGACAAGATATGGTAAAATATGGTGCAGGTTAAAAAATAGGAAAATATGTCATCATATAGAATTTCCAAACCTATATTTGGGTGAGATTGTTGGGTAACTAGAAATTTTGTCAGTGTTTCTCTAGAGATTACAAGAAAGATCGGGTACTTGTATATACCTCTGTAGCATTTCCTAACCCTTCCCATGTCATGAACCATGTAGGACGTTGGTAGTGGTTGTACGGCATGTGGGATAAAGTGATGGAGATGTTGGGGTCTTGGAGGCAGCCAGCTCTGACACCTCAGGCCAGGCCCAGAGATCTGTTTCTCTGTACATCCTGACACATGAATTGGGATGCCCCACTGTAAGACCTGAAGAATTTATTAGACGCTTTAAGATGTTTTTCGGCTTTTAGTCTAGATTTTTGTATATTCTGTCAAGTTCTGAGGCTGAATATGTATCTTGTGAAATATGTTGTGCTGCTATGATGTGCATTTCATTGTGAATTGTTAGCTTTGTTACAATTGACAAAAAGCCTTTTGATTTTTCAGTACTTAAATTAGTCTTCATTTCTATATGTGCCATATGTAGCTATGTTTAGCATTTACCAGATTAAACATTTTATCAGATGGTGTCAAAGATGAAATAAAGCTGTTATATTTAAAGTCTGGCTGTAATTTAAAATGGATTTTTTAGATCTTTGATGGAGATTGTAACAGTAAGAGTAGTTTGTGTAAAGAGCAGTGCTTAATAATTTCTAGATGATTTTGATTAAATGTTTTTTAAAAAAGCCAGAAAAGCAACAAAACCCAAAAGTGATAATTTAGGGTACTACTTATTTTTCTTTTCCCAAGTTTTAAGTTAAAAAGATAAAGTTTATCCAGTCTATTTAAATTTTTTAAATATTTACTTCTGCATTTATTTCACTTTATTTGGAAAAGTTTTGCTCTGTAAGTAATTACATGACATGTTTCCTAAGAGAGTCTTTTTGGATGTTGACTGGGCAATCCAGGAATGAATCTATTGTGTTGGGAGTGTTTGATTCTACCCTTTGGCCTAAATGGTGGAGTGAGTTTTTTGAGTCACTTCTGAATATTAAATATTTCTCTTTTATCTGAAGAAAAAGTAATGGTGGTGAATAATTTGAGATGTAGTGTATTTGTGTCTTTCTAGTAAGAGAAACAAATATCATCATTCATTGGAGCACAGACTGAGAGACAGTGCTGAAGTGAAGAACACTTAGTTTAACATTCATTAGAGCAGATAATTGGAGAAGGCAATGGCAAGCCACTCCAGTACTCTTGCCTAGAAAATCCCATGGATGGAGGAGCCTGGTAGGCTGCAGTCCGTGGGGTCTCTAAGGGTCGGACACGACTGAGCGGCTTCACTTTCACTTTTCACTTTCACACGTTGGAGAAGGAAATGGCAACCCACTCCAGTGTTCTTGCCTGGAGAATCCCAGGGACGGGGGAGCCTGGTGGGCTTCCGTCTGTGGGGTCACACAGAGTTGGACACGACTGAAGTGACTTAGCAGCAGAGCAGATAATGCTGTAACTGTTGAGTAGATTGCTAAACCCCTGAGTGGTAGCATAAAGATTCTTCTGAGTTTTATTAAGTAGAAAAATCATGCAGCAAGTAAGATAAGACTTTTCTTAAGTATTGTCTTCTCTCTACAACAGTCGGAGAAGGCAATGGCAAGCCACTCCAGTACTCTTGCCTAGAAAATCGCATGGACGGGGGAGCCTGGTGGGCTGCAGTCCATAGGGTCGCTACTAGTCGGACACGACTGAGCAACTTCACTTTCACTTTTCACTTTCACACATTGGAGAAGGAAATGGCAACCCACTCCAGTGTTCTTGCCTGGAGAATCCCAGGGATGGCGGAGCCTGGTCGGCTGCCATCTATGGGGTCGCACAGAGTTGGACACGACCGAAGCAACTTAGCTACAACAGTAGTCTGTCTGGATATATGTCCTATCTTATGGAATAGCTGTGTACCACAGAAGGTAAAGAAAAGAAAATTTAAGTTGAACTGCATTTTAAATACTGACATGTCTGCATTTAACAAAATCTTGAGAGAAATCTCTTTGAAAAGGATGCTGATTTCGGAAAATAGGATTTGATTTTTGCAGTTTCTTGAATCCAGTTTATTTGAACTGATGTGGTGGTTTGAAAAGTTCATACATAAGCTTATCTAAAATGAATTTCTATATGAAAATATTACAGGTGTGACTTTTAGTATTTTTCATTTATCAAAAGATAAGTAAAATAGACATTTTCTATTAAAGGAATTGGAGCCTGTGAATGTATATGATGGATGTCATTGTATAGTTTGTCCTCTTATTTCTCAGATGTGTGAAATTTGTATTAAAATTTCTCTAGCCTCTGTCTTTCTCCCTCAAAACTGATCTAAAATGGTATTTTGATGTTACCCTTTTTTCCCCCTTTTTTGGAGATAGAAAAGTGATTATGAAATAATTCTTCCTAGCCTCTCTAAAACCTTGGGCTGAGAGGCTCAAGAATAGAGTGAAAAGATTTCCCCAGGTTCCCTTACCACCTTCCCCGATTCCCATTTTAAGCACTGAGCCATAGTTAGTTTTTTAAAACAGGAAATGTTGCATATGTTTCTGTCATGATTGTGGTCCAGAAGTTAGGAAGCCAAATGGGATTGGATACTTCTTTCTTTTTTTCATTTATTCGAATTCATCAATTTATGGCTGTGCCTGTTCTTTGTTTTGCACAGGGTTTTCTCTGGTGGGGGCCACTCTTCGTTGCAGTGTGTGGGCTTCTCATTGTGGTGGCTTCTCATTGTGGAGCACAGGCTCTAGGGCACGTGACCTTCATGGTTCCCGGACTCTGGGGCACAGGCTCAGTAGTTGTGGCGCACAGGCTTAGTTGCTCTGCGACTTGTGGCGTCTTCTAGACCAGGGATCAAGCGTGTGTCTCCTGTGTTGGCAGGTGCATTCCTTACCTCTGAGCCACCAGGGAAGCCTGTGAACACTTCTTACATGAGTTATCTCTTATTCAGGTTCAGAGATGGTGGTCGTTGTCTGGGCAGATGGTAGTAGAGTGCTGTTTCCCCCTAAGTTCAGAAGCTGGCTTCTGCTGGCATTACCCAGGCACCCCTGGAGCTCTGACAATTTTCTTTGCACTTGCACATTTGGAGCAGTCAGGTGTAAACAATGGAATGCAGAAATGTTACAGTTAAACACTGATGTGCACTCGCATATATCTTATATTGTGGGGCATTTGGAATCGCAATGCCTTCTAAAAAGTGCCATTGCCTGTTTTGGATTCTAGAAGAATGGGATAGAATGGAGTTTATTGGATTCATGGTGAAAGCTTTTAACCCTGTAAAGTACTGTGTTTGATCTCACTGGTTAACCTTGTTATGTTCTAGTAAATGCAAAGTAGAACAAAATACGTTTGCTTGACTATAACTTAAAAAAATTCGAAAAGCAAAAGCGTATTAAGTGTTTTGTAAATAGTTGATCTTTTCTATTTTCCCTTAATGACTTTCTGCTATTTCCTTACGTGATATGTTGATATAGCTCAAGTGGGAAGTGTTATGTATCAGGAAAGGAGGAACTAGGTATCATCAGTGTTGGAAGAACTCTACAAACTTGTTTGTGACAATTATGGCACAACAAAATTTGAATTTCCAACTTGCTTGAATTTATTGAGCTGCATTCTCATGGACAGTAATGACCTGTAGGTTTTCAGAGCTGTCCTTATTTTTTTCTGTTTAACTGTGTTATCTGTTCTCAGCAGGTGAAATTCTACTCCTCCTTTCCACCTGGTCCAACTTTATTTTTCCCATGGGATCAATTCTGTATTTTTAAGTATCTGAATGTGTATTATTAAAAAATACATGTTACTGATTTTGGAACCATTTGAGAATAGGTTGCATATATCATGCTCCATTTTGTGTTTCAGTAAGTAGTCCTGAAGAGGAAGGCTCTCTTAAGGTGACTACAGTAAAACTAATTTAATAGGTTGTATTTATCTGGTCTACAGACCACACCTCATTGTTTACAGTTTCCCCAGTGATTCTGCCCCTCCAGTGCAGGGTCCAGCTGAGTGTCATTCACACCTTGTGTTTAGTGTCTGGTGTCTTTAGTCTCCTCTAATCTGGAAGATTCCTCAGATGTTCTTTATCTCACATGATGTTCTACAAGAATGCAGGCCAGTTCTTTCACAGAGTGTCCCTCAGGTTAGGACTGTCTGAGGCTCCTCTGCCGGGATCCACCCTGGCCTGTGTGACAGGTTTGGGGGCATTCCTTCAGGAAGTCTTCTGGAAGGGACAGGGGGACTGTGTAGTGATTGCTCCATTTCCTTCCCATTTGGTTCTTTCACAGAAAAATTTCCCATTTCTTCTTTAATTGAAATAGAGTTCAAATCTCTTCTGTAAGAACAGGATTTATCATTCTGCTTTGCAGGTTTCTGTTTTGCTTAATTATGACGGTTTCGAAAAATGGCAATAAAATATTTTCTAGAATGTGAGATGACCTTGAAAGGAGCCAACATTTGGCTTGTATGAAGAGAAATTCCTTTCTGTATGATTTCTGTTTTGAATTGGATTGACAGAAATCTCAAGATGCTCTTGAACAGGTACTGTGAAGATATCAGGTAGAGCAGTGTTGAATTTAGTGGTTTTTTTTTAATAACAGTAAACCAGCTGCAGCTCTTCATCTATTAATTGAATTTGCTTCACTAAAGATTAGCTTTTCCCATAACCTGGTGCTTCTTTGTCCTAATAAATTTTCTTTAGCTAAAATAGAATAAATGAACGTATCAAGGCTCCGATTCCCATTCGGTTTTAGAGATTTATGGGTTCTATTAAATTTAATGTGAAATGTCAGAATACTTAACATCTATAGTTATAACTCTTAAGAGTTTAATAGTTGAAAGGTATATTGGAAGCTAGAAAATTGATGGACTATTGCAAAAGTATAAGAGGTTCAAAACTTGTTTTTAGACAACACTGAGGTGATATAAATTAATTTCTTAAAATATTTTAAGAGTTGTGTTTGATTTTAAAACAGATTTTAAGGAAGAGAATCCATGACTTGGAATAAATATTAATAATGCTTTTGTTTAGTACTAACAAGTATTTAGTGAGCACCTCCCCATGCGCTGCTGCTGTGTTGGTCTTTGGGGATTTATTAATAGACAAGGACAAGACCAGCATCTCATGGAGCCCTTAACTAGTGGGGAAGATGGACACCCAGTGCTCGGTGTGCAGACAGGAAATGTAGGTGTCTGCAGGAGCCAGGAGCCTCTCCCTGGGGAGCAGAGGAAGCCCACCCTGGGGAAATCATCTTCCAGCTGAGGCTGGCTAAGTGGAGAGCATGGGGGAGAGGGTTCTAAACAGAAAAAATGACAAGCGTAAAGATCTGTAGTTGACAGACTAAGAAATGGAGGTGAATTCAGCATTGGTAGAAATAGGTGTTTGGAGGGGATTAAAGTTGGCAACTTTAGTTTAGATGAACACTCTCCCATTGCCTCCATTTTGTACTTAATTTTACCTAATCTCATCTAAACTAACCTGTTTTCCTCATCTTCACTAATCCCCTTTCATTCTTGTTGTTTTCAAGTATAACCATAACATTAAGTCCATTTGGAAAGGGGAGAGAGTCATTGGTAACCCCATTCATTTGCTTTTTTGCATATGACCCTCTGGTATTGTCTCACTGTATATATTTTGATATAATTGCTTTCATAGTGTATATACACTTTTATATTTGGATTTCTAACATTAATTTTAGACAGTTACCATATTTTCATAATTGTTTTTATAATTAGAATTCATAATTTTATTCCTTAAAGGTAACAATGATAGTAACTTATTTAACTATTTCCTATTTTTTTTGTTTTTTAAGATGGTTCATTTAAAAAAAGGTTTGCAAAGTGAACATCATTGGTGATTTTGCCCTATTTCTTTAAAAAAGCCTATAATTCCTTAGGCTACATTTATAATACTGAGATGTTTTTGCTTATATCTTCCTGTCTTTCTTGAAAAACGACATCAATTTATAGTGACCCTGGTAATCGATATACAGAATATCAGTTTCACCATGACTAGCTTAGTAGACTCAAAACAACATAAAGTTGCTTTCAGTTGCATATTTGATTTTTAGACAGCATAACTTAAAAAAAGAATTGTGGTAAAATATCCAAAATGCAAAATGCCATCGTAACCGCTTTTCAGAGTACAGTTCAGTTGTTGTTCAGTCAGCCATGTCTGATTCTTTGCCACCCCCATGAACTGCAGCATGTCAGGCTTCCCTGTCCTTCACCATCTCCCGGAGCTTGCCCAAACTCACGGCCATTGAATCGGTGGTGGCATCCAACCATCTTGTCCTCTTTCATTCTCCTTGACCTTCTCCTCTTGCGTTCAGTCTTTCCCAGCATCAGGGTCTTTTCTAATGAGTTGGCTCTTTGAATCAGGTGGCCAAAGTATTGGGACTTCAGCTTCAACATCAGTCTTTCCAATGAACACCCAGTACTGATTTCCTTTAGGATGGACTGATTGGATCTCCTTGCAGTCCAAAGGACTCTCAAGAGACTTCTCCAACCCCACAGTTCAAAAGCATCAATTCTTTGATGCTCAGCCTCCTTTATGGTTCAATTCTCACATCCATACATGACTATTGGAAAAAACATGGCCTTGAATATACGAACCTTTGTTGGCAAAGTACTGTCTCTGCTTTTAATATGCTTTCTAGGTTGGTCATCAGAGAAGGCAATGGCAACCCACTCCAGTACTTTTGCCTGGAAATTCCCATGGACGGAGGAGCCTGGTGGGCTGCAGTCCATGGGGTCGCTAAGAGTCGGATACGACCGAGTGACTTCACTTTCACTTTTCCTTTCATGCATTGGAGAAGGAAATGGCAACCCACTCCAGTGTTCTTGCCTGGAGAATCCCAGGGACGGAGGAGCCTGGTGGGCTGCCGTCTATGGGGTTGCACAGAGTTGGACACGACTGAAGCGACTTAGCAGCAGCAGCAGCAGCAGCAGGTTAGTCATAGCTTTTCTTCCAAGGAGCAAGCATCTTTTAATTTCATGGCTGTAGTCACCATCTGCAGTGATTTGGAGCCCAAGAAAATAACGTCTCTCACTGTTTCCACTGTTTTCCAATATATTTGCCATGAAGTGATGGGACCACATGCCATGATCTTAGTTTTCTGAATGTTGAGCTTTAAACCAACTTTTTCACTCTCCTCTTTCACTTTCATCAAGAGGCTCTTTAGTTCTTCTTCGCTTTCTGCCGTAAGGGTGGTGTCATCTGCATATCTGAGGTTACTGATATTTCTCCAATATCTGGCAATCTTGATTCCAGCTTGTACTTCATTCAGCCCTGCATTTTGCATGATATACTCTGCATATAAATTAAATAAGTAGGGTGACAATATACAGCCTTGATATACTCCTTTCCCAATTTAGAACCAGTCCATTGTTCCATGTTCTACTTGCATACAGCTTTCTCAAGAGGCAGGTAAGGTGGTCTGGTATTTCTATCTCTTTAAGAATTTTCTAGTTTGTTGTAATATACATAGCCAAAGACTTTGGCATAGTCAATAAAGCAGAAGTAGATGTTTTTCTGGAACTCTTTTATTTTTCGATGATCCAATGGATGTTGGCAATTTGATCTCTGGTTCCTCTGCCTTTTCTAAATCCAGCTTGAGCATCTGGAATTTCTCGATTCATGTACTGTTGAAGCCTAGCTTGGAGAATTTTGAGCATTACTTTGCTAGCATAGTGTTGAATATATTCACATTATAGTGCAACCCATCTCCAGAACTCTGTGTCTTGCAAAACTGAAACTCTCTATTCATTAAACAGCTTCATGTTCCCCTCCTCCGATCCCTTAGCAACCACCATTCTACTTTCTGTCTCTATGAATATGACTGCTCTGGGTACCTCTTGTATGAGGGAACAAATAGTATTTGTCTTTTTGTGACTGGCTTATTTCGATTAGCATACTGTCCTCAAAGTTCATCCGTGTTGTAACATGTATCAGAATTTCGTTACTTTTTAAGGCTGAATAATATTCCACTGTATGGATTACATTTTGTTTATCTGTTCATCTGTTGATGGATGCTTGGTTTGCGTTTGGTTTCTGTTGTGAACCTAGGTGTACAAATAGCCCTCTGAGATCCTCCTTCGTGTTGAGTACATACCCAGAAATGGAATTGATGGATGATATGGCAATTCTATGTTTAATTTTTTGAGAAATTCCCATCCTGTTTTTCATAGTGGCCACACCATTTTGCATTGTGCAGGAATTCCAGTTTCTCCACATCCTTGCCAACACTTGTTGCTTTCTGTTGTTTGGGCAGCGGCCGTCCTAATGGTGTTGGGGTGGTGTATCATTGTTAGGATATCTGTTTTCATGTGCTCACTATTTACACTTTCTGTTGTATCGTATCCTTCTAAAATAGGCTTCCAGAATTCTTCCTGAAAAATCACAGATCTTTAAACTTGGATAATGCTTTTGTGTCTCCAAAAATTTATTATGGAACAATGCAGTTTTTGTATGTTTATTGGAGCTTCATTTGTTTCTTTTGGGACATGCGTCATTTTGCGGTGATCAGAGGAGAGAGAACTCACAGTATACAGAAAAGGCAGAGGAAGAAGGTGTTTTCAGAAAGAGAGGATGAGCAGAGTGATAGGATCAGTTTTGCTTGATGTATTGTTCTGTCAGGGACTCTCCTGGTAGTTAATGTGCTGTGGTGATTACAGATTTTACATTGAGGAAACTGTGGAAGGATCTTTTTGAATGTTGAAGGGACTGCTGTGTTTATATACACAAGCACTTTTTATATTTGTATGTTACATATATGTGTATGTATGTCCATATACGAATATTTGATGCTAAGTGTGGTGAATTGTGATTTATTCCAAATTGAGTTGTGATTTAAGGGATAAACATAGACATAAATGATTTTTTATATGTGTTTGCTTAATGGTAATGAATTTTTTAAAGCTAATGTTATTTTATAGTTTTATTAGTATCTGGAGTAGGTCAGAGTGCCTGGATGTTGTGTTTTCTTTGAATTCTTGATTTTGAAAATAAAGTCATATTTAAGTTTCCTTATTATGACTAGCAAGCCTCTTTTCTTTCCATATCTGCATTCATATACACGTAGCTTGGGAAAGTCAGAAGAGAGGTCATTTCTGCACAGAAGGAAGCTTACTTTAAAAATTTGATATGTGGTAACTCAGAAATTGGGATATGTTCAGTTATAATGTACTAGGTATGGCCTTTAATTCACTCTTTTTCCACTTAAGGACACATGCTCAGTCATCTAGTAATTATTCACAGTAGTCAGTTCAGTTGTCATTCAATAATGAATTGTGTAGTTGCTTGTTTCATGCCCGTTTCTCTTGGAAAAAGGGAAGGGTGGAAGGTTGATCACCTCTGTAATAGCCGTCTGCTGATGTTGTTATCTACTCGGTGCCTGCTAGGTGTTGTACATACATACTAGGTGCTTAATATTTTGTATGGATTAATAAGATTTTATTGCCTCTAACATGCACTTATGGTATACAGACAGTACATTAAGAATTTGTGAAGTTATATTGGGATAATATGTCTGTATTTCCCTTGTTTTTAAAGCATATTTTGTGCATATTTATGACAGTTTCCACTGAGCTACAGAGTTGAAAAGTTTCTTGGTTGCTTTTTATGAGTAAAATGGATTGTCCTTTGGTAAATTATTTTTAAAAACTAGTTTTGAAAGAATTTCTAGCTTGATTATATTAATACAGGTGCTTCATTTGTAAGCAGTTTCTATATCTAATATTCTTGAATATTATGTAAAAGAAGGATAATGTTATCATCCATAAACACATGTTCTGTGGCTCCTTCCACTTCTTACAGTTTCAGGACATTTACCTTTATACCTATGAAGAAAATCTGTCAAGATAGGAGCTTTTGGCAATGTTAATTTTTAAATGCTTATTATGAATTGTTAGGAACACTGGACAACATAGTATAGTTTTAGGTATAGAAAGAATGTGCAACTTTTATTTTTTATAAACAATATATATTGTATTTCATATTGATGAGTTTGTAGAGATTGATTTTCAGAATTCTAGAACAAAATGATTATATCTCATCCTTAAGTTAGAATGACAAAGAAGTGAAATATATTAACTGGTTTATTAACCCAAGAGGAGACCAGTCAGAGGTGGGTTTATAGCTTAATATTCAGTAGTGTTTTTCTGTGTGCAGGCTGACTGACATCTTGAATATTTACAGATTATTTTTGTCATGAGAAGGGTAGCCTCTCACATTTTTTCTTCTCATTTATCTACATGTTCTGAAAAAAGAATGACAGTAGTTTAATTCTGAAATATATTTCCAGGAAAACCAAAGAAGTTTTCTGAAAATTGGGTAGAAAAAGAATCTGAATCTTTGCCAAGAATGAAAAGATGCTGGGCTATTCATTTGATCAAAAAATTTTGTGGACAGAGCACAGTGCAAATAGCCTTGTCTGTGTTTTTTTTTATGAAAAAGATGTTGATGAAATATTCAGAAATGTGAAAATACATGTTAGTTCCAAAAGAGTATGCATATTGTTACCTCATTTTTGTTAAATCAGCAAGCAGAAAGTACATGAAAAGTCTAAAAAGTTGTTAGCAGTGCTTATCTCTATACAGTGGGCCTGAGAAAGATTTTTATTTTCTTTTGACTTATTTTTGGATACTTTTTTCCTACAATAAGCATGTATTCTTTTTGAAATTAAAACTATTAAATATGTAAATTGAAAAAAAGCAGAGACTTTGTTAAATTAGTGTTTGTAGTTCTTTAAGATTCTAAGGAGTTGGTTTGAAGTATCTATAACACAATTTGTTATGGATAGTAGTATAGTTCTGCTTTAGAATATATAGATTCTCTTGTATTTCTTTTCGCTTAGGGCCAAGAAAGATGCTTCAGTGAACTTGTTCATGGTTTTATTAAATGAATGTGAGAAAGAATACAGATGAGATCAAATTCAATCTTGTTCTCTCTTCCTGTTTGGTTTGTTGTTGTTGAACGAGGTATGGTGGGAAAAGATTTCTTTCCTCTGCCAGATTGTTTTTTCTTTACATCATTTGTTACACAGTTCCTGTTCTTGATCCCCTTTCATCTGAAAGAAGTTGATTTTTACCTTGTATTCTCCTTTGGAGAAAGGAAAATGGCATAGTTGAAATGTCCACATAGAAGCAGATCGAGAGGGCTGTCTCTCCAGCCTACTGGGTTTCTCTCTCTGTTGTCATCTTTCTCATTGGCTCATGGGTTTTCTCCCCTGGTTCTGCTCTAGAGATGCTGGACTTGGAAGTGATGGGAAGGAAAAGTAAATCAGCAGTGTTGGGGCTTGGCCAAAAGTTAGTGGTTTTGGAGGTTTTGGCCTACAGAAATTCTAATGTAGGACCCAAGATTGAAGTAAGAGTTTTTCTGTTAAAAAAAGAAGTAGCTTACAAGTGTTTGCAGGCAGCCCATCGCAAGGGCAATTATAATATTCCTCGTCCTCCAGGCTACGTGGATCTCTCATGTATGTAGGCAGTTCAGATTTTTGTGTTAAGCAGTCTCTGTCCTGTTAAACTCTGTACTCTTTGGATTTATCTTTGTATTAAAGTCTGAAGAGTGGGATGCAGATTAAATATATATTAAACATAGATTAATTCCTTTGTAATTTTTTATAAAGAGTTTTTTTTTTTCAAGTAAAGTTTTAGGCTTACAGAAAATTTGAGTGGAAAGTACCAAGAGTTCCATTATACTGCTGTTGCTAACATCTTACACCAGTGTGGTCCATTACTGCAATTGATGAGCCAATATTGAAGCAATATTGTTAAATAAAGTCCATAGTTTACTTTAGGGTTCCCTCTTTGAGTCATTTGTTCTATGAGTCTTGACAAATGTATAATGACATGTTTCTGTCATGACAGTAATATATAGAGTAGTTGCACTGCTCTAAAAATCCACATATTGATTCTTCTTTCCTTCTTCCCAAATTCTTGGCAACTGCTGATCATTTTATTGTCTCCATAGTTTTGCCTTTTCCAGAATGTCAAATGGTTGGAATCATGTACTGTGTAGCTTATTTCAGATTGACTTCTTTGGCATAACAATATGCGTTGAAGATTCCTCTATGTCTTTTTGTGCTTGATAGCTCATTTCCTTTTATTGCTGAATAATATTCCATTGCCTGGATGTATCAGAGTTTGCTTATTCAGAATTAACCTACTGAAGAATGTTTTGGTTGCTTCCAGGTTTTTGGCAGTTATAAATATAAAGGTTTTTATGTGAATATAAGTTTTCAACTCATTTGGGTAAATACTAAGGAGCACAATTGGCAGATCATATTAGTATAGTATATTATCATATTTAGTCTTGTGAGAAACTGCCAAATTGTCTTCCAAAGTGACTGTACTATTTTGCATTTCCATCAGTTTATGAAAGTTCCTGTTGCTCCACATCCTTGCCAGCATTTGGTGTTGTCAGAGTGTTGGAGTTTAGCCATTCTGATAGATATTTATTGATATCTCATTGTCTTCATGTGAAATTCTCTGATGACCGGATGTTGAGCCTCTTTTCCTGTATTTACATGTTTTCTATATATATCTCTTTTGGTGAGATGATGCAGATTATTTAAAAAAAAAAAAGCAAAGTATAATTCCTTTAAAAAAAGTAGTAAAATGTGTTCTCTGGAAAAGTCTAGCAAAAGAAGACTAAAAATTTATTTATAATGCCACCAGAGGAAAAATCATTGGTATCATTTTGATATTTTCCTTCATACATCCAACTCTCTCTCTCCCCTCATGTATGTATGAAAAATGGTAATAGGGCGTTTATGGCATTTTGTACTTTTCACGTTTACTTACTCACATATAGTTAGCTTTTCCTGTGTCATTCTTCTAGAATGGTTCTACAGTGGTTCTTAACCTTGACTGAATGTTATGATCATTTGGGGGAGCTGTTTATGGTGCCCAGGTTGCATCCCAGGATAGTGAAGTCAAAATCCCTGTGGATGGACCTAGACATCATACTTTAAAAATTTCCCAGGTAATTACAGTGTGTATTGACGATTGAGATTCACTGGTCTAGAATGTAATAGAATTAACTTTTAAGAAAAAATATCTAATTCCCAGAACATCACATAAAATAATGAGGCGCTTTTTATAAGGTTCAAAGCAACCAAATAGCAACACTAGGGTTTTGTGTGTATGTGTGTGTAATAACATATAAAGGAAATCATTGGAACGATAGCTACTGGATTCAGGATGAATCTTACTTTGAGTTGAAAGCAGGGGTGATGAATTGGTGGTTGGAGGGACCGCAAGTTACATGTAGATTATTAAGGTCCTAGTTTTTGTTTTGATGGTTGCTTTGTGGCTTTAAGTGAATAAATAAAACTTGGCTAAGCATGAACCAATGATTAGAGCTAAAGACTGTGAGTAAACCAATTCTTTGTGCTAGAGGGCCAATAAGGAAACGTATTAAGTAGTTGAAAACTGTTGGATTCCTCTTGTAAGTTTATCCAGCGGGGTTTAAATATAACAGTGGTTTGATACCCAATTCCATCCATCTTAAAAAAATTGACAGGCTATTCCTTGGTTGCTAGAGATTCTAGGTACTTACTATCCTTTTTTCCCCCCTGAAATATACATTCATTCCACTTTCCTCATTATTTATAATGAGGAAATTATAATTTATTTATTAGAGTTTTATTCTAATGCAGTTGGTTGAAACAACAAACATAATAAATTTTGTTAATTATTCACTATAAACTAATATTTTATTAAAAACTCATATCTTAATGAGTTGAATGGGCTCATGTTACCTGTGTCTTGACCAGAGGAGCTGTTGAATTTTCTTTGTCCCCACCTCCCACGTTTTACCCTTTATGGGCTCTGCACCATAGTAAGATGGGTGGCAGTTGGCCTTTTTCTTAAGATGGGAGGAAGGAGACATCCTTCCTGATGTAAAGGACATCAGAGTGGAGGACCACTGCTGAAGGCGTCTCCTCCAGATTAGCTTTAGTGGCAAAACTAATTCTTTTAAGACTACCTGTGCCAGAGTTAGCCCAGAGGATTGTGGGCTTTCAAAATTTGTGGTCCAGGAGGGTTCAAAATGATTTCTGGGGTGAAGAAAGCAAATATGAAATTGCCCATGTATGTATTCCCAGGTGGCGCTAGTAGTAAAGAGCCTGTCTGCCAATGCAGGAGACATAAGAGACACAGATTTGATCCCTGGGTCAGGAAGATCCCCTGGGGAAGGGCATGGCAACCCACTCCAATATTCTTGCCTGGAGAATCCCATGGACAGAGGAGCCTGGCGGGCTTTAGTCCATAGGGTTGCAAAGAGTTGAGCACGACTGGAGCAACTCAGCATGCACAGACACATGCGCCTGTAAGTATGTAAACATGTATATACATATACAGAGTTAACTGAAACACAGCATATATACAAATGTGTAATTCTTTTTACATTCGTTCCGTTCCGTTCCGTTCCATCGCTCAGTCGTGTCCGACTCTTTGCGACCCCGTGGACTGTAGCCTACCAGGCTTCTCCATCCATGGGATTCTCTTTTTACATTATCTCATTTTAAATTACTGTCCTTTATGATTTAAACATATTATAAACATGAGTACATACTTATCTTTTTTAAACCAAGAATACATGTATTGTGATATATAGTCAGAATCTTAACTATTTTGAAATAGTTTCAGTCTTTGGAAGATGTTACAAGAGTAACAAACAGTTCTCATATATCCTCTCATCTGGATTTCCCAAATGTTACATTTTATCTCATTTACTTCCTCATTCTAATAAGTACTTTTTGACCAGTTAGAGAGTAAGTGAATGTATTTACCCTTAAGTACCTCAGGGTGTATGTCCTAACATCTGGGTGAATACCTAACAAGGTATTCTGTTACATAACTGCCCTGGAGTGGTCATAGTCAGGAGATTAACATTGGTAATCTATAGATTGTATTCAAATTTTTCCCTTTTCCAAAAGGTCATATGTTTTCCTTCATCCCTTTTCTGGTCCAGTATCTGGTCTGGAATCACGTGTTCCATTTAGTTATCCTGACTTTCATTCTTCCTCTAATCTGTAAGTGTTCCTCAATTTGTCATTGTATTCTGTGATCGTGGTATTTTAGAGTACAGCTCAGCTCCATATATTAGAATATATGCTCAGATATTTTAAGTGATGCAGTGTGTGATAAAAACATGAGAAGCAAATGAGAGAAACAAGAAAAAACTGTGGCTTGGCAAAGGTTGGCAGTGGTGAACCAGTGTGTTCAAACTGATTGTTGTATGATTTTCGTTTACAGAATCAATACTGGTATCAGTGAGGATAGGGAGTGATGATAATCAAAACTTAAGGAACACAAATACAGATGTTCTTCTCTTCACTGGGCAGATATGGAGAACAGAGTTGAATGAGAGGATGATGTCCTATATGATGGAAAGAGAAAGCAAAGCTCCCAGAAAGTACTTTTCACAAACATCCTTTCTTTCCTAGGAAAATGGAAGTGCTTTCTCAGGAGCTGGACTTGCAAAGGACTGGAAAATAAAGCCAGTAGATATTTAACACCTGTTTCATGTTTAGGCTTCCCTAGTAGCTCAGACGGTAGAGAATCTGCCTGAAATGCAGGTGACCCAGGTTCGATCCCTGGGTCCGGAAGATCCCTGGAGGAGGAAATGGCAACCCACTCCAGTATTCTTGCATGAATTCCATGGATAGAGGAGCCTGGTGGGCTACCATCCATAGGGTCACAAAGAATCGGACACGACTGAGCGACTGTCGCTACTACTACTTCATGTTCAAAACTGCCCTAGGAAATGGGGCACGCAATGGAAAGAATGAGGGGAACTTTTGAAGGATTTGACTCAAATGTTGATTTGCCTGTTTCAGGTCTTCAAAGGGATGCATTGAAAAGCACAGTTTTGATTTGAGGTTTAGAGTTTGATCTTTGACCCATTTGAACTCTTATCTTGATTTGGTTTGCAAGTACAGACAGGCTCTTTAATAGTTAGGATAACTGCTGGGTTTTGTCCTCCATTTGCCAGTATTTTCTCACTACCATGGGTTTGTAGCACCTGTGGGCTTCCCAGGTGGCACAGTGGTAAGGAATCCGCCTGCCAATGCAGGAAACACAAGAGACTCGTGTTCCATCCCTGGGTCAGGAAGACCCTGAAGGGAATGGCTACTCACTCCAGTATTCTTGCCTGGGAAATCCCATGGACAGAGGAGACGGGCTGGCTCTGGTCCATGGGGTCGCAAAGAGTCGGACACAACTGAGCAACTGAGCACACATGTCTTACATCAACACCCATACAAAGAATACATTATGGGTGGATGTATATGCACACATTCTTGCACTTCTCTGAAGAGCTGAAAATTTTATCCTGAATTTCAGAACTGTACATTATTCGCAAGAGGCTCGGTGCCATGGCAGGCAGAAACCTTTGGGTTGGAGCCTGTGTTATACTTCCAGCCATGGTTGATTCACTGGGTACCTCAGTTGTCCAATTGGAAAATGGGAGAGTAACAAGCAAGCCTTTAACTGTGTGGAGGTAAAGGAAACTGCCTTTGATTTGTTCCAGGATCTATTATTTTATGATACATTAAGAATATCAGTAAATGGGAAAAAAAGAATATCAGTAAATGGGAAGGAAAAAAAACTAGGGAAGTCGACAGTACAGTAGGAGGAACACATTGCTGGTGAAGAATCACTTTAGTAAATGTTACATTTGACCATATTAACCTAAAGCTTGTTTTTCTCTTTTAATTAACTCTGTAGGTTTACTGTGAAAGGGCTGCTGTGTGATGAATGGAACATGTGACAAAAGTATTAAATATTAATTGAGCACAGTTGCAGCTTGGCTGTTAAAAAATCATACAGCAGAAACAGTGGTTATACTTGATTTGCTGTTCTCTGGCCCACGCCTCGGATGGTGAAACCAGTGAATTTACAACCTTTCTAAGGGTTTCTAGCGTGCAATGGGATCAAGACCTCGCTGCAGGGGCTAGACTGTCAGTGGGGCCTGTGTGAAGGGGAGGGCAGTGTGTTCTTAGGGTATTTTTTGAGGTACCATATCTTCTATGCAGATCTGAAAGCTTGGAGTTAGCAAGATAGAGTTGTATTTTTATCCACATTTTATTTTCTGTATTTCAAATAAGAGATTTTTGAGAAAATTGAAAAAAAAAATATCAGGGCTTTGACAGTGCAGGGTATTTTGGTTGACTGCTTCTGAGTGTGTTTTTAAAAGCTTGCACACAGCATCTGTGATCCACAATGTGAGGATTTACAGTGTAGCACTTTAGTTTTCCTGTCGTGACTTTTGTCAGAAAATGTTTTCACTGTGCTCAGTGCTTCACAGATTACTTATATTTTGTATATAACTTGTTAATGCTGTGCAAAGTTATACATTTTGGACTCTGAAAACGGTGGTTTTCACATGTGGCAAAAACCACTTTGAAGCCTTCATTTCAAGGAGATGCAGCCCATCCACTCCTGTATCTTACCAACTGCTTCAGAGCCTTCAGAGAGCTGAGCAGAGCATGTATTCCTCTGGAGTTGAACTGTGCTCGTTCTGAGCTTCCTGAAAGCAGACATGCAGTGAGCTCGCGCTGGTGAAACCTGTTGGATTCCTGGGGGACTCAGCTGGAGCCTTTGGCTTGTTCATTAGCAATGATTCAAGTCTTGCAGATTGTAAAGGAGCTGGTGACACCATCCAGGCAGAGAGCAGCCAGAGCAAAGGAAGGTAGGAACTGCAGCAGGATGCTCAGTCGGAGCACTTTAAGGCACTTAGAGGTTTTTATGAATATCGACTTAAGGAGCAGCTATCAGAGGAGTTTGAGTTAGACTGTGTGCTTTTGCTCTTCTGATGTATTTCGGTGTTGGAAGAGGATCAGGTAATGGCATAACTGTTAACGCACCTTATTATTACTGTTTTGAAATCACAAATTAGAAGCATATCATTTTATTATGAGGCCTGAAGAGGGAGGAGAGGTTGTGACATATTCATTGTAGCCGTACTTTCCTGCTGTCCGGAACCTCTCGCAATATTTATTTTGGGGGTGAGAAGAGTAATTTATATAATCCTCTTCTAATTTTAAAATATAATGTTCATGGCAGAAATCAGAAGAGATCAAGCTTGAATTCCACCTATAGCAGAGCTTCAGAAGGACTGCTTGGTTCTTATTTGTGTGAATAAGTGATAAATAATAGTAATAAATATGAATTTAGCCAGTGAGAGGTAGATCTTATTGCCTTTTTCAGTGAAGAGTTGCTTTTTTCTATTTATGATATATGCTTAATTCTGTTAAAATAGTCCAATATTTATAGTCTGTGACAGTTTAAGATATGCTGGAATACATTTTCAAAATCTTTTTTAATTGCATGCCTGATTTACGGATCTTAAACTAATGCAGATAGATCTTTGAAGAAATATTAATACTTCTGTGTTTTGATTTTTGAGCATTTGAAATAGTTTAGCTAATCTCTAAAATGACAGTTAGGAATTAATTTAAAAAATATAGGCCTTCAGCAAAGTTTGTAATACTGGCAATTTAACTACTTTTATCTAGAGCTTAAAATCAGCCAGTTGATAGATTTATATGCCAGCTTTTTCATATGAAGGATATATCATTCTGTTTTTATATTATTAGAATAGCATAAACATACCTCAGATGATATAAAATATAGAATATTTTGGATTAAAAGAAACTTGATATGATCTGTGTTTAAAGTTTAGTTTATGAGATTCCTCCAAGTCCTATGTAAAATGATTTAGGGTGATGATATTAAATAATATTGTAACGTAATTAGTAATAATAGCGAATATTACAGCTGAAAGCAACTATAGAAATTTTCATGTCTGTTCTCATTTCATGAAAGAATGAGGTATTTAAATGGACAAAAATGATCTTAAAAATCAAAGAAACTATTTTCATCTATGAAAATGTGATAGTATTATCTAGGATTCTTCGCAGGTATTTACTTCCTGTTTTCTCCTTCACTTTCTTCTGAAACAGAAGATTGATTGTTTTTTATCTCTGAATAGCAGGATTCTAACAATTAGGCATTTTTAAAAAAAGTTTATTGCTTTCACTATTTCAGGAGAATATAAATTAATTAAATCCCAATCTGTTTGAAAATGTCAGATTTATACAGTTTGACCTTTACAGACAGAAATTTATTTTTTTTATTAACTAGTTTCTTCTAGTTTATATATTTTCAGGCACAGTCATTGTTACTTGGGATGTATGTGGGGAAAGAATAATAATATTCTTCTTGCCTTTCATAATACACACATATACTTATAAATAATGTTATCATATTGACAGGAAATACCATATGAATATAGGAAACATAATACTAAAAGATACTAAATACTAAAGTAGTAGAATGGTTTTTGCTTTTAAATTTTTTTCACCTGTATTTTCAGATAGAATTTTCCATGAAGCAGCTTATATATTATATATATAGACATTTTTCTTAGAAACTTGTTTATATCAAACCTGTTCTAATGGTGTTTTTAATCATTTAACTAATATGTTTACTGTTTTATCTTTTTGCAAAGTAATGTTGTATTTTACCAATTTTTAATATTGGTAACTGCTTGAGAAAGGTAAAGTCCTACAGACAGATATAAAACAATGACTCATTGGAAGAGAGTTTTAAACTCAATTCTTTAACAGGTAGCATGAACTTGGATAACTGCAGGGATTGCAACATTTCAAGTATTGTGTTCACATTAATAGTAGTAAATACCATGGGGAAATTGATTTATGAGCAGAAGTATCAAAATTGGGGATGAAATAATTATGATAGATGCTTTGAGAAGTTTTCATCAATTAGTTTTCCTTGATATGAGCCAGTAAACAAACTTAACATGTTTTAAGTAAGATCCAAGGGTACGGCTAAGAATTACTTTGGAGGAGAGAAATTACAGAATATTCATGAATATTTTCTCTCAAATTTTTCAGAATATTTGCCAAATCACTGCTTTGTTACTTAGTAGAAAAGCTAATCAAGTATCCCAGTCTACCAAAATTTAGTGAAGTGCAGTGCTTATTCATGCTAATTTCTTTCAGGGATTTGGATTTTGCAGCAGTTAGCACTATAAGAAAGGGAGAGAACTGGTGGTAGTACCATCCGAAGGATAATTTTCATGGATCCACACTCTATTCTAATGATGCTGGGGAACTGCTGGAAGTGATTGACATTTGTAAGATAGTTGAAGTGGATAGGAATAGATGTTTATTTTGTAATGACTAAAGGACTTTAAAGCAAAGAAATAGGACATTTTTGACTTTCAGTGTCTTTGCCATTTAACTCTGCTTCTTGCTGCCATTTCATTACACTTTTAGTATTCTAATAAAAGTGCCCATTTTGTGACAGTTTTTATTTTACTGTTTACTTAACTTTTAAATTTCTTGGAATTATGTTTTGGTAACAGTTCCCACATTTTTTTAAATTTAACATCAGTACATTCTTTATTGTGATCTCTATCAAGATCTGACACAATATGCAAGGTTAAAGCATACCACAAAATATTTCAGAAATTGAAAATTCAGGAATTATTTGTTGTATACTGTTTGATAGGATGGAGAAGGAAATGGCAACCCACTCCAGTGTTCTTGCCTGGAGAATCCCAGGGACGGGGGAGCCTGGTGGGCTTCCGTCTGTGGGGTCACACAGAGTCGGACACGACTGAAGTGACTCAGCAGCAGCAGCAGCAGTATAGCCTTGGAAGACTAGGCAAAAGACAACTGGTCTTCAGGAAAGTATCTTTGCTTTATGGGAAGGAGGGTCAAATATGCATGTGTATGTATTCGTTTGTCATTCTCTCATTTATTCTCCTTTATCAGGTGTCCACTATTTGGAATACACTTTGCTAATCAATCACTGGGGATACAAAATAAGATATGATCCCTGCCCATATCTGGGACAGAGTAGATCCCAGCTATTTATTGAGTACAGGAATGAATGGAAGAATGTATGTTTGTTTGTACAGCCTAGTTGACAGGTGTTTGTATAGTCAGGGCAGTATTGTGAGTTGTTTGTTTTGCCATGAGGTCCTCATGGGCAGGATTCAAGCAGTTTAGTTTTGTGGACAGGGAAGGGAATGGGATAAGTGATTCTATGCTAAATGGAAAAATAAACTATCACAGTTTACCTCTAGAATGACCTGGTTAGCCTGCATCTCCAGGGCCAAGCTTGACTAGATTGGGAAGGAACTATATCATAGAGTAGGCTGGAGGTAAAACCCTACAGCCTATTCAGATGTACATCAGGTGCAAATGTAGTCATTATAACTGTGTATTAGTAAGGAGCCCGGTTTTATCCTTTAAAGGCATCATGTTTATTTGAACAAAAATATTTTGAGAATATTACATATTTATCTATCTGGCTAAACAGAAGTATGCTGAATATATATCTTTTCTTAATGATTCAAGTTTCTTATTAAAAATATTTTTTTTGTAGTTAGCAAAACCAGATGACCATGTTTATCAAAATTACTCTTAAAATCTGTAGATTGAGAGTGAAGCCCTGAAAATCTGTCCTGCTAGTAAAACACATGAGCTTTTGCTTCTGTCTTAATCTTTTCATTCTCACTTTCATGCCTTAACACCTCTCCTCCAGATTATTAAAGTAGCTTCCTCCTTTTATTTGATAAACATGCATTTCATACTTATCGTGTCTTAGATGCAAGGGTACAGATTTGTAAACTCTAGAAATTCATGTGCAGTTAGTAAGAGATGAAAGACAGTGATTACAATAGTATGAGGGGTATTGTAATAGATGAGATGTCATGGGAACCCCAGCGGGGAACTGGCCCTGCTTTGGTCATTACAAGAGTGAAGGGATTAAACTCTTTGGTAAAGCGACAGATACTCTTACTTGAGCTAAGTAGCAAAGGATGTTTCCAGAAAAACATCTACTTCTGCTTTATTGACTATGTCAAAGCTTTTGACTGTGTGGATCACAACAAACTGTGGAATATTCTTCAAGAGATGGGAATACCAGACCCCCTTACCTGCCTCCTGAGAAATCTGTATCCAGGTCAAGAAGCAACAGTTAGAACCGGACATGGAACAACAGACTAGTTCTAAATCTGGAAAGGATTACGTCAAGGCCGTATATTGTCACCCTGCTTATTTAACTTATATGCAGAGTACATCATGGGAAATGCCTGGATGGATAACTCACAAACTGGAATCAGGATTGCTGGGAGAAATATCAATAATCTCAGACACGCAGACACCACCACCCTTATGGCAGAAATCAAAGAAGAACTAAAGAGCCTCTTGATGAAAGTAAAAGAGGAGAGTGAAAAAGTTGGCATAAAACTCAACATTCAAAAAACTAAGATCATGGCATCTGGTCCCATCATTTCATGGCAAATAACATGGGGAAACAATGAAAACAGTGAGACACTTTATTTTCTTGGGCTCCAAAACCACTGCAGATGGTGACTGCAGCCATGAAATTAAAAGATGCTTGCTCTTTGGAAGAAAAACTATGACAAACCTAGACAGCATATTAAAAAACAGAGACATTACTTTGCTGACAAAGGTCCACGTAGTCAAAGCTATGGTTTTTCCAGGAGCTATGGTTTTTCTCACATCATGTATTGATGTGAGGATTGTACTATAAAGAAAGCTGACCGAAGAATTGATGCTTTTGAACTGTGGTGTTGGAGAAGACTCTTTAGAGTCCCTTGGACTGCAAGGAGATCCAACTAGTCCATCCTAAAGGAAATCAGTCCTGAATATCCATTGGAAGGACTGATGCTGAAGCTCCAATACTTTGGCCACCTGATGTGAAGAACTAATTCATTGGAAAAGACCCTGATTATGGGAAAATTGAAGGCAGGAGGAGAAGGAGACGACAGAGGATAAGATGGTTGGATGGCATCACCGACTCTTTGGACATGCGTTTGAGCAAGCTCCAGGAGTTGGTGATGGACAGGGAAGCCTGGCGTGCTGCAGTCCATGGGGTTGCAAAGAGTCGGACACAACTGAGCAACTGAACTGAGCAAAGGATGCATAAAAGCTTGGGGGGGAGGGGAGGGAGAATAGGCATCTCAAGCAAAATAAATAGTGGAGGAGAGCTCAGTGCCAAACGTGAGCTTCTATCCCCTGTGAAAAAGTTTGGAAATTTTCCTAAGGTGACAGTGGAAGAAAATGAGAAAACTGGTCAGGTGTATTTGGTCACTGAGCTCGTATTCCATCCTCCCATTGCTGTCTGAGCTCATTTTGTGAATTTGCCATACAACCTGAGGTTGGGACTGAACCTGTATTTCTAGCTGTGATGATCGCGAGCTCTCTCCATGCACCCTCTGTGCTAGCAGCACCAGAATGCTTGCTGTTGCCCAGATGTGCTGCTCCATCAGGATGGGAAGCCCTTCCCTTTCTTCTCCAGCGACTGACAGTCCGTATCAGATCGGCCTCTGAGGCTCAAACGAAACCCTCACCAGAAGGTGCTCCCTGCTTTTTTTCTTCTCTTGTCTTTCTGTGTCAGAGTTAATCATTTCTTTCTTTGTAACCTCGTAGCATTTTACTTTTGCCTCTATTACTAGATCTTTAAAATTCTACCGTACCTTACGATTATATTTATTAAACTGACCAGTAAATGTTAATTGAAATAATGTTTTGGCTTACTGAACATTTTAGTTTCCATTCTGATTTTTAGCTGTGTTTTAGGTGGTTTGGATTGTCATAAACTGATCATTAGAAATATTAAGTGAAATATTATAGCTAATAACATACCAATGGGCAGAGAAATGTGTGATTTTTCCCTTAAGATATTTTGTAATGGTTTGATAGGTAATGGTTTTCAGCTTATGTATGTTGTTGCTTTTTTCCTCTTATTTTCTCTTCAGCTTATGTTTAAACTATATCCATATTTTGCTACATGTTGAGTGTTTTAAGTTTGAGAAACTGAAGTCATAGCATCTAGTGTGCTTTATTTCTTTGAAATTCTCTGCGACTTACAGAGAGTTTTCATGCTCTTGACCAAGAAAGAAGATACCATGTTACTTATTTCATGAGAAGCTGAGAAACAGCCACTTGTGGCAGTCACTGTCCACCTAGTTTCCCTTAAATCTTTACTAACAATAGGATCTTGATTTTGTTTGTAGTGAGGTTGTGTTCAGTTAAAACACAAACCAGCAAATAAACTGTTTCCTGAGATGTAAGCAAAAACCTGCTGGAGACTTCTGGGAAAGTTTTGCTTTTTGAGACAGTTGTCACCTCTGCTTCCTTGTTACATCTTTCTTTCCACCTGTTATAGGAATGTAATTCCTGGAGTTACAGCAGCCATAGTGTATGGTGGAAGAGAAACATAAAAGTCTGGTCTCCAGTGACACCAGTGAGACCAGTGAGCATTTGTGTCAGCCTTGACTTACCTGTAGACTTTTTGGTTTGTTCAGTTCAGTTCAGTCGCTCAGTCGTGTCCGACTCTCTGCGACCCCATGAATCACAGCACGCCAGGCCTCCCTGTCCATCACCAACTCCCGGAGTTCACTCAAACTCAAGTCCATCAAGTCGGTGATGCCATCCAGCTATCTCATTCTCCGTCGTCTCCGTCTCCTCCCCCCCCCAATCCCTCCCACCATCAGACTCTTTTCCAGTGAGTCAACTCGTCACATGAGGTGGCCAAAGTATTGGGGTTTCAGTTTTAGCATCAGTCCTTCCAGTGAACACCCAGGATTGATCTCCTCTAGAATGGACTGGTTGGATCTCCTTGCAGTCCAAGGGACTCTCAAGAGTCTTCTCCAGCACCACAGTTCAAAAGCATCAATTCTTCGGCGATCAGCTTTCTTCACAGTCCAACTTTCACATCCATACATGACCACGGGAAAAACCATAGCCTTGACTAGACGGACCTTGGTGGGCAAAGTAATGTCTCTGCTTTTTAATATGCTATCTAGGTTGGTCATAACTTTCCTTCCAAGGAGTAAGCGTCTTTTAATTTCCTGGCTGCAATCAGCATTTGCAGTGATTTTGGAGCCCAAAAAAATAAAGTCTGACACTGTTTCCACTGTTTCCCCATCTGTTTGCCATGAAGTGATGGGACCAGATGCCATGATCTTCGTTTTCTGAATGTTGAGCTTCAAGCCGACCTTTTCACTCTCCTCTTTCACTTTCATCAAGAGGCCTTGTGAGTTCCTCTTCACTTTCTGCCATAAGTGTGGTGTCATCTGCATATCTGAAGTTATTGATATTTCTCCTGGCAATCTTGATTCCAGCTTGTGCTTCTTCCAGCCCAGTTGGTTTATTACTTGTAGTCAAAGCGATCCTGCCTAGTTTGGTATCCAAGGTGGTTAAAAAAGTTAAAAAGCAAGTTGCATCTTTTAAATGCATTTCAAGCACTATTACACTGTACTTTGTTCAGTGCTGGGGTTGGTCAGTCTTAGTAAGGAGTAACATATATCCCAAGTTAAAACGTAGATGTGGCCATTTTAATGTGATGGGAGGGACACTGATGATTTGGGAGTCAGAAGACTTATGATCTAGTCGTACCACTGTGTGAGTTTGGGCAAGTCAGTGAATGTCTTTGTATCATGGGGTTTTCCATCTATTATATGAGTTGTCCCCTAAGGTCTCATAGAGACCTGACATTCATATTCTACTACTTAAGGCCATTTTTGTTTTCTGTGATAGCCTCTTAGATTAAAATATCAAATTTATAAGACCTGCCTGCCTACATTTACTCTTTTAAAGACACACAAACACATATACACAGTACATTGGGTTGTGTAATTGACTTAATGATGGAGAGCTTTTAGAGACTTCTCATGGTTTACTGCTCGTGAATGACGGCAGCCCAGTGCAGGCTGGTTGAGAACATGAACTATAATCAGGCAGATTGGGTCTCAGTCTCGGATTTGCTACTCACTTATTAGTTGTGTGACTTTTGGCAAGTTCCTTAACCTCCCTGTGCCTCACACTCTTTATCTGAGAAGTAGGGATAATAATAATACGTATTTCACAGGAGTGTTGTGAGGATTGAGATAAGCCGTATGAAGCACAGTGGCTGGCACATAGTAAGGGCTAAATGGAAGCTTCCTGCCAATATTTTTGTTGGTTTTGATATTTTTATCTTTGTTATTGCTGTTGATGCTGCATTCCTGATCACTTAGATGGCTGATAGTTTGTTATAGGAGTTTATGTCTGAGGCTGAGTATAGGATTCTGTGGACAATGATCTGATTCATTATAGTGATATTTGTTACTGTTGTAGTATTGGTTCATTTGTACTTGGAAAACTCTAAGCAGTGAATTTCTTCTTTAGATTTGTCATATTGAAGTTGCAGCTGTATGTGTGTCTTGGGAGCAAAGTTAATTGATAAAAGTTTTATCGAAACTTTGTTTTAGGGAAATATACTCCTATGTACACATCTTAATTAATAACCTTGTTTTACTTTTATTTTTTTAAACTTTTTTTTGTATTGGGGTATAGTTAATTAACAAACAATGTTGTGGTAGTTTCAGGTGAACAGCAAAGGGGGTTCGGCCGTACATGTACATGTATCCATTCTCCCCCAAATTCCCTTCCCATCCAGGCTGCCATATAACATTGAACGGAGTTCTCTGTGCAACACAGTAGGTCCTTGTTAGTTATCCATTTTAAATACAGCAGTGTGTACGTGACTACCCCAAACCCCTACCCCCCCACCCCCCAGCAACTGTAAGTTCATTCTCTAATTCTGTGAGTCTCTTTCTGTTTTGTAAGTTCATTTGTATCATTTCTTTTTAGATTCACATAGGAGATGTCATATATTTCTCCTTCTCTGACTTCCTTAATTTGTTGCTGCAAATGGCATTATTTCATTCTTTTTAATGGCTGAGTAATATTCCATTGTATTTTGTACCATGTCTTCTTTATCCATTCCTCTGTTGATGGACATTTAGGTTGCTTCCATGTTTTGGCTATTGTAAACATTGCTGCAGGAGGCTTAATAACTTTGTTTTAAATGTTATTTTAAAGAAAGATAGGTCATTTTATTTAGCTCATTGGCCCAGTGTATCTTTGTCTTAACTTTGGTAAAGAATTTCAAGAATAAAGAGTGAATTTTACAGTCACTTACTGCTTGAAGCTCAGTTATTAGGTTTTCTTTGAATTGTTTAAACTTTAAAAATTGAATGCAGTGGACTGGCTGCCTGGCCAAGGTTCCTCTCTCGCTTGTCAGTAAGGCAGTGCTCTGGTGTAATGAAGAGCAGAGTGTGAGCTCTGTCCAGCGGGCTACACTAGCCAGTAATACAGGATTATTTAAGCTTAAATAATTAAGTGGTGTTGGAGAAGACTCTTGAGAGTCCCTTGGATCTCCCAATGAGATCCAACCAGTCCATTGTAAAAGAGATCAGTCCTGGGTGTTCATTGGAAGGACTGATGCTAAAGCTGAAGCTCCAACACTTTGGCCACTTCATGCGAAGAGTTGACTCACTGGAAAAGACTCTGATGCTGGGAGAGATTGGACCAGGAGGAGAATGGGACGACAGAGAATGAGATGGCTGGATGGCATCACCGACTCGATGGACATGAGTTTGAGTGAACTCCGGGATTTGGTGATGGACAGGGAGGCCTGGCGTGCTGTGATTCATGGGGTCGCAAAGAGTCGGACACGACTGAGCGACTGAACTGACTGAACTGAATTAAAATTAAGTGAAATAAAACATTCAGTTCCTCAGTCATGCTGCTGTTGCTAAGTCACTTCAGTCATGTCCAACTCTGTGTGACCCTGGGATTCTCCAGGCAAGAACACTGGAGTGGGTTGCCATTTCCTTCTCCAATGCATGAAAGTGAAAAGTGAAAGTGAAGTTGCTCAGTCGTGTCCGACTCCCAGCGACCCCATGGACCGCAGCCCACCAGGCTCCTCCGTCCATGGGATTTTCTAGGCAAGAGTACTGGAGGGGGGTGCCAGTGCCTTCTCCTCAGTCATCCTAGCTGCACCCTAAGTGCTTCTTCTATTGGGCCACACTGGATAAATTGTATGGGCTTCCCAGGTGGCACTAATGGTAAAGAACCCATTTGCCAATGCAGGAGATACAAGAGACTCGGATTTGATCCCTGAGTCGGGAAGATCCCCTGGAGGAGGGCATGGCAACCCACTCCAGTATTCTTACCTAGAGAATCCCAGCCTGGTGGGTTCCATCCAGTCCATGAGGTCGCAAAGAGTTGGACATGACTGGAGTGACTTAACACTCATGCCTCCTGCATGGATGACTGCTTGGGTTCATTTCCTGTATTCACTGCTAAATAGTCATGTGACCTTGGGCAAGTTAGTTCATTTTGCTGTGCCTCAGTCTCATATGTAAGCTTGGACAAAAGTTCTCCTGAGGTTGTTAATGTGGATTATGTGAGTCAACATTTGTAAAGTGCTTAGAACAGCACCAGGCACGTTGTATGTGTTCATTAAATAAACAAATAATCATCGTGTTCAGATTTACTATGCTTCATAACTTGTGTAGTGATTATCTTTTTGTCCTTAATGTATCTTTTATTGCCCTTTTGAGAAAAAAATTATATATACTGACCTGCTTGGATAATTTTTTGTATTTGAATTTTTATATTTGACTGCAATTTAGAGTAATGTTTCTGTCACTGGCTTGAAAAATTCACTGGGAATCCTCACTGCTTTCATGGTGAAGCACAGTTTCCTTTGTCAGGCATGTTGGGAGTTCCAGCCTACCCTTCCCAACTCATTTTCACTGCCTTCCAATTCTATCCCTTTGTTCCACTTTTCAGTTAATCACTGCCTTTGTTGTTAAAAATATTTAATGGTGCTGGTTTTATCTCTTCAAGTGGTATGTAAGCTCTCCTAGAATGTAGTGTTATTATTTGTGCATTTAGTAAGTGCTCGGGGTATACTTGAGTAAAAGAATCTTCTGTTTTTGAAATGCAGTCAGTATTTCTATTAATATCAAAACCACAGCTATTTGTCATCTCTGAAGTAAAGGGAATTCAAAACCCCTTTCCCCATCTGTGATGTCAGTACCAGAAATGTGCTCCATCTCTTCATGCTCTGCTACTTGGCTGTACTTGTCTCAGTGGGGAGGGATCTGGGCCAGGATTCTGACCACTGTAGGTCACTACCCTGCAGCATGGTCAGGATGTGTAAAGCACCAATTGCTGACAAATTTGGTGTTTTTCTTGGTTATGCATTCTGAAAACATGGTGATTTTATCTTGATTTACTCATTTCTTTAGGTTATTTCCCATATTCTTTGGTTTGCTTTTTGTTGCTTCTTTCTGTGTTTTTCCTGATTATTGTTGTTGTTGCTTAGTCACTAAGTTGTACCTGACCCTTTTGCAACTCCATGGACTGTAGCCCTCCAGGCACCTCTGTCAGTGGGATTCTCCAGGCAGAAATACTGGAGTGGGTTGCCATTTCCTTCTCCAGGAGATCTTCCCGACTCAGAGATCAAACCTGTGTCTCCTGCATTGGCAGGCAGATTCTTCACCATGGAGCCACCTGGGAACAAATGCTTATCGCATGAATATAACAAAGGAAAAAAGTCATTTAAAAGGAAAAATGTACCATCTATTCTAATTAGCAAAACTTAGTTTCATGTTTCTATAATAATGATCAGTTCAGTTCAGTCACTCAGTCGTGTCCGACTCTTTGCGACCCCATGAATCACAGCACGCCAGGTCTCCCTGTCCATCACCAACTCCCGGAGTTCACCCAAATTCATGTCCATCGAGTCGGTGATGCCATCCAGCCATCTCATTCTCTGTCGTCCCCTTCTCCTCCCGCCCCCAGTCCCTCCCAGCATCAATGATACCTAGGTATAATTAAGTATGCAGGTCAGGAAGCAACCGTTAGAACTGGACATGAAACAACAGACTGGTTCCAAATAGGAAAAGGAGTACGTCAAGGCTGTATATTGTCACTCTGCTTATTTAACTTATATGCAAAGCACATCATGAGAAACGCTGGACTGGATGAAGTACAAGCTGGAATCAAGATTGCCGGGAGAAATATCAATAACCTCAGATATGCAGATGACACTACCCTTATGGCAGAAAGTGAAAAAAAACTAAAGAGCCTCTTAATGAAAGTAGAAGAGGAGAGTGAAAGAGTTGGCTTAAAGCTCAACATTCAGAAAACAAAGATCATGGCACCCGGTCCCATCACTTCATGGCAAATAGATGGGGAAGCAGTGAAAACACTGGCTGACTTTATTTTTCTGGGCTTCAAAATCACTACAGATGGTGTTTGCAGCCATGAAATTAAAAGATGCTTACTCCTTGGAAGGAAAGTTATGACCAACCTAAACAGCATATTGGAAAGCAAAGACATTACTTTGCCAACAAAGGTCTGTCTAGTCAAGGCAGTGATGATGTATGGATGTGAGAGTTGGACTATAAGGAAGCTGAGTGCCAAAGAATTGATGCTTTTGAACTGTGGTGCTGGAGAAGACTCTTGAGAGTCCCTTGGACTGCAAGGAGACCCAACCAGTCCATCCTAAAGGAGATCAGTCCTGGGTATTCATTGTAGGGACTGATGTTGAAGCTGAAACTCCAATACTTTGGCCACCTGATGTGAAGAGCTGACTCATTTGAAAAGACGCTAATGTTGGGAAGGATTGAGGGCAGGAAGAGAAGGAGACGACAGAGGATGAGATGGTTGGATGGCATCACCAACTCAATGGACATGGGTTTGGGTGGACTCCAGGAGTTGGATATGGACAGGGAGGCCTGGCATGCTGTGGTTCATGGGGTCGCAAAGAGTTGGACACGACTGAGCAACTGAACTGAGCTTGCACTTTAAAGAAGTTATTTTCTCCATATGAGGAAAAAAGTGTAAAACCTCTGAACCTCTACTATAGAGTGGTGTATGCCTGTGGTTTAAGGTCATACAGAATTCCGATTTGTTATTACAGGTTGCTTAATATATAACAACATCAGTGGCAAGTCCATGGTTTTCTGTGGATAGCTGCATTTTGGACTGCATATACTGTATTGCAATATATTGCATCTGTATTGTGCAGGTTGCCTTGAGTTATACTGATGGAGAGAAGAGTGGATATTATAAAACCTGAATAAATGTGAATAAAATTTGAGTAATGTGAATAATAAAAGTTATGTGAATAAAATTCAGGTGTAAATTGTCTTGTATTGTAACCGGAGGTACTCAGACCTCATCTCTGAGACTTTGATTCAGTGTTGTAGTGTTGGGTGTTTGGAGGTGGCCTGAGAGCAATTGGAAACTGGGAGACAGTGGCACCAGGTTCTGCTCAGGAATTCTTTAGAGTTGCCCTCTGCATGTATCCCTGCTTGTTACCCTATGACGTGATACTTACGGTTACTTTTCAAAGTGCTGTGCCTTCATTACTCTGCGAGCTTCTTGAGGGCAAGGACCACAGTTCATTCATCATTTTGGAGAAAAGTGAATTCTGAGAAATGCAGTGGTTTGTGAGCTTGTCTGATATTTGTTTCTCTCTAGCTTGTCATCAAAATGATGGATGCACATATGGGTAATAGGTAATTGGTATATTTAATCAGTTACCTAATTACTGAGAAGACTCAGTTCTCACTTTATATTATTTTATTACAGAAACAGACTGCCCAGTAGATGTTATAAACATTCTCTAGAGAACAATTAGGTTTACAGGGATTTATTGTACTTAGAATGCTACTTGGAATTAAATGTTTGTTTGTACCGCTATCTTGGTATAATTTAAATGTAATTTAGAAGTGCTGCAGTGTCTTGATTCAGATAACTTGCTACCCTTTAAAAATAGGCTGCTTGAGTATTGTTTCTCTTCCACTTGGCAGACACCAGATGTAGTGATTAATAAAGGTCATTATCCTACTTAGTCATGGAGCGCTTTTAATGACTATTACCTGAACATCTGCTGGTTTCATCACTATAGTTACCCAGAACATCCAACACAATATAGATGCTATAGTTGGAAAATTTGACTTAGGCTAATCTAAATTTCTCCTTTAGAACATTTTAATATTCCTTTACATGTTAAATAATTGTCAGAAAACACTAATTTTTCTGTAAAGTGAACAATAAAAAATATCATGAAAAGAGTTTCAGAATGGTTGTTCCGGGTGGTCCTGGAGTCCCATTGGCTGAATTCTCAGTGTCTAGTTGTCTGTGCACAGACTTGGGTGGGAGAAGCGGTGACTTTCTCATGCCTTCTGTTATGTGCAGCCTTGACTGAAAATGTGGAGCTTGGAGTGGAATTGAAAGGAAGGAAAATGATTACCCAGAGTCTGCTGGAAGAACACTGAAAAGTGAGACAGGGTCTATTGATGATGGGATTCTCAGAAATAGGAACACATACTTTTAAAATTTTGAAACAGGTTCAGTGCTTGCTTTGGCAGCACATATACTAAAATGGAAATTACTACAGGTTCCCAGGAAATTGCAAAATATACTGAGAGGTCACATGTGTCCTTCACCCAGCTTCCCCCAATGGTAGCACCTTACAGAATGATAGCTGAATATCAAAACCAAGATACTGACATTGATGCAGCTCACAGACTCTATTCACATTTTACCGATTTTACATGTGCTTGTGTGTGCGGGGGGTTAGTGTATAGTTTATGTAGTTTTATCACACATAGAGGATCCTTATAACCATCACCAGTAAGATACAGAACTGTTCTGTCACCTTCAAAGCTACCCTTTGTAGTAACACCTCCTGCCTGCCCTTCCCCAACCCCCTGCAACCACTAATTTGTTTCTCATCTCTCTAATTTTGTCATTTTGAGAATATTATGTAAGTGGAATAATGTTACTTTCAGGAATTGGCTCCCCTCACCTCCCAGTATCCATGCAAAAACTGTTTCATATATGAATTGCTAATTTAGTTTTATTGCTGAGTAGTATCACAGAGTCGGACACGACTGAAGTGATTTAGCAGCAGCAGCAGCAGTATCCCATAGTATGAATATACCAGAGTTTAACCATTTACCCATTGAAGGATATTTGGATTTTTTTCAGGATTTTGACCAATACAAGTAAAGCTGTTATGGACATTCGTATCATATGTAGTTTTTTTGGTGGATATAAGTTTTCATTTCTCTGAGATAAATATCCAAGAATACGATTGGTAGATTGAATAGTAAGTAGATGTCCTGTTTTCTAGGAAACTACCAAAAGATCAATACTTTTATTTCTCCAAAACTTAATTCCTGATAAAACTGGGAAACTGAGAAATTAGTCAGTTCCCATATGATTGTGTTCTATAAAATTCCATGTCTACAGGTCAAGAGACAGCTAAGTGGACATTTAGCTGATATAACAGATAAATTACAGAAGTACATTCGGCTAGTAACATATAAGGGATTTTGAATGTTACTGAAAATCAGACAGCTGTTTATTGATAGACTTGTATTTAGATGTAAGTAATTTAAAAGCAGACAGAATGGTTGGAACAGTCCAGTGTGGGTAGTATGGCAGGTACATTAGGCAAGAAATGCCTTAAGCAACCCAGAATTTTAATTTTTCTCCTCAGTCATACTCAATCTTTGTCCTTATATTTGCACGGTGGCTGCTGCATCCCCATCCTTGGGTCCAAGAGCAAGTCAGAAGAAAGGAAAAGGGGGAAATCTATAGTGAGTTTCACCTGTAGAAAGCAAGCAGAAACTTTGCTTAAACCATCGTCTAGAATTGTGTCATGTGCTACCAGCAGCTGCAAGAGGACCTGGGAAGCAAGTGTTTTTTTTTTTTTTTTGCTTGAAGCTTTCTTGCTGAAAATATATGGGGTGTTCTTAGTAAGGAAGATGTGAGAATCTTGGATAGGCAACTAGCAAACTTTGTTGGATAATGCAGATACAAAATGTCATGTGTGCTTAAGACTGGCTGATATTTAAAAATATGAATAACATATGGTGTTATGTAAGAGGTTCTAATGCATTGTTCATAAGAGAATAAGGTTTATGATGGGTGATATATTCTTTATCAGCATTATATTTCATCTGGTCCATCAGTACAGATTTCTGAGTGTTTTGTAGAAATACTGTCCCTTGCTTGCTCATGTGCAGAAAGATCTCTTTTCTGTAGTATTGTCTTCATAGTATCAGACCACTAGGAAGTATCTGAATGTCAGTGAGAGAAAAACTCTTGCATCATGGTATATCCGTACAGTGGAATACAGGAGAGCCCGCTGGTAAAAATAATGCACTTGATTTATGAGAACAGATTTGGAAAACAGCCATGAAATATATGTGAGTAGGAAAAAATTTTTTGTAGATTATGCAAAGCAGAGTTCTACCACTTGCCCTCTGTACCCATATGTATGTGTTCTTGTGCATGTGTGCAGGTGTGTATGTGTGTGGTATGATTACATCTTTTTTGGCCTATTCAGAAGAGAAGGACTCTATAGAAGAATACCAAGAACAGTTAACATTGGAAAGTGGGTTTGGGAAGGGAGAATGTGGAAAGAGATCTCACTTTTCTATATATACATCTGTATTGCTTGAATAGTTTACAAGCTTGTAATAATAGTTCAGTTAGCAAATGAAGTTTTGTATAATGTAAATTTTTGTATGCTTAAAGCACATACTTTTAAGTTATTCTGGATGAAGCTATGTAGCATATCATTTCACCATTTTATGCCATAGAGTGTACTAGATATTTTTTCTTTAGTAAGGCAAAGAAAGATTGAAGGCGGGAGGAGAAGGGAACGACAGAGGATGAGATGGTTGGATAGCATCACCGACTCGATTGACATGAGTTTGAGTAAGCTCTGGGAGTTGATGATGGACAGGGAAGCCTAGGGTGCTGCAGTCCAAGGGGTTGCAAAGAGTCGGACACGACTGAGTGACTTAACTGAACTGAAGGCAAGGCCTAATGAGATACTCAGGGCTGCTTGAATGTATTCAAAAAAGATTTAGATTAAATGTTTTTTAACGCTTTCTTTTAATTTCCTGGCTGCAATCAGCATCCGCAGTGATTTTGGAGCCCCAAAAAATAAAGTCTGACACTGTTTCCACTGTTACCCCATCTATTTCCCATGAAGTGATGGGACCAGATGCCATGATCTTTGTTTTCTGATAGAGTCTGATGCTGGGAAGGATTGGGGGCAGGAGGAGAAGGGGACGACAGAGAATGAGATGGCTGGATGGCATCACCGACTCGATGGATATGAGTTTGAGTGAACTCCGGGAGTTGGTGATGGACAGGGAGGCCTGGCGTGCTGTGATTCATGGGGTCGCAAAGAGTCGGACGCGACTGAGCGACTGAACTAAACTGAACTGAACGCTTTCTTATACATCTTTTAGTTTTGACTTCTTAGGCAGCCATACCTTTTGTATTTTATCAGTGTTTCTGCCTCTAACAGTTCTTCCTATTTCTAATTTCCTGCTTCAATCTTCTTTGACTGGAGAATGAAACAACCAGCAACCTAGTTTTAATTGTGTCTGAAAATAGTTCTGAATAAAAACAGGATAAATTTGTTCTGAATGAAGGTTTTGAGACTCTAGGTAAAGTTTGTGAATCTTAACTGCTATTTGAACACCGCCCCCCCCCCTGCCCCCCAACCCTCCCACCCCATCCAGGGCTCTTTTTTATTTACCTTTGTTCTCAGCTGTATTTTAGTTATCTGAGATGGCTTGATACCTATTTGCTAATCCAGGGATGTTTAAAAAACAGATATCCTATCCCATTAGTGTTCCTCTTTTAGAGAATCTTATTAACAGCAGTAAAGCAAGGAGAATAGAGTGTTTTAAGGCAGAGTTATATAGGAAAAAAGCCCCTGAGCCTTCAGGTATTTGCATTTTCTTTCTGTTCCTTAATAGTAAGATGATTCTTGCCTTTGTTGACAAGTTGGCAACCCACTCCAGTGTTCTTGCCTGGAGAATCCCAGGGACGGGGGAGCCTGGTGGGTTTCCGTCTATGGGGTCACGCAGAGTCGGACACGACTGAAGTGACTTAGCAGCAGCAGCAGCAGCAAGGTAGTGTGTGGAGCACATAGATCAGGCTGGAGTTTGAATCATGATTCTGTCATGTCCTTAGCTAAGTGACCTTCCTGATCCTTCGTTTTCTTACATTTAAAAGCTTGTTTTGTTTAATATTAGACATAGTTTATATAAATGCCTAGTTGACCCATTCAGAGATTACTATGAGCCCTGAGCAAAGAACATGTATCTGTGTGCTTGTATAATGTATCTGCACACAGTATTCAAACAGTGAGTGCTATTAGGAAGGATTGTGTGAAATTTGAGATACTGTACTTTTTTCTACAATAAAACATTGTATTTTTTCCTTTTATTTTTACAGAATTATTATCCTGGTGGAGAAAGTTTACACTATGTAGAACATACAAGGGGATTTTTTTTTTTAATCTTCTAATTTCCTTACTCAGGAAAGATCTCTATTAATATTTTATAGTCTTTCAGTTTTTGCCCCATGTGCAAATACTACTTGCTTTACAGACTGTTAAATCCTGCAGCAACCTTACATGGCGTGGGGTTGGCTCAGTCTTCTCTTATTGGAATTGAGGCTGAGAGGCTGAGCTCAGTCGCTGGTCAGTGGTGGAGCTGGTATTCAGGATCAGAAGTGAGAAGGGGCTCCCCTCCCCAACCAGTTGGAAGCAGTCATCTCTCTCCATAATTGGTTTGAAACAGTCTGTGTTTATAAGATGTTTGATCAAGATTTAGGTTGTACTTTGTATTGCTTAAGAAAGCAAAGTAGATTTGGACTTACTTAATGCATTGTATGTCCATATATTATTGCAGTATAATGTTACTTAGGTGATACACATGTTTGGCGCTCCATCAGTGTTAAAGTCTGATCATTGAGGTCAAAATGAGACTTTGTTTTTTTTTATTATTTATTTTTTTAATTTTTATTTTTATTGGAGGCTAATTATTTTACAATATTATATTGGTTGGTTTTATCATACATTGACATGAATCCGCCCCCGGTGTACATGAGTTCCCCCTCCCGAACCCCTCTTCCACCTCCCTCCTCCCCTTATCCTCCCTCTGGGTCATCCCCGCACACTAGCCCCGAACATCCTGTAACATGCATCAACCCTGAACTGGCGATACGTTTCACTATGATAATATACATGTTTCAATGCCATTCTCCCAAACCATCTCACCCTCACCCTCTCCCACAGAGTCCCAAAGACTGTTCTACACATCTGTGTCTCTTTTGCTGTCCTATATACAGGGTTATCATTTGCATCTTTCTAAATTCCATATATATGCATTAGTATATTGTATTGGTGTTTTTCTTTCTGGCTTACTTCACTCTGTATAATAGGCTCTAGTTTCATCCACCTCATTAGAACTGGTTCAAATGCATTCTTTTTAGTGGCTGAGTAATTCTCCATTGTGTATATGTACCAAAGCTTTAGAAAATGAGACTTTATATTACTCCACTGTAATCTTTAAGCTGTACTCTTTAAGCTGTAACAAGTCTTACTGTGGTGCTTGGAATACACATGTTCACTTTGGATGTTGAATTACTGAGTGGTCTGGAAATTGATCTTAAAGTTGCTGTTTTATTGTACTTAGAAAATTATTAAATCAGCCATATCCTTATTTTTATGTTTTTGATGTTATAATTTCCATGGTCTTGTATTTTTAGGTTAAGAAGTTGTTATTTGGGTCAGTAAATATTGCCTTTAACATAAACATCCTAAAGCATTTACAGATTTATTTATAATCTTAAGAAACTCCCTGGAAAACTAGTTTGTATGTTGTACCGTCATATACTGCCTATATAGTACCTTTAGGTACACACACACACACAAATCTGTTTTCTTATGAGAATTTTCCTTTATTACACTATTATACGTGGACCAACTTCAGTATGTTGTAACTTTCAACTTGATTGGGATTAAGTGGCTGTAGTTTATATGAAAGTCAATGAGGTGACTTTAGATACCTGTAGAGGTGTGGACTTGTTAAAGAGCTGGGTGTGTCTGAGGAAGAAGTACCATGTGTTTTAACTATAGAGGTGCATTTGGAATTCCACAAGCACAGACTGGGAACCAGACTGTCAGGGTTGTTTTAGATACACCGGGATTCGGCCTGTGGATGCCCGGTGTAGACATCCAGAAAGTGTCGGGAGAGGGGTTCAGCATCCAGGAGAAGGCAACGGCAAGCCACTCCAGTACTCTTGCCCGGAAAATCCCATGGACGGAGCAGCCTGGTGGGCTGCAGTCCGTGGGGTCGCTAAGGGTCGGACACGTCTGAGCGCCTTCACTTTCACTTTCCACTTTCACACATTGGAGAAGGAAATGGCAACCCACTCAGTGTTCAAGAACTCAGTGTTCTTGCCTGGAGAATTCCAGAGACGGGGGAGCCTGGTGGGCTTCCGTCTATGGGGTCACACAGAGTCGGACACGACTGAAGTGACTTAGCAGCAGCAGCAGTACAGGGGAGATAGAGGGACACGGATACAGGATTCATCATTTTGGGAAAGGATATGATCACTCACAGGAGAACATGATGACAGAGGGCATAAAGACGAGGAGAGAGACCTAAGGGAGCCCTGTTGGTAAAGGATACCCTGAAGTGGCGATGTCACTCTGTGCATGGGCACTGGTGCTTCTCCGGTAAAAGAGGAATTCAGTTGAAGAGCAGAGGGAGAGGGGAAGAAGAGGGCAGGGCTTCAGAGTCTCTTTGGTGAATCTTGTGACTTGGGACTTCCCGACAGGCTCTGGCACACTTGACACCCACTTTGCGTAAACCAGTGCAGCTGGATGGGGCTGGAGAACACACCACCTCTGACTGCTTGTCCTGAATTTTACGCTACCTGTCAGTCCTATTACATTCAGTTCAGTTCAGTCACTCAGTCTTGTCCAACTCTTTGCGACCCCATGAATCACGGCACACCAGGCCTCCCTGTCCATCACCAACTCCCGGAGTTCACCCAAACTCATGTCCATCGAGTTGGTGATGCCATCTAGCCATCTCATTCTCTGTCATCCCCTTCTTCTCCTGCCCCCGATCCCTCCCAGCATCAGAGTCTTTTCCAGTGAGTCCACTTGTCGCATGAGGTGGTCAAAGTATTGGAGTTTCAGCTTTAGCATCAGTCCTTCCAATGAACACCCAGGACTGATCTCCTTTAGAATGGTCTGGTTGGATCTCCTTGCGGTCCAAGGTACTCTCAAGAGTCTTCTCCAACACCACAGTTCAAAAGCATCAATTCTTTGGCGATCAGCTTTCTTCACAGTTCAACTCTCACATCCATACATGACCACGGGAAAAACCATAGCCTTGACTAGATGGACCTTGGTTGGCAAAGTAATGTCTCTGCTTTTTAATATGCTGTCTAGGTTGGTCATAATTTTCCTTCCAAGGAGTAAGCGTCTTTTAATTTCCTGGCTGCAATCAGCATCTGCAGTGATTTTGGAGCCCCCAAAAATAAAGTCTGACACTGTTTCCACTGTTTGCCCATCTGTTTGCCATGAAGTGATGGGACTAGATGCCATGATCTTTGTTTTCTGAATGTTGAGCTTCAACCTTTTTACTCTCCTCTTTCACTTTCATGAAGAGGCTTTTTAGTTCCTCTTCACTTTCTGCCGTAAGGGTGGTGTCATCTGCATAGCTGAGGTTATTGATATTTCTCCCAGCAATCTTTATTCCAGCTTGTGCTTCTTCCAGCCCAGCGTTCCTCATGATGTACTCTGCATATAAGTTAAATAAGCAGGGTGACAATATACAGCCTTGACGTACTCCTTTTCCTATTTGGAACCAGTCTGTTGTTCCATGTCCAGTTCTAACTGTTGCTTCCTGACCTGCATACAGGTTTCTCAAAAGGCAGGTCAGGTGGTCTGGTATTCCCATCTCTTTCAGAATGTTCCACAGTTGATTGTGATCCACACAGTCAAAGGCTTTGGCATAGTCAATGAAGCAGAAATAGATGTTTTTCTGGAACTCTCTTGCTTTCTCCATGATCCAGCGGATGTTGGCAATTTGATCTCTGGTGCCTCTGCCTTTTCTAAAACCTGCTTGAACATCTGGAATTTCTCGGTTCACATATTGCTGAATCCTGGCTTGGAGAATTTTGAGCATGACTTTATAGCATGTGAGATGAGTACAATTCTGTGGTAGTTTGAGCATTCTTTGGCATTGCCTTTCTTTGGGATTGGAATGAAGACTGACCTTTTCCAGTCCTGTGGCCACTGCTGAGTTTTCCAAATTTGCTGGCATATTGAGTGCAGCACTTTCACAGCAGCATCTTTCAGGATTTGAAATAATAGTTCAACTGGAATTCCATCACCTCCACTAGCTTTGTTCGTAGTGATGCTTCCTAGGCCCACTTGACTTCACATTCCAAGATGTCTGGCTTTAGATGAGTGATCACGCCATCGTGATTATCTTGGTCGTGAAGATCTTTTCTGTATAGTTCTTCATTACACTACTTCATTTGTGTTGGTGATTGTCTCATTTCCCCCACATTTCTCAAACCTTCAACCACTCTTTGACATACCAGTTCTCAGCTGATTATCTTGTCTTCCTTTGTAACTGAGAAACTTGAAGCTAATTGCTTTAGTGGACTAGCAACTAATTCTGTCAGTTACCTCCATCAGATGAACCAGTGAACTCTGCCTGTTCCTGCCCCATGTGAGCTTGCTGCTCCCACGTAGGGTAGCCTCTGCTTGTGTGCTAAATTCTCTGTCCTCATCTGCTCATAAACCCTGCTCACTCAGCTGTCCGTCCTTTCTCTTGTCATCAGTTTCTTCCTCCAGTTCATCATTCCCATCATTACTCCATGTGGTATTTCTCTTATCAAATTAAAAAAATAACTTCATTTGACTCTACTCTTCTTGCCAGCAACTGTTCCACTTCTCTCTTCCCTTTTGCAGTAAATCTCCAAGGAGTTGTCTGTACTCACTGTCTTCAATTTATCCTTTGCCATTTTTCTTTTAAATTCACTTTGGTCAGACTTTTAACCCCGTGACTTCGATTTATCGTTGGCAGAAAGTCAATTTAAAATTTGCTTTTAAAATCATAAGTCTGGTTTGAAGTGGGATATTATTCACACCACTTTAATCTCCTTTGCTAAATATACTATATTTTGAGAAACATGTAGACTTTATCATCCATCCATAGTTGCTATGGTTATATCATAAAGAGGTATTAAAAATGGAAATAAAATTTAATTGCTGTTGTATTATATTGAGTATCATACTTGCTGACTTTGTAGTACCGGTCTCCATATTTTTTTGTGTGTGTGACTATTCCTTAATCTTTCCTACTATTAAGAAGTTGCCTTGTTTTGACCAAGAAGATGATTTCAAGTTTCTCTAACATGTTGAATGAAATTATGAATGAATAACTGAGCTGAGTGAGCATGAAGGAAGCATGCAGGAACTTTAGAAGGGCAACAAAATATTCAGCAGAGTTAATGAAATGATATCCGTAATTGATAATGAGTTGAATGCTTCAGCTTTAGTCATCCATTAAAAGTTCTTTTGAGTATATGGAGTTGCTCTAGAATTCTTTTAAAATTCTCTAATTATGACCCCTAAGGCCTTCTTTCATGCAAGGATTATAAAAAAAATCTAGGTTGTCAATTGGTGGTACCTCTAAAATTGAGATCCAGATCAATTTACTCAAAAATACTGAATATGTTCAGTTTGTTAAGAGAGGTCTAGAGAAATCTAAGACTATCTAACTTTTCTCTATATTAAAATTTTCTACTATGAGTTTGAATTGAAGAACCTTAAAATACTTTACCTGGTCTATTTTTCCTTTTAATTTTATTGGTTTTTGTTTTATGTATTTTGAAGCATACTTAGATTTTCCACATGGATTGATTCTTTTGGTGCTGTGAAATGTAACTTTTTATCTCTGCTAACGATTCTTGTCTAAATCTACTTTGTTTAATCTAAGTACAGTGATAACGTTTTTAGATTTGTGTTTGCATAGTATGCCTTTTCCCATGTTTTGTTTGTTTTAACTTTTGTGTCCTTATATTTAAGGTATGTTTATTCTAAGTAGTATATATCTATATGTTTACATTTATTCTGATTATTTTTATCTTTTAACTGGGCTGTTCAGTCTATTTACATATATTACTGTCATGTATGAGTATAAATCTGCTTTTCTGTCTTCCCACCTATTTAAAATTTTTTTCTGTCATTGCTTGACATCTTTTAGATTATTCAAATTTTTATTGTCCATTGTCACTTTTATTAGCTTGTTATAAATTCCTTTCCTGTTTCTTAGTGTTACCCTGGATTGCATTTTTCATCCTTGAGTTATTTGATTATATGATAAATTAGTGCTGTTACCCATTTCCCAGAAAAATCTTAAACATTAAGAACCTTAAAATGCTTTACCTACATTTATATCTTCCTCCCTTTAGGCATTATTCATGTACGTTTTGAGTCTAGGTACATTTTGAGTCCCATGTATTTAATATTCTTGTATTTACTTTTTATATTGCTCTTTATTCCTTCCTTCATGTTTGTTTTTTCATTCAGTTCAGTCGCTCAGTTGTGTCCGACTCTTTGCGACCCCATGAATCACAGCACGCCAGGCCTCTCTGTCCATCACCAACTCCTGGAGTTCACTCAAACTCATGTCCATCGAGTTGGTGATGCCATCCAGCCATCTCATTCTCTGTCGTCCCCGTCTCCTCCTGCCCTCAATCCCTCCCAGCATCAGAGTCTTTTCCAGTGAGCCAACTCATCGCATGAGGTGGCCAAAGTATTGGAGTTTCATCTTTAGCATCAGTCCTTCCAATGTACACCCAGGATTGATCTCCTTTAGAATGGACTGGTTGGAGCAAATCATTGCAGAGTTAAGCAGCTGAGATTTTGACTGACTGACTGCTCTTTGCTTTCTTCTTCTGTGGGGTTTTGGCTTTGTTGTAGATGCTCTCAGCACCAGTGTTTGTCTTCCCAGCCCCGTGAGACTGTTGCATTTTCTACCTCTTAGCAGGTTTTATCTGGGGCAGGTAGTGTTGTTACTCTTTTCCTTCTGTACACTCCTGCTTCCTCTTGCCATCTATCTTCCTTCATTTCTGCTGTCTGTAACACAAAGTGATGGTTGAAGATCCAGCAACCATTTTGATCCATGAGGTGACTGAGGATGGAAGTCTCATGGGACATACTGGAGAAGAGAAATGGAAGAGCCTGGAATCCTGTTGACTCTAGAGTCTTCATATTAGACCTAGATGACTTAGATCTGGATTTCCTTGGCATCCAGAGGAAAATCAATATCTTCTTTCATTTCAGTTTTGCTATTTTAAGTTTTATGTTGTACCCAGGCATATCTAACACTAATTAGTGGAGTGAGGGGGTTCAGTGAACTAGTGTAAGTATACACTCACATAGCATTGTAAGGGTCATTGAATTCTAGCCTTTCATATGTTTATAACATACATAAAAAGAAACAGTCACTGGAGTGAAGAGTCTCATGGACAGCTTCTCTGTTATATCTACTGTTGTTGCCCAAGTTCCCATCATTTTATTTTCTGCAGAAGGAAAGATGGAAACCCAAGTTAGAGGAACTTTACTATAGGGAAAGACTCAATTTCAAATATTATTATGCTTGACAAGTTCCTTATGACATACCTACCAAATGATCCCAATAGACCACAGTTGGGAATTGTTGGACATTATCTTGGAACAACATTTTCTTTCCAGTCAACAAATATAATTCCATGAACAAAATATGGTTGCAAACTATTGTGGTAGTGGGGGAAATGAAAAAAAGCAAGGGATGATTGAAAAAAAAATTCAGAATGTGAAAAATTACATGTAGAAGAGTGAAAGAAAAAGAAATGTTAAAAATGACACTAAGCTTTTGAACTTAAGTACTGGCCTGGTGATACAATTGGTGGAGATAGGTAAATTTGGAAGCGTTTCTTGCAAGAAAAGAAAGTCTCACTACTTAAAGTTAAGAATATGTTTAATTGATGTCATTCCTCTTGGTGTGTATGAATTCTCTTTGTAACATGCATTGTATTACACCAACATAAAGAAAGAAAGAGAAGTGGCTTAGTCGTGTCCAACTCTTTGCGACCCATGGGCCGTAGCCTACCAGGCTCCTTCCTTCATGGGATTCTCCAGGCAAGAATACTGGAGTGAGTTGCCATTTCCTTCTCCAGGGGATCTTCCTGACCCAGGGATCGAACCCAGGTCTCCCGCATTGCAGGCAGACGCTTTAACCTCTGAGCCACCAGGATTTCTTTATTTCATCTCTGCTCCCCCTCCCCCTGCCCCCCGCCCAAGGATATTAATGAACTTTACCAGACCTTTGGTTGGTGGTGTACCCTTATATATTCCATTATATATTCCCTGGCTGCCCCTATCCATAGATGGTATTTCAGGAACTAATCTTAAAACTATTTGCAATTCTAATGTAGGTGGCAAAACTGTAACCCCATTGAAAACAGGAATTCAGCACAAAGCTACATTATGTCCTTATTTTGACAATGATTATAATTAGCGTCTTAGGACCTGCGGTAGTATCTGTTCACATTTTTGAGGTACACACTTAAGGATGACTCACTATCCTGACTCACTTGTTCAAGTTCACTGTCATTCAAAAGCTCTTTTATTCTGCTGTTCTTTTTTTGGCTTTTAGTTTTTTTTCTTGATGAATAGAATTATTGTAGTAAGTCTCACTTTGCTGAATATAACCTTTGTTTTTTTCTTAATTGGTGTGTATATGCCACGCCTCTAGGCATATTTAAGCCTTTTACTTATGATGGCTGGCGTTTTGTTGTTTGGTCTTGGCAGGAAGTACAGCAGAGTGAGAGCTGGTAGTGATAAGAGCTGTGAGACTGCAAGCTCTGTGGTTAATAGGGTAAGCGTACTTTAGTGAAAATACACACCTATTGTTTAGGAATGTTCTATAAGTTTAGTCATACCCAATTAAAGCCTTTTCCAGGAAGTACCATGAGGCCTCGTAAATATTTCTGCTTAATAACTGAGCTGGCCCAATTATTTCAAAGAATATTTGATCAAACAAAATTCCCGGGAAATAATCTGAATAGTCCTTGAGTTTATGATAGGGTCTGACCAGTAGTTTAAGACTAGATGAGTAGACCTCAACAGTCCATTATAGAACCACTTATAGGCATTGACACATAGTGAGGTGCACAGGATTTGGAGATGGAAAGACCTGGGTATGGTTTGTGGCACCCCCACTGTGTGATGGCCAATGTCTCCCCCTCCAAGTCTCCAGTGGTTCCTGTGTCACTGGTGCTGTGATGAGGATTAAATTAGGAGTTTCTTGTCTGTTCACTTAGTCATGCAGTAAGTTTAGTGAGCATCAGTTTTGTGCCAGACACTGTACTGGCACTGGTTTACAGTGGAAAATAAAATGACAGGGACTAACCTGTGGGTTCAGTGGAGGAGACAGAAAGAAAACAAATCATTGACAGCCTTGGTGCTTTCTGTCAAGGAGGATATGAAGGCACCATAAGAGAACCCCTGAAGAGGTAGCTCTTTGACTGTCAAGGAAAGAGAGGCCGGAGTCAGCCAGTCAGTATGGAGAGGAGAGTGCCAGCTGAAGGGAAGGGAATATTCGCTGGCCCTGAAGCAGAAAAGCAGAAGGGAGGAGAGGGAGGGGAAGGTGCTCCTTGAACTGACGTAAAGTCTGTGTGGGTGGGAGTATCGTGGATGAAGAGTAGGGTAAATAACCATGCATGATCTGTGTGGCACCTGCCTGGGGTGGAGGTGTGGGGGTACGATTAGTGTTAGTTGCTGTCATTGTTCTTTTTATAATAATCCTTTACTTTATTTAAAGGTTATTTTATGGGCTGAAGGAAGCTAATAGCTTCCGAAGTAGATGCTATGAAGTCAGTGAGTTAAACTCATGCATGCTGTTTAGAGAGGGCTCAGGCCCTCAGTCAGAGCTTGTTGGTGATTATTTTTCATACTGTTTGCATAAATTTAGTTATCTGATTTTTCTAACAATCTATACTGAGCAACTGAACTGAACTGATACATATAGGGGCATGAATCTAGAGGTTCTCCAAAAGACAGCAAGAAGTTACAGTGTAATAAAGACAAAATTTAAAGTGATTCAGTTCAAGTTCAGTTCAGTCACTCAGTCGTGTCAGACTCTTTGCGACCCCATGAATCACTGCACGCCAGGCCTCCCTGTCCCTCACCAACTCCTGGAGTTCACACAAACTCATGTCCATCGAGTCGGTGATGCCATCCAGCCATCTCGTTCTCTGTCATCCCCTTCTCCTCCCGCCCCCAATCCCTCCCAGCATCAGAGTCTTTTCCAGTGAATCAACTCGTCGCATGAGGTGGCCAAAGTATTGGAGTTTCAGCTTCAGCATCAGTCCTTCCAACGAACACCCAGGATTGATCTCCTCTAGAATGGACTGGTTGGATCTCCTTGCAGTCCAAGGGACTCTTAAGAGCCTTCTCCAACACCACAGTTCAAAAGCATCAATTCTTTGGCAATCAGCTTTCTTCACAGTCCAACTCTCACATCCATACATGACCACGGGAAAAACCATCGCCTTGACTAGATGGACCTTTGTTGGCAAAGTAATGTCTCTGCTTTTTAATATACTATCTAGGTTGGTCATAACTTTCCTTCCAAGGAGTAAGCGTCTTTTAATTTCCTCGCTGCAACCAGCATCTGCAGTGATTTTGGAGCCCCCCAAAATAAAGTCTGACACTGTTTCCACTGTTTCCCCATCTATTTCCTATGAAGTGATGGGACCAGATGCCATGATCTTTGTTTTCTGAATGTTGAGCTTCAAGCCAACCTTTTCACTCTCATCAAGAGGCTTTTTAGTTCCTCTTCACTTTCTGCCGTAAGGGTGGTGTCATCTGCATATCTGAGGTTATTGATATTTCTCCCAGCAATCTTTATTCCAGCTTGTGCTTCTTCCAGCCCAGCATTCCTCATGATGTACTCTGCATATAAGTTAAATAAGCAGGGTGACAATATACAGCCTTGACGTACTCCTTTTCCTATTTGGAACCAGTCTGTTGTTCCATATCCAGTTCTAACTGTTGCTTCCTGACCTGCATACAGGTTTCTCAAGAGGCAGGTCAGGTGGTCTGGGATTCCCGTCTCTTTCAGAATGTTCCACAGTTTATTGTGATCCACACAGTCAAAGGCTTTGGCATAGTCAATGAAGCAGAAATAGATGTTTTTCTGGAACTCTCTTGCTTTCTCCATGATCCAACGGATGTTGGCAATTTGATCTCTGGTGCCTCTGCCTTTTCTAAAACCTGCTTGAACATCTGGAATTTCTCGGTTCACATATTGCTGAAGCCTGGCTTGGAGAATTTTGAGCATGACTTTACTCGCATGTGAGATGAGTGCAATTCTGTGGTAGTTTGAGCATTCTTTGGCATTGCCTTTCTTTGGGATTGGAATGAAGACCGACCTTTTCCAGTCCTGTGGCCACTGCTGAGTTTTCCAAATTTGCTGGCATATTGAGTGCAGCACTTTCACAGCAGCATCTTTCAGGATTTGAAATAGCTCAACTGGAATTCCATCACCTCCACTAGCTTTGTTCGTAGTGATACTTCCTAAGGCCCACTTGACTTCACATTCCAAGATGTCTGGCTTTAGATGAGTGATCACGCCATCGTGACTATCTTGGTCGTGAAGATCTTTTTTGTACAGTTCTTCTGTGTATTCTTGCCACCTCTTCTTAATATCTTCTTCTTCTGTTAGGTCCATACCATTTCTGTCCTTCATCGAGCCCATCTTTGCATGAAATGTTCCCTTGGTATCTCTAATTTTCTTGAAGAGATCTCTTGTTAAAGTGATTAGTGATTGTTAAAAGTGTGAGATGATAAAATCTTTCCCCTCCAGATTTACTGAGGTATCGTTTATGTACAGTGAAATGAATCCATTTGAAGCATAACTTGATGAATTTTCATAATTTTATATAGTCACATAGCCACCCCCATGTCCTGATATAGAAAAGTTCTATCAAGAATTCTAAAAATTCTTGTTTTCTTGTGTCTCTCTGCCTTGGCCATCAGACTTAAGCAGCCCCTAATCTGCTGTCACTATAGTTCTGTGTTTTCTGGAATTTCATGTAAATGGAGTTGTACATCATGAGGTCTTTTGGTTTGACTTCTTTTATTCATAGTATTGCATGTGTTAGTAATGTGTTCATTACTGTGAATTCATTCATTAATGTGAATGAGCTAATGTTCATTCACTAACGTGTCCATCATTTCGTTGACTGAGAAAAATTTCCTCAACCTAAAAGCTGAGAATTAAGTTTTATTCAGTGGACATACTGAGGACTTCAGCCCAGGAGACAGGCTCTCAGGTTGCTCAGGTAATGGAGGAGCCAGGATATGTGGAGTTTTTGCAAAAACAAACCAGGTAGTTGAACATCAAAAGATTTCAACTAATTAAAAACACATCTCAAATTAATAAGTTTAGTGTGTCTGGGCTTACTGAAATCATTTCTTTGATATGTACCTTAACTACCTAGGAACAATCTCCTGTCTTTCTCCATCTTGAATTCCCTCTGGTGTACAGTTGTGGGCAGCTGCTATGGCTAATGGCTTGATGGCCACATCGCCCTTTGTTTACTGATAAGTCAGGATCCATTCCTTTGAGTTGTTTTGGACAATTTATGGACATTTGAGTTGTTTGTCATCTTTGATTATGCTGAATAATATTTGTATGTTCAGTTCAGTACAGTCGCTCAGTCGTGTCCGACTCTCCGCAACCCCATGAATCACAGCACGCCAGGCCTCCCTGTCCATCACCAACTCCCGGAGTTCACTCAAACTCATGTCCACAGAGTCAGTGATGCCATCCAGCCATCTCATTCTCAGTTGTCCCCTTCTCCTCCCGCCCCCAACCCTTCCCAGCATCAGAGTCTTTTCCAGTGAGTCAACTCGTCGCATGAGGTGGCCAAAGTATTGCAGTTTCAGTAGTAGGTACTTAAAACACCAGTGTCAGAAGGATCAAGCACAAATGAACTGACATCGGTGAGCAGTGTGTGGAGCATGTTAAAAACATCTGAAGAAACATAATTTGGATCCTGCAGATCAGTAATGACCAGCTAGGCCTGCTGTTCAGGGCAGGTCATGTCATGTAAATGTGAGAGAATACTTCTGAGTCTTGACTCTTGCTTCCATCTGCTTTTTTAAAAAGTAAAAAACAAAAAACAAAATTATCTTCAAAAAAGATAAGGGAATGGACAGAAGTGAGAGGTAATTGAAGCCCAAGGTAGGTTAGGACATGGTGACACCCTTTAAGTCAGGTCTTTAGGATAGGTTGAATAATATAGTTTTAGGCTATTTGGAATAACTGTAAATAGTCTTTTAAGAGTAATAGAACATGGAGAAGGGACCTGAAGACTGGACTCAGAAGAGGAGTGAGGGTCAACTCTGGTAATTAGAAACCATTGGGTTTCATGATCATTTGAATCAGAATTCTAGCTTCATTTTATTAAATAATGGCATATGAATGGGTTTAAAGGGAGGCAATTTTTAGGAACTTTCCTGGATATAATAAGAATAAATTGATGTAGTCATTATATAGACACCCTGAGGAAATGTTAGAGATAGGTTTTATTGATATTTGGGTGTTAGAAAGTTATGTGATATGAAGTCTTCTATGATGCCACCATTGACTGGAACTCATGTAGAGATGTTATAATTAATTGATGAATCATGTTTAAAGTAATTATGTCAGAGTGAAGGTCTTTGCCAGTGTATCCTATGGTCTTAACTTATTCACAGCTTTTCAGCAGCTTGGATAAAAATTCAGTTATGGTCATTGGAATTATGACAGAAGGAGGAGGGTACAGAGTTGGCAGAGCTCATAAGATTATGGAATGGAAATTTACAAAGGCCTTTACAGGCTAGAATATTGGACCAAAATGGAAAAAAGTTTGATTGAAAATTATAAAATGTCAACTTCTACACTGAGCTTGAGACGGCTCCTAAGAGAAGATTGAGAGAGCTTCAGTGTATGCTAAGTTGGAGCCCACTATGCTGACTTACCAGCTGGTTTGGTTGCAGATCAGGGGAGTAACAGAGCTATCGTTCTCCTTATCTCAGACTTTTTCTGGGCTATCATGTTAGATTTAGGTGTCGAATTTCAAATGAGAACTTTAATAAGATGTCATGTGTCACACAGTGTGAATATAACAGTGAATTTGTATTTGTAGGTTGTCAGGTGGAAAAGCTCAATTTTGTTTGGAGCTAAAAGGAAGGAAGACATTTCTAATAATAAGTAGAACATTTTAAGATGGAAAAGGCTGACTTATGAACTTGTGAGATTTCATCTCTGAAAGCATTGAAGGTCACTGAATTCAGTGACCACTTATTAAGAATGTTATAGAGGGAAAGTAGAGCTAGATACACATTGAGGTTCCCTCCAATTCCTTTAACTTTTGTTTTTCATTTTAATTTTTACTTAGGTACCTACACAAACTTAGGTACCTACTCAATTTCTTCAATCTTGTCTTATGTTTATATGGCACTTAAAAGTTCTAGAATGCTTTTTATGAGCCTAATTAAGTAGAATGTTGACAAGAACTTTACAGGTTGGACAGGAGATGTTTTAGAATTTTTAGGAGCAGTATCTTAATGATTTAGAGTCTGGCTTCTGGATTTCAGACGTTTTGGGCTCTGGCACTTGCTGTGAGACCTTTGGAAATTTCTGAATGTTTTCATTTTCCTCATCTCTAATCTGGTGACAATAATAGTGACTCCATCATAAGGTTGCTTGAGTTTACATTTGATCATATGCTTGAGAATATATGGCTAGGACATTACTCTCTGCTTAGAGCCATACCTGACACATAGACGCTGAATAAGTGTTAGCTAACATGCTTGTTCTTAGCACTGGGTACCTCTTGTCCAGGTAAGGAGACTGATGCTCGTATAGGTTGTGGCCCAAGTTTACATTAGTTATCACTTAGTGATAGAGCAGTTATTAAGAATTCTGTTGAATTGGATTTAAAAAATGGAGCAAGATGACTGTGTTATGGACTAATTTGTGAAACAGTATTGATTTGACTTAATTAAGACTTGTGAAATTGTTGATTGTAGTCTCACATTCCAGACATAATTCAGTAGGTAGGCATTTTCTAAAGCATATTATAAATAATCACATTTTCCAGAGGACTTTTGGTGCTTGATAGTGTTTGAAAGGAAGTAGGCACTTCACTTCAGTTTCTGTCGGCATTCTAGCATACTTGCGAAGCAGTTGTAGATGTGCTTAGATTTCTCAAGGATCATTAAGTCAAACTGAAGACATCTCCTAGAAGAAAAATCCAATTAGGCTTTCATGTGTAACATTGCAAGTAAGTAAGAGTGATCTCACTCAAAGTCTGTTCTGTCTTCAGGTGATCACCTCTTAGAATGAGTTCATAAAATGCTCCACAGTTTTCTGGTCACCTTAGAAACAATCTGGGTTGTGTGACAACCTCGTTGTCCCCCGTAGAGGGTGTGCTGTTCCTTAGGATTGTTATTTTGCCTTGCTTCCTTGCAGGTGAACCCATCTCTTAGCTAAGGATCCTTTTATTCATTTACAAGGTGTAAACATCTTGAGAGCAGATACTATGTTTTAATATTCTCAGTGTTTCTCAGTACTTGCAAAGAGCTTCACACATTGTGAGTTTGTGAAATTGTCAAAGCATTGATGACTTCATTGGAAACCAAGGGACTCCTTAATCTGGCTCTATTAAAAATGGTCAATTAAAGTAGCTTGCCATTCACAACAGATTACAGATGTAATCTATTTGTCAGCAAGTTTATTAAAGTTATGTTCTTGAAAAGGACCGCTGTTGGTAAAACAGCAGTTGGCAAGGTCAGTGTCGTAAGGAAATACAAGTATAAAGGGGAAAAAAAAAAAAAAACACGCTCTAGATGGCTTTAAAGGCATTTCAGAAACATTATAAACCTAAGTCCTGTAAGACATCCATTTCTAAACAGCCCAGATTTGTCAGTAATAAAAATCTTCTTTGGTCAGTGAATTGATCAGGAAAGTAGTGTGATCTGCTGAGGCAGATTCTGTCAGTTTTGTTTGGTTTATGCTTATTTTAAGTATTTGAACCAGCCCTTAACAGTGTAAAATGTAATGTACTATCCTTTGTTTAATTTTTGCAGTTCTCAGTACAGCTGATCCTTTCACAGATTATTATGGTGGATAAGGATAAGTTTCTCTGGGCCTCGTTTTCTATTCATTTATCCAGAAGGTAGAATATAGACTCTTGATCTCCTTTTCCTGCGCTGACACAGGTCCCCTGCCTGCTTGGGCTGCTGGAGGTAAAAGTATTAATTGGTTTTCTTTTGGTCATTGGAAAGAGATAGTCCCCATCTCTTTGACTTTCTATTCTTCCTTTCCTTCCTTTAGCACAGTAAAGACAACTGGAAGGTGAGGCCATTCCATCAGGAAAAGCTGAGGTGGCCTTGCACTTGAGAGGGGTCTCTGGCGGCTAAAACGAGGGTTCATCTGCCTGTGCAGAAGCAGCTATGTTGGATACACAGTAAATCTCAGCCTTTTCCTGAGGAAGGATTTTTCTCCTGCTCATTATCTTTACAATTATTAACACTTTGATGTGTAGGTTTTGATAAGGTGGCACATGTACTTGGTAAACAGCTCAAGGGTATTGAAGGTTATCCAGTGAAAGATAAGTGTCCTTTCCACTCATCTCCCCCAGACAGCTGCTGTTCACTTTGTGTATTTATGTTCATCCCTGACCCCCGTCGTGTGTTACACACACTGTTCTGAACCTTGACATTTCCCCCCTCTACTTACAGTATATCTTGGAGATGAATCCAAGTCAAATCAGTACAGAATGTTGCTTCATGATTTTTAATAGCTAAATTGATGGACATTTTGCATCATTTCCAATCATTTTGCTGCTTTGTGAAGTTGGCCGTGTTTATTTACTCATAAAAGAGGAATTAGATTACTGTCCTAAATGCATTTTGTAATTTCAGATAGTTTACTCATTGAGTGGTTAACAGTGCTTTCTAAGAAATACTTCCTGCATTGACAAGGATGGCAGGTCTTTAATATGAAGTGTGTTTTTATAGTTAGTCTTCTGGAGTATGGTAATCTTTTATGTGGAAGTTCGCTTAACTCATCATGCTGTAAGAGGCTCTCTCCCACTTAGTGACTTCTTAGAAGAGTTTTATTGCTTGGCTGCTGTGTACCAAAAAAAAAAAAAATTGTTTAGAATCTGATTGAGCCTGTGTATGAGTTTTTGAGGTAAATTGAGAGTGAGGCATGGGGGTGGGAATGGGATTTATAGGTTACTGACAGGAAAACTAAATGTGAATTTTCAGGGTCTCCAGGCAAGTTGTTACCCGGAGCCCAGTGGCCGCCCTGTTCCCTTTTCTTTCGTCAGTCAGTTGCATTTAAGATTATTGTCTTGTTTTTAAACCTTGAGTGTAATGGTGCAAGTTTCTTTGGAAATCTATGTGCTACTACTGCTTTTTTTCTCAGGTATGTTTATATACATTATCTGGAAGGTAATGTATGCAACATTTATAGGCATTTCATAATATTAAAGGACTATATCTTTGGATGTGATTAGACTTGTTTTTAAATTTTGTGAAGGCATCTGGTCTTTCTTTAAATTGTGCACATTTGTGTTCCAAGGTAATACTCAGATTGGACTGATGGACTGCTTTTAGCGAGTAAATACTATGAGAAACAGCTGTGCCTCCATTGGAACAAAGGTGCGAGAAATTCACTGCTCGTTCCTTTAGCTTTGGTGAACAGTGTCTGTTTCGTTTTATTAAGGTGTCTTTGTCAGGGAAACTCTGGAATCTTTGTACAGTGTTATCTACTACAAATAACCAATAGAGATGTGTTGGGAATATTTTTTTTTAAGTTTGATATAATTTAGAGCTAATGAATCTTTACTCTGAAGAGCAATATGTGTTGTACATAGAAAGAAACATGTGGTTGAAAGGTTTGGAAAAGAAGAAGTGTTGGATTGGGTTATAATGAATAGACAGTATGTAAGATGCCGTTGGTGGGGAGCCCATGCTCTCCTGTTTTCCTGCCCAGGGTCTGGCAGTTGATAACTAGTAAAGCATTTTTTTTTTTAAAGCTTACTTGTATCTAGTTGTGTATAAAAACAATATTTAGCTGCCTCAATTTAAACTTCAAAAAAATTTGCTTCCTTGTTTATGATACTGTGAAAATGCATTTTATATCCATAAAACTATGGCAGCTTTATAGTATCAATGGAGGAAACTTCAGACACTTGGGTATCTGAAAGTGTAAGGAATAAGTAACTCTGGAAAATAATCATTTTCAGATGTAGGAAGACTTTTCTTTTTATTAGAATAGGACAGTCACCGTGGAAATACAACCAGTAGTTTTGAGCACACTGGCGTTAACTGACCCACTTTCTGGTGACCCTGCACCAGTTTCTTGGTAGCATATACCTTATTAATTTAGACACAGACACACACTTTCTTTCTCCAGCATAGTGGGCAGGTGGACACAGACTTTGCAGCCTTTCAGATGTGGGTTTGAGTTGAGCTCTGATGATAGTTTAGACTTGGACAAATTGCTTGACCTCTGCATTTTATTTTTGTCACCTGTAAAATGTAAAAGATTATAGAACCGTTTGAGATTTTCTGTGTACCTAGCATAGTGCCTAATGAGCTATAAAAGTTCAACAAACAAGTATGAGCTGTTAACAGGCAGACTAAACTGTTCTTCCTTCCTCCATGTGTGATAAGTCGCTTCAGTCGTGTCCAGCTCTTTGAGACCCTGTGGACTGAAGCCCGCCAGGCTCCTCCGTCCATGGGCTTCTCCAGGCAAGAAAACTGGAGTGGGTTGCCATGCCCTCCTCCAGGGGATCTTCCCAAACCAGGGATCGAACCCATGTCTTATTACATCTCCTGCACTGGCAGGCTGGTTGTTTACCACTAGCACTGCCTGGGAAGCCCCTTCCTTCCTGAGTGGTCTTCATTTTCTCCACAGCTTTTCTGTTCTCTCTTCTCTTCAGAAACATGTTGACTTGCTGTTGACTGGAGGGTATTTCCATGGCCTCCTGCCCTTGTTTAACACTGCTCTGAGCATTCCTGTTGACAGATCCTCTTGATAAACCTTTGTTCATTTTCCTTTTTTATTTATTCAGAGACCATGCGGAGTGGTTAAGAGCACTCTGGAGCCATATTGCCTTGGTCTGAATGCCAATTCTGCAACTTCAAAGCTGTGTAATCCTTGCAAGTTCATTTACCTAATAATTTTCTTGTCTCTTAAATGAATGATAATGATACCTACTTCTTAGTTTTGATGTGAAGACATTAAATGAAATAATATACATAGACTTTTCGATTGTGCAGAATAAGTGCTAGCTACTACTTATGAGCCTGGCTCTTTGTTGGCACTTAATTCATCAGGACTCCTGATCAGTTATGGACCCTGTTTGTATAGCATTTTGATGTTGGTTATGCAAAATAAATCTTATCTGATACTGGTCACCCAAACACAACATTGTTAACACAGTTACAGTAACCATGTAAAGAAGCATTTCATATTAAACACACATACACATGAGATATATATAGATCATGTTCTTAGGATTTGTTGGGTGAAGTGTGCTGTGTGAGAATTATTTGGTATTGTGTCCGACTTTAGGGCTCTCTGTCTTCTTTAACGAGTGAATGAATGGCAGCTTCAATATGATGTGAGCACATAAAACATTTATTGTATCCCAAATTGCTGACTTTTGATGGGCTTATGTCCCAGTTTGAACCTAAGGGCCATTTGGGGACAGAATACTTGCGTAGTTCATACTTTTGCTTATGCGTTAATGCAGTTCTTCCTGTGTGCTACTCGGTTGTTCTGAGTAATACTTAGTTCTTATTTTTGTGTGCCATTTTGAGCACAATTTGGTTTTTACATATTTGCATCTTTGATTTAAAGAGTGGAAAAGTTACCTTTGGGTGAGAATAAAGTTTGCCAAACTACTTGTGGGATTAGTTATTTGCTATTAGGATGAGCAGTATGTGAATTCTCTGTCTTATATCTGGCCTTCAAGAATTCGCTGTAATTGCATTATTTCTTATTAAAATCCATTGAGCTGAATTCAGCACAAAGTTTTATTGTAATTAATAAAACTATACATGCTTATAATTCTGAATGAGCTGAAAAGAGTTGTGAAAGTTAAGTAAATGAAGTGAATTCAACAGAATTCTTTCTGTAATCATAGAAATTAATCATGAAGGCATTTGATTATGTGATATTATGCATAGCAAATGCATGGCAAATGTCTGGTACCTATTAAACCCTCACTAAGCAGGTTATATGCAGAGTACATCATGAGGAACACTGGGCTGGAAGAAGCACAAGCTGGAATCAAGATTGCCAGGAGAAATATCAATAACTTCAGATATGCAGATGACACCACTCTTATGGCAGAAAGTGAAGAGGAACTAAAAAGCCTCTTGATGAAAGTGAAAGAGGAGAGTGAAAAGGTTGGCTTGAAGCTCAGCATTCAGAAAACAAAGATCATGGCATCTGGTCCCATCACTTCATGGAAAATAGATGGGGAGACAGTGGAAACAGTGTCAGACTTTATTTTTTTGGGCTCCAAAATCACTGCAGATGCTGATTGCAGCCAGGAAATTAAAAGACGCTTTCTCCTTGGAAGGAAAGTTATGACCAACCTAGATAGCATATTAAAAAGCAGAGACATTACTTTGCCAACTAAGGTCCGTCTAGTCAAGGCTATGGTTTTTCCTGTGGTCATGGATGGATGTGAGAGTTGGACTGTGAAGAAAGCTGATCGCTGAAGAATTGATGCTTTTGAACTGTGGTGCTGGAGAAGACTCTTGAGAGTCCCTTGGACTGCAAGGAGATCCAACCAGTCCATTCTAAAGGATCTCAATCATGGGTGTTCATTGGAAGGACTGATGCTAAAGCTGAAACTCCAATACTTTGGCCACCTCATGTGACGAGTTGACTCACTGGAAAAGAGTCTGATGCTAGGAGGGATTGGGAGTGGGAGGAGATGGGGACGACAGAGAATGAGATGGCTGGATGGCATCACCGACTCGATGGACATGAGTTTGCGTGAACTCCAGGAGTTGGTGATGGACAGGGAGGCCTGGTGTGCTGTGATTCATGGGGTCGCAAAGAGTTGGACACGACTGAGTAACTGAACTGAACTGAACTGAAGCAGGTTATAAAGCATCCACAAACAGAGTTGTTGTCGACCAGTCTTGTGTCATCTGTTAATACAGTCATGCTCTCGTGCTACTGAAAGAACTGCTAAGGTGTAATCTTGAGTTTGCCAGCAACTGTAGGCGGGTTGAAGTGAGTGAAATGACTCATATGCTTGTCTTGGTTCTAAGGATCTGTTGTTGCAATTTTATCATTCAACCCTGCCGCCAAGTGTGGGAATTAAACTCACATTCAACAAGTAATAATTATGTTTCTCACCAGTAGTAATGGTATTTAAGCATTGTTACATCACTTCACGTCCTTGTTCTCTGTGAATCACCTTACACATAAACGTTGGAGTTATTAGTCTGATTTTGGGAGTTCCAGGGAAGCAGTAGTGATGTTCTTTCTCTTTGAGAAGTAGGGCAGGAGAAATTGACAGATGGAGAGCAAAATGCCTCCTGTGTTGGCTGATGGAGGACGTGACATTAGATCTGAAGTGGAAAGGACTTATTAGCCTCTCTTGATTTAGATTTACCCACTGGGTGACTAGCACAGCGAAGCCAACCCCCAGCTTCTGAGAGGAGTAAGGGGAGAGAAGAGGGGAGTTGGGAGCGTTGCTCTAGTGAAGGCCCTTTTTGAAGTATGATGTGGGCACACACAGCCAAGTAAGCAAGACCTTACCATAAAGCAAGCGAGACAGTGATGGTCTGTGAGTAGGCTGGGGAGCTGGAAGAGGGGAAAATGTGAGGGGTATCGATGGGAACACAGACATAACAAGTCTCTGGTTTCTTCATCTTTCAGGAGCCACACACGTACATATACACACTTAATCATGTATGTCTTCTTTCGTTCCTTAATGAATATGAGGATCTTGTAAATAATCACAAGTGCTACTTAGATTGTGACTTCTCATGTCTGAGTCTTAATAAAATTTCAAATGCTCCCTTGAAATAGTATTAAAAAAAACAATAAAATATATGAGAAAGCTAAGAATCTTTAGCAGGTTCAGTTCAGTCACTCAGTCATGTCTATCTCTTTGCAACCCCATGGACCGCAGCACGCCAGGCTTCCCTGTCCATCACCAACTCCCAGAGCCTACTCAAGCTCATGTCCCTCTAGTTGGTGATGCCATCCAACCATCTCATCCTCTGTCATCCTCTTTTCCTCCCGTCTTCAATCTTTCCCAGCATCAGAATCTTTTCCAGTGAGTTGGTTCTTCGCATCAGGTGGCCAAAGTATTGGAGTTTCAGTGTCAACATAAGTCCTCCCAATGAATATTCAGGACTGATTTCCTTTAGGATGGACTGGTTGGATCTCCTTGCAGTCCAAGGGATTCTCAAGAGTCCTTTCCAACACCACAGTTCAAACGCTTCAATTCTTCAGCTTTCAGCTTTCTTTATAGTCCAACTCTCACATCCATACATGACTACTGGAAAAAACATAACTTTGACTAGATGGACCTTTGTTGGCAAAGTAATGTCTCTGCTTTCTAATAAACTGTCTAGCTTTGTCATAGCTTTTCTTCCAAGAAGCAAGTGTCTTTTAATTTCATGGCTACAGTCACCATCTGCTGTGATTCTGGAGCCCCCCCCAAAATAACGTCTGTCACTGTTTCCATTGTTTCCCCATCTGTTTGCCATGAAGTGATGGGACTAGAAGCCATGATCTTAGTTTTTGGAATGTTGAGTTTTAAGCCAACTTTTTCACTCTCCTCTTTCATCAAGAGGCTCTTTAGTAAAGGCGTTTTTGTTTTTTTGTTTTTGGCAGTGAAGCTATATAGAAGTATTTAGTGAGCAGCTATTGTACCAGGCACTGTGGTAGACACAAGAGATGCCAAGATGAGTGAGGTACAGTCTTTTGTTCATGGGGATTGCAGTTTAATAGGACTGACTTGGAAATAAGTATGTTCAGTAGATGGTTGTAGGTAAGTAGATGGTAAAAGTACAGTGGACCTAAAGGAGCCATGACCAGTTCTACCTGTCTGTAGTCATGATTAAATTTGAGGGGAAAATATTATCCTCTCTGTTATAATAATGCAACCTTGTTAGTAATTGTAGAACTTTAAAATGATTTTGTTTCTCATCCTTCTGGAAATCTAGAAGCAAGTAATAGAAGCATGCCCTGGAATTATTCTTAAGATTATGATTTCAAATATGTTATTAGTAACAGAAGTACTATAAAGAAGCTGAGCGCCAAATAATTGATGCTTTTGAACTGTGGTGTTGGAGGAGACTCTTGAGAGTCCCTTGGACTGCAAGGAGATCCAACCAGTCCATCCTAAAGGAGGTCAGTCCTGAATATTCATTGGAAGGACTGATATTGAAGCTGAAACTCCAATAATTTGGCCACCTGATGCGGAGAGCTGACTCATTTGAAAAGACCCTGATGCTAATGCTGGGAAAGATTGAGGGCAGGAGGAGAAGAGGACAACAGAGGATGAGATGGTTGGATGGCATCACTGACTTAATGGACATGGTTTTTGGTGGACTCCAGGAGTTGGTGATGGACAGGGAGGCCTGGCATGCTGCGGTTCATGGGGTCACATAGAGTCAGATACGACTGAGCGACTGAACTGAACTGAAATATCTCTCTGATGCTGGGTGCTCCATTTTAAAATACTGGAGATGTGTCCTATTCTTACAGCTCTTAAAATGTATATGCTTCCAATTGAAACAGAACATTCAAATGACCTACCAGGTATACAATGTTGATCTTTTTGTTTGTAAAAGCAGGAGAAGGACCTGGAGAAGTGAGGGGACGCTGTGAAAGGAGGTTGTGATGGCAGTTGGGAAACTGTTGGAAGGAACTCAGTTGAGCAACAAGGTACAGACCTGCTCACAAGGAGGACTTTTACATTTCTCCTCAGCCCCACTCGCCCTCCTTGTTGAAAACTGGGCTTCTATATAAGAATTTGAAGACATGGGTTCTGCATATTTAATGAGAAGTTGTAAAATGAAAGCATGACATCATAGAAAATGTTGACATCATGCTGCTAGTGAGACAATAGAAATATTTCGAATGGAAAGGCACAAATCCTATTTATGCCGACAAATAAAAGCTGAAATTGAGGCTTTAGGTTTGTTGTTTTGAACACTTGTATCCTATCAGACAATGCATATTACCAGAGGAGGACTATGAAGATGTATGTGGAAGCTTGTGTGACTCTTCTGAAGTGGAAATTGGGGCATTTCTGAGGACCTTTGGGTTTATGGCCTTGGTTCTTTCCTGTATTTGACTTTCAATCTTTGGCTGCCCCTGCCCTTGATCATGATTAGTTATGCTATTTTTATAATTGCAGCTATGATGAGAATCTTGTTGTTATGTTGTTTCCAAGTTAACATGGAAAGAGGGAAAGAAGCCAAATGATTTTTCTAAGATTATTGCTCTAGTGGGAGAAGGAAGGAGAGAAATGGGTTCTTGAGGTTGTACTTTTTTTTTTTTTTGATGAGACACTTGTTTAATGTGGAGTTAATCAAGTTGTGAGATGCAGGGGTGGGACTGTACTGGAGGGCTCAGAAGCAGCAGATCAGAGTTCATCCCAGCAGAGGGGTGAAAGGATTGGAGGTTCTGGATCGTTCTTCACAGGACCACCAGGGGGAGCATTTGGCTGAGGAAGTCAGGGTCTCCTGGGATGCCGCTCCAGAATAAATTTGGTTGCAGAGCAGGCGTATGTCACTTTAAGTGCCGTATTTAAGTTCATCTCTCACAGAATGACCATTTAAAATAAGTGATATTTTAGGTTCTCATGTGACTGGCGTGCCTTCCTTTATTTTGTTTGTTTCTAGTTGTATTTTGATGTTTCTAGTATTTCTCCTCTGAGCACTCCTTCCAGTCTTGGATCTAGAGCACGGCAAGATAAATGCTGAAGATTTTAGCAATGGTGCCTATTAAGATATTATTAAAAAAAACTTTATTATTGAGTTATCTTAGTTCATAATCCTACTCAGTGGACATGAATTTGAGCAAACTCTGGGAGACACTGGGGACAGGGAAGCCTGGCGTGCTCTAGTCCGTAGGGTCGCGAAGAGTCAGACACAGCTTGGTGACTGAACAACTACAACAGCAAAGTCTATGATACACTGAGAAGGTGATCACAAAATAACTGAAACACTGTTGGGCACCACTGGCACTCAGGGCCTCTTCTGTTTGAAAGGTGAGATGGCATTAAGGGACTCACAGACATGGATAACTTAGAGAATTTCAGGAAAAAGCACTTGCTGTGTGCATGCATTGCATGGGAAAGGAAAGCCAGCAGCAGCAACTCAGGGACAGGCTTGTATGTCTTAGTTTTAGGCTGAAAGGTCTGTATGATAGAGACTCTGCTGTGCCCTGCATACTGGGTACCGTTTTCCTCTTTGCAGCATCTTTTTCTCAGCTTGCTTGTGGTTTCTGCTTCCTCCTTTTTTCTGCTTGCCTTTGGTCACCATACCTGGTTAAGCTCTTTACCTCATAATGTTTCATCTTTAGCTCTCATTACAAATTGACTCTCTATCCTAGTCACGTTCCTAAGAGAGGACTGATTGAGTAACTTATGTTAGTGCATTAGGAAACTTGACAGCTGTGAAAAAGGGTTGAGGGAGATCCACTGACTGATTGGAACCAACCTGATCTCTCTGCTCAGTGACAGCACGTTGGTACCTTGGTAATTGGCCACTCCAGTGGGAATCTTCATAGCATGGAAATTGGCAGATGCCACAAACCAGAGCTCATAGCCTGTACTTCTTCCCTCCGGGAACTGGTTGCTAAGCTTTTACTGGCACACCACTGGGTAGCTGTTGATATGCATAAGCTTGAAGATGCACTGTTAAGCAAGAAAAGAGTAAGATCTAGAATTATATATAGAATGCTTCTAGTTTTTAAATAGAAACGGGACATTTAAATATATGTGCATGTGCATGCATACATGCAGATTCTTGTACAGTGTGAAGAGTTTTGGGAGAGGATGGTGGCTGCTTCTAGGAGGGGGGACTTAGGCTTGGAGTTGAGTGTATGCAGCCATTCAGATCAGAGTTCAATTTTAGACACTGTGCGTGTAGTTGATTCTGAACATTAAAAGCCAATAAAATTCTTACATAATCAAGATGTCAGTAGTCAGTATAGTTTGCTTCAGTGTTAAACATAATGATGAGGTGTGTAGAAGGGAAATATAATCCTGACACTGACAGTATCGTGGTCAGATGGATTCACTTTTCCCATGTGTATCAAATCCATAGCCACACCCCTTTGTATGTTACTTCATATCAGTATTTGACCATGACTTTTCATCACTCCCTGCTTTGTTCTGAGATTTCTAACAGTCCTCTTACCTCTTTTTGGTGTCTTTTATGTGTAAGTGTTTACCATATTGCAATAATGCCGTGATCTGTATGTTGCCTAGCATCCACTTTCTTCTTGAAGAAACTTTGTATTCCCTCTTCTAATGCAGTCTCGTAACTCTCTAGGCAGCTACCCAGGTGGCATCTGGAAATGTCCAATTTTAGCCTCTGGAGATTTCACGGATCCCGTGTCTGCTCCTCATTTTGATTCTGTTAAAGAAAAAAATTATTCTAACACTTATTACCACAATAAAGAAGACTTTATTCAGGGCTGTTTGCAAGGAGTGTCAAGAATATCACAATAGAGGAGAAAGATAGGGCTCAACTCCAAGTACAGTAAGGGATTTTTCACCAAATGAGGGCTTTGGTGGATGGAAAGTTACTAAGGGGAGACCTCAGTGACGGGGGAATCTTGCTAAACCTATGTAACAGGATTTTTGGTAGAGACAGGCCAGGGTTACTAGATAGCAGGGGTGGAGGAGGAGAAATCTGACCAGATAGGAAATGAGGTGTCAAGGGTGGGGGGATTCCCTGACTTAGCAGGATTCTTGCTATAGCTGGGTGAGGCAGGCTGAAGACGGGATGGAGGCCAAGGTCAAGGCCTAGTAAAGAAGATGACTGAAGTTTGGATAAGGAGAGAGTCTTTGTCAAAGAAACATTTTTGAGACAGTAAACTTTGAATCATTGTGTTAGTTTCCTGTTGCTGCCTGTCACAAACTTGGTGGCTTAAAGCAACAGAATTGATCCTCCTCCTGTTCTGGAGGATGGAAGTAGTTACACTGGGCTAAAGTCAGGTGTCTGGAGGGCTTATTCCTTGGGAAGACACCAGGTGAGATGCTGGGACGCCTTGGGGGTGGGGGTGGCGGGTGTCCCCTTGTCATTTTGAGCTTCTGGAGGCTGCTTGCTTTCCTTGGCCCCTGTAAATGTAATTAGACTGGCATCAAATTTCTAATTACCCAGAAGGTAATGCAGGACTTATTTTCAAAGTTCTGAGGGAAAAAAAAAATTATCATGAACTTGGAATTCTGTATCGAGACACACAACTGATTAAGTATGAAGAAAAAAATAAAAACATTTACAGATAGTACAAGGTGTGTTGAGCTGAAGATCGCCTCCCCACAACAACATCCTAATCTCTGGAAGGTGTGGATGTACCTAATATGTCAAAAGGGATTTGTGGGTGTAATAAGGATTTGCAAATGGGAAGGTGATCCTGGATCATGAAGGTGGGCACAGTGTCATCACAGGAACCTTAAGCGGAGAGGACAGGAAGGTTGGGGGAGATCTGAGGATGGAGGCACGAGGCTGGAGTGATGTGAGGGAGGGGGCCAGGAACCAAGGAAAGCAGGCAGCCTCCAGAAGTTCAAAAAGACAGGGGGACACCCGCCGCCCCGCACCCCCACATCCCAGTTTATGATTTGAACTTTTACCCCTCTCTCTGAGCTTCTGAGGTCTTTTGCCTATGTTGAATGTTAACAACTGGCTTAAGCTTAAGTGTAAGTTAAGTTTGATTGTAAACTTAATTCATTTGTGTAATTAATGTGCATTAGCGTGCCTTTAACATGGCTGTCATGTTTGCAGAGTTGTTTCCATATTGTAGGTCCCAACCCATTTTTTTAAAAAAGACGGAAGGACGCAATGAAGGGAAGAAGGCGAGACTCAACAGCATAGAGTAGAACACTTCACAGGGGTGCCCTGCAGTAGTTACGCATATTCTATCATGAAACTTTTATTTCTCTTATAAATGTGTGCTGTGTGAAATATTTACCAAACCGTCCAGAATTTAATATGTATTTGCTTAGTGTCTGAAACAGGCTGAAGCTTTCACATTAAAAAGTATCGTTAAAATTGTTATAAAATGTGCTTGAGAAGAGTATTCATACTTAGATTTAGTTTGTTTGAAATAAAAATTTTCTTTGTTGCTCCAAGGCAAGTTTTGTTAAAAGTAGTAAGAATGTGGCTAATTTTGAAGCACAAGATTAAGGCTTATTCAAAGCCCCTGTTTGTTCCTAGCTGGAATGCTGGGTGTAGGCTGGTGTGGCTCATACTTGGGATGGAGCCTGAGAGGCATGTTTTTACCCTCAACAAACATCATCTTTGTTTGAGTATCTGTAGTCTGTGTAACCACAGCAAGGTCTTTTTTCTCCCTTAGAGTATATCTCAGACCTTTTCTTTCTTGTGTTTGTTTCATAAATAGTTTAAAGTAGAGCTGCCTTCCACTCTTCTGTTTCAGTTTGTTGCAGAATGTGTGCGGGACCGCCTAACACTCTTGGTGCGCTTGCGACTGGAAAGCAGTAATGGAACCTTGGTATAGATAAATTTACTCTGTGAGGACCGAAGTGAAGTCAGTCGTGTCCGACTCTTAGCGACTCCATGGACTGTAGCCTACCAGGCTCCTCTCATGGGATTTTCCAGGCAAGAGTACTGGAGTGGGGTGCCATTTCCTTCTCCAGAGGATCTTCCCCACCCAGGGATCGAACCTGGGTCTCCACATTGTAGGCAGACTCTTTACCGTCTGAGCCACCAGGGAAGTCTGAAATCAATGAGGACTGAAGCGGTTGTTAATTCCCAGGGCCAGACTGGTTATCTAACAAAGGGTAAAGTATTTTTACATTAAAATATATATTTATTTAACATTCATCTGTCAAAATGTGTACTAGGAAAAATGGTCTGTTAATTTTGTGTCATTGGATTTTATTTAAAATTTAAAACCTTTGAGTGAATTGTTCATTACAGTTTGGGGCTGTTACAGTTCAGGTGGATGCTTGATTCTTAAAAGTTCTTACGTTTACATGGAATTAGAGGTGTTCTTAAAATGCTGTCATTATCTTCTTCTGTATATTTGTGCCCCGAGATGTTTTATACGTACTTGAGTTTTCGATCCTTAACTGCTTAAAATGTGCCTCTTATACTTTGAGACATTCTTATATTTGATGGAAAATCAATGAAAATAATTTGATTGAATTTGAGTTGAATACTGTGATAGGTTTCTTGTTTGATGACATGTGGTATAAGTGCCCAGGACCATTTCTGTTGTCGTTCAATGGTTGCCTGGAAGTCGGTGCATGCTTGCGCAGACACAGGACAGCTGCGATGTCCTCCATGGTCCTTGCTTTTAGGGCAGCAGTGAAATTTCTAAATAAGCAATAAGAACAAAGCCATAAGGATTATTCTATTACAATTCTTAATAAACTTCTCAACTGTAGATGAGACAGTGTGAAGCATAATTTAACTACAGTGAATTCTGCATAAGGACACCACTTACTGGAAAGATGATTGCCTTAAATGATGTCTCTAAACTCAGTGTTGGGAAAGATTGGCATTTCCATTTAGTCTCTTCAGAGAAGCAGGTTTGGCTATATTTTATAAGATAAGTTTGACTTTAAATCTGTTCTCTTTTACATTTATTAATACCACAGATTTTTCTCCTCATGGGGAAATAATAAGAGCTTTTAGCAGCAGCAGCAGCAGCAAAGGAATTTAAGACTAGCACTTACTTGATTCAGAGTCAACTACGCTAATCATTTTAATCATTTTTCTCCCATAACATTAGAGCACAGTTTCATCCAGTTCCAGTACAGCCTCTATTATTGGCTAGGTTTTCCTTTCTAGAAATTTCTAGACTGGAGATGGATCCATGTAAAGCATAGTATCTTAAAGCCACAAAGATGTTTTCTTGGGATATTTTGTATCTTCATTTCCCAGCTTTATACTGTTTCCAGTTCTTACCTTTATATGTTTATTAAACTTTTCATTGTTAAGTTAGAAATATAGTTGAGATTCCTAGGACTAGTAGCCGAAATAAAGGACTGGTGTAAAAATACCCCAAGAAAGCCCTCATTTATTGAATTTTGTCCAGTCACCATAGAAATTCATGCTCAGCTGTTCTGATAATGGAAATGGAATTTCCCATGTGGTCAGCGTTCCTAGTTTGATTTCTGTTCATTTGCTTCCCCTGTCCTTTTGGTAGGTGTGTGAATGCAATGTGTTAAAACTGGGTAAAGGTAGAGGGGGGAAGGAGTTGAGGAAGGCTCCTAAGTCTGCTGCTGCTAAGTCACTTCAGTCGTGTCCGACTCTGTGTGACCCCATAGACAGAAGCCCACCAGGCTCCCCCGTCCCTGGGATTCTCCAGGCAAGAACACTGGAGTGGGTTGCCATTTCCTTCTCCAATGTGTGAAAGTGAAAGTCAAGTCGCTCAGTCGTGTCCGACCCTTAGCGACCCCACGGACTGCAGCCTACCAGGCTCCTCCGTCCATGGGATTTTCTAGGCAAGAGTACTGGAGTGGTTTGCCATTGCCTTCTCTGGCTCCTAAGTCTAAACTAAGGTAATTTGTATGTGTATAACTGAGCTCAGTACCCCAGACGTCTGACTGCATTACGTGTGTGCCAGGTTGCTTCAGTCATATCCAACTCTTTGTGACCCTATGGGCTGTAGCCCGCCAGGCTCCTCTGTCCATAGGATTCTCCAGGGAAGAATACTGGAGTGGGTTGCCATGCCCTCCTTCAGGGGATCTTCTTGACCCAGGGATCGAACCTGCATCTCTTAGGTCTCCTGCATTGGCAGGTGGATTCTTTACCACTAGTGCCACCTCGGATGCATTAGTTTACTGAAAATCTGAACGACTAATCTATATTTTTTGTTATTTTATCGGACCATTGTGTTATTCACATTTCCCTCAAAGGTTTGCAATTGACACTTTGAGAAAATCAGTGGCATAAACACTTTTCCCCCCAAATAAGCTTTAAGAAATTGACAAGTTTTCATTGTGCTATTTTTAATATTATAAACAACCTTGTGATTATCTCCTTGTCATAAATTCCTAGAGGTGGAACTGTTGGGTAAAGGAGATGCCTGTTCTGAAGATTTTTGATATGTTTTATCAAGATGCTTTCCAGAAAGAGTTGATACATTTGTGAGTCCACTGAGGGTCAGTGAGGGCACGTCTCCCCACACTGTATTGAGACTGAGTAATATCAGTGCATTTTGGGGTCAGTCTGAGATAGGTGCAAAGTGGTATTTTAAAACTTGCATTTCTTTAGTTTCTGATGACTTGATTCCCCCTGCCCCCACCCCGCATGTCTTGGCTTTTAAAATTAGCTTTTATTTTTGTCAGAATTTTACTTAGTGTAAAGATTTAGGTTCTGTAAAACTTATTTTGAAAAATAACTCACTTCCACACCCCTCCCTACCTGGCTGCCCACCTATAGAAGTAACTGCTCTCCAGTCCCAGCTGATTGATTTTCTATTTACTTCCAAAGCACTGGATAACATGCCTATATTGCCACTTCCTGTTCTGCAGATTTAGTCATTATCTTATGATTTCCTGCTTTGGAGGGTGAGGATCGGGTTTGCTTCCCTGCACTCAGCCTCTTACATACACACATGCCTCCCTTCAACTCTTAGGAACTTGACTTCTTTAGTCAACTGCTTGTTTTCAACCCCACCCTCACCTCTTCTCTGGAACCTCCATCGCTGTACCACCGAGGGCAAGGATTTAAAGAATCCCATGTTGTCGGTTTAGTGGGGTTTAGGAGGAATGGATATAAAAGTGTGTTCTATCTGCCATCTTTCACTGGACATCCTTTTTTGTGTCTTTTAGTGATCATTTAATAGAGTAATGGTTAAAATTATGGGCTGTAGATTTGCTGTTTACTAGCTGTGTGACCTTAGACAAGTTGGTTAAAATCCTTAAACCTTGTTTTTTTTTTTAATCTGTGTAATAGAATTAACAGGATAAAGCCCGGAATTAAGTGTGATAAGGCATGTAAGATCGCTGCTGGCAGGATCTTACTGTCTGCCGGGCACTTCCTGAGAACAGGTTTGTCTCTGCTGCTGTTACTCCTGTGAATTCCTTGCTCATGACCTTTGCCCAGTTTCCGCTGGATTGCTTGTCTTCCTTCTTGACCAGAGGTGCCTTTTATGCAGCCGGTCGTTGATCTTTTACTTTACAGGGCTGGGGTGTGTAATCACATCCACACTGTTTCATATTGTGATCTCTACTCATCGTCAGACGTAGGTTTTTGAAAGATAACGTGATGGGTAATAAGAGAGAAGGGTATGTGTTGTGGTAAAACTGCACATTATGATAATAGTTGGGACAGGTGATAAGGGGGACCTCAGAGGCTAAATGTAAAGAAATGATTATATTCATCATGTCAGAGAAATATTTTTTTAAACCCTTAAACTTTGTCTTGCTCTAGTTTATTTTGTGAGTAAATTACCTAAATTTCTAAAAGCTCTTCTCATCACCTACCCAGGTGGATTTCATCTGAAAACTTAAACTCTCATTTCCAATTTCTACTTTAATTCTTACTTCTATGAAATTAGATCCAAATATAACTCTTGAGGGATAAGATTTACATATCCCCTAAGTTACATATCCCCATATCTGTGTTAACAGATTTGCTTTCTTTTGAGGGTGGTATGTAATATCGAAATAATAGATATTTCAAAGTTGTAGTTGTGGATACTTAACTCACCCTTGTAAGTTTATTTGATTTTTGCTGGTTTTGTCATTTTATGCAGCATCAATTTATTGTTTTATTTTCATTCGTTTTGTCTTAGTTTTATGGTTAATTAATTTTATAAATTTTTAAACAACAGTTCACTGAAATTTGATCTCTCTACAGATTCAAACCAGGATGTAGCACTTAAACTTGCCCAGGAGCGAGCTGAAATAGTTGCTAAATATGACAGAGTAAGTATTCATCATTACTCTCTAAGTAATTTTTATTTTCAAAAATATAAATAGAAGTGGATTTGCTTTTTGGAGGGCTTAAATTACAGCGGCAGTTCGTTTATCTCCCATGACTGTTGGAGTCATCTAATTCCTCTGACTTTGTCATCTGTAGTTTCTCTCCCTCCTTCCCTCTCCTCCAGCCACACTGGTCGCTGCTTATTCTTCCAGGCTTGCTCCTGTCTCAGGGCCTTTGCACAGGCTGTTTCTTCTGCATGGAACACTTGTGTGCTGGATACCCTCATGCCCTTTTGCCTCCTCTTTCTCTTCGCCCCGATGCCACCTCTTAGTGAACGCTTCTCTGACCACACTGTTGAATATCCCCCTCCATCCTCTGGCGCTCTCTGTCCCTTTCTATTTTTCACCATAGCTTTTAAAATGTCAGCATACTTTTATTACATTTTGTTGCCTGCTCTCCTTCCTAGAATGTGAACTCCCTGAGCGTAAGAATTTCTCTTGTTTGATTTGCTCTTGTATCGTAAATACCTACAACAGTTTTGGCTCATACTTGGTATTCAATAAATGTTTTAATTACATTAATATATAGAGTTAAATACCCATTTTATTTAGTTGATACGTGATATTGAAAATTGAAAACATGGATCTGAAATTTGAATTGGTACATGATGTATAATCTCTAGCTTTTTATCCTTTTTTTTTTTTTTTTTTAGCTTTTTATCCTTAAGTTAGTTGTGGAATCTGGTTTTTGATGCCCCAGAATATCACAGTTGTTGATAATTTAAAAATGTCCTTATCAGTACCTTTTATCTCTTGAGATCTATAAAGAGTTGTAGCTGTGATCTATAAATGTCATGTTTTATATTTATATTGGTTGCAGGTAGTTTTGTATCTGTTATTTTTGATGATTTGTGAGAATAACAGGAACATGAAATTATAGAAGGCCATCTGGACTGTGCCCTACAAGAACATGCAGGCACAGCTCAGTTTAACAATCTGTTCCCAGAGTTTGTTTTTAAGTTGCTTGTTTGAAACATCAGACACAGTTTCCTATTATTACGACTAGGTTTTAGCATACTCTGCAAGAAACCTAATTAATTTATTTAACTGCTTAACTAATTTAAAACCAATAGAACCATCATTCATTCATGCTTGCACGCATTTTTTTCCTGCAGTTAATACTAAGTGACCAGGTCAGGTGTCATGCTAGGCCTTGGGGCAGTCACTGTACAAATATGAGTTACAGGGGTGCTTTACCCACACGGTTCTCATGGCCTTCGTGGAGTAGAATGCGTGATCTGACTGACGGTTGTAAATACCCTCAGGTGGAGGCTCCACGAGACAGTCAGGTACAGAGTGTGAAATGTGAGGGGTGGAATAGACCCTTCTGGGGCTCCTGCTCTCATCAGTGCTGGGTCACAGCTCAGGAGGGGAATGTGATGGGCAGTGGGCTGAGGACAGAGCACTGGGCCCACCGGCACTCAGGAGGGACCCACGAGGAAGCCAGCCTGGAAGAGCAGGGCAGGGACGGGAGAACAGGACACGGTGGTGTCGTGAGGCTGCGTGAGCAGCACTGATGGGAGCACCAGAACAGTCGAGCCTGAGGATGCTGGAGTGTCCGTGGAGCTGATGGTGGGAGGCTGTTTTGACCTTGGGAAGGATAGTATTGGGGCCGGTGGAGGAGGGAGGTGGGGAAGAAGACAGGCAAAGTAGGTGGTTTGCTCTTCTGAAAAGTTAGGATGAAAGGAGAGACATAGTTTTTTCTAACCCTTGTTTTTTGGTCTTTTTAAGAAATTATTCAGTTTTGTACATTCCCAGTAACACTCTTCTTTGTCTCCTTCTGTAGGGACGAGAAGGTGCAGAGATTGAACCTTGGGAAGATGCTGATTACCTTGTTTACAAAGTCACGGATAGATTTGGCTTCTTACAGTAAGTTGCATAGTTTGAAAGCTGACTTTTAAAATTATGTTTCTGTGGTCACCTATTGCATTGATTTTCTTTGTTTTTAATAGCATTGCTGTGATTAAGACTCCAGGATTACTCCTGCAGCCTGCTTTTCTTCTTTTTTTTTTTTTTTAGTTAAATTCCTGGCATTTTTTAACCTCTATGATTGAAATTGAACTATAGCTAAGAATATAATCTTTAATATTCATTGTTTTAGGAAGAACATTAAGTGCAATAAATGAGTTATATTAATAATTTAGCAGAATTAAATGGAAATCAATAACAACTTGTATTTCCAAAATAATTATAAGGCATTTTATTTAATATAAATGCATTTAAAAAATAATTAGCAGTCAGAAGGTCAGTGTTATGCAGCCTAAAAATGAGCAATGGAAAGAAATGCCATTGATCTTCCTTACGGCTGGAAGTGTATTTGTGTTATTGCTTCTCAAAATTAATTCCATTTATCCTGAATATGTTATCAAAGAGTTGAGAACGGTCTGGAGCACTATAAAGTAGTTAGAGTGGTTTTGACCCTTGTCCTGCACTGACAGGAGTCTGCGGATTCTGGTTCCAGCGTTATTTAAACAGATTCCCCAGGCCGGGGACTCCGCTACATCTCTATAGTTCGTTTCGTTCCATACAACTTAGTAATTACCTTTGCCACTTATTCACATTTTTCCCCAGTCTCATTTATTATGAAGAGGAGAAAGCCAGGGATTTTTATTTTATGACACATGATTACATTTTGAAGAAAAAAATAAAATTTCTTAGGGGCTACCCAGCAGTAACTTTATAGTACTCAGACCTTCTTTTTCCTTTCTGTTCAGTTTTCTTGCATTTAGAAAATATTTTGTTGTATCATGTTTTTCTCAGGTCTCTCAAGCAAACAGAAACAGTTCTGGGAGTTAGAGAATGTGTGCTTTCTTCTGGCTTTGCTGGTCTCAGTTAACTATATCACGCCTTATCTGTGAAACAGAAATCATTAACTGCTCTGCATATTTAGGGCTACTTTAAGCTTTGAAGAAATAAAATGACAGAATACTACCTACAGGTCTAGACAAACCTCAGGTGTTATTATGCTACCTAATGATATCACCATATCCGAAATGTTCTCCTGAGTAGTTGTAATTAGAAGACTTTGAATTTCAGCAGACCGACAAGAGCAGTCTAACTATGGTGAAAATACTATTCTTAAAGGAAACCCCCACTTCCACTTTTTTATAAGTAAATCGGACTTGGCCACAAATGTGGCAGGAGGTGATTTTTACGCTTGTGTGGGTTCGTGTGCAGATCTGAGGTATGTGAATGCTGTTTGAAGGACACTTTGAGCATTTGGTACCATCGAGATCAGTGGGTCCCCAAATTTCCTGCATGTTAGAATTAGCTGGAGAATGTTTGTTTAAATAGATTTCTGGGTTCTATCTCAGATTTTGATTCACAAGGTAGGCTACAACTCAGCTGATTTTTGACCTCTCCAAGTGTTTGTGATGGGAGTGAACCACTCTAAAAAGATGTTTTTTTATCAAAAAATGGTCTGCTGCTGCTGCGTCACTTCAGTCGTGTCCGACTCTGTGTGACCCCACAGACAGAAGCCCACCAGGCTCCCCCTTCCCTAGGATTCTCCAGGCAAGAACACTGGAGTGGGTTGCCATTTCCTTCTCCAAAAAAAAAAAAAAATGGTCTAATACAGTACAAAATAACATGAAAAGGACTTCCCTGGTGGCTCAGATGGTAGAAGAATCTGCCTGCAATGTGCGAGACCTGGGTTTGATCCCTGGGTGGGGAAGAACCCCTGGAGAAGGGAATGGCAACTATCTTGCTGTATCTCACTGTGCACACTGTTCGCTGAACCCAGGATAGGCAAGGCATGAGCTAAGAGGCTGGAAGAAGACTCGAGGAACCGTAGGAACTGCAGACATATTTATTCTGTCCTCTCATGGCTGATGCAACAGACATAGCATAACCTAATACAACACAACCACTCTCCTGGATGACGCAGCAGCTGGAGCAACAGACATGCTACATTCTCCCCTCTCATGGCTGATCCAACGGACACAGCCATGACACAGCACTAAATGCTGCCGCTTCCCAGCTCACATATGCACACAGTACCTCCTGACACGCAAGTTCCATGCTATAAATGATCTCAGCTGTTATATAGTCACTATTTACAAAACGTGGGGCAAGAGGGCCTGAACATGCCATCTTGGCTACTTTGCTCTCTCCCCACAGAAACCCAGTCCAGTATTCTTACCTGGAGAATTCCTTGTACAGAGAAGACTGGCAGGCTACAGTCCATGGAGTCCCAAAGAGTTGGACATGACTGAGCAATTAACACTAACACATATGAAAACCTCTTAATGTTCCAGAAGGGCCTGGGAGTTACCTAAATTCTCTTTCCTCATTGCTGTTAACAACTAGGTTCTGGCCCAGAAGCCTAACCTGTATTTGGCAATCTAAAAATCACACTCAGTTATTCCACATTTGTTTTCACCTCTGTGCTCAGGTCTGTTTGTCTCTAGTGGGGAATAGACCAGTGATTTACCTTACTAATATCAGCTCGTGTTTACTGAGCACTTATGTGTGCGCTGTTCTAAGCTGTTTACGTGGATTATTCCTTTCTAAGCCTCTTAGACACAGGTACTCCTTTTATCTTCCTTAAGATGAACGGAAGCACGGAGAAACAGCTTGCCCAGGTTCTGCTTGCAGTAAATGTCAGCTCCAAGCAACTGACTTTGGCAGCTCACGGCAGAGCCTGAGTTCGGAACTTCTGCGTTCTACTGCCTGTTACTATTACTCCTCTGTAGTTTTTTAATAAGAGAAACATCGCTGAAGCTCTTTGAAATGCCTGGAGGAAAATTAAAGGGGAAAAGAAGAATGCCTAAGAAGGGGGCCTGTTTGAAATGATTCCTCTCCTGAGATGGACGCTTAGATAGTGGTGAGCTCACCCGGTCTTTGGAAACGAGGCCGAACCAGTTCTCAGGCCAGCCCGCTGAATTTTTTATTTACTCTGTGATTCAAACCTAAAACTGGCCCCACGAAGGAAAATGAAGAACATAGAAATGGGGTTTAGTGTGATGCTGTGCTTTATGGAATTTCACACAAGCACTGATTTTTGTTACAGCGCCTCATTTCAGTGAGACGCTTTGTTCCAAGGTTGCTGCTGGTGCTTCTGATCACTGGTCACTGTAGACTGGGGTTTGCTGCGCTATTGAATAAAGTCACCTGGTGCAGGCATCTAGACCTTGCTCCCTATCATACCTCGATCAAAAGAGCATTTCTTGCTGCTGTTTTAGTTCTTTGTAATTTTTGATTGGTTCTATGGTAAACATGGGTTTTAAGTGTCAATATCAATAAAATGGTACAAAGTAACTTTGTAGCCTTCCCTGAAGGCTGCTGACTTCATGTATAATGACAGTTTTTGTAACTTAAATTACTTGTTATATGTGAAGAAGGATGACCATATTTAACAAACACAGCACAGGACTAACTTGGTTTTATAGCAGATTTCACAATAAATATAACAACTGTTGGCAAACCAGCCTGGCTTGCTGGTGGAACAGGATCATCTTTGTTTAGTATGAAGAAATGGGGAGCTGTCCCCAGCTATGTGCCTGTGATGCAGCTGGAGAGAAAGTCCAGCTTATTTAAGAACTTAGAGAACTTTCAGCATTTGAACTTTCAACTTTTTTTTTAAATTTTTTTTCAAAAATAGTCACTGCTCAACAAAGAATGCTTGGTATTTGGATAATGATAGATAATGCTTTTAGGTCACAAGTTATTAATAGAAGAATTACAAGGAAACTTTTTCAAAAAAACATAAAATTAATACCAAGCCTCAGATTTTCAACCACTTCTTAAAAACGTGTATACGTTGTCTGAAGTTTAGTATAACTGTATAAATAATTGAAAGCAGAATAATGGCGTTTTTGTTAAAGAGTATCTGTTTTAATGACAGGGCCTTGAGAACTCCTTCTACCCATCCAATAATTTTAACTGATTTTGACTAGTGTTACTCTAAGACAAAATTTGCTACAAAATCTGAAGTGAAATTTAGTCTGTATATTGAGCTAACTGATTTTAACAAGTTATTTAACTTTTATGTTTCCAAATGAAACTTTACCTCTTAGTTACAGAAATACTCAGCCTGAGCTAGTGAAAAACCAAAAGTACATACAATCTAATTAGTAATTTCTTTTAAGCTTACTGCTGCTGCTGCTGCTGCTAAGTCACTAGCTTTCTAGCAGATTGAAAAAACAAATAGATCCAGGTAAGGTCCCTGTATTTCCAGCTATGACTGTAGTTGTTTTTACTTAGTGTATTTCTACGAGGCATAGCTTGCTGTCAGCCTGGTGTTTTCTTTAAGCAGTCTCTAGGTGCCTCTTTTCATTAGAGGACAAACCTTTGTTTTCTAAAGCAGAGGTAGGCAGACATTTCCATGAAGACCAGATCTTAAGTACTTCTTGGCTTTGTGAACCGTATGGTCTTTGTTACAGCTGTTGAACTCTACCACGGTAGCATGAAAAAAATCACAGACAATACATAAATGAGCATGGTGGTGTTCCATAACATCTTATGGAAAAACCTGAATGAGCTTTTTGGGCAACCCAAAGTGGCTTAAAGACTTGAACATAAGACATGAAACTCCTAAAAGAAAACTTACATGGTAAACACCGACTCGATGGACATGAGTTTGAATAACTCCAGGAGTTGGTGATGGATGGGGAAGCCTGGTGTGCTGCAGTCCATGGAGTCCCAAAGAGTCGGACACAACTGAGCAACTGAACTGAAGCTCCTTGTCTTGGGCTTGGTGATGATTTTTTGGATTTAATGCCAAAAGCAAAGTCAAACAAACAAGCAAAAAGCAAGTGGAACTATATCAAGGTAAAAACTTTCTGCATAGCAAAGGAAACCATGAACAAAATGAAAAGGCAGTCTACTGAATGGGAGAAAAGACTTGCAAATCATGTGTCTGATAAGGGATTAATACCCCAAATATATGAAGAACTTGTTTAACTCTAGCCAAAAAAACCCTCCAACCAATCCAAGAATGAGCAGAGGATCTGAATAGATACTTGAGGTACAGGTGACGAACAAGTCCACGGAAGTGTGTTCAGCATCACTAATCATGAGGCAAACGCCACGCCAAATCACAGTGCAATATCAGTAAGTTTTGGCAAAGATGTGGAGAAAAGAGAACCCTTGCATACTATTGGTGGAAATTGATGCAGTTGCAATGAAAAATAGTATGGAGGTTTCCAGAAAAATTGAAACCAGTACTGCCATATGATCCAGCAACTTTAACTTTTGAATATGTATCTGAAAGAAATGAAAACACTAACTCAAAAATATATCTGCATCCACCGTATTCATTGCAGCAGCATTCTCAGTAGCCAAGACACAGAAAGAACCTAAATGTCCATCAACTGATAATGGAAATGTGGTGTTTATCTACAGTGGAATATTATCCACCCATAAAAAAGAAGGAAATTCTACCACAACAAATTTTAGCAACAGCATAAATAAACCCTGATGGAACTCTACTAAGTGAAATAAGTCAGAGAAAGACAAATGCTCACTTGTATGTGAAATCTTAAAACAGTAAAACCCAAACTCATCCATACAGAGAACATGTTGGTGGTTGCCAGAGGTGGATTCATTCTATAGGATCTGCCTGACGCAGACCATGTGGCCTGAGCAGGTGGTTCCCATCTTTCCACAGACACATGCAGTGCTTGGTTCAGGTTCAGTGTTGACAGCAGGCACAGTTAGGCCTGTTAGTCTTATCTAGTGAATGGGAGGACGCTGAAGAACTTGACCTGTGGTGGCAGCCAGAGATGGCACTTCATTTGCAGTTAGGAATGTTCAGTGTTAGGATATGTTCAAGTCAGCCACATGGAAGGTTGCTCTTGCCCAGGGCAGCCCGTTCACCCCAGAGAAACCACTCTTGGTGCACCCAGAGTTTGCCAGATGTTCTTATTCTTTCAAGATGTCCCCGCTGACCCCATCACTTCGCAAGTATGTTCCAGTGATGTCCACAGGCTGCCTTCTGCTAGTCAGTGAAGAATGGATGCGTGCCATTCATACATCACTGACCCCAGTAATCAGGTCACAAATTAGCAGGGAAAGTTAGACTAAGAGCTGTTTTAAAAAGGAAAAGATGAGTATCCACTTATAAAAAAGCAACTTATATTTAATCTTCAAAACTTCTTTTCTTCTTGAGAATTGATTTCTTAGCCTGTTTTTCATACACTCTTGCACAATCTGAATATAGATACAAATCTAAGTTTGAACCCACTGGGTTAGATAATGCTAAGCATCTCTGTATTAGGTTAAGTGATGGTGACTGAGTGAAAATGTTAGTTTTCTTATCTGTGAAGTGAGGGGTTATACTAGCTTTCTGAGATCTCTTTCGGCTCTTAACGCTTTGTGGTCAGTTTTGTTGCTGTGGCTTTATACTTCACCTAAGAACTCTTCAGAGCAGCGAAAGAATGCTTTTGAAAACATTGGACTCTTGTGTACTGTGTTGTGTTCTTAAAACTGTTAATATCTGGTATGAAGATAAAGGCAAAAATGTGTATGCTGCTGCTGCTGCTGCTAAGTCGCTTCAGTCGTGTCCGACTCTGCGCGACCCGACAGACGGCAGCCCACCAGGCTCCCCCGTCCCTGGGATTCTCCAGGCAAGAACACTGGAGTGGGTTGCCATTTCCTTCTCCAACGCGTTAAAGCAAAAAGTGAAAGTGAGGTTGCTCAGTCATATCCGACTGAGTGACCCCATGGACTGCAGCCTACCAAGCTCCTCCATCCTAAAATGTGTATAGATCTTGTCAAAACCAGACTTCCCTGGTGGCTCAGATGGTAAAAATCCGCCTGCAATACAGAAGGCCTGGGTTCGATCCCTGGGTTGAGAAGATCCCCTGGAGAAGGGAACGGTTACCCACTCCAGTATTCTGGCCTGGAGAATTCCATGGACAGAGGAGCCTGGCAGGCTACAGTCCATGGGGTCACAAAGAGTCAGACATGACTGAGTGACTTCCACTCACTTGTCAAAACATCATTACCTCTAATAGAACAACTCAAAGCACATAACACTGTTTATAGATAGTACAGATAGTTGTTTTTACATTCAGTTCAGTTCAGTTCAGTCGCTCAGTTGTGTCCGACTCTCCGCGACCCCATGAATCACAGCACGCCAGGCCTCCCTGTCCGTCACCAACTCCCGGAGTTCACTCAAACTCATGTCCACAGAGTCGGTGATGCCATCCAGCCATCTCATTCTCTGTTGTCCCCTTCTCCTCCCGCCCCCAACCTTTCCCAGCATCAGAGTCTTTTCCAGTGAGTCAACTCGTCGCATGAGGTGGCCAAAGTATTGCAGTTTCAGCTTTAGCATCAGTCTTTCCAGTGAACACCCAGGATTGATCTCCCCCAGAATGGACTGGTTGGATCTCCTTGCAGTATAAGGGATTACTGACAGTTAATACAAGAGTCTCTGAATGTTTTATATTGAAAGTGATATCACAAAATTACTGTATCAGAGAAATGGATTTGATCTTTCATTGTACATTAAAAAGTTATTCTTTTTGAAGTTTTGGCAAACGCTGCTTTTCCTGTTTACAGAGTAAAAGTTTAAGTTTTCTTTTTAATTCTTAAGTCTATGAGAGGCAGCTTTATTTCCTTATACTAATTGTTTTGAACACTCATTTGTTACGGGCTATAGTTTGAGACAGAGAGTGGAGGTGATGGTCTTGGGTAGAGGTTGGCAAATGATGGCCTGTGGGCCAAGTCCAGCTTTCCACCCGTTTTTGTAAACGTTTTATGGGAACTAAGCCACACCTGGTTTACATGCTGTCAGCATCTGCTTTCACAGTATGACATCAGAGTTGAGTAATTATGAAAAAGACTATGGTCCACAAAGCCTAAAATATTTGCTGTTTCAGTATTTACCTTTGCAGGAAAGGGTTGTTGACCCCTGGACTAGAGCAGTCTGTCCAGTGGAAATTTCTGCAGCATTTGTGGAAGTGTTCTCACTGTATCCATACTGTTCAGTGTGGTAGCTGAGTTATGGCTTGTGAGGCTGATGACTGAACTTTTAATTTAACTTCTTTTTATTTTACATTTAAAATTAAACAGCTACCTGTGGCTAAAGATGACGAGATTGGGTAGAGTGTGTCTAGAGATTTGAAGACAGGAGATATGGTTTCAGAATGGTGTTTTGTTTAAGTCTCTCAGTCATGTCTGACTCTTTTGCGACCCCATGGACTGTAGCACTCCAGGCACCTCTGTCCTTGGGACTCTCCAGGCAAAAATAACTGGAGTGGGGTTGCCCTTCTCTAGGGGATCTTCCTGACCCAGAGACCAAACCTGCGTCTCCTGCATTGGCAAGCAGATTCTTTAACACTGAGCCACCTGGGAAATGTGTTTACAGAATAGCTTATTGTTTTATGTTGAATGTGGTGGAATGGAAGCTTACATAACTCTTGTGATGACAGGTAGATGGTTGGACATCATGTGTACCTACAGATTTATAGTTTTTAAAAAATATTTTCCCTGATTTCAACTATTTTACATCCATTGTTTTTCCTTTGCAGTGAGGAGGAGCTCCCATATCACAATGCAGCTATGGAACGGGTAAGTCCAGTTCTGTGTTCATTTTTCATTACTGGGGAATTACATTCCTCAGAGGAAGAAAAGTTGCCACTTTTGTGATTGAGGGTGCTGTTATTACCTGTCAGTGCTGCTGTCAGCATTAAAATTTGACCCTCCGAATATCACTGTAAGAAAATAGTTAAATTAATGGTGAAACAACTTTAGATTTTATGGAACTTCTGTAGGTACTTGGAAAAAAGGAGGGGTGGCCATTAGCAGAGGTTGCACATGGATGGTGGTTCTCTGTCAAGGCCGCCTCGGGACATGGGCCTGGTGAGAGCGCATGCTCAGGAGCCCAGGCCCCTACACTGTAACCCTGGGCACCTCTCTAGCACCACATGGCTCCTACAGCTCTGGTCCAGACCAGCTGCTGTTTGCAACACAACTGTGTCACGAGGTTTCCTCCGCATCTCCCACAGATGACTGCAAAAAGAGTTTGCTGTAGTCGAATAAGTATGTTTGCATTTTAAAGACTTAAGTCTTATATATAGTAAACCTGTCGGGCTTTGGTAACTGAGTGGTTCCCCTTTCTCATTGCACTTGGCTGGGGCCTGGCTCCACAGCTGGGTGTGCTGACACTTAGGGACTGATCGTTCAGAGTCCTATGGAGTCCCCTCCCCGCCTCTCCATTTTCTCATCTACCAAAAAATGAACTGTCAGAATTCATGAATGGAGAGGGAGACTGTTGATCAGGGACATTAGTCTGTTCGTTTATGTTTGACGGGTAAACGAGGCTGAGTTTCACAAAATGGAGGTAAAATTGGCGCTGGAATTTGAAAAGCATTTTAGGGAATCTGAAATAAAATTCTTCTGAAAATTAATACTGTAGTATAATGTTGGATAAAATTGCTATTTTATATATACCATGTAAAGAACCCTGTAGGTATTTCCTGAGGTTGAATTCTCCAGCGACTGCCTGATTCTCTTTGTGTCTTGATGTTTGGGCAAAGGAATTTCTTTTAATAAAGCTGTATTACTTCTTAGCAACGATGTATCAAGTGGGGGCCTAGAATCAAGACAGTAGCCTGGAATATCAGGGAAACATGACATGGTTTTGGTTTCTGTAATGCTAGCTGTTTGGCAGTGACTGGAGGCAGGCCAGGGGAGACAGTTGAGGGACATAATCGTGGCTTTCAGGGCCTGGTATTCCTGTCATGCGAGGGCAGTGCTGCTGGAGGAGAAGGCTGGTCCCTGCGGCCCTGGGTTGCTGGAGAAGGAAATGATGGTGCAGTGCTTTCTACCAGCTCTGCTCCTGGGGAGCTTGTCCTGCTCCACTTGGACATGGATACACAGGGTGGTGTCCACCCTCTGGCCATCCTCTCTCTGTTAGTGCCCTGACTTGGCTTATCCTTGGACCCCCTGGATCCCATCACTGTTAGGTCTTCAACCCCATCTCTTCCCACCACAGGTCGGGACCTCCCCAGTCCTGCTTCTTCTGACTTAACCTTCCTGCCCCTGCAGCGCTGGTGTGGCTCTGTGCAACTGGGGAAGACTCCCAACTGGGATGAATGGCTTTACTTTGCATCCAGGATCTCAAACCTCAGCTGCACATTTATGCTGCCTGGACTCCATGCCATGCCTTCCTGGTGAATTTCTGCTCCCGCTTTAACTAGTGCCCTTTCCTCTTCCCTCTCAAGCCTCCTCCTCCGGCCTCGCTCAGCTGATGTGCTCGCTTGTGCTTCTCATTTCTCATCTCTGTATTGTCGCCCCAGGTCATCAGTTCCCAGCTCCCTCCCACACTGTGATGTGGTTGGTTGACCTCTCACTCTCATACGTTCTCTCTTTTTTTTTTGATTAATTTAATTGATGGCTAATTACAGTATTATAGTGGTTTTTGCCGTACATTGACATGAATCAGCCGTGGGTGTACATGTGTCCCCATCTTGAACCCCGCTTCCACCTTTCTTCCCATCCCCTTCTTCAGGGTTGTCCCGCTGCACCAGTGCCCTGTTTCATGCACTGAACTTGGACTTGTCATCTGTTTCACATAATGTAGTATACGTGTTTCAATGCTGTTCTCTCAAATCCTCCCACCCTCACCGTCTCCCACAGAGTCCAAAAGTCTGTTCTTTATTTGCTGTCTCACATATAGGGTCATTGTTACCATCTTTCTAAATTCCGTATATATGTGTTAATATACTGTATTGGCCTTTTTCTCTCTGACTTAATTCACTCTGTATGCTGCTGCTGCTGCTAAGTTGCTTCAGTCGTGTCCAACTCTGTGCAACCCCATAGATGGCAGCCCACCAGGCTCCCCCGTCCCTGGGATTCTCCAGGCAAGAACACTGGAGTGGGTTGCCATTTCCTTCTCCAATGCGTGAAAGTGAAGTTGCTCAGTCATGTCTGACTCTTAGCAATCCCATGGACTGCAGCCTACCAGGCTCCTCCGCCCATGGGATTTTCCAGGCAAGAGTACTGGAGTGGGGTGCCATTGCCTTCTCTGTCACTCTGTATAATAGGCTCCAGTTTCATCCACCTCATTAGAACTGATTCAAATGTGCTCTTTTAATAGCTGAGTAATATTCCATCGTGTATATGTACCACAGCTTTCTTATCCATTTGTTTGCCGACGGACATCTAGGTTGCTTCCATGTCCTAGCTGTTGTAAACAGTACTGTGATGAACATTAGGGTACACATGTCTCTTTGAATTCTGGTTTCCTCAGTGTGAATGCCCAGCAGTGGGATTGCTGGGTTGTATGGCAGCTCTTTTACAGTTTTTTAAGGAATCTCCACACTGTTCTCCATAGTGGCTGTACTAGTTTCCGTTTCCACCAACAGTGTAAGAGGTTCCCTTTTCTCCACACCCTCTCCAGCATTTATTGTTTGTAGACTTTTGGATAGCAACCATTCTGACCAGCGTGAGATATGGTACCTCATTGTGCTTTTGATTTGCATTTCTCTGATAATGAGTGATGTTGAGCATCTTTTCATGTGTTTATTAGCCATCTGTATGTCTTCTTTGGAGAAATATCTGTTTAGTTCTTTGGCTTATTTTTTGATTGAGTCATTTATTTTTCTGATATTGAGCTGCATGAGCTGCTTGTATATTTTTTAGATTAATTCTTTGTCAGTTGCTTCATTTGCTCTTATTTTCTTCCATTCTGAAGGTTGTCTTTTCACCTTGCTTATAGTTTCTTTCGTTTTGCAAAAGCTTTTTAAGTTTAATTAGGTCCCATTTGTTTATTTTTGCTTTTATTTCCATTACTCTGGGAGGTGGGTCATAGAGGATCCTGCTGTGATTTATGTTAGAGAGTGTTTTGCCTGTGTTTTCCTCTAGAAGTTTTATAGTTTCTGGTCTTACATTTAGATCTTTAATCCATTTTGAGTTTATTTTTGTGTATGGTGTCAGAAAGTGTTCTAGTTTCATTCTTTTACAGGTGGTTGACCAGTTTTCCCAGCACCACTTGTTAAAGAGATTGTCTTTTCTCCGTTGTATAGTTTTGCCTCCTTTGTCAAAGATAAGATGTCCATAGGTGCATGGATTTATCTCTGGGTTTTCTGTTTTTGTGCCAGTACCATACTGTCTTGATGACTGTAGCTTTGTAGTATAAAGTCAGGCAGGTTGATTCCTCTAGTTCCATTCTTCTTTCTCAAGATTGCTTTGCTATTTGAGGTTTTTTGTATTTCCATACAAATTGTGAAATTATTTGTTCTAGTTCTGTGAAAAATACCATTGGTAGCTTAATAGGGATTACATTGAATCCATAGATTGCTTTGAGTAGTATACTCATTTTCACTGTATTGATTCTTCCAATCCATGAACAAGGTATATTTCTCCTTCTGTTTGTGTCATCTTTGATTTCTTTCATCAGTGTTTTATAGTTTTTTTTGTATAGGTCTTTTGTTTCTTTAGGTAGATTTATTCCTAAGTATTTTATTCTTTTCATCGCAATGGTGAATGGAATTGTTTCCTTAATTTCTCTTTCTGTTTTCTCATTGTTAGTGTATAGGAATGCAAGGGATTTCTGTGTGTTAATTTTATATCCTGCAACTTTACTATATTCAGTAATTAGCTCTAGTAATTTTCTGGTGGTGTCTTTAGGGTTTTCTGTGTAGAGGATCATGTCATCTGCAGTGAGAGTTTTACTTCTTCTTTTTCAATCTGGATTCCTTTTCTTTCTTTTTCTTCTGATTGCTGTGGCTAAAACTTCCAAAACTAAGTTGAATAGTAGTGGTGAGAGTGGGCACCCTTGTCTTGTTCCTAACTTTAAGGAAATGCTTTCAATTTTTCACCATTGAGGATAATGTTTGCTGTTGGTTTATCATATATGGCTTTTATTATATTGGGGTATATTCCTTCATGCCTGCTTTTTGGAGGGTTTTTATCATAAATGGATATTGAATTTTGTCAAAGGCTTTCTCTGCATCTGTTGAGATAATCATATGTTTTTTATCTTTCAATTTGTTAATGTGGTTTATCACATTGATTTGTGAATATTGAAGAATCCTTGCATCCCTGGGATAAAGCCCACTTGGTCATGATGTATGATCTTTTTAATATGTTGTTGGATTCTGTTTGCTAGAATCTTGAGGATTTTTGCATCTATGTTCATCAGTGATATTGGCCTGTAGTTTTCTCTTTTAGTGGCATCTTTGTCAGGTTTTGGGATTAGGGTGATGGTGGCCTCATAGAATGAGTTTGGAAGTTTACCTTCCTCTGCAATTTTCTGGAAGAGTTTGAGTAGGATAGGTGTTAGCTCTTCTCTAAATTGTCGGTAGAATTCAGCTGTGAAGCCGTCTGGTCCTGGGCTTTTGTTTGCTGGAAGATTTTTGATTACAGTTTCTATTTCTGTGCTTGTGATGAACCTGTTAAGATTTTCTGTTTCTTCCTGGTTCGGTTTTGGAAGGTTATACTTTTCTAAAAATTCATCCATTTCTTCCAAGTTGTCCATTTTATTGTCACATGGTTGCTGATAGTATTCTCTAATGATCCTTTGTGTGTCTTTGTTGTCTGTTGTGATCTCTCCATTTTCATTTTTAGTTTTGGTGATTTGATTCTTCTCCCTTTTTTTGTTGATGAGTCTGGCTAATGGTTTTTCTATTTTATTTGTCTTCTCAAAAAACCAGCTTTTAGCTTTGTTATTTTTACTATAGTCTCCTTTGTTTCTTTTTCTGCCATAATTTTTATGATTTACTCCTGCCCTAATTTTTATAATTTCTTTTCTTCTACTAACCCTGGGGTTCTTCATTTCTTCTTTTTCTAATTGCTTTAGGTATAAAGTTAGGTTACTTATTTGATTTTTCTCTTGTTTCTTGAGGTAAGCTTATATTGTCTTGTCCTTCAGAACCCCTTCTTCTTTCCTCCCTGGCCACCCTTTCTTGGTTTCCTCTGCTTGTTCCTTCTCTCTTCATCTTTATTGTTTCTACTATGCCCCGGGGCTCAGGCCTGGAACTTCTCTGTTCAAGTACATCTGTGAGCAAGCTCCCCGTCTCAGCCAGTGGCAGCTGCACCCGTCCAATTTGCCGTCTAAAATCTCCCGAGTTGTCTTTGATGTCCTCTCTCACCCCACACCACGTCTGTTAGCTCGGCTCACCATGAATTCAGTCCGATGACTTCTCAGCATCTCCTCTTCTGCCGCCTGGTTCACTAGCACCTCTCCTGGAGCTGCCAGCTCCCTGCTTCTGCCAGTGCACCGCCCCTTCTCCCCATGGTCTGTCTGCTCACTGGAAGAGTAAGAGGGATCATGTCACTTCGGAGGGGAATGTGATGCCGACCCCCCATCTCATCCACAGTAAAGGGAAGGTCCTCAGAGCTACGCATGACTGGTTTCTCTCTCGCCACTCCTCCTGTCTCTTGCTCTCCTGCAGGCCTCAGTGCCCCCTGACTTGCCTGTCAGGTCCCTCTCCAAAACCCCCCAACCCCCAAGAATTACCAGACTGGGAGCTCCTCCCCGATACAAGTTAGCTACCCTGTCCATTCTTTATTTCTCTCTTAGCGCTAACACTGTCCAAGTTACTCAACATTTTACTTACATCTGTATTTTGTCTGTTTCCACACTAGGAGGTAATCTCACTGAAGGGGGATTCCTCTGCTTTGTTCACTGTTGCAGCCACAGAACCCAGAGCAGGGCACGTAGTGTGTGCTCAATAAATGGTGGCTGAGTGAATGACCAGGTGAACATAAGGATGTGTTCTGCCATGAAACGCGGAGTTAAAGTCTGGCGGAGCTTGTCCTTTCGAATGTGACAGCGTGCTTTATTTGAGAAATTAGAAAAGAGTTGGAAGGTGTCTTTCAACAAAATATGTCCGTATTTGGGAGAATAAAAATCTGGCAACCCATTACAATACTGACTTTTCTCTCCAGTGCCTCCTCTCTTCCCCTTTCAAAATGATTTCCTGGTCCGAAAAATTCAGACATATAGAAATCAGTAGTATAGATGATTCAAAAAATGTGACAGTAAAGGAAAGAAGAAATAAGAGGCAAAACGTTGCAGAGGATACATGCTTGATGAAGGTTGTTTTTTTTTTTTTTTTTATAAGAGACTTGCCTGTACAGTAAAAGACCTCTTTACCCAATGGAATTCAAGTTACAATTAATGGATTGTTTAAAGAGTTTAATATACTAGGAAACCACTAAGAAATGACATGCATACCTTAACAGTTTAACACAAGACTGTTTTATATTCCCTGTCAATCTGTCACTGGGAGAGGGAGTTCTGAGGCTGCTGATTGAGATTCCGTTCTACCCTCCATAAACTGAGCTCACATTGTGTGACCCGCCTTTCACAGCTTTGGTTTCTTCAAAGTGGGATGAGAACTCTAGACACATGAAAAGCAGTCTGAGGCTGGAAACTTTTTCGTTTATCCGGATTTCCCCCAATTTTTTTGGTTTCATCTTAGTCCACGTGTTCTTCAGTGACTGCCTAGACCAAATGTTCAAGGTCTGCCATTTCTAGGAAACTAGTAAAAATTTCTGCCTATATTGCTGCATTGAAAAAATCAGTGGAAATGATAGCCTGGTGGAAGCTATAAGTGTTTATTAGTCTTCACAAAGCATCCACTTGCAGTGTGAACTTCCTGCCTGCCATTTGAAAAGACTTGTACACTGATGCTTAGTAAAGTCTCAGGGCTTTAGTTCCAGCTTTGTGGGGGTGGTTTTTTTTTTTTTTTTTTTTTAACATAAGGCAATTCTCTGTTGAAAATAGGGGTAGTTGAAATCAGGCCTTCATAAGAGGATTGATGTTGGTATTTGCAGAGTGCTTCGGATTCCCACAAACAGGCACATTAACAAACAAACACACTTATTATATTTACTCTGCAGAGACCACTGTTAATAATGGATTATATTGTTTCTTTGAGCTTATTGATGCTTTTAATAAGGAGGAAAGGATATGTAAAACTATGAATTTTCCTGGATTCAGCTATTCGTTTTTGCAGTGTGATATTTTGCATAGCTTAATGGAATATTGGAGCCTATTCAGATTTTTTAAATTATATCTTAATTTTATGTGCTGTGAAATCTTACTCAAAATAAATGACTTTTCAATGCCATTCTTCTGTCAAAATACACGTCTACTTCTTGCACTCCTTATCCTCTCCTGACCTCTGCTGGTGAGGTCGAGGAGTGTGTGGAGTGGCTCAGCCGTCTTCAGTCACACACTCTAATATTCAAACACACATCTGAAGACTTGAACTTCTGTAAAGTTCTAAGATTTCTTATTCTAGAAGAGAAGACTGTTTAATATTCATCCATGCATTGTGTATGTGGTTAGCCTTTACTGTCTAGGTTATTGATCATGTTAGGAGCAGGAGGAGTGTTGGACCCAATACAGGCTTACTCCATACTGGGTGGGTGATGTTAAGTACTTCCTATTCAACTGGTCCTGCATGGGCTTAAAGTATAGTAGAATTTTCTTGTGCTGGGGTCTCCTGTGTGATTTTAAAAACTGCAATGATGAGCACATCTAGTAGCCATTCCCCCTGAAAAAGTACCCCTGTTTCTTTAAAGAAATGGATGATCTAGGTCTAGGATAGAAAAAGTATCAAGTGAACCTGAGTTAATTTGTGCCAGATCAGGCATGTCTAAAGGATCCACTTGAAGAGGGGAAATCTACAACTAGGTAAGAGGCAGTCCAACCAAATTTGGGACGACTTGAACCTCAAAAGGAATAATGATGATGATAACGGATTATAGCACAATGAATGAATAAAATAGTTCTTTGCACCATCTTCAGTTCAGTTGCTCAGTCGTGTCCGACTCTTTGTGACCCCATGGACTGCAGCACACCAGGCCTCCCTGTCCATCACCAGCTCCCAGAGTCTACTCAAACTTGTGTCCGTTGAGTCAGTGATGCCATCCAACTATCTCATCCTCTGTTGTCCCCTTCTCCTGCCTTCAATCTTTCCCAGTGTCAGGGTCTTTTCAGTTGAGTCAGTTCTTCACATCAGTTGGCCAATATTGGAATTTCAGCTTCAACATCAGTCCTTCCAATGAATATTCAGGACTGATTTCCTTTAGGATGGACTGGTTGGATCTCCTTGCAGCCCAAGGGACTCTCAAGAGTCTTCTCCAACACCACAGTTCAAAAGCATCAATTCTGTGGCACTCGGCTTTCTTTATAGTCCACCTCTCACATCCATACATGACTACTGGAGAAACCATAGCCTTGACTAGACTATCTATATACCATAGTGATATTAAAAATTGGGAGGGACTCAGGAGGGAAAACATTTTAATAGAAAAATATCAGTTAGTAATATAGAAAGAAGGAGAGGGAAAAGAACCCACAAAAATGGTAAAAAAAGAAATTTACCACACACACATGAAAAAGGTAAAAAACCATTTTATCACCGTCAGAATCAGAATTGATTCAGGCAGAAATCATGGTGGATGAGAAGACCACTGAGTAGAGTGGTTAAGGAGCAGGATGTCCACATTATCTTAAAGTGCACCATTCAGATTATATATTAGTTACAAAAGGGAATGTCTCTGTTAACAGAGAAGTTGGGCAAGTACCACTTAACCAAGGCATCAAAAGTTACATCACAGATAATGGTACAGATTAGCACGAGCTGTCAGTGGGTGCCGTAAGGACACAAAATCTGTTACGTAGTATTCCCACCAAAATCTCAGGGAAACAATTAGACAAAGTCAGATAGTGCAGACCAGACCCTTGAAAAATCGACATCATGAAAGACAAAGGCCAGGAGACTGTTCTAGAGTAAAGGGAACTCAGGAGATGTCTTCTCTCCACCCCACCTAAAGAAACACAGCTTTACAGACACTTTTGAGACTAGTGGGGAGTTTGGTGTATGGATGGTTTATTATCAAATAATGAACCAACTTTAAGTTTCTTGAAGGAGTGTGATAGTGGTGCTATGATTATGTAGGATAATGTGTCTTAGGTAAATATTTGAAGTATTCATGATGTCTGTGATTTTCTAATAGATCAGCCCCCCAATAAAAAAGCACCCCAATATAAATAGATTAAATCTGGCAAAATGTTAGTAATTGATGGGTTTTGCTGAAGCATATATAAGTATATGGTGTATTCGTCTCCCAACTTTCTGCAGGTTTTAAATGTTTCAGTAAAAATTAGAGAAAGTAAGATGTCGGTGTATAAAATCAACAGTTATTTAATAGCAGTTTTGTATAGATTCCTAACAGAGGCATGAAAATACATTGTGTGTTGGGAATGACAGATAGTTCAAGCTGACCAGGTCATCAAAGTAGCAGAAAACTAGAAGGTGAGTTTGTGTCATCCTGTGTTGGAGCCATCTGTGTAGGCATTTGAGCTTTATTTGTAGATGATGGGTAGTCGTTGAAGGATTTTTTAAACCAGGACTCACTTAAAAGGTCACAGCAGTGTGGAGGCTGGCTTGAGGCCACTCAGGGCTGCCTGTGAGTTCTTGCCCTTGTCTAGGGATGAGCATTGCCCCACTCCCACCTCCCGGAACAGGCAGAGGACGTGATGGATGCAGGAGACATGGGCGGGACCAGCAGAGTGCAGTTTGGGTCTAGAAGGAAGATAAATGGAAGACTGAAAAGCCAAGCTTTTAGGTTGATTGACTTAGTGGCTGGTGGTACTGTTAATTCCCAGTAGGGAAGGGAAGGGTAGTAGCACCATATTTAGGGAAGTCCTTTTGGATGTGTGGAGTTTGAACTGTCTGCTGAACTTCTAGGTGCTGTTCTACCTTGCTGCTCTTGTTCTAGTGTCTTGGTGTCAGTGAGTCCACGGCAAGCCTGTTTTTCTGGAGCATTTAAGTTCATACTTGTCACATGTGTTTTCAGAATAAATTCTGGAGTTGCTAAGTTGTAGCATCTTTGCTGATAAAAGTATATTTTATCCACTTATTACAGATTCATGAGTGCATTCAAATCCGGTGTAGTTGATCTGACAGCGTTGCGGAGTTAACACTTAAGCCTGATGGAATACCAATGTATATTTTATACTGGTGTATAATTTTAAAATCTTACAGCCTGGAAGCTTTACCCAAAGTTTTTCCTTTTTTTGCTGTAGGGGAAAGAAAAGCATACTTAATAGTTCTTAAAGTTGTGCATGTGTGTTTCTCGCTTGCATGTAAGAATGTGAAGCATTTAAAATAATCTCTGTGTATATATGATGAGCATTAGAATACAAAAATGTGCCTTTTTAAAAAAAGGATAGCTGTTTCTTAGAGTGAGTTATTGACAATTTAATAGTCATAAAAAGGAAAGATAGCGGGAGACCTGCTAGATCTCAGCAGGGTTTTTTCCTGGCAAAGTATATGTTATTATGCTCTTGGGTTGGCTTGAATTATTTGGTGCTTTCCTGTTGGTGGAGAAAGGGATTGAGCTTTAAGGAAGTCAGGGGAGGAAGTGCAGAACAATAAAGTGACTGAATGGCTCCTTAGATCAGTCTTAATTTTTCACAGCTTGGCCTTCTCTGAAGTCACATTTAGCAGAAACATTAATTAGATTTCCGTGCCCTGCTGAGGTTTAAAATTAAACATATTTCTGGAACCATCTGTAGCATTTTATCACTAATAATATAATGAAGAATATGCTTAATCTTTTGAAAAATTAGAATCATAACAGAGTATCTTTTGCTCACAAGTGATTGTCTTTGGTTATGAAAAACCCATCAAAATTTTTAGAAGAGTAAAGAAGTAATTAAAAATTTTAAGGATATAATCCACCCCCACTCCCCCCACTGCAAAAAAAAAATTGCATCAGAGTATTCTGATTGGTGAGAATCTTTTCCAAATTCAAGGTTTTCTTTGGGATTTTATGCTTCTCTTGCATCTAAAAATATTGATGGTGGGCCTGTGCCATCTGCCTATTTGGGGCTGGATTTGTCCAAGAGCTGAGATTCCCCCAAGGAGAGCCAGGACTGGGTGGAGACAAGGGCCTCGGATGTGGCAGCCCAGTGCACAGGTCCTGGGGCCAGACAGCCTGGCTTTGACCTAACCAGAGGGGAACGTGGAGAAGTCGGTTGGCTCCTTTGGGCCTCTGTCTCCTTATTTGTAAAGTGAGGAGGATTATGCCTACTTCATAGGGGTGTAGTGAGCATACATTTTTGAGCATAAAATGTCCCTTTAGAACTGTTCTTTCCTGTGTGGTCTTCTGTTTCCTTCACTGTTTAGATGCGCTTAATACACTTACAGAGGCCTTCGGGGAAGAACATGCTGTCATTGAGGAGAATTAACGAAACAGCAGCAGCTCACTTGCTCCAAGGAATTCTGGTGTCTTGTTCTCACGAAAGCGTGATCACTAGGTGTGGACCCTGCGGCTCTTTTCCAGGCAGTGAGAGGCCACAGGCACCTTGGCCTTCATGGAGGGAGGTGTCGCTAGGAAAGGAGGTCAGGTGCTCAGCAGCGGGGGCCGCCTGGGCTGAGGGAGAGGGACTCACTTCCCCGTTGCGGCCCACCCGCATGTGCTTTCTGAGTGTAGGCTGGGCCCACAAAGGGCAGGAACAGAGGGCTGTACACCCAGGTCTTTTTTTCTGAATGTACCAATCAGGTAAGTCACTCTACCACCATGAGAGTTAATAAGAGATTGGAGGGCAGGCTGGAGGACTTAGGAAAAAAATCCCTTCTTCTGGAAACCAGAGTGAGGGAGAAGCTTTTTCTTTACCATCTCCCCCCTTCCTTTAACCCCCTCCACCCCATTCCCAGCTTTGCCCAGAATCTTAATTTAGTGACTGTGTTCAGCCTCAGCTCTGGAAGCGTCCTTTTTTAGCCCCTGTGGTGCTGCATTGTCTGAGAAGTGTATCTGTACACACGTCTTGGAATTTTTCACTTGATAAAAACCCTAACAGTCTTCCAGCTCTTCACTCAGGCGCGCCTTCTCTGCCATCCTGGGTGGGTGTCATTGCTCCCTCCACAGGATTTGAGTCGCCCTCTCTGCCTCTAGGCCCAGCACTGCATGTTCCATGTCAGTTGCCCTTGAGCAAATGGTGAACTTTCCCAAGGATAGCAACAGTTACTTACTTTGTAGTTTTCACTAGCATAATGCTAGTTATGTTATGATCTCCCAGTAATATCCAGTTCTCCTTTACAAAAAGCACCTTTGTCACTGAAAGAATTAAAATGCCACAATTTAGTTAAATGTTAAAGAAGAGAATGGAATTTTGAAGTTGTGTTTTTTGTTGCTTCATAAAGATATTTCAAAATATTTTAAAATTTCCTTTTGGCTTAACTTTGTAAAATACCAAGTGCTTAGTCGTTCAATCATGTCTGATTCTTTGTGACCCCATGGACTGTAGCCCGCCAGGTTCTTCTGTCCACGGGGATTCTCCAGGCAAGAATACTGGAGTGGGTTGCCATGACCTTCTCCAGGGAAAATATCCAGAGTTAGATTAATTTGAAATGTTAGAAAATCTGAGTGACTCCTCTCTCATTACCTGTCTCTCCTGTGTGTTTTAACTTAAGCAAGAGTACTATTGATACAGCAGTAATCAAGTGTCCAACTATTTTTTAAAAAGTTAAGATATTTGCTGTCCAATGTTGCATAACTTTTTTTGTAGTTGTTTTTTCAGCAGCATTTTCCTTGACATTTTTTTGGTAATCTGTAAGTAAAAGAAGTCTGAAACAAACAATAACAATGAATTTCAATTTTATTTTTAGCAAAAGCACCTGGAAATTGAAAGAACTACTAAATGGTTGAAAATGCTAAAAGGATGGGAAAAATACAAGAACACTGAAAAGGTAATTAAAGTATTACTTCCTTATGAAACTATGCAAATTCAATGTGGATTTTCCCAGTAAAATTTCCTCTCTCATTATGTTACATGCATATTCTTAAATTTTTTTTTTTAATTTTAATTTAATTGAGTGAGTGAAGTGAAAGTCACTCAGTTGTGTCCGACTCTTAGCAACCCCATGGAAAGTCAATGGAATTCTCCAGATCAGAATACTGGAGTGGGTAGCCTTTCCCTTCCCTAGGGGATCTTCTCAATCCAGGGATCAAGCCAGGTCTCCTGCATTGTGAATTCTTTATCAGCTGAACCATAGGGAAGCTCAAGAATACCAGAGTGGGTATCCTATCCATTCTCCAGTGGATCTTCCCAACCCAGGAATCGGGTCTCCTGCATTGTAAGCAAATTTTTTACCAGCTGAGTTATCAGGGAAACTCCTGAGTACAATGCCTTAAATTAGGAGTCTCTGTGCTGTCACAGAATACCCAGTTTAGACTGGTTGCAGGAATTGAGAGGACATGGTGGACAGCCCAGAGATCGGCAGGCTTTCAGGGGTCACGAAATTCGGCTGCTTAGTTACATCGCTGCTTGTGATTTCGTTTCTTTCCATCTCCCTCCTCTGCCTTCTGTGGATGTCAGCTTCCGGCTGAATGTGGCTTCCCTTTGGGGTCAGGATTATTGCAGTCACTCCAGGTTTGGTATCCATTTGTCTTCCTGCTCAGAAGGAGAGAAGTTTTGTTATGAGAAGTGTTCGTGAACAGGAGTACGTCCTTGTCCTAAAGCATCTAGCATATCTCCCTTCTAAATCTTTTTGCCCAGCATTGAGTTTGGGCTGTTCTAAATCAGTTTTTTAAAAATGCATACATCTATTAATATTCCTACTTATCTCATCAGAAAAGTCTTTAAATGTTGTTAAGTTGTGAAGTTCCTAGTAGTCGAAATTTTCCAAAATTCTAACTTTTGCTTGAAAGGGCAAAAGTTATCAGTGGCAAAAATACTGTCAGGTATTTTCTTTAAGGGCTTCCCAGGTGGTTCAGTGGTAAAGAATCTGCCTGCCAATGCCAGAGACCCTAGTTTGTTCCCTGGATTGGGAAAATCCCTTGGAGAAGGAAATGGTAACCCACTCCAGGGAAATCCCTTGGAAAGAGGAGCCTGGTGGGCTACAGTCCATGGGGTCACAAACAAGTTGGACATGACTCAGAGACTAAACAATGAGAACAAATTTTCATTAAAGTAACAGGCTTACTTCATTTATTTATTTATTTTTTTACTTCATTTATTTTTGAACACACAAGTCTTGACAACACTGTTAGTCAGTCATTTTTTCAGATTAGTGTGCCTGACAAAAGATCACAGTTCAGTTTCATAAATGCTCTTACTTGAGGCTGGCACTGTGTTCTGTGTGTCCTACCTCATGACCCAGAATATTAATAAGATGTGTGTTCAGGGTTGAGTGAAGTTAATAGTTTCCACTGCTTCATTAAGGGCATTGCTAGGTGCACTGACCTCTGTTTTAAGCTGTGATCAAAGAACACAGTGACTGCCTGCACAGTGCTTCTCCTGCCTTAGTTTGTGCCAAGGTGCCAGGAGCTTCAGCTTTTATGAGGAGCCATGAACTAAGGTTTTTCTGCTCCCAGTGCCAAAGTCAACGCAGGGAGAGGCCAGTAATGTTTTATTTAGTATCATTAAGAAAATAGTTTGCATGGCCCATGCCTTGAGAACTGCTGACAACTAAGCCTCTGTTTCCTCATCTTTGAAATGGAGATAATAATACCCATTTCAAAGAGATACAGATTTCATGATTTTATGCATGTAAGCCATTAGGCATCGCACCTTACATGTAGCAAGCATTCACTAGCAGTTTTTTGAAGGGAAGTTCAGTTCAGTTCATTCGCTCAGTTGTTTCTGACTCTTTGCGACCCCATGAATCGCAGCACGCCAGGCCTCCCTGTCTATCACCAACTCCTGGAGTCTACCCAAACTCATGTCCATCGAGTCGGTGATGCCATCCAGCCATCTCATCTTCTATTGTCCCCTTCTTCTCCTGCCCCCAGTCCCTCCCAGCATCAGGGTCTTTTCCAGTGAGTCAACTCTTCACATGAGGTGGCCAAAGTATTGCAGTTTCAGCTTTAGCATCAGTCCTTCCAATGAACACCCAGGACTGATCTCCTTTAGGATGGACTGGTTGGATCTCCTTGCAGTCCAAGGGATTCTCGAGTCTTCTCTAACACCACAATTCAAAATCATCAGTTCTTCGGCGCTCAGCTTTCTTCACAGTCCAACTCTCACATCCATACATGACCACTGGCAAAACCATAGCCTTGACTAGATGGACCTTAGTTGGCAAAGTAATGTCTCTGCTTCTTAATATGCTATCTAGGTTGGTCATAACTTTCCTTCCAAGGAGTAAGCGTCTTTTAATTTCATGACTGCAATCACCATCTGTAGTGATTTTGGAGCCCCCAAAATAAAGTCTGACACTGTTTCCCCTGTTTCCCCATCTATTTCCCATGAAGTGATGGGACCAGATGCCATGATCTTAGTTTTCTGAATGCTGAGCTTTAAGCCAACTTTTTCACTCTCCTCTTTTGCTTTCATCAAGAGGCTTTTTAGTTCCTCTTCACTTTCTGCCATAAGGGTGGTGTCATCTGCATATCTGAGGTTATTGATATTTCTCCCAGCAATCTTGATTCCAGCTTGTGCTTCTTTCACAATTAAAAAAAAATTTTTTACGGGAAAAAAGAAATCTTCCATAATTCTACAACTAAACACTGAGTTAACTGTTTATGATTTTTGTCTGTTTCCTCACACTTTTTTCTATGCAATATGTATACATTTTACTATTTACATACATATAAATTGTTGTGTGTCAGCCTTTGCCAACAAGAATTCCAGGGAGCATCAGTTCCTTGGGTTCTAACAGGTATTTTTACATGGAAGCAATGTTGCCTACTGATTAAACAATAGACTACCCCAGATTCAAACCCCAGCTCTGCCATGTTATTAGCCATGTGAGTTGGGGGAAGGTATTTAACCTTTTTTCTGGCTTAGTTTGCTTGTCTGTAAAATGAGGGTAATCACAATACCTCCTTCACTGAGTTGTTTTGAGGATTAAATAAGATAATTCATGCAAAGCAAAAAGAATAGTGTCTGACACTTAATATGTGGTTGGTAATGGCAGAAAGTGAAGAGGAACTCAAAAGCCTCTTGATGAAAGTGAAAGAGGAGAGTGAAAAGGTTGGCTTGAAGCTCAACATTCAGAAAACAAAGATCATGGCATCTGGTCCCATCACTTCATGGGAAATAGATGGAAAAACAGTGGAAACAGTGTCAGACTTTATTTTTTGGGGCTCCAAAATCACTGCAGATGCTGATTGCAGCCATGAAATTAAAAGACGCTTGCTCCTTGAAAGGAAAGTTATGACCAACCTTGATAGTATATTAAAAAGCAGAGACATTACTTTGCCAACCAAGGTCCGTCTAGTCAAGGCAATGGTTTTTCCCGTGGTCATGTATGGATGTGAGAGTTGGACTGTGAAGAAAGCTGATCGCCGAAGAATCGATGCTTTTGAACTTGGTGTTTGAGAAGACTCTTGAGAGTCCCTTATACTGCAAGGAGATCCAACCAGTCCATTCTAAAGGAGATCAATCCTGGGTGTTCATTGGAAGGACTGATGCTGAAGCTGAAACTGCAATACTTTGGCCACCTCATGCGACGAGTTGACTCACTGGAAAAGACTCTGATGCTGGGAAAGGTTGGGGGCGGGAGGAGAAGGGGACGACGGAGAATGAGATGGCTGGATGGCATCACCGACTCTCTGGACATGAGTTTGAGTGTACTCCGGGAGTTGGTGATGGACAGGGAGGCCTGGCGTGCTGTAATTTATGGGGTCGCGGAGAGTCGGACACGACTGAGCGAATGAACTGAACTGAACTGAAGTGTTGCTTATTATTACATGAGAGAGAGGCTCTTCGGTTAAGTCATGTTGGGAAAATTAAAACTGAACAGAGGTAAGCAGATTTCTTTACTACAGGATTCCTCAGCATCTTTAATATGTGGTAGAAATTTTCAAGAGGGAAATTAAATTCTGTGACATTTATTCAGCCTTGAAAATCTTTTTGTCATGGGGTATCTCCCAGGAATAACATCACTTTTATTTTGGAGCATCCTAGATATCCCCACTTAAATTCCATTAGACTGTTACTATTTTATTTTCATCAGAAGTAATTTCATTTCTGGGTTACTAATTTTATGTTGCAAGAAGAATCTTTTCAGAGTAGAATATTGGTCATGATCTCTGTGCTGTGGTTTAACACTGCTTCTCAGACTGACCCAAAGCTGACTACTCCTTCACCTGATATGTCTTTGTGGAAAGATCTTTCAAGTGCTAATTACAGAATCTATCATGATGCATTGTACCTACGCTTTAATACTCAGCTTCAGTCCAATAAAATACTTGTAGAATTACATGACTTTATGTCCTTCTCTAGTATACATATGTCTGTGAAAGTATGTAAGCCTTTGTTAAAATGAGAATTCTACTAGGCTGTTATCCTGACAGCAACTCTGCTAATGTACTTCTCAGTGAGAGAGATTTTAATGGAGCTTTCTTTCATGTATCATTTTAAAGCACTTTCCCACAACTGTAATGAATGCTAGAATTATTTGATGATATATATGGTCCAATCTGGTATGAAGCAGAATGCACCTTCTAAAAGAATTGCTGCTCCCAGTTTATACCCAGTTTTAAATTACATTGAAGTTAAAAAATAGTGTATATTTTTCTTCTCTTCAAAAGGAAAGTATGTTTTCTCTCAACAGAATCCTTACTTATGTGGTAGTAGTACAAAGAAATATCTATAAATGTCTTGAAATAAAAATATATAGATCTGATAGAGAATATTTGTATTTTTACAATATAAGCTTTAATGAAAAAAATTGCCATTAAGGTTGCCTTTGTTTTCACAATGACTACCCCCTATGTACAGTCACACTGGATTTAAAATATAATCTATTAAATGAAGAGATGAAGTTATCTCTGCTGGCAGAGACCATTCTGATTTAACTAGTCGTGATATTATTGTGTCTTAGCTCTATCATAACAGTGTTCCTACAATGGATATATATATATATCGTGTGTTTTTTTTTTTGCCAAATAACTGAATGGACCTTTGTTGGTCAGGTAACTGACAGGCTTGTATTAGCCAACATTTGATTCAACTGATGGGAAAATGGAGACACGATGTCTAGAAATAAATTTCTCAAGTCTGTTTTTAACGATAAGCAAGAGATGGTATGTCCAGATGCCAGGGCTTGCTTATTGTCTGTTTGCTTAGAAGTCCCTTTTGGTGTGTGTCAGTTAAAGGCCAGAAGGAAATAGAATGTGGTTAAGAAGCATGGGGCCTCATGGATGGTTTAAAACTCTCAGATCCAGACTCAGGAGACTTGTGCCTATTTGGATGGAGTCAGTAATTTATAAATAATTGTTGAATACAGAATTGAACAAAAGCAATAAATAATGTCTAAATCTTTGTGAGTGATGCAGTGTAAGAAATGCATGTGGTTCTTACTTTACTCATGGAAAAACATCTGTATAATGGACATGCAAGTATGTCCATCAGAGTTGATCTGTTTACTTGCCATCATTACTTACAGTTTAACATCTTTACTCTGGAAATTCAGGAGAGAATTTGAAATTGCTTTTAGTGGATTATATTCCTTTAAAAAGTTAAGTATATTATAAATTTGAAATGAATATGGGTGATAAACTTTCTTTGGAAAATAATTCTTAAAGTCACTTTAAAAAACCCACATATACTCAGTTTGAAGTTAATGGTGTTAAGTGTTTAGCACATGGGAAATGCTGAAGCAGAATGGAATTTACACACAGTCTTTCTGTACATATTCTTCCAGTTACATCTACCTCCTGAGTTAATGCTTCAGTGTTTCCAGTTACTGTCTGCCAACTTCTCAAATTTGAGACCGTACTGTGTTTATACCAAAGGAACAAAACTGAAATTATGTATGTGATTATCTAATTGAGTCAACCTCACAGTATGCACTGTTTCACAGGAAAAGTCATTCTACAGTGTTAATTATTTAAATTCACAGTTTCTTAAAGCTACATCATGATTTAGTAAAGGCTTCATTTTTAAAAATCTAAGTAGTATAATTGTAGAAGTTAAAGCTCTGCTTATTAGTTCATAGCATTTTGGTTATTCTAATATCTTATTTTCTTAGCCATGCTATTGAAATAATATTATTTTGTTCGTAATGGTAACTATGTACTTACTTTTACCTTGTTCTTGAAGTTTCTGCCATAATTTGTTTCATCACTTCAAGTTCTAAAGTTTCCTTATGACTGGGGGCCACACTGAGTTGTGAGATAGAAGGTTCTGGAGAGACTCCATAAAGACACTTTGACACAAGAGAACTGTTTTGATATTCTGAATCTTGTATGAGGGAAAAGAAGGGAAGTGTGTAACTAGTTAGGCACATCAGTGGGGAATGTGTCAGATGTTCACAACTTTAGAAAGGGCACCGACTGTGCTCTCGTGTGTCTGAAGGCGCACCTTTGCAGTGAATGAAAATGCTAATGTATGGACATACTTGACATCTTTTTACTTGTTTATCCTGTCCTTTCTGTGGATATGTTTCCCTGTTCAGATCTAAAGAGGAGAGGTGAGAGGATCCAAGAGTGTTAAATTTTATCAGTTACCAGGAATCCTTTGAAAAGAGTAACAAAAGTGATTTAAGGGACTAGTCTGAGCTTTGTGTTTGTAACTTTCAATTTATGTTTCTTTCCATAAGTTTCATAGGAGAATTTACAAAGGAATCCCACTCCAGCTCAGAGGAGAAGTCTGGGCACTGCTCCTGGAGATCCCAAAAATGAAGGAAGAGACCAGAGACCTGTACAGTGTGAGTACCAAGAGCCAGCCTGGGGTTTTGAAACCAGCAGTCACGGTTGGGGCATATTCGTAAGGAAAATTAACACCTGGTTGCAGCTATTCATTTGCAATGCAGTATTAATAATAGATTTACAGTGTCACTTTTAGAGGTTTTAGGAAAATAACAGCAGAATTCAGTTTATCCAGCAGCTGCGTATGTATGACTGACTGTTTTCTTCTTTCCCCCAAGATTGTTAACAGCATTTCTAGGTTTTATTATTCGTTAGTAAAAGTGACCAGCAAGACTTGTAAATTGGCCAGTGCATTAAATTTACCTCCTTGTCATCTCAGCTATAGCCTTACTAAACCTAAATTTTATATTAACCTTTGGAAGGAATAAGAAATGTATATCTAAAAATAAATGTTCCTCTGAAAGTATATATATAAATAGAGTAAGTTAGACTAACTGAAATGAAGAAAACTTATAATTTAAACTCAGTATTAATTATAAAAGGAACTTCGGAATGCTCTTTTGTACCTTCCTGTTTATGTATAAGTAAAATTTCATCAAAAATAAGGTACCCATGGTGCATAGGTTTATTTCTGGGCTTTCTATCTTATTCCATTGGTCTGTATTTCTGTTTTTGTGCCAGTACCGTACTGTCTTGATGACTCTGGCTTTCTGGTATAATCTGAAGTCAGGAAGGTTGATTCCTCCAGCTCCATTCTTTCTCAAGACTGCTTTGGCTATTCGGTGTCTTTTGTGTTTCCGTATGAGTTGTGAATTTTTTTGTTCTAGTTCTGTGAAAAATACCATTGGTAATTTGATAGGGATCGCATTAAATCTGTAGATTGAATTTGCTAGTATTGTCATTTTCACAATATTGATTCTCCCTACCCAGGAACATGGATTATCTCTCCATCTGTTTATGTTGTTTTTGATTTCTTTCATTAGTGTCATATAATTTTCTGTGTACAGTTCTTTTGTCTCCTTAGGTAAGTTTATTCCTAGATATTTAATTCATTTTGTTGCAGTGGTGAATTAGATTGATTCCTTAATTTCTGTTTCTGAATTTTCATTGTTAGTATATAGAAGTGCAGGTGATTTCTGTATATTGATTTTGATTCCTGCAACTTTGCTAAATTCACTGCTTAGCTCTAGTAATTTTCTGATACTATCTTTAGGGTTTTCTATGTACAGTATCGTGTCATCTGCAAACAGTGAGAGCTTTACTTATTTTCTGATATGGATTCCTTTTGTTTCTTTTTCTTCTCTGATTGCTGTAACTAGGACATCCAGAACAATGTTGAATATTAGTGGCAAAAGGGGATATATGTATACCTATTGCTGATTCAGGTTGAGGTTTGACAGAAAACAGCAAAATTCTGTAAAGCAATTATCCTTCAATAAAATATAAATAAATTAAAAATTTTTTTTTCATCAGGATGTAAGGTTATAAATATTGGTAAATTTAAGCAGTTACCTTTTATTTTAACAAGACTTTTAAAATTAATTGTTTGGACCCTCCACAGATTATGAATTTATGTCTTGGGATTTTAGAGTTTCAAAATATTTTAAATGGTTGATTAGATAGTGATTTGGCTGGAAAGTTTGTTTGGGTTTTTCTGTAAGATGTTATGGAAATTCAATGAGAATAAAACTACTTTTCCTTCATCTACTAAGATTTTTCTCAAACAGTGATGATGGTGGCGGCTCCTGAGCCGGTGCTCTTACCTGCCGTCTCTCCCATTCTTTTAACTGTATCTTATTGTTATCTGTCTCTCTGGGGTCTTGTGATATGTGTCACAGATGGCAGGGGTCTGGCCACAGTGGCCAACACCCTCACCTGAAGCCTTAGCAAGGCTGAAGAATGGTGTTGGCCAGACCCACAGTGAGGTGGCTAGTTTTTCATCCAGGTGCTTTCCACTGTACTTCTGCCCTCAGGTTTATAGGCCCATTGGATCCTATTTGTTTTAAGTAAGTGTTTATTCTTTATTATTGTGACATTGATGGACTCAGTCTCAGAGATTACCCGAGAAGTTGCTCACCTCCTTTTGTTAAGATAAATATGCTTAATTTCCTGTATTCTGCCCTTAGCTTGTCACCATTCTGGACATAAATAATCTTTCTGTTCTGTTATTTTTTTTACCTGCTTAACTGGGCTTCACTTCTGTCATGAGGTCTTTTTTGTGTCAAGTTTTCTTGTCCTCTAGAATAATTCATATTATAGATGTGTTTGGGTGTTTTTCTCCTTTTCTACTAAATTGTATTTTAAAGCATATTTTATCATGTCTCATCAAGCATTTCCTTTCTGAGGAAGCGGGGGTGAGAAACAGAGGGCCTGTGGGCTGGAGAGGACACAGACACGTGGGGGAAAAGCAGGGCAGTGGATGCCCTGGACTTGGGGCAGACCAGCCTTTCCCTCCACGCGACTCCCAGAACATTAGCAGTTGGGCACTTGTCTTCCTGATGGGGGATCAGAAGAGTGTTTCTCTAGGAATCTGACCAGCCCAAGAAAATAACCCCCAAACTCCTGACTGCAGGGGAGGTCCAGTGAAAGCAGCTGGACCACTCTGCAGTGAAGACAGTTGTGAAACCCGTCTGCACACACAACTTTCCATTAGCTTTCTTGTGTCTTCTTTCAAATACAAGCAGACAGTGAGGAGAGGAGCTAGGAGCTAGCATGGAAAATAGGAACAAGTGGGAAAAGCAACTTATGAGAAACAGACCAAAGAGCAAGAAAACAACAGAAGAGCTATTGCGGATGTCTTCAGAGGGATAAAAAGAGATATTGCATCCATAAAACAAGTATAGGATGCTATAAAAGGAACAATCGAGAACAAGAGAGCCTATGAATATAAAAGATAATAATAGAAATGAAAAATTCTAGAGGAGGGTTTGAAAATGACAAGTGAAGAAGTTTCCCAGAATACAGATTGTGAAGTCAAAACTCAATGAGTTTTTGAGATTGAAAAGATCCATAAAATGCCCAGACCTGTGGCTAAAAATAGATCCAAACCAAACACAGAAATTGCAAGTTTCAGAACTTAGAGATAGAAGCTCCTTTCTTATAAAGAAGAAGGAATTAGAATGGCAACACTGGAAGTCAGAAGACAGTGAAGGTGGTGCCTTTTGAGCAAAAATATTTTCTAACTTAGAATTCTAAGATAGCCAAATAGCTAAGAAAGAAGGTAGACGTAACAGACATTCAGAGTATCAAAAAATTGATTTTCCACCTGTCTTTTCACAAAAGCTACTGGAGGCCGAGCTCCTCAGAACAAGGAAAGAATCCAAGAAAGATGTGAGATGCAGGAGCCAGGAAACCTAAGCAAAGCAAGGCCTAGCAGATGTTTGTGAAGGGAAGCCCCTGAGAAGCCCCACTGAGCAGCTGGTCCGAAGGCCCTACGAGCCGGGTCTGTGGGGAGTAGAGAACAGAAGGTACCTGTTCTACTAGAACAGCCAGGAGAGGTTGACAGCAGCCTAAAGTGAGCCTGGATTGAATTAGCAACACTTTATAGAAAACGAAGCCAATTGAGAAACGAGAAACCAGGCAGTGATAAGCCCCAAGGAAAACTAGAACATTATGTTGGAAAGAAGAAAGGAATCACTATGAACTGCCTCGCTTGCCTGGGAAGAGTCTTAGCAACGCAAACTCCAAACATTTTCCTTCCAAATGAAAATCTAACTGTCCTGAGAGGATGGGAGGGGGAGGAGGGAAGGCAGGGTGGAGGTGTGTGGACAGAGGGAAACCTTTCACTGCGCACCTTTTTATATTGTTTTTACTTTTGAACCATGGAAATGGCTTTCCTAAATCAAAGAAGTTTTTTAATGAGAATTATTTTACTGTTTGTCTTAGACTTTTTGACATTTGATTTCCATTAAAATGTGCTTTCTTCTCTTTTTTTCTCTTCAGAAATTAAAACACAGAGCACGAGGTTGTTCGCCTGATATCAGACAGATAGACCTTGATGTCAACCGCACATTTAGGGACCATATCATGTTTAGAGACAGATATGGTGTGAAGTAAGTGAAGTTTGATATTATAAACTATGAATAGCATTTACAAATAGTCTTTATCAACTTGAAATGTGAGTGTTTGGAATATCTTGTATAGGTGGTAATTTTGCTTCCACCTCTGAGGGTTTAAATTTTGGCAGATCCTTTGGTCCATATTACAGAAACTTTAGGATATAACTTAGCTTCAATTTTTAATCTTTCACATATATCTGTGCTATACTATTAGCTATAAATCATTTTATGATCTAGAAATTCTTAAATATATACTAGATACTCTTATTAAAAATCTCAGAAAAGAAATGAGAGATTTTGTTACTTTTTGAAAACTATGTCAGTAATAAATGCATTCTTAGACCCTTGATTCCATGCACAGGTGAAACTAAGAAAAATGGGAAATGGGTGAATAAAATGACAGGGACTGTTTAGGAATGAAATGTACAGTTTTGCTGTCCTCCATATCAGTTAAGGTTCAGCCAGAGAAATAGAAACCAGTAAGAGATGTAAACTAAGGGATTTGTTGTGGGGAATTGGCTTACAGTGTGCCAGAACTGACTAGAAGCTCAAGGTCCACAGTGCAGGTGTCAGGAAGGGCCTCGGGAGCTCTTATGACCTTTTGACCGATTGCACCAGGGCTTCCCAGATTATGGAGGGTAATCTCCCCGACTTCAAGTCAACTGATTGTGTGTCTTGGTTACATTTACAAGACACCTGTTTCACAGCCGCACCTCCATTAGAGTTTGAATATCTGGGGATTGCAGCCCAGCCAAGTGCACATAAGGAGCTCACCATCACAGACCACACTCATCAACTTACTTTTTGAATAAAGACAATAAAGTTGTACTTCCTTATAATATTCTGTACTTCCATAACTATTCTGCTTACAACTCAAAATATGCCAACCCCCTCCCGACAAAATGATGCTGAGTCCTTGGAGATATGTACTCCTTTTGCTTTGATACGTATAACCTAAATGCTGTGATATAAAGTCAGCTATTAGTAAACATCCTATGGTAGATGGGAACATAAGGGAAAAGAGAAGGAACGAAGCACATTAAAAATATATATGTATATACACAAACATATTGATACCAAAATAAGGAAAAAATACTCATACCAGATGTAGTCATCATCTCTATGACTAGGCATGTGGTCACTGCTGGCCATAACTTACCTTCCACGTCCCATCCCGTGTACCCTTTGCCCTCAGCAGGTACCTTGGCTGCTGGGGGCCCTAAACCTTTATTCCTGAAGAGTCTACCATTAGCAGTCCTGCCTGAATTTGATTGTGGTGGTGTTCCGTGGACTTGAATCACTGGGTTTGGTTATACTCAGAGGCACCTTCAGTATTCTCTGTGTTCCAGACGTGCTCTTGCTTACATCCACCATGTCCTAGCAGCTCACCTTTCCCCTTAACGACCAGGATCAGTTACACCAGCCGGTACACTAGCCTCCTTCTTTGCCTGCTGATTGAGGGTCATGAGGAGCCCATAGTGGTAGGGGTGGCCAGCCTGGCTCCTAGTTCAGTGGAAGTGTTTGTCTCCTAGTGGGGACACTCCTCTCTTTGGAGCCAGGACCTCTAGAGCAGCAGAGCCTAAGGTTGATGGAGCAGAAAGCAAACATGTTAGTGGATAAGAGGTAACAGTGGGTGGAGCCACTCCTGTTCCCATCCTTGGATCCTGGGCCCTGGGAATCCTGGCCAGGGGAGAGGTGATGCCAGTCTTGGAAGCTGATTTCCAGCGGACACCACCCCCTAGGGGACATGCATCCACCCTGCAAGGTGCTGCAGGATGCTGGGTGAATGAGGCTTCAGAAGGCTGGTCCACAGCTCCGTCCAGCCAGCCCCTTCTGTGGGTATGATTCTGTAGTGAGAACAGGTCACTGAAAGAGGACAACAAATTGAAGGCATGGTGATGTGCTTTGTGCTTTTTGTTATAAATCCTTTCTGTCAAAATGTTATCTAGCCTCAAGTTTAGACTGTGTAGAGTATTGTTTAAGTTTGAGCTTGGGGTCATTTCTTTATAATAGTAGCTTTATCTGGATTATCTATTTATCATCAGTCAAACTGTTTTTTTTTTTAAGTTCCTAATTTTAAAAATTTGAAAAAACTAAATTGTGTTCCATGTAAATTTCTTTTCTCTAGGCAACAATCCCTGTTCCACGTTCTTGCTGCATATTCTATTTATAATACGGTAAGTTGGCGCCTGCCTGCCCACAGCTCTTTGAGCTGTGTTCAGAGCATCTGGAGGAAATCTTTGGGCCTCCTTCCTGAAAAGCCCCCATGACCTGTGTTGCTTCATCTCAGGACTGGACAGTCTGCGTGGACCTTCCCAAGGCTCCCTCATCCACCCCAGGGGATCAGAGCAGAGTTGCTCGGAAAGTGGAAAGAACCACAGTATGACAGCAAAGCTCACTTTTCTCCCCTTACTACAGGTTGCTTAGTTTTGTGGTGGTGTTTTTCTTGTTTTTATTTTAAGCACTTAGGACTGGGAATCAGCAGGGCAAGAGGGGCAGGAGGTAGTGGCTAGATTAATTCTGCTTGACTCTTGGTGATTCTTCGTTCCCCTCGGAGGTTGCCTTTCAGAATCACATTTCATTTATTTGGTGAGGTCTGGATAGCAGACCGTAGATACCTACTTGCTGTCTCCTGGAGTAAGCCAAAACTAAACGTTTTGGTATTAGAACATGTTATTCTTAAGACATTGATTACTCTTGAGGGAGAGAGATTTGGGGGAAGAGATCAGCTAGTGTCAACACCAGTATAGAGGCCAAGTAAATGCTTTGCTGACTGGATTCCAGGAAGGACACCTTGAACCTTGAGGTGTACCATTTCTATTGTAATCAAAATGTTTAAGTTACAAGGGACAGAAATTCACTCAAACTAGGGCAAGTTAAAAAGGAATTGATTAAAGGGACATCTCATAGAAATGAAGCTGGGGGTGGCTGCTGGAGCTGGAGGGTGAGAAGCCTACAGGGAGAAGAGCTACTCTTTCTGTCTCGCTCGGGGCCACGTGGTGATTGTCTCTGGAAACTGTTCATTGTACTGTTTGTCTCTTCAGATGTCTCTCTTTGCCTATTTATCTGTTTTTCTTAGGCTGCTATTGTGGCCATAGCCTCAGTGTGGGCATTCTGTTCAGCTACATACCGCCATGTATGTAGTTGTGGCTATAGTCAGTTTTCCCAGAGAAACGTGAGTAGTGAATGAGTAAAACTGTCGTGCAGCTGAATCAGTGGTTCCCTGGGGTTAGGTGTCCTTGTCTCCATGAGCTGTGGTTCACATGTCATGACGTGGATCCCTAAGGCCATGTGATGTGACACATCAGTGTCATTATGTGTAATTATGGGACAGTGGGCAGTTCTCAGGGAACGGGCTTAGACTGGAAGGGTACCCCAAAATGTGTCTCCATAAAGATCTGGAAATCTAGAGGAGAAAAGACATCCAACTGGGAACTGTGCAAGGAGAGAAATTTGCCAACATCTGAGCAAAGAGGAGGAATATTGAGCTGAATCACACATAAAACAGAAATATAAACAGTGCTCTTTACAGAAGGTGTAATAACAGTATTGAGCCGAGGTCAGTAAAGTGCTTTTAGGTTAGACTTGTCCACACTTCACTGCATTTATTCTTCAACACAAACATAGTCTTTAATAGCGTGTGGCTCAGTACTGTGAGGGTTGTAATATTTCTCTGTAGAACTGTGCATTAAGTAATGTATTTAGGCATTTTCTGTTTTCTACATCAGTTTTTCATACCTGCATGTACATGTAATTTTATCTTAAAAACCCCAGTTTCTCTGTTCTTGTTTCTCTTTAGGAGGTTGGATACTGTCAGGGGATGAGCCAGATCACAGCCTTGCTCCTCATGTATATGAACGAGGAAGATGCCTTCTGGGCCCTGGTCAAGCTGTTCTCAGGTCCCAAACACGCCATGCATGGTAAGAGGACCCTGAGGTTGACCATCAGCAACAAACAAGGGAGAGAGAGAGACCGGCAGGTTCGAACAAAGTCAGACTTGGGGGCGATACTTGGTAGAGTCAAGTATAGAAACTTGTCTAGGGGCGTGTTTAATTTATTAGTATTTATTACTGATTTCTTATTTAATTCTTCTTCATTGAACTTTTCTAAGTTTTTCTGTTCAGATTTATATTCCTTCATCTTTACTACAACATATACTACTGATGTTTTAAAATTCTTTCCTTACTTGCCCTAGTTGGGAGAAACTAGGTTTCGAAGAATTTAGGAAAAACTGAATTATTGGAAGCTTTTGATCAAAACTGTCAGTCAGTCAGTCATGCCTTCAGTGAAATGTCCACTGTTGACTGGATATTGTGGTTTATACCAGTTTGTTAGAGAATATTAATTGAGAAATGACAGTGAGGTGTTTAAAGGCAAGGTCCACAGTAATTTGCTATGTCAAGTATGTGTTTTAGTTCTTTGAGCGTTAAAATTGATTCCATCTTACAGTAAAAAAAGTTGATAACATATGCTGGGCACTTTGATATTTCAAAGCTTGTGTAATTTTTTGGTTTTCAAGTTATTACACTGTTTTGAATAATATTTTCCTTATACTTGCCAAGCATATGCAATAAACTTAACTTGAGAGAGTTTGGATTGAAACCTCCCTTGAAAATAAAAGTGGCGTTTGTCCATATAATGCAAAATTATTTTCTCAATGCCATTGAGTGTAATAATACCAAATTAAAAACAATTTTAATACTAATCACTCTGAGAATGGACCATCATTCTCTTTGTGAACGTTGAAGCTTCATGTGGTGGGGAACCTGCCACAGGTTAAAGTGATGTTTTTAAATTTCAAAACCATGACCTTCCATAGTTTATTAGATCTCACATTCTTACCATGTGTTTATTGTCGAAGCATTGTGTGTACGTGTGTATGTTTGCATTTAGATATCTCCTTCAGTGTTTCCTGTGAATTTTAAAAAAAATAAATACTATCTGCGTGATAAGTATTTCTGGACACTGCGCATCCCATAAGTGGACTCCAGTAGTAAGACATATTACATTGAGCTGCCATTCAATAGTATCATTGCAAAAGGCATCTTGAAGAAACACAACTCTTCCTTACTAGTCTTTATTTTGCTTTAGCGTGAGATGGCATTGCTGATAATCTTGTAAGTACAGTGGAATATTAACAGCTTAAGTAGAGTAATTATGTGGAATATTGTCCAGTTTTAGAAAATCCGTCTCTTTTAACAAGCCTGATAACTTGCTTTGAGTAATTATTGTCACCAGTCTAAGCTATGTGTGTGTGTACTGTCATGTCTGACTCTTTGGTGACCCTATGGATTGTAGCCCACCAGGCTCCTCTGTCCATGGGATTTCCCAGGCAGGAATACTGGAGTCGGTTGCCATTTCCTTCTCTAGGGGAGCTTTCCAATCCAGGGATCAAACCTACACCTCTTGTGCTTCCTGCATTGGCAGCTGGATTCTTTACCACTGCGCCCCCTGGGAAGCCCCAGTCTAATCTACAAAGCAGTATTTATTTTACTATTCTAACATTTACATTTGCAAAGCAGTTTAGGTCATTATTATGGGTAAGTTTGTACCTAGAGATACTTGTTTCTAGATCTGCCTATGAGATTTTATAACTGAAGGTTACCTCAGTTCTTTGCATTTCCTATATGAAGCTGTATCACTCACAAAAGTGCAGTGTGAGGGCTGAAGCATGAGATTTAAAATACCAAGTCTGGGACCCCACTGAAAAGGGAAGCGGTGTTGGGTATCTTAGCATCCTTGAGCTTATGTTTATTACTGAAGGAATTGCCTTTTTCAAAATCAGACTTTTTCTTGAGTTCCTTCCAACTCCCATTCCTCTCAAATTGACCATGAAAGTGGCCGAGAGAGAGATAGATTTTTTTTTTTTAATGAAATCATTTCACCAGAAAATATTATTAGTAGGGGAGGAATTTTCTATCTCTGGAGATATTTACACACTCCTTAGAAAGCTGAGAATCAGTTAAGAAATAGCCCTTCCCCAAGGATCATAAAGCAGTTCTTCCTCGAAGTGTTCCTCGGTTTCTTGCAGGGACATAGTTTTACATTTTGGAAATATGTATTCTGTGGGGAAATATTGGACTCCAAGATCAGATAAGTCTGGGAGATGAGGTAAACCAAGAAAAACAAGTGTCTTTAGTCTATAAAACAACTTAGAAACATTCAGAAGCTCATATGCCTGTGACCATATACAAAAAAGGGTATATGTGACATACAGTATTTCTCATGGATTCTTTTAAAAACATAGAACACTTTTTAACGTCTTTTGAAGTTACCTAGAACCCAGGCTGAAAAACTCATATGGAGAAATCATAAATTCATTGTGTATGCGTCCTTTTTAATGGTCTATTAGAATATTTGAAAGGAAATTTGTGAATAAAAATAGATGGAAATTTCTGTCAGTTACATACACAAAGTTAATACTAACTTCCCATTTACAGTTACTTCCTAGAAATCTTATAGATTGTATTGCATAATCATTTGGGATAGAATATGTAAACATTGATTATACAGTGCGCATATGTTTTAGCTTATTAAATATCACTTATAAAAAGGATTAAAAAGTGATATTAACCTGGGAAGCATGGTTACTCTAATGATACTGTTAGAGTAAGCCTGAAAAAAGTAACACAATGTTTGTTTTATATAATGGGGAAGCAAAATAAGTAATCAAGATTAGAATAATTTATAGAAGAAGTGTGTATTTAAGATATCACCCAGTACTTCAAGTAAACAGATAATCTTGATAAAAAGCTTCAGTTCCATTTTTTCTTACTTTCTTAGTTTCCTTTTTAATTCAGAAATACTGTCCTCTTTTATACTTTTACAAGGTGATAGGCAATCCTTAGCAAACACATACTAGGCTATCAGTTTTCAATAATCAAAGCTTATACATAATTGTTTCCTTGGAGAGAAGTAAAAATATTTGGGTAACTACTGGGTTTGTTTTTCTTGTTGTTAACAGCTAAAAGAAATATGTTGCATTTTAAACTAGGGATTTCTGTTGTTATTATTTATGAAGTATTGTTTTTGTTTGTATTCTAGGATTTTTTGTCCATGGTTTTCCCAAACTCTTGAGGTTTCAAGAACATCATGAAAAAATACTGAATAAATTTTTGTCCAAGCTTAAGCAGCACTTGGTAGGTAGATATGACCTTGACTTACACCCATCTATACCAAGAATAAAGCAGCCATTGGCCCCTATTACTCTACTGGTGTACAGTCCCATCCATTTCATTTACTGAGCGGTTATAGTTCCTGGTTGCTCAAAGGACATTAGATCTGTGAAATTTAGTACCGATGAACTATCACAGCCCTAACTCATAGCATCAGTCGCCTTTGAAGCCGATATATAATAATACAAACAATATAGTTTATAAGGATATGTGATTTCCCAGTGATTTAGGAGGTTTTTAAATTGCACTAAAGTATTTACACTAAAATATTTCAAGGATCATACAGACTCGTCCTCAGTGAATCCCATGCACCCTCCTCTGAAAAAATACAGTAATTTAGGAAAGCAAGGACGCTTCCTTTTAGAATATATTAAAAGAGAATCAAAGGATTGTATTACAGTCTTGTCTCATGAGGGGTTTATTCTTAGGGTGATTTTCAAAAGTACAACTGAGGAAGAAGAGAGTCAGAAGAGAAAAAGTGGAAATACTCCAGCACAGAGATTTGTAATGATTGGTTTTGTTTAGCTGTGACAGCTACCTCCAACAACCTAACTTTTAGTATTTATTATATTGTCGTATTTTGTGTGCAGCAATCCAGAAATTGTGAAATTTTTGTTTTTTCCAGGATTCTCAAGAAGTCTACACAAGTTTTTACACAATGAAATGGTTTTTTCAATGTTTCCTTGATCGGGTGAGTATTTATTTTAAAAGTCCAATCATAAATTTAAAAATACCAGATGAGGACAAACTGTTGATCTTATTTCTGTTTTTTTTTTTTTAAATTATAGACGCCCTTTACACTAAACCTCAGAATATGGGACATCTATATCTTCGAAGGAGAACGAGTTCTTACTGCTATGTCTTACACAATCTTAAAATTACACAGAAGTAAGAAAGTGTTTAATTATAAAGATTTCACAAAAATCTAGCCTTGTTTTAAATGTTGACTTCTCATTACCCACCCAACTTCAAGGTCATTTCCTTTTAGTAATGAGTTAAAAATTCTTTAAAATCAGTGAAGAAATTATCTTCAGTTGGTAGTTTTCCCTCATTGGTTCTTCCTCGTGACTAGAAGCTTACTCATTGCAAAAGTCTTTTATTTTCTGTCAGTTTCATCTTCACATTTAAGTAGAATGCAGTATGTTGGTTTTACTACTAATAATATTCCTACTAGTTATTTGTTTCCATGGTGTGTGTGTGGGGATGTCCCTTATCTTTATTTTTTTTCATTGATCTGATTCTTATGTTTAATAGGAAAGGGAGAGACCAAAGAAGCCAGGCCCTTTAGTTAACAGGTCTAGAGAGGGTGTTTTCTGTGATTGCTTCACCAGGAAAAGAGCATCCAGCCCCACGCCACAGACCAGAGTTGGGGACCCTCCCCCTATCTCCCTGTCTGGCTGCTTTGTGGCCTCCATAGCAAGTACCCTCCAGGCCCACAGTTGTCCAAATGTAGCAAAAGACCTTCAGTTGCAATATTGCAAGGGCTAGGTAAATAGGATATGCTGTGCCTTACTCTGAAAGTTAAGAAGTGAGAGTTGCTCTTTATGAATGTGAGGGACCTTATTCATTTTTAAAGTCTTAAACTACCCTTAAAACTTATGGTACTCCTTTTGTGACCATGCAGAGAAGGCAAGAGAAGCTCCTCACCCAGCACCTCCAGCCTACGGCACAGCCTGAGTTCACGTTCACTGTATACTCTGCCCTCTTGCCTTGTTCTTGAATGGTCATCTCTTCAGTTTCCCAGCTCAGTGATACATTAGCAGAGTGCTTGGGGTCATGTTCTGTAGTTTTCCTCCCTGCTGTGGCTTTGTTCTAAGAACGTCCTTGGTACTTTGATAGGAAACGGTTTGATTGCTTACTTGAAAAGCATGGTCTTCAGGAGCACCAGATTATTCAGATTCTAGATAAGACTGAAACTTTAAAATCACATCTGTGTTGTTTACTCTGAGAGAAGAGGATTCAGAAGTCTTGTGGTTCATTTCCCTGCCTCCCCAACACCAAACCACAGCCCTAAGATGAAACAGTTTGGCAGTGAACTGTCTCCCAAAACTCAGATCTGTGGTCATAACCACAGGAAATCAGTCAGTCTCCCTCCCCGCTCTCCCCACCATGTCCTTCTTTTCTCTCTCTCTGGATTATGAACTGACCAAGATGTAGAACAGAAGCATACTCCGTGTTAAGGTATATACTTACTAGTTTAACATTCCTTTAGCAGTGAGAAAGCCCCATGACTCTCTTCCTCCTCTTAAATTGTGTTTCACTTATGACTCTTAATTTTGACAAGTAAAGTTTCTCTAATCTTTGTAAATTAACCTTAAGCACAACTACTTTATATCCTACTATATCATTAGGTTAAACTCTGGAAAACCTTTGCTGTTGTGTATTTTTTCTTCATTAGGAATACAGAGATCAAGGACTTACATGAAGTTCCTTCATCATATAAAACTTCAAAAACTGTGTCTGGGCCAGTAGTTCCCTGAGGCTGCTAAGATTTTTTCGTTTTTTTCCTGATTCCCTTACCAATATTTAGAGGCATTGTTATTTAAGGAAAAAAATCACACTGTGATTTTAAACAGTGAAAAATAAAAAAGAGAAGCAACCTAAATGCCCAGTATTAGAAGACCAATTATTAATAAATTTAGCGCATACACACAGTGGATTCTTATGCAGTTGTTAATAATGCTCGCATAAAATCATACTTGTTGAAGTGAGAGGTATCAGTGATATACACCGTTGACTGGGGGAAAGCACAGAGGTGAATAACGTGTAAAGTATCGTTTGTTTCTGTAAATTGAACTGCATGTACACACAACTGCTTGTAGGGCACTGGCATAATATCAATACAGATGAAATTAATAATCCAGATTTTCAAGAAATTTGCAGAGGGGCATTTGTGGTTTAGTGGTAGAATTCTTGCCTCTGAGATTTTTGAGAAATTCTGAGACAGTTAAAATACAGACCTAGAAGTGGCTATGCCTGTGGCAGTCACAGCTCTTATCAGGAAAACACATACATCATCCTGGATGGTCTTTGTCAGTCTAGGGTCTCTAGGAACTCTTGCTCTGAGGAAATATTAATACCCAGGTATGGTTATTCTTAGACCTGTGAGAAGGTATTTAACAGCATTCACCTCTCCCCAGTCCCCCAAGGCTACCTGCTTTTCTCTGTGCTTTAATATCAGGAAACAGTTTTGTCCTAACTGAGTTTTGGTGATATTCATAAGGCTGTTTGGAAGTTGTATGCAGTGCACTCTTAAAAATAGACATCAGAATAAAATACGTTATCTTCTCAACCTAAAGTAGCCATTGTATATTTTTCTCATCTTTTCTTAGAACATCTTATGAGATTGTCCATGGAAGAACTTGTAGAATTTCTTCAGGAGACCTTGGCAAAGGATTTTTTCTTCGAAGATGACTTTGTAATAGAGCAGCTCCAGATTTCTATGGCAGAACTGAAGCGGGCAAAGCTCGACCTTCCAGAACCTGGTAAGGAAATAGCCAGACGCTTTATGTGTAACTTACAGTTAAGATCAGGAGATACTGTGCAGTTAACATGGCCCATTGCTGTGTGAAAACGTCTGCATACTTGTGATGACATCATGTAAATCAGTGTCTTGTTGGCTGTTTACGGCTTCATTAAGAAAGAGCAAATATTCATTAAATCTGCCTCTCCTAGTTGGAAAATTAGGACGTTTAATAGATAATGTTGTTTCAACAGAAGTTAACCATGGCTTTAAGTTACCATAACAATCAGCACCCTTTACTTTCATCATTACTTGTAGAACCACATGCAGTATTGGAGCAAGTAGAAGTCCCATTTTATAGAAGAGGAAACTGATACTAAAATGCTAAATATGAAGCCTGCAGATAGCAGAGTCCGAGTCCGAGGTTCCTGACTGCTTATCCCTGGTTCTTTGCAATATACTGCGGTGTAGATAATATATTTTATTCACTTATTCCAAAACATCTTCCAGTGCCTCCTGTTAGGTTTTCTGCTAGGTGCTGTGTTGGGGACTTAACAACTAAAAAGAAAGACATTCCTTCTGTTCTCAGGGTGCACGGAGGAGACCCAGAATTTATGCAGTCACAGTAGAGTATGAATAGAGTCATAATAGAGCTAGAAACGGGCTTCCCTGGTGGCTCAGAGGTTAAAGCGTCCACCTGCAATGTGGGAGACCTGGGTTCGATCCCTGGGTCGGGAAGATTCCCTGGAGAAGGAAATGGCAACCCACTCCAGTATTCTTGCCTGGAGAATCCCATGGACGGAGGAGCCTGGTGAGCTACAGTCCACAGGGTCGCAAAGAGTCAGACACGACTGAACGACTTCACTCACTCACTCAGAGCTAGAAACAGGGTAAATAGGGAAGGGTGGATGAGAGGGAAAGAAAAAAGAAAATGCAGAGCGAGCCCAGCAGCAAGAAGTTTTCAGAACACACTTTTGCTAAAACCAAGGTGCTTTGCTTTTAGTTATTTAAGTGCGAGGAGTCTAACCGGTGTTTCCCCGAGGTTGGTTTTGCGCCCTCAGTGCACTGGTGGCGTGTGGGCCTGTACTTCTGCTCCGGGAGGCCCTCCTCTGTCACGTGGGGGCGCCCCTTTCTGCTGCTTCCCTGTCACAGGGAATGCGTCTGGAGTAGCAGTTACTAACTATATTCTTGCTGTTCCAACATTTATTTTTAAATGACTTACCTACTTTTAAAAAGAGTTTAAAACAAGTTTTAGTAAAAGACATATATTAATAGAAAAAATATATATAATAGAACTGTTTAAACATGAGTATAAGATATCCAAACCTGTGTAATGGAATGGACTGATTTAGCATCTAACTAGCAGCTAGTGTTTATTGAATGTCTGCTCTGTGCCACATTCCACACACATCGTCTCATTTAATCCCTCAAATAACTTAACTTTTAGAAAATACTCAACCTCAGTCTACACATGAGGAAACTTGGTGGCAGTAGTTTGTAAGATCTTTTTACAGTAGAACAGAGATAGAGGGGGTGGGGGTGGATAAAAGGAGAGGGGTGGATAAATAACCCCAGAGCTGGGTTATTCTCCAGGCTGATGTTTTCTCTGCTTGGATACAGAAAGCCGCTGCAGTCTTCCGAGGCAGGCAGTCTGAGGGACTTGTAGTTGCTCATGGTGTCCACTGGGTGGTGACAGAGACCTGAGTAAGATGAAAGATGGAGCAGCCAGAAGGAACTGAAGAGACTCCCTTTTTTTTTTTTTTTTTAGGGATGCTAAGGAGTGTTCTTTTTGTTGTTGTTGTTTTTAAGAAAAAAGTGTTATTCAAGAAAAATAAGAAACTTTTTGCCTTTATTCTGAAATATATCAAGTTACAGTTCCCCCCCTTTTTTTTTGAGCAGAGTAGTCTAATTCTTGGCAGTGGCATAAAGATATTTACCATTTATGTGATGGAACCCTAGTGAAAAGTGTCATTAGCGTGGTATTTTCACAGAAGCGTCCGTGTTGTGTGTGATGGGAATCACGCTGCTTTCCCACTTCTTCATTTAAACTCCTGGTTTTCTGGGGAGGACGTGAAGAATAGAATTTTAGGCAAGGAGCTAAAGTGAGGTGAGCAGAAAACAATGTCACGTCTGTTGAAAAGAAGTCCAGAATCAAAGTATGGATAATAAATATTAATACTTATTGCCTATTTATAGCCATGTTCGGCATCAGTTATGCTTGAATCTTTTAGTTATACCCCGTTGCTTAGGGGTGAAAGGAGATATTTAAACCAAAGACTGAATGCAGCAGTGTGTGTATTGGGCACGTTGGCGGGGGGAGGGTGTGTGTGTGTGTGTAGTTTGAATCTGTGAAAGATACTGTCCAAGAATGTTTAATGCTTATACGGATCTACTTGTGTGGGAAAAGGGCAGAGAATGTTTATCAGCACGTGAGACTACGACATATGTCTTCAGCACATGAGACAATGGTATGTGTACTTCAGAAAGGAATCACTTTATAATGAAGTCGGAGAATATTTTTCTTCTGGTCCCGTACTTAGACACGGAGGTCAGCTCTCCTGGGCGCAGGGCCCCTGGGTTTTGCTGCTGTGGTTGCCAGGCGAGGCCTGGGCCTCGCTCAGTCCAGCAGCAGCCTCAGGAGAGCCAGTGCTCTGCTGTGGGTGTCTGCCCGCTCCATCGCCCCCATCACTTCCCCTGATTCTGTCCTAGCCTCCCCCTGCCCTTTCTCTTCCTTCTGCTTGGTCCCTCCTCTCCACCCCTTCAACTCCTCTTCTTGAGACAGGCCCTTCCCACTGCCACAGAGGCCCTTAGAAATGTGAACAAGTGTGCATTTTCTTGCCCTTGAACTGCTGAGGATTTGCACTGTTCAGAGGGGTTGGCTCAGTCACGGGATTAAACTGAACGTGGCAGGATCCACATGTCACGCCACATGTCAGCGCCTGCTGGTAGAAGAGGGAAGTGGGTGCGGATTCACGGCCCTACCCTGCTCCCCCGTCACAGGTCACTGTGGACAGTAGTTGCTGTCTGACGCTGTTTTAAGTTATGCAGATCCCAGCACTGCGGTCCGGCCCTGGTGCCTGGGAATACACTTATCCCTCCCGCGTAGGCCTCCTAGCTTAACCTTCATTACTGTCCATAATATGGGGAGGAGTTAGGGTTTTTAAGCACTTAGGTTTTAGAAGGCTCTTTCTTATATGCTTGTCTATTGTGTCTTTCAAAGTACTCTCCATTTTTCCTACTTATAATCTTTATGGGAACTAGGGGCTGTATCCTCTAAATATCTTGGTTCAGTTGAGGTATTCATCAATATCCCTTACAGAGTCCCCCTTCCTAGTGAGAGACTGACATTCAGCAGTTAATTATAGACATCATGTCCTTTTGTTTGCACTGAATTTTTTTTTTCCTCCAAACCCTGCTATATCTAGTTTCTTAGCTATATAGATCGTGGGTATTTATAACTGTTATGTTTCTGTACTGTTTATTTGAGTGATACATCATTACTCTAATTAAGATTAATTACATATGAATGAGTGGACATTTTGTCAAATCCTTACTTGTGATTCTGTTACTATTTTAGACACTAGACCGCAAAATAAGTAGGACTGCACTTTGAGCCGGTTAGCAACTCCTAAGGTGAAAGGGAGATGTATTATGGATGACCGTGAAAGACCTTTCAGGAGCTACTTTTTGGATGTTTTAGAACAGTTGCAGATTTTTTCCCTCCCGGTGTGGATTTTGGCTTCTTGACCATTTAGTAAATGGAACATGCTAAAATTTTCTTTTAATTCTAATACGATGTGTAGATGCATAGAATATTAATGTCTCTTCTTAGAGAAATGTGTATATTGGCTTGAATATAAAGTAGTGTTAAGTGTAAGGTGAATAATTTTCTTACCCTTTATATTGAAAAATTAAAAATCCCTCATATGTATAACACATACCTTTCCATTTTGCTTCAGGCAGGAAATTACCACCTCAGTCTGTTACTTCCTCCTCATTTTTTCATTCCTTTTCCTGAGAAATACAGGCCTTATATTTGTAATTCTGCATTTTACCGTGCATCCTATTAGTCTTTGCTGATGCATGCCTTTTATGTATCCAGAAGATTTCAGGATGGAAACCGCTGGATGTGAGAACACAGGGACGGGATATGATGTGATATTATTTTCCCCAGGTGCTCAGTTCTCGCTCTGTCTTCTTTCCTCCCCCCTTCTTCCTTCCACTTTACCTAGAACAGCTTTGTTTATATTTTTTTTTATTTATTGGAGTTTCATATGAGAGTTCGTTTGGGAAAGAGAGTTTCCTTTTAAAAAGTTAATAAAACAACTGAATTAGGGAAACACAAAATTTATTTTTAGCTCAGTAACTCTGATTCTGGCAGCTCATCTATTTAAAGGTTATTTACCATCATTCTCTGCTCCCTCCCAAAGAAAAGCTCATTGAACTTTTTTAATATCTCAAAATTATGATATGTGGGTAGATAATAGTTATTATCACCTAAACCATGAGCTGCATGGAAACAAGGTGGCGTCTGCCTGCTCACAGCTGTGGACCCATGGCTTCCTCCTAACCATTTGTTAGTTAGGGGGACATCTGAAGAGAGAAACGACTTATTTTTAAGTGAGAATGTATGATTTTGCAGTGACCGGTAGAAAGCATATATCTTAAACTTTGGAATTTTTACAAGTGAAGTCTGTTATCTTTTCAAGATGGTATTTATGGGTGTCCATATTATGGTGGCTTGTTTTTAAACAGTGTTTACTAAATGCACATTCCTTTAATTCCTGTTTAATTTTGTGATGTTATTTGAAATGTAAAACTGCTGCTAAGTCACTTCAGTCGTGTCCGACTCTGTGTGACCCCATAGATGGAAGCCCACCAGGCTCCCCTATCCCTGGGATTCTCCAGTCAAGAACACTGGAGTGGGTTGCCATTAAAAGTATCAATAGAATTTTCTCTTTTTTCCTTTTTTTGCATTTAAAGTAGGACCTTGTTAGAATATTAATTTGGAAGTACAGAATATTGTTTCTTTTTATCCTGTGGAGTTACTTGAGAGAATAATAATGAGCTATTTGGGTACAACTTGGAGCCACAATTGGTCATCAGTTGACCTTTAAACCTGGCAGACTTGCTTGAAGTTGACAGAAACTATTTTACTGAGATTCTAAACTCGTTTAGTTGAGGAATGCTTAAGTGCAAGGAATGTAATGGTAAGACACTGAACTACTGACCTGCAAGACTGTTTTAGCAATAGAAATGAGAATATCAGCTTTGCATTTTTCAAAAAGTAGGTAATAATATAGCTTAACAAAATTTAAGAATCATCTTATACAATTCTGTGACCCATACTCATGGGGGTTCCCTGTTGGCTCTGATGGTAAAGAATCTGCCTGCAGTGCAGGAGACCCAGCTTTGATCTGAGGGTCCAAAAGATCCCCTTGAGAAGGGAATGGCTACCCACTCCTGTATTCTTGCCTGGGAAATCCCATGGACAGAGGAGCCTGGTGGGCTACAGTCCATGGAATCCCAAAGAGTGGGACACTACCGAGTCACTATCATCTTTTTTTTACTACTCATATAAGGTTATATAAAATCTTCCCATCTGCACATTGCCCAATAAGACTTCTGAGTTTTGGAATGTTTTCGTGTCAATCTCTCTAAAAAATGCTTCTCCTAAGCTACTAAAATTCTGCATGTCTCTGTGTGGGTATGCATGTTGAGTGCGCACGTGAAGAGTAAGCATTAATTCATTGATGTAAGTCTTAGGTTTGGTACTGTTTGCTCATGTGAATGTGTCTTTCCCTTTAGGCAAAGAGGATGAATTTCCAAAGAAACCTTTGGGGCAGCTTCCCCCTGAAGGTCAGTCGGCTGGTGTTACTCACCTGAGCAACGGACAGAGGAGCGTGGGCAGGTCGAGTCCCCACCCTGGCAGTCGGAGAGGCAGCGGCTCGCCCCACAAGACCCACGAGGCCTCCCCGCCCCAGCCGCGCCGGACCGGCACCCCCGAGAGGGCGAGGCAGCAGCGGCGGAAGTCGTCGGACGAGGAGGGTAAGCGGCGGCTTCGCGACGAGGCGCAGGCGCAGAGGAGACTGCCGCCGGGCGCCCCGGACGGCTCCGGGCAGTACAACCACGCGGCGGCCAATGAGAACAGCAACGCCACCTCGCGCGCCCGGAAGGAGTTCGCGCCCCGCTGGCACAAGCCTTCCGAGGCCGCGGTTCTGGAGAAGACCGCCAAGGCCGCCGTGGACGGCCGGAGCCGGGCCGCAGCCCCCGCGAGGCAGAAGACGAAGGCGCTGGACGCAGACGAGGGCAAGCGCGGCTCCACGGCCTCCCAGTACGACAACGTGCCCGAGGACGGCCCGGGCGGCGCCGTGGAGGAGGCGCTGGAGCGCGCGCGGGCGCAGAGCCCCCGGAGGCCCGCCGAGCCCGGCGCCAGCCCGTCCAGGGCCGCGCCCAAGTTCGCCTTCAGAGTCCTGCCTTCGAGTTCCGCCCAGCACCCGGAAGATCGCGGGGCCGCGCACCCTCCTTCGTACAGTAACCCCCCCACCTACCAGGGCAGCTCTCCAAAACGGGTCCCCGCCGCCAACAGCAGCTTCCCGTTTCCCCCCGGGCCACACACAAACCCTCCCCGGAGACCTTACGGCTCCACGCTTTCAATCAGCGCTTCTCCAGAGAAATCTTACAGCCGCCTGACTCCTGTGGTCCAGCCGTCAAGTCGAATAGAAGTTCTCCCTGTTGATCTTGGTGCCGGCGGATATTCGGGCAATTCAGGGTCCCCAAAGAATGGGAAATTCATCCTTCCTCCAGGGGATTGTTTGCCAGATAACAGAAAATGGTCCGAGGTTGGTTACACGTGGAGACCAGAGATGCACGGACAGCCGTGGACAAGAGATGTCAACCGTGGCCACTTGAGCAGTTTCCCAAGACACCCCACGTTTCACCACGCCCCCTATCAGGACCACGCCCTCCCCTCAGTCTCCGTAGATGGTCCAGTGCGGTATAGAACTTCCCCAGCTCTGGAAGATGCCACTTCACCCGGGTTTCAGTATTCAGGGCCTTCACCTCCTGCGTATCACTACAGAAATCGGGATGGCCTCTCCATGCAGGAGTCAGTATTGCTGTAAGAATTCATCTGTACTTGCTGCAGACAAGAGAACAGAAACCGTATGAGACCTGAATTGCTACGTTTATAATTGCCAAAGCAGTATTTTATACGATTGTAAAGAACTCGCACAGTTCTCATGTATGTCAGTAATAAGAATATATGAAAGTGATTTCATCCCCACCTAGATGCTGCTTAAAGATGAGCTTTTAACGTGCATCATCACCGAACCCATTAAAAGGAATTTAACCTGGAAACATAGCAATAGCATTTAGGGATGCACGCACAGTTTCATTTATATCTTTCTCCAAAATCTGAATATTTGTACTCTCTTAAGCCCATTCTATTTTGAGTAATGTTACAAAGCACTGAAAAGCAGTAGAATAGATATTTTTAAGGCTCTACCTAGTGTATGTGTTTTTTAATAGCTACTATATAGGCATCTACCCATATACAGTCAAACACAGAACTAAGAAATGTTTAAAGAAAAGAACTTTTAATCTAGATCCATGGAATAATTTAGTCTTTTCCCTAACTTACCTTTTAGTCAAGTTCTGTCCGTCCCCCTCGTCCCACCCCCGTTTTATTTTTAACCCAGGTCCTAAACTGGAGGGTTTGCCCTGACTTGATTCAGCATCTCATGGAACGCTCAGCTTTCTCGTTCAGCTTCTCCTTTAGTTTTCAATCTGAAAGTTAAAGACATGGGAGAGAAAGGCTAACCACTTAATGGTGCTTAAAAAATCAGTGCAGTTGAAGTTTTGTTTTCAAAAGTGCAGCACGCAGTGTGTCCGTGTTCACAGAGAAATCAGCTTTTGTGTGTCTGTGCCCTTTTTTCTGGTCTGACTCCTGTAAAGCTCAGAGCAGAATATGCTTGCCAGACGCCCAGGAAGTACGTGCATAACTCTCCAGTGGATGCCAGCTGAAGTTGCAAGTTACCAATCATCAGTCACTCATAGCAGAACCAACTGCTTTGAAATTCATTTGAAAGCAGGATCAACAATATGGTCCTTTCTTCTGTCCCTTAAATTCCTGTGAAACCTCCCTACAAAGGGCAGGGAGATACTTACATGGTCTTTTCCTGGCCCTCTTCCTTTAGAGAATGTAGTCAGTGGATATTGCTGCTCTTAGGCCCTTAGATTATTGCTTTGTAAAATTGTAAAAAACGATCCTAATTATTACTAGGAATGTCAGATTTTGGTCCCCCCCACCTTTTTTTTTTTTTTTATTAGCGTGGCTATCATATTTTCAGAAATCTTTTTTTGGTTGGTTGTTTCAGTGAAAGTTCAGTTTCATGGTAACAAATCAGCAATGTATTTCAGAATATTCTTTTACACTACAATGACCAAAACAGCGACCAAGTTTTGGGCACTCCAAGAAAGTGTGTCTTTGGGTTTCACTGGAGAGCTTGTTTTCACCCTCACTTTGCTCTTGTTGGAACAGTAGAGAATAGAAAACCTAACACTGATGGTTCTTATAAGTTGGGGCTTTTAAGCTTCAAGGTACAGAAGTATATGTTTTAAAATGAGAGTAACATTTGTTTAGCTAGTGAATGTGACAATATTTTTTATGTATATAATGAGTCTAATGTAATTTTAATCAACTTGGTAATGATGTTATTAAAGGGCAAAACAAATGCAGTGTATTAGCAGCTGAGCACTGCAAAGAAACTCCAACAAAATCCAAATACTACAAGGCTCCCGACTCAGATCATGTGGAAGCTCAGAAATAAATGTATATAGAAATGTAGCTGGGGATGTGAACTCCAATTTTAAACCATGATTCTGTGACTTGTAATAATCCAAGCTGTACAATTTAGTTTATGATAGCAGCATCAGCGCTGCTTCAAAATATATATATATCAACAGTGGTAAATACTGTAGATTTATATATATATATATGCAAAAATATATACACACACACTATTTTCTTATGTCATCTATGACATTTTTTATCTGTATACTTTTTTTGATGTGATTGTTTTTAACATGCTGAAGAAGTATATTTTGTTTGTGTCTTTTATGTGCTTTTTTCATATGGCATCTCTGATTTTTCTAAACCTTGTTCCCTTCTAACTGAGTAGATATGACCCAGTATTTGCCTCCATGACTATATATATTGCAGTTCTATGTTACATGCTTTACTAGTTTCCAGTAATTCTGTATTTAGAACCGTATCACCTGCCTTTATTTAATCAGCCATTTTTAATAGCTTACAAGTCTGTTAGTATGTGAAATTCACTCAGTTGTGTCCAACTCGTTGCTACCCCTATGGACATATAGTCATGGAATTCTCCAGGCCAGCATACTGGAGTGGGTAGCCTTTCCCTTCTCCAGGGGATCTTCCCAACCCAGGGATCGAACCAGGTCTCCCTCATTGCAGGCGAATTCTTTACCAGCTGCGCCACAAAGGGAAGCCCTTTAAATAGCAATAAGGAATTATTTTCAGTTTTCCCCCATTGTGAAATGTAGCTGTTGGTTTTTCAAGTAGGAAAATTTAATTTGAACTTACTTTGCCACCATCCAGTTTTACTCTTTAAATTTATCTTTTAATAAAAGATAAATAATGAAATGTTAAAAGATGGAGTAATATTCGTATAGGAGGTTAAGTATATTTATAAAAAATCTGGTAAGGATCTTCATTTTTTTCTCTAGATATATAGGAGGAAAATATTTTACCACTATTAAGTCTTTTCTTGATAGCAGTTTTGCTTAACAAAGTAAGCACTTTGGTATAGTTTATATATTTTTTTTTAATAATTTGAAAAATTAAAGAAACTAGACGTAGTGTCTCAAAGAGTTTTAAAACTTCAACTCTTTCAGGTGCTTATGTTGTTTCCAGGATGTTTAAAACAGAAGACAACTTTGGGGGCCAATAGATGTCTATACTGTCAAACCAGACATACAGGGGAGGAACAAAATTACTTTTTCTCCTGCCCTCTAGGTTCTCCATCCAGACCTCGTAGATTGGGCAGATAAAGGACAGACAAGCAGGAGAAAAGCAACCAAAAGGTCTTTAACATGTGTGTCCTGCCTTCACGTGGTATCCAGTGATGAGTTGCTCCAAGGGAGGGTTAGCTTGGGGTTTCTCCACCCAGCTTAGTTGGGGAAAGGGATGGGGAAGAAAGGGCACTTACGTAAAAGCAAATGACTTTCTAAAAAATAAATGGGCCTTTAGCAAAGCAGAGGGGAGAAATGATCATTTGTCCTGGGGGCTGCGTGGGGTGCCAGAAGAGGTTATAAAGTTGCCTGGGGAGGGGATTTATGACAATTGCGTTCTTTGGAAAGGCTCTGCTTTTAGGCAGGTAAAGGATTTCAGGGACTCAGATAACTTCAGCTCAAAAATCATTTGTACCCCCAAAGTGGCCTGCTTTGGGGTGACAGGTCCTGATCCCCTTCACCATCAATAACAGAATGTTTCTCTAAAGAAGGAAAAGAGATTCAGTCAGTGGGACATCTCCAAAGAAGAAAAATAGATGTTTACAGGATGTGATGTGATTATTTTAACTTTTTTTCGTTTTGAGAAGATTCTGATGCTAAGTTTTATGTCACAGTGAGTGTCACTTTATATTTGTAATCATTTCTGATCTTTGTCTCAGGGCTCATTACACCATAAGCACAAAAATGATGCCTAGTCAATATTTTGCTAAGATCTCTTTTCTTTACTTTTTTTATGGTTAGAGAAAAACATTCCAGGTCCACAAATAGGGCTTTATTCACACAGGATCTACGGCTTAATCTTCTGGAAATATTATTACTTCTCAGTTATCTTTTAGATTCACGCCTTTGTTTTCAGATGCTCTTGATTGTGGGTTATTTAAGATTGGTTTTGGCAGTCTGTTTCTTTGTTTTAATTGTACTTTAATGGATTTTAAATTTCATTTCTAATATTAACATTAATATTTATCGATCAGACAGTTTTAATAAGTCAGACTTTACTTTTACAATGACGTAAGGTGTTCAGAACAGGAAGAAAGGATTCTATTTAACATTTATTTGTGAATTGTACTCTCAGAAGGGTTTTCAGTTACAGATAAATCTAAGCATAACTGCCACCATTTTATCAGTAAAAATCCTGAAAAACAGAGGAAAAAATAACAGATTTCATAAGAGTGAATTTTGACCCCTGCTGCTCGTTAGAACTAACTGGGGAAATTTTTTTTTAATCAATTGTATATTCCCACTGTGAGCTGTCTCAAAAATTCTTAACAGACACCTTTCAGAGTTTTGAAACTGATTTCAGGTAAGTTAGGAAAATTTCGACTGGAAAGATGAACATCCCCAGCCATGTCACGGTTCTGATGAACTGCTGGCGGTGGTGGGAAGTGGCAGTGACTTCAGCCCAAGGCCAGACCCTGTGCTTCCTCTCATCACCTCTTACAACAGTTCTTCCAAATAGGTCGAGCCTCACGAGGATTTCCGTTTTCCTGGATAACTTCTGTCACTTTCCTTAAGTGACCTGCTGAAAAGAGGCCCAAGCTGTCAGGAAGCCCATGGAGAAGCCGAGAAGGTGCTGCACACTGGTGTCCACCCAACCAGTCAGCATTTCATTGAGCCGCTACAGTGTACTAGTTGCCTTGGGACTGTGCTGGGTTCATGCTTCAAGATAGGAAGTGTGTTTTATAGCCTGTGTCTCAGTTCAATGTTGGCGATGGGACGTGTACAGGTGACCATTGTGGGCACAGAAAAGCCCAGTGCTGGAGGGTTGGGGAGGGCCTGTGCGGGAGAATGCACAGAGTAGTCGGACTGAAGGGAAGGGGAGGGGCGTTTCTAGAGAAGGGAGGGACGAGCAACCTCATGGTGTGGGGAAGTTCTGGCTCTGGTGTGTGTGTCTGGGATGGGGTGGGAAAGTCTGCAGAGACCTGTCCTGGGGGCCTGTGTGCCCTATGGAGGAGAATGTAGGGGTACAGGCCTGGGGGAAGTTTGGACAGTTGCAACAGGTGTTATTTCTAAAAGGTGGTACAGATCTCAGCACCAGGGGAGAAATTACCAAGAAAAGGTGATGAACTTGAGAACTATTTACCAAGTAAAAATCGGTGAAACTTGATAATTGGTTGAATGTAATCATAACAATTAAGGATAATAGCTAACATTACTGAATGCTCCCTGTGTGTCTGGCATTGTGCTAGGCATATTACCTGTATTAACTCAATTCTCACAATAACTGAAGTGCATGACCTTAATTCCCAGTTTACATATGAGAAAACTAAGGCTCAGGGAGTTGAAGTGACTTGCCCCAAGTTACGCAGCTGGTAGGAAAAGAGACCCAGGCAGGACTTGAATCTGAGTCTAGAACTTCCATTCCCTCACTGATAATTTTAAGCAAGTATTATTTACCTACCATAAAATTCACCCATTTAAGTATATACATCAGTGATTTTTTAGTAAATTTACAGAGTTGTGCAACCATCACAGCAAACCAATCTTAGAACATTTCCATTGCCTCAAAAAGCTCTTTTCCCCATTTGCAGGACCCATTCCCACCCACAGCTTCAGGCAACTGTTAATCCACCTTCTATCTTTATGATTTGCCTTTTCTGAACCTTTCATAGAAATGGAATCAGACAATACTTGGGGTTTTTGCATCTGCCTTCTTTTGCTTTTTGAGGTTCATCCGTGGGTAGCAAGTGTCAGTATCCACTTTCTTCTTTATTGCTGAATAGGATTCTGTTGTTTGACTATCACATTTTGTTCCTCAAGTCACCAGTTGATAGACATTTGGATTATTTTCACACGCGCTATGACCATTTGTGTCAAGTGTTTGTGTGTGGCCTTGTTTTCATTTTCCTTGGGTGTATATTTAGGCGTGCTGTTGCTAGCTTTTATGATAAGCTTGTGTTTAACTTTTTAAGAAGCTGCCACACTCTTTTCCATCATATCTGTATCATTTACCTTCCCACCAACAACGTATGAGGGGTCTGATTTCTCCATGTCCTCACTGATGCTTGTTGTTTTATATTTTTGGTTAAAGCCTTTCTAGTGGGTGTGAAGTGATATCTCATTGTGACTTTGATTTGCATTTCTCAAATGGCTAATGATGTTGAGCATCTCTTCATGCTTTTATGACTCATTCGTGTGTATTCTTTGGTGAAATCTCTATTCATATCTTTCGCTCACTTGTTTAATTGGGTTTTCTTATTTTTTAAAAGTAAGCATTCTTAAAATACTCTGGATACAAGTCCTTTGTAAGACATAAGATTTGCAAATATTTTCTCCCAGTCTGTGACATGTTTTTTCATCTTCTTAATGATGTCTTTTGAAGTATGAACGTTTTTTATTTTAATGAAGTCCAGTTTATTGTTTTTTCCTCTATGGATCATGCTTTTTTATTGTATCTCTCTGCCTAACCCAAGGTGACAAATGATTTTTCTCCCACGTCTTATTTCAGAAGTTTTACAGTTTAGCTCTTACATTTAGCTCTATGAGCCATGTCAAATTATTACTGTATAAGGTATGAGGGAAGGATCTAAGTTGATATGCATGTTCAGTGGTCTCAGAACCAAGTTTAAAAGACAGTGCTTTCCAAAACTGAATTGCCTTAGTGCCTCTATTAAAAAATCAATGAATCATACAAGTGTTTAAATTTCGAAAACAAGAAGTGTGATCCAACTTTGTTCTTTCTCAAGTTGTTTTGACTCTTCCAGGTCCAGTGTTATGCTTCTTTTGTTAAAGTTATTCCTGCTGTATTTTTCTTGCACTTGTGACTAGAATTGTGTTCTTCAGAACCTGTATGCTTGCATACATCATTCTGTACTGCTGAGGGGAAGGGAAGGCCAGAGGTTGATTTCTGCAGTTCCCTGGTTGGGCCGTGGGAGGGACAGTGAGGCCACCATCTGATGAATCCAGGAGAAGGAGTGGGTTTAGGGTTGGCGAGGAGGTGGCTTCTGTTTGGACCCAAAGAATTGAACAGTGGGGTACGGACGCATCGTGCTGATGGGCAGCTGGCGATTGCGGAGAGATTTGGACTTGCCTGCATGCAGGGTTCAAGTCATAGGAGAGCACCTGCCTGGGGAGTAGATGAGCTGAGGACGGGAGAGCAGGGCGCACTGACAGCTGAGAGGTGCCCCAGGGAAGGGAGCGTGAAGGACTCGGAGGGACCGGCCTGGACTGGTTCCACCGCACACAGAGGCCCGGTGATTAAGGACGGAGCTTCCGCGTCACACTGAGTCCAGCTTGAAGTTGGCGCCTGAGGCTTCCGCCGGCCTCCGTCGTGGGGAAGGAGGAGCCCTTCTCTGGGGAATGCCTTAGTGCCTTAGTGCAGACCGTAGTGCTCCTTTCCGGGAGCTGTGAGGATTCAACAAGCTGATTGGCACACAGTGTCCAGGACGGCATCACCACGCAGTAGTAAGGAGGCAGGCTACCTGCCCTCCCAGCCCCCGCAGAGCTGGGCGTTAGTGACCAGGAGGGCCACAGCCCTGACCTCATGGAGCTGAGAGTCTCATGAGCAACACAGCAGCACACGTATCACGACAGGACACATGGGGGGAGCGTGGCACTGGGGGGGGGTGGGAGGGGGGGGCGCTGGCTGAGGGGGTGCAGGTCCCAGGAAGGAGGAAAGGTCAGCAGCCTAAGTGCAGGAGAAAGATCCAGTGACTTGACTGAAGAGATGATTGGAGTTTGACAGGGTGTTGGGGCTGTCATCTGCTGTCACTCCTAGAGCCACGGCCAGGTTGGCACGTGTGGGAAGCAATGCCACTCTCTCCAGAGCAGGGTGGGGGCGTAGTGGGACGGTTGGGTCTACATGGGGAAAATGATGCCAGTTAGAGGGCAGTTCTGACCCTTCACACGCTTGGGAACCGCTACCAGGCTGCCCTTGATTTTATTCCAGTTTGTTACTTCCTGTATTCCTGGAGATTAAAATATCAATAATTAAAACTCCCTGTAGATCAAACTTTCCACTTGAATTTGGAGGAAAGTCAGCATAATTTGAAGATAAAGCCGGCTGCCATCAAGACAGCTCTCACGTCTTTCCCTGGAACACCCTTGACTTTGGAAAGCACTTCTGTAAGTTTTGCTGCAGGTGTGGTACCCTAAGGAGATTTGATGTGGGAGTCGCCGTGTGTGGGCGTGGAGAGGCTCACTTCTCTGAAAGCCAAATATGAATCCACAATGAACCACGGCCCCCAGATAGCTCAGCCGGTCTTGAATGGCTCCACTGATTCCCAGTGGAGAATCAGCTCCACTGAGATCCTGGTATGACTCTGGGCAGGTCCCTGAGCCTTTCTGGGCCTGGGTTCTCTGATCTGCAAACTCTGGAGGTGGAGGTTAGAGTCTGAAAAGGGTTCTGCCCCAAACTCTCTAAGGGGAGGGGGCCCCAACCCCAGCCTGTTTGCTTTATGCAGGTGCCGTGTCAGGTGGTCTGAAGATAGTGGTGAGCAAAGAACAGATGGCCTTGTGGCATTGTGGAGCAGGCGGACGTGTGGGGAAAGTTGGCATTCATGCTTTGTTACAGATGAAGACCCACATCTATGGCAGGGACCAGGAGGGCGGGGAACCCAGGGCGCTCAGCCCCTGTATGACAAGCACGAACATGATGCTTATGAGAAAAGATGCGGCTCAGATTGGACCGGCGGGGAAGTCACAACGGAAACACACAGAGGAAACCGGCTCACAGCCATGGGAAGTGAGGGACCCTCACAAGACAGCCAGGGAGCAGAGGATGGATGCAAAGGAGCAAATAAGACCTAGACACTCAGGTTGCTATATGAAGGCAGTGTTAAATCATCAACCACATCTGTGCCCTGGTCTGAGCTGCCACTCACCAGCAGGGTGAGCTTGGGAAAGCCACATTCCCTTCCAGGCCTCACTTTCTCAGCTCTAAAATGTGGGCTGGACACATTGGAGCTGGATGGGCTGGTGGAGATGACCTCGGAGAGCAGGTCTCAACCAGGGTGGTGAACCAGAGTCTCTTGGGAAGCTGCCCAAAATACTGGTGCCCAGGCCACCCCAGATGAATGAGGCAGATCTCTGGGGGTGGAGCTCAGGAATTAGGATTCTTGTTAAAAATTAAGCCCACAGCAGCTCAACAGTTCACGACTCTGTGATCTGTCCCTCAGACCCGAACCACGTGATGCAGTTGTATAGGAATAAGCCACAAGCAGCCAGAGTCCTGGGGTCGAAACCTTTGATGAGAAGCCACGAATGACATGCCTGCCTCTGCTGCCAAGCACACTGTTTTGACCATGAAGAAAGACATTGCTCCATCATTGTTGGTCTAGCTTCTGTGGCCTTCTTCTGTTACTGTCTGTGAGCACCTTACAGTCATGTGAGGGCATTTCTGTCTGGAGGATGGAGTGGTGTCTGGAAAGAACTCAGGTTTGCAGCAAGCTTGGAGATGAGTGTCAGCTTTTCCATTAGCCTTTCTGAACCTTAGCCTCTGTTATGAAATAGAGAAGATGAGGCGTTTTCCACAGGCCTGCTCTGAAGATGTACTGAGATGATGTACATGATGTGCGATACAGTGCCCGGGACACATGTGCTCAGTAAGGTTAAATGATGAATAGAAATGTTTGTATAGGGAATGGACTAATATCACATATTTGAAGTTTGTTTTTCCCCCTTGAGACTTGTGAAGTACCCCCTAAGTGGAATATGAGCAAAGAACAGGAAAAGAAAATATACAGATAGAGAAGCACAAAGCTATTAAACATATTCTCCATCCTGCCAGTAATTCAGTCGTTCAGTTGTGTCCGACTCTTTGTGACCCCACGATGTACTCTGCACATGGGCTTCCCTAGTGGCTCAATTGTTAAAAGAATCCACCTGTATTGTGGTAGACCTGGGTTTGATCCCTGGGTTGGGAAGATCCCCTGGAGAAGGGAACAGTTACCCACTGCAGTATTCTGGCCTGGAGAATTCCATGGACTGCATAGTCCATGGGATTGCAAAGAGTCGGACACCACTGAGCAATTTTCACTTCACTCTGCATAAAAGTTAAATAAGTAGGGTGACAATATACAGCCTTGACATACTCCTTTCCCAATTTGGAACCAGTCCATTGTTCCATGTCTGCTTCTAACTGTTGCTTCTTGACCTGCGTACAGATTTCTCAGGAGGCAGATAAGGTGGTCTCTTTAGGAATTTGTTGTGATCCACACAGTGAAAGTCTTTGGCATAGTCAATAAAGCAGAAGTAGGTGTTTTTCTGGAACTCTTGCTAAACGGAAGCAATGACCAACAAGGTCAGTTGGCAGAAAGGATCATGCCCTGCCAGTGGGAGGAAAAGTGCCTTCTCAATGTGCTGGGTCCCACACCACCGCATGAGCAGAAGTACAAGCAGAAAAAAAATGAGTGTAAAAGGATGTTTGTCTCTCCACTGTTAGAGAAAAAAAGGAAATAGCCTGGATTTCCAACAGCAGAGGATGGATTAAATTGAGGTTGAGTTAAGTTCAGTTGCTCAGTTGAGTCTGACTCGGAGACCCCATGGACTGTAGCATGCCAGGCTTCCCTGTCCATCACCAACTCCCAGAGCTTACCCAAACTCATGTCCATCGAGTAAGTGATGCCATCCAACCATCTCATCCTCTGTCATCCCCTTCTCTTCCCACCTTCAGTCTTTCTCAGTATCACGATCTTTTCCAGTGAGTCAGTTCTTCGCATCAGGTGGCCAAAGTATTGGAGTTTCAGCTTCAGCATCAGTCCTTCCAGTGAATATTCAGGACTGATTTCCTTTAGGATTGACTGATTTGATCTCGCAGTCCAAGAGACTCTCAAGAGTCTTCAACACCACAGTTCAAAAGCATCAGTTCTTTGGTGCTCAGCTTTCTTTATAGTCCAACTCTCATATCCATACATGACTACTGGAAAAATCAGCTTTGACTAGACAGACCTTTGTTGGCAAAGTAATATCTCTGCTTTTTAATATGCTGTCTAGGTTTGTCATAGTTTTTCTTCCAAAGAGCAAGAGTCTTTTAATTTCATGGCTATAGTCACCATCTGCAGTGATTTTCAGTTCAGTTCAGTCGCTCAGTTGTGTCCGACTCTTTGCGACCCCATGAATCACAGCACGCCAGGCCCCCCTGTCCATCACCAACTCCCGGAGTTCACTCAAATTCATGTCCATCGAGTTGGTAATGCCATCCAGCCATCTCATTCTCTGTCGTCCCCTTCTCCTCCCGCCCCCAATCCCTCCCAGCATCAGGGTCTTTTCCAGTGAGTCAACTCGTCACATGAGTTGGCCAAAGTATTGGAGTTTCAGCTTTAGCATCAGTCCTTCCAATGAACATCCAGGACTGATCTCCTTTAGAATGGACTGGTTGGATCTCCTTGCAGTCCAAGGGACTCTCAAGAGTCCTCTCCAGCACCACAGTTCAAAAGCATCAATTCTTTGGTGATCAGCTTTCTTCACAGTCCAACTCTCACATCCATACATGACCACTGGAAAAACCATAGCCTTGACTAGACAGACCTTTGTTGGCAAAGTAATGTCTCTGCTTTTTAATATACTATCTAGGTTGGTCATAACTTTCCTTCCAAGGAGTAAGCATCTTTTAATTTCATGGCTGCAATCAGCATCTGCAGTGATTTTGGAGCCCCCCAAAATAAAGTCTGTCACTGTTTCCATTGTTTCCCCATCTATTTGCCATGAAGTGAGGGGACTGGATGCCATGATCTTTGTTTTCTGAATGTTGAGCTTTAAGCCAAGTTTTTCACTCTCCTCTTTCACTTTCATCAAGAGGCTCTTTAGTTCTTCACTTTCTGCCATAAGGGTGTTGTCATCTGCATATCTGAGGTTATTGATATTTCTCCCTGCAGTCTTGATTCCAGCTTGTGCATCATCCAGCGCAGCATTTCGGATGATGTTCTCTGCGTACAAGTTAAATAAGGAGAGTGACGATATACAGCCTTGACGCACGCCTTTTCCTATTTGGAACTAGTCTGTTGTTCCATGCCCAGTTCTGTTTGTTCATGACCTGCATGCAGGTTTCTCAGGAGGCAGGTCAGGTGGTCTGGTATTCCCATCTCTTGAAGAATTTTCCACAGTTTTTTTGTGATCCACACAGTCAAAGGCTTTGACGTAGTCAATAAAGCAGAAGTAGATATTTTTCTAGAACTCTGTTCCTTTTTCTATGATCCAACGGATGTTGGCAATTTGATCTCTGGTTCCTCTGCCTTTTCTAAATTTAGCTTGAACATCTGGAAGTTCACGGTTCACATACTGTTGAAGCCTGACTTGGAGAATTTTGAGCATTACTTTGCTAGGACATGAGATGAGTGCAATTGTGTGGTAGTTTGAACATTCTTTGGCATTGCCTTTCTTTGGGATTGGAATGAAAACTGACCTTTTCCAGTCCTGTGGCCACTGCTGAGTTTTCCAAATTTGCTGGCATATTGAGTGCAGCACTTTCACAGCGTCATCTTTTAGGATTTGAAATAGCTCAACTGGAATTCCATCACCTCCACTAGCTTTGTTCATAGTGATGCTTCCTAAATCGGGGGTATAACCACATAAAAGAACACTAATACAATTCACTCTTTAAGAATAACAGAGATAGCCTGATATGTGCTGACATGCAAAGAGGTCTGATTTATTGCTCAGTTAACAGAGCTACAAACAGCATTCACCTAGACCTTGGTTGGCTTTCCAACGTCTGCCTTTGCATCAGGCCAACCTTGAAGCTAATGGCATTGTGCTGTTGAAGGTCATGCATCAGGTAGGGTCAGGGGTCACTTACCGTAGGTTTGGGAGGGCCAGGGAAGTTCTATGTACACAAGGCTTCAAAGCCTTGTGGGCAGACACTGAAAAGGTTTAGAACTGATGGGCAGGTATCTAGGATGTTAGAAGGAGCCATGTTGAAATAAGAGGGACATGGTCATGTATGGATGTGAGAGTTGGACTGTGAAGAAAGCTGATCGCCGAAGAATTGATGCTTTTGAACTGTGGTGTTGGAGAAGACTCTTGAGAGTCCCTTGGACTTCAAGGAGACCCAACCAGTCCATTCTAAAGGAGATCAGTCCTGGGTGTTCATTGGAAGGACTGATGCTAAAGCTGAAACTCCGATACTTTGGCCATCTCATGCGACGAGTTGACTCACTGGAAAAGACTCTAATGCTGGGAGGGATTGGGGGCAGGAGGAGATGGGGAGAACAGAGAAAGAGATGGCTGGATGGCATCACCGACTCGATGGACATGAGTTTGAGTGAACTCCAGGAGTTGGTGATGGACAGGGAGGCCTGGTGTACTGTGATTCATGGGGTCGCAAGGAGTCAGACACAACTGAGCGACTGAACTGGACTGAACTGAACTGAAGGAGGGCTTAGGACCCCTGAAGAGGAAAGGTGTCCCAGGCATGTAGGGATGAAAGCTAAGAGCCAGCTGAGACAGACAGGTCCCTCTGGTGCACCGTTTAAAGGTTTTAACAATAAATGAGCCTAACAGAGCTTGGGTGGAGCTCAAAGGAAATGGCAACCCACTCCACTATTCTTACCTGGAGAATCCCATGGGCAGAGGAGCCTGGTGGGTCACCGTCCATGGGGTTGCAGAGAGTCGGACACAACTGAGCAACTAAACAACAGCAGCAGCAAATGCCCATGCTCAGTGAAGAGGCTTTCAAACTTCCGTTCCCATCACCCCCGCCCCCAAACAGCCCTGCTGCTTCCCTGGCTGGTCTCTCAGTTCAGGGAGGAAGAAGGGTAGGAAATCAGAGGGGCCCCTGGGGCAGCCCTGAAAGGCAGCCGGGTGTCACAGGCCTGTCACCCTAAACCCAGGGCACTAGTGGAGGCCACATCCTGATCCCCCAAGGATGGTGTGGCCCAGGACAAAAGGGCACTTGCTTGTTTTCATATCAAAGCTAAAGGACAAGTGATGCCAGTGAGTGAAAGTTCAAAAGGCAATAACAGTGTTTTTTGGAAGTCAGACATCTCAGAAACATGGAGACCTTGAAGCAAGGGGAGTCCCATCCCTTCTAGTCTCTTCCTGCGAGTAAGTCGTCGCTGGACTTGTTTCTGTTTCAAAGCCTGTGTGGGAGGCTGTCTCCTCTTCCCTGCTGGCCCCTCAGAAACAGTGGCAGGTGTTTATCAGTTTGAGAAAGGGGTGGGGAAGTCGTAAGCCTGGACTTGTCCCATCTTTTTAAAAATCACCGGATGTTTCATTAGCCTGGGATAACCTATCTTTTGGAGTTCATAGATCAGTAAAATGATTTACAAAATTTGAGGCACATAGAACTGTCTTCTTTTTTTTTTGGTTGCTCCTTGTGGCATGTGGGATCTTATTTCCTCGAACCATGTGCCCTGCAGTGGAAGCACAGAGTCTTAACCACACAACCGCCAGGGAAGTCCTGTCCATTTTTATTTTGTCAAATATATTTGTTAAAAATATCTTAAAGAATGTTGTTACACACACATGAGAAAGGAAGAGCATAAACTCAGGAAAAATGGACAGTCCATCAAACTGAATGTAGTTAGCCTTTTAAATAATCCACTGTATTGACCTTTTTTTTGTGGTTGTTAACACCCTCATTGTCATGGCAGACTGGTGGAGACTGAGTGGGGCTTGGCCCTGGTGCAGTCATCAGCATTTAAAGGCCACTGAATTTGTGTTTGTTTGAGTACCAGATGATATGATTAGATTGTGGTTTGTAGAAAATTAAATTCTTCAGCTAAACCAGATGCTAAGCCTCTGCCCAGAATCGATATACTATTCGAAGGCCTGGAAACTAATAAACATACCATAACATTAATTTATGGATGGGTTGTTGGCAAATAACTTCAGAGAAGAAATCCAGGCTTGAAACAGCTTTTGTAATGCCAGATGGAGTGTGGATTTAATCAGTCCTGAGAAGGGATATCTGTACAGTGTCTTAAAAAAAAAAAAACACCTTAATCTGAGTCAGGTCTGAGATAAACTCTGAGAAAGCAGGGGAAACCAGAACCTAATTGAAAGTGTACAAGCAATTAAGCCCCATGCAAAGAAAACCGGAGGTTCTTTTATGATGAAACGCATTGGCAGGGTGCAGGGACAACTTACCCACCCAGAGTCCAGTCACCTGGCCGCTTCACCCAAGGACAAGAGGCCACAAGGGACTGGCCTCACTAACCAGGCGAACGTTCTGCACGCAGGGTGGCGGAGCTGGGGCGCAGCACCCTTGGAGAAACTCTCAGGATGATGGACTACACACACCTCCTCAGTACACTGTTTCTCTTCCTACCGTGTGTGCACACAGGCCAGACAGCTCAGCAGCGGTTCTTTACTTCTGCGTGTATGACTCTGTGGGGAGAAGACAGTGCAGTTCAGCTAGGCTGAAAGTTATAACCCATCTAATTCCTTAATGAAGTTGTAATAAAGGCTGTGTCCCTGCCATCTGCCACGCCTGGGCCTCCTGCCATGCAATCGATGGCAACACTGACCACCCCGTCCATACAGAACCCAGAGGCCCTACTATGTTTGTTTCCAGCAAATCTGTAGCCTCTGCCCTCCTGCCTTGCCCCTACCCCTGCTTCCTCCTAAAGCATGTTTTGAAGTCCCTGCTGAGACAAGTCACCCAGCCCGCTTGTCATGTGATGGAGCGGCAGAGTGTGGTGTCTACTGAAGACTTCATCTGGGCCTTTGGAGGCCAGTCATCTCCCCCGAGAGGACATCTGTGTTGACCATTTGACACAGGAGCCAACACCTTTCTGGCCCAAGAGGTCCCTGGCTTCTCTCCAAGGAGGTGTCTGAGGGTTATAACTCAGAGATCAGGAAAGAATGGAGACAGAGACCCAGGAGAGAGGCCCCCACTGAAGGTAAGAGCCTTTGTAAATGTGCCTTGTTACCTGAGTGGATGTGCAATAAGCATCTGTTGAATGAATGAGTCAAAGCAAATCAAAAAGGAAAAAGCTATTGCACATGAAGCTCGGGCATCACCACCAAGTGTCCTCCCACCGGTTCCTTCGCAGGCTCTCGTCTGAAACACTCTGGGGCCTGTGGGGACCTTGGAGTCCTCCTGAGAAGGTGAGCGGTGACTCTCTTCATGGGGTTGTGGCAGCTGTGAGTGGAGCTCCTGGACCTGGTTGATAGCAGAACCTGGACTAAAACCCGTATCCCGTGACCCCCAGCTCAACACGCTGTCCAATCTGTCAGGCTGTTGACCCAGCCAGGAAGTGTGCACCATCCGTGTGCACCCTGCTGCGGGCGAGCATGGGAGTGATTAACTCAGGTCCTGCCACTGACCTCAGTAAAGCCAGGGGCCTCCTTAAGAACTTGCATCCCAGAAGGAAGACTTGACCTTGATCCTGCTCTCCTCTTCTCCTTGGGCAAACCTTTTTACTCAGGGAGTTTACCTCTGCCTCCTTGTACAGTGAAGATGACGCCTAAGATCAGCAGATGAACGAATGGTGACTCCTCTGCACCTGTGCTGAGTGACAGACGAAGGGACAGGTGCCCAAGTTGCCACAATATTCCCTTACCTGCCGAGGAAGCACAGAGGGCTCTCCATTCTAGCCTAGAACCCAGGTGACGCTCCACACTGCATCAGCCTAGATTTTTTTCTGGGTTGTTTGAAGCAAAAGAAGTAGTGCATCCCCTTCCCTTTTTCCTTCCCTCTTCTCCCTTGAACAGTTACTGAGTATTTGCTGTGTATTGGGCACTGGTGATAGAGCAGTGAGGGGTTTCCCTGGCAGCTCAGACAGGAAGAACCTGCCTGCACTGTGGGAGACCTGGGTGTGGTCCCTGGGTCAGGAAAATCCCCTGGAGATGGGAATGGCAACCCACTTCAGTATTCTTGCCTGAAGAACCCCACGGCCAGAGAAGCCTGGCGAGCTACCGTCCATGGGGTCCCAGAGGGTTGGACATGACTAAGTAGCTAACACTTTCGCTACACTGTAGAGCAGAGAACAATGGCCCACACCCTCATGGGGCTCACATTCCAATGAGGGAGACAAGTCAACACATAGCAAGGTAGCCAGTGAGGAAACAAAGCATGGGGAGAGGGTTGGAAGGGGTTGTGGTTTTATTTAGGATGGTCAGTGAAGACCACCCCCCAGTCTCCTGGGGAGAAGTTGACCTTTGAGAATGGACTGGAAGGAGAGGGCAAGACATTTAGGTATTTGGAGGAGAGTCTTTCAGACTGAAGGAGTAGCTAGTGCACATGTCCTAGGGCAGGAGTGGCCCATTTGCTTGAGAAGAACAGGAGGGGCCACGAGGCTGAAGCCGAGAGTGTGTGAGGGGCCGAGACATCTATGAGACAGGTCTGGGGCCAGATCCTGAGATTATGAGGTCATTAGAAAGACGGGAAATCACTGGAGGATTATGAGCAGTAAATAGGTTGATGTGACTTTTGCTTATCTGCTGGTTAAGGAACAGGTCAGGGTGTGCAGAGGGCAGGTGGCAGCAGGTGGAGGAGCTGGCACATCTCAGCCATTAACCAAGGGGAGGCGACGAGACCACGGACAGGGCGGGCCAGTGAGGAGCGAGAAGTGGTGAATATATTTACAATATTTTTCAAAAATGGCACCAACACCCTTGGTGCTGGACTGGATGTGGGTTGTGAGCCAAGGAAAGGACCACTGCAGATGTTTGGAGTCTCTTTTTGGCTGAGTAGCTTGGAAGAGAATGTGCCCTGAACTGCGACAGGGAAGATGTGGGAAGGGCAGAGGGCGCGTGAGGGCACTCGTGTCAGGTGTATTAACCTTGAGTTAATGTGGAATAAGAATAAGAGCAGCCTGTGTGTACTGAGCTCTTCCTCGGCATCAGGCACTGGGCAGAGCATCTTACAGACAGCGTCCCGTTCAATCCTACAGCAGCGCTATTGTTGTCTCCATTTTAGATGTGAGAAAATGGGCAGTTGCGCCCATTCACAGCCTGACAAGACCTCCTGCAACAGCAGCAAAAGTAGATCTTTCCTGTTTAATTGTTCTGTCCTAACTGCACGGTCATGGCTCGTATTGGCTTGTCACACTCTTAGTGAAGAGATGAGTTTTCTCCTTGCTCCCACTCAACAGTGAGAGATTATTGGCTTTGTTCTGCTCCTGGAGCCCCGCTGATGCTCCACAGACACTTGAATGACTGGTGACTGAGCTTGTGGAACGTGTGGACACCGGCCACAGGCTGGGCTGCGCGCATTTCTTGCCTGCGAGTGGGGAGGCCGAAGAGCAGGGCACCGGGTGGGGTCCGTCCCTCTACTGGGCACATGACAGGTTCGGGGGCGAGTGAACTTGAAAACCAAGGGCACGGACGGTTCACGGTGAGCAACTGGGCTTCATAACTAGAAACATCGAAAATAGAAAATCTGAATCGGCACCTGAGGTGAGCAGCCTGGAGCAAAGTATGAGTTGTGGGGTAGGGGCGGGGGGAGGGGGGCAGTTCACGGCTCATCTGTGGGACTAGGGATGCTTTGCTGTTACCTAGCTGGTGGAGTCCCAAAGAGGCCAGCGGTGTGCACTGAACAGCAGAGAAGTGGGAAGAGCTCCAGGTGTCCCATTCAAAAAGTGTACTCATTACCTGTTGGCTGAGTAACTAATCACCCCAAACAGGGTGGCTCACGACCACCATGTTGATTTACGATGTCTTACAATCCAGGAGCGGCCGGTGACGTCTTGGAGGCTTGTCACTGCAGTCTGACTGTCAGAAGCCTGTGCCCATGGTTGGCTCTCGTTCAGGGGCAGAGAAGCAGGCTCACCTTTCTTTGGGAGGTGAATCCAAGAATATGCTGGCATGTTTTATAACCACACAGAGTCGTGTGACGTGGCCTGGGATCTCATCATTATACTATCCTCCTGATTATCCAGGACGCTTATCATCTATCCAGTGGAAAGTTTCTCGGTGCCTGCAATGGTTGGCAATTTGTGTCGGATGGGCAGGGGGGATGATGTGATGTGCAGACAAGTTGGCTACATAATTTCTGAGTCTAAATGCCATGTCAGTGTTACTACCAGGAAGCCCCAGGCCTAGAAACACTTTTTTTCTGGACTCAGGAGGGTATATATCAGAGCAGACTGTAAAGTAGTCTGTATCCACAGGGATACAAAATAGAGCTAGGAATGCAGAAAAAGGAAGGAGATTGAGCTTGAAATGAGAAAGTGGGCTTGACTTTGTTGTGTTTTTGACTTACAGCAGCAGAAAATTCCAAGTCTTTGAGAGACAGCAATATTCTGGACCACTTAATCAGCTGCCTCCATGACTGTTAAAACCAAGAGTGACACCAGTCCTTGCAAAATCAGATCACTCATGCTACTGACCCTAGTGTGAAGGCACTTGGGGTTCTGTGTGTGGAAATTGGACTGTAGATAATTATTTTGTTAGTGGGGAATTGGGAGTTTAGTGAATATAGTCACTAAATATAAGTGAATTAGTGAATTCAAATGTATTTCCAAGCGGAGTTTGAAAGCCTCCTGTAAGGACATTGATTGCACCATGGGATGTTTGCCTGATGCCAACTAATTAGAAAAGTCCATTCTGGGCTTGGCTTGAGTGAGCCCAGGGAAGCATAAAGTGTGTCACTATAGCTGGTACCCTGGAGTTCCTAGAATAACTCACCATCTCCTTACACTTGGTTGAGTTTATTCAACGCACAGACTTTCACTAAAGGCCACTGTGTCCCACCTTGTGAAGCAGTTGCCAACATGTTGTGGCACCAACAACTGGAGTTCTTATCTATGGAGGTTAAACAATTAAAGAGGAACCTCACTGTCACCAGAAGCAATTCCTTGGACCATTTGCCACTGTCTGCAAAGGAGTCCAGACACCACTGCTGCAGGGCCAACTGGCTAGCAAAGACTCACTGAGGCTGGGGGACTTGCCACTTTGGGGTCCAGCCTTATGACCGGCTTCTCAGTGTCTCAGGCTGGGCAGATTCCCATGAGGGCAGACCCCAGACCCACATCTCTTAGTGTGTGATGTTGTTCAGTTGCTAAATTGTGTCCAGCTCTTTGCAACCCCATGGACTGTAGCATGCCAGGCTACCCTGTTCTTCACTATCTCCTGGAGTTTGCTCAAACTCATGTTCATTGAGTCAGTGATGCTATCCCACCATCTCATCTTCTGTTTTCTGCTTCTCCTCCTGCCTTGTCTTTCCCACCATCAGAGTCTTTTCCAATGAGTCGGCTGTTCGCATCAGGTAGCCAAAATATTGGAGCTTTATCTTCAGCATCAGTTCTTCCAAGTCCTTCCAATAAATGTTTAGGGTTGATTTCCTTTAGGATTGTCTGGTTTGATCTTCCAAGGGACTCTCATGAGTCTTCTACAGCACCGCGATTTGAAGGCATCAATTCTAGGGTACTCAGCCTTCTTTATGGTCCACCTCTCACATCTGTACCTGAGTACAGGAAAAACCATAGCTTTGATATAGACCAGGGGAATGTAAGTTGGCAAACCTCACACATATTATACAAAAAAAAATTAATAAGTAAAAAAGCTTAAAAGGGAGAAAAAGAGAAAGTGAGCAAATAAATTTGAAAAACTGGGCTCAATAAAAAAGTTTATTTTTTGAAACAGGATTTCTCAGAGCCTTTAATATGCTACCATACCTAGTGAATGTCCAGAAGGACAGGCAGCATTTTCACAGCCTATGTGACCATCAGAACCATTTTCCCTGAGATCCCCTTGGATGACTTTGTTTTCCAGCAGCAACTTTGAAACACACAGGCCTAGACTAGTAATGCTTAGAGTGTGGCCCTTCGCCTGGTAGTCTCCAATGGGGTAAGTACGGAAATTGGGAATAATTCTTTAGAAAGTTTTCTGGCACTAGGACAGAGTAATTTTATGTCTGTTGAAACTACCAAAGTAGTGGGGCTTATATTTTGTATTTCTTTGGTTAATTTCATGTTCTGAGTCATTAAGTTTTAGTGTACTTCATAAAAAATATCCATCTGCAGCATACCCAAAGTGAAAAAAACAACAGTCCTTCTCCTCATCATTTGAGAGCATCCCCACCAACAACAAACCCCAAATTAGATTTTTCTAGCATGAGGCCATGAGCACAAAGGTTACCCCCAGGTGGATTCTAGACACCCTCCCAGCTTCCTCTAGCCCGCAGGTCAGGCAGCCCTGCCTGTTGTCACTTCATTGACCCATGATTTTATAGTTTGAGTGTGGAATCTCAGACCCTCGCCATGGTCCATCCACTGCTTGCTCATGGACGAGAAGCCCCAGGATGCTACCTTGTCAGGAGAGGGTTCTGGAGCAGAAATAAGGCAACAGCCATTACCCTGCCTGAGCCACGCCCCACGTTCAGCAGCTCCCATCCTTGGCCTGTTGCTGACAGCTCTTTGAAAACTTAAGAAAGTATAACTGGCTTTCAGGAATGGTGACTTCTCAACTGGGAGCTGGGAGCCGAGGCCTGGGAGGATTTAAGGAACTGGGTTTAAACAATCCTTGCCTTTGTTCTCCCTAATTGTGCTGGTCATGTGGGTTCCCCCCACCCCTTCACTCCTGCCAGCTTTCTGAAGTGTTCTCCAATAGAGGACTTCAGTGTTTTAAAATAGCAATGGTAATTGCCTTAACTGGAGTTCTTTAAAGGTAGATCCTTCTTGCCCACCTCCTTTGAAGATGTGAATCATGCTCTGATTTATTGCTCGATGCTCAGTCCACATGGTATTATTTCCTCTTTATATCTGTTAATGGGCATTGTAGGAGCAGAGGCAAAAAACTTCCAGAAGTCCCTATTTTTTTCAGCCTAGAATAATTACAAGTAATTTTTCTTTGTTTCCAGGAAATGGTAGATAATCAGTTTTATGTAAAGAAAAATATGCACATGGCATATGGCTGCACATTCCATCAGGGCCTTTCACAGAGAATTAGAACTCTAAACACCCCACGGGGCTCCCCAGAAGAAGTGATTTGCCTGTCATGTTTTTGGAGACCCAGTCCTGTTATTAAGGGACAGTAGTTGGCCCTGCATAGGTTTTATCCCAAACAGCTGCATTCTTTCAAATGGTTGTTTGGTCTGCTTGACACACTCCAGGGAAGCAGGCAAAACTTCGTGACCTTCCCTCTGTGTATGAGGAACATGAGGACGAGGAATCCACATGGAAGGATGCACACGGCTGGGTGGAGGGAGCTTGGGACAAGTTTTCATGAACCAGCCCTTGGAGCATCCAGACACCCTCCTCTGCTCCTTATGTTCTTTTGTATGTCAGAGGGGACAGAAACAGGCAAGCTCTGGTTCTTAGAGTTCTATTTTATGTTGAGTTTTAATCTCCCAATTGGTGTTGTGTGAAATTGCTGAGAAATGTATCCATCAAAGGTAATCTATAAAAGGGGAAATTGGTAAGCATTGAGTTTTGCATCTAAAATTCCTCTTGGAGTGTGATGAACAAAAGCAAGTAATTTGTATTCTGGAGTTCTTATTCACATATGCTTGTGTGTCATTTCTTTGCCTTTGTCCACATTTTAGAAAGACAGTAAAAATAAATGTTTCCTCTGTAGTCTTCTGTCATCTGTCTATTCATCCTGTACCTGTATCTTTATCTGTGTATCTGTCCAATACATTTATCTCACTATCTGTCTAGCTGTCTGTCCATAATTATCTGTCTACTGTTCAGTTCAGTTCAGTTCAGTCGCTCAGTTGTGTCTGACTCTGCGACCCCATGAATCACAGCACGCCAGGCCTCCCTGTCCATCACCAACTCCTGGAGTTCACTCAAATTCATGTCCACAGAGTCGGTGATGCCATCCAGCCATCTCATCCTCTCTCGTCCCCTTCTCCTCCAGCCCCCAATCCCTCCCAGAATCAGAGTCTTTTCCAGTGAGTCAACTCGTCACATGAGGTGGCCAAAGTATTGGAGTTTCAGCTTTAGCATCAGTCCCTCCAGTGAACACCCAGGACTGATCTCCTTTAGAATGGACTGGTTGGATCTCCTTGCAGTCCAAGGGACTCTCAAGAGTCTTCTCTAGCACCACGGTTCAAAAGCATCAATTCTTCGGCACTCAGCTTTCTTCACAGTCCAACTCTCACATCCATACATGACCACGGGAAAAACCATAGCCTTGAGTAGATGGACCTTGGTTGGCAAAGTAATGTCTCTGCTTTTTAATATGCCATCTAGGTTGGTCATAACTTTCCTTCCAAGGCATAAGCGTCTTTTAATCTCATGGCTGCAATCAGCATCCGCGGTGATTTTGGAGCCCAAAAAAATGAAGTCTGACACTGTCTCCACTGTTTCCCCATCTATCTCCCATGAAGTGATGGGACTAGATGCCATGATCTTAGTTTTCTGAATGTAGGGGAGGACAAATTCTCCTCTATCCTCTTTAGGTCTCCAGTTGGGTCTAAGAATTAAACAGACAAAAACAGATAACAGGGGAAAGGCATACACATTTTAGTAAATCGTTACACATTCATAGGAGCGTCCTCAAGAGAATGAGGAACTGAAGAAGCAACCAGAGTCTTTTTATACATTTTGGAAAGAAAAAATGCACTTGTGAAGAACGGATAGGACAGAGGCGTTTGGGCCAGAGTCAGTAAGTGGAAGGAGTGATGCGGAAGATGAGGGCTGGCTGAACAAGCTTTGCTTGTACACACTCAGGCATCTTTTCAATTCGTGCTGTCTGTCCATTTCCGCCCAAGCTGTCAATGCTTCTTCCAATATAATTCCCTTAAAAATGTTGTGGATGCCCTATGGATCCTGCTGGGGGCTCCCTCCATTAGGAAAAAAGCCTCACCTGCAAATAGTTCCAACGTATGCTTTGTGAGGACAGAGTTGTTGAAGTGCCCCGTCTATGGCATTAGTTGTTTGTATGGCAGCCCAAGCCGACTAAGATAGCCAAACACTTGGGTTCGCCCATAAAACAGATTTCCCTGACAGTGCCCTGTACTTAATTTTTCCTAGGAGCCCTTTAAGCTTAACATCATTTACTGTCTGGAGAAGGTGAGAATTTTCAAATCCAGAAAGTTCTGCCTCTCTTTTGGTCAACAGTTCTGCCTTAAGCTCATTTGTCTTGTCTTTTTACTAAAAGCAGCAAGAAATCAAATGGCCCCTTCAACACTCTGCCACCTTACCCCAGAGAATAAGGTATATTTTCTACCTTCCTTATTACTTTGGAAACAGTGCTGGTAAAATTGCTGTCTCTACTAACATAACACTTTCCAGTAAGATTTTTCTGCTTCCTTTAATCCCTGGCCATCCATGCCTGATGAGGAGAAGCTGGGACCCTGACTAGTAGGAGTGTAGGCACACCCACATTTGTGAGCGCGTCACACTGTTGTTTAGAGCCTGTGTCATTCTAGGTGCTGCTCCGTCTCTCTTTCAGAACCTTACGAGGTAGACTCACTGATGAGAACATGGAAAAGTCTTGTGAGTCTATCAAGTTCACATAGCTTGTGGCAGACCAAGATTTGAAAACAAGTCTTTTTCAGAGCCTGTGACATTTCTAGCATGTCAAAGAGCAGGTTGTCTAGGGGGCCCTCTGTGTTGGATGGATGGATGGATGGATAGGTTCCTCTAAGTTGGCTTTGCCACGGTCCCAGGTTTTGTAGTAGAAATAGCAGGGGATTCTGTTAGATGGGGATGGGTGGAATGCATGCTGCTGTCCTTGGTAGGTGCTTATGACTGAGGAGTTCAGCTCAACACCAATGACTGATTAAGGCTCTTTGGGTTGACCAGATGGACCCTGGGGGAGGCACACAGGGATCAACTCAGCTATCTCATTTCCATTCCCACCTGAACCCGAATCCAGTCACTCACAAAGAGCCTATGCCATCCCAGGGGCAGTGACTGCTGCTGCCAGAGCCACTGGCCCTCCATCCCAGGGTCCTTTGAGAGACCCATGGCCTGAACATCTTTGTGCACAGCAGCCAGAGGATGCTGGCACCGCCCTATCACACCCCCCACTGGAAGCTGTCCACCTTCCTGTCCACTGGAGGGAGTGGCACTTGCTCCCAGGCCCTGTCTCTGGGAGCAGCCTTGGCCAGAGAAAGGCTGGCTGAGTAGATTTTGTTCATCTGCTTCATCTGTTCCCATCAGCATGGAAGGAGTCACGACAGCCTGCTTGTGTGCAGCAAATTAATCAATGAGGCTTTTGCTGGTATTGGAAGAGGCATATGTGGGCTTTAGAGTTGACTGGCTCATGGCCAGCTATGTGGCTTTTGGCGGGTGACTTCATCTCTCTGAGTCTCTGTTCTCATCCACAGGTTGGGGTGCCGACCTCTTCAGAGTGTAGTGAGAGTTCAGTATAAAGCGCATGGTACAGTGTTGGACAAATGGGAGATGTTTAGAGATGTAAGTTTCCTTATTTAGTAATAAGGAAAGAGGTTTTCATTTGGGGAAAAGTGAGGTGTGTTTGTGTGGGAAAAAAGAAATTAGAGGGACTTCCTTGGTTGTCCAGTGTCTAAGACTCTGCGCTTCCAAGGCTGGGGGCCCTGGTTCCACTCCTGGTCAGGGAACTAGATCCCACGTGCTGCAACTAAGACCTGGTGGAGCCAAATAAATAGGTGTTTTTAAAAATTAGGCAGCTTATTAGCTTGACAGGGACAAAGATGTTGCAGGTCTCCAAACTTGTATGCTATACCAGTAAAGAACAAGGAGAGCCCCTTCTGTCTACCACCGGGGGTCCTCAGACCACGTTGCTTAGTCCAGGTTATGGACTGAATTTTGTGTTCCCCAAGATCTGCTGAGATCCTGACTCCCAGGGTGATGGGGCCTTTGGGAGGTGATGAGGTCTTGAGGTTGTAACTCCCTGATGACGTTGTTGTTGTTTAGTTGCTTGGTCATGTCCAACTTTTTTTGGCCCCGTGGACTGCATGCAGCATGCCAGGCTTTCCTGTCCTTCACTACCTCCCAGAGTTTGCTCAAATTCATGTCCATTGAGTGGGTGATGCCATCCAACCATCTCATCCTCTGCCACCCACTTCTCCTCCTGCCCTCAATATTTCCCAGCACCAGGGTGTTTTCCAATGAGTCGGCTCTTTGCATCAGGTGGCCAAAGTATTGGAGTTTTAGCTTCTGTATCAGTCCTTCCAATGAACATTCAGGGTGGATTTTCTTCAGGATGGACTGGTTTGTTATCCTTGAGGTCGGAGGAACTCTCAAGAGTCCTTAGCATTAGTGTCCCTCTGGGTGTTCACTGGAAGGACTGATGCTAAAGCTGAAACTGCAATACTTTGGCCACCTCATGCGACGAGTTGACTTGCTGGAAAAGACTCTGATGCTGGGAGGGATTAGAGGCAGGAGGAGAAGGGGACGACAGAGAATGAGATGGCTGTATAGTATCACTGACTCAATGCATATGAGTTTGAGTGAACTCTGGGAGTTGGTGATGGACAGGGAGGCCTGGCGTGCTGTGATTCATGGGGTCGCGGAGAGTCGGATGCGACTGAGCGACTGAACTGAACTGAACTGAAAGAGACCCCAGAGAGCTTTCTAGTCATTTTGTAATGTGAGAACACAGCAGGAAGGCTCCATCTGCAAACCAGGAAGTGGCCCTCACCAGGCACAGAATCTGCAGCCTTCGCCACTGGGAGAAATGAGTATCCACTGCTTAGGACACCCAGCCTGTGCTGTATTTGTTACAGCAGCCCTAGCTGACTGAGACAGCCCCACGGCTGATTTGAATGAACCCAGACACAGCATTCCTGTGGTGCGGAAGCAGGCACAGACTTGATTATTTATGATTATTTTTATTATTTGTCTCTGTGCCTCAGTTTTTTGGAAGGGGAAGGGTTTGACCGGTCCTCAGACAGACACAGAGGATGGTAGTTCATCGTATCTAGGGCCTGACTGCCTTCAAATGGCCTCTCAGTCTTGGCTTTGCCCCACATTGCTTATGTTTCTGTCACCCAGCACAGCACTGGCACATAATAAGTGTTCAGCAAACCCAGGCTGACTCTCCAGTAAGAATATTTCTCATTCTGCCTGACCTTTATTGCATGTCTCCACCATCCGAGGCTGCTGGAACTGAAGCAGGAACTCCAGTTTGCCAAGCTCTGCCTCCTTCAGTGGCTTTAGCAGAGCCTCTGTGTGTCCAGCCTCCCATGAGTCCTGGTTTGTATGTACTTTTTCAACCCTGAAAAAATGTGTGTTTGGGTACTTGATTGGACAGGGCTTACAGGTGAAAAGGTAGAAAAAGAACTGTCCCCATCGCCACCAAATCCTCATCTCTGATTCTATTGCAAATCCTCCTCAAAGACTGACCCAGCTCGCAGCCTTGACATGCGGTCCTGGGAAAGGAGTCACGTGGCTGTGGTTTGTGTCAAGTGTCCTGCTGAGACCCAGCAGGAGGACGAGTCATTAATTCTGTCTGACTCCAAGGACCTCTTTGCAATTCTTTGCAGTGCCCGCTCAGAGGTCCTCAGGGAAAAGAATGTTTTTAAATCAAGGACAAAAGCTTGGTGCAGGCAGCCCTCCTGGGGCTGGTGGCCAGCTCTCGATTGAGAAACTGAGTGTCCAGGGTCAGGCTTTCCACAGGAAGGGCCCTCCCGACATCCATCATGGACGTGGAGCCTGCTGGCCTGCACCAGTGGTTCTCCCTGCCCTGGAGCACTCTGTCTGGTGACTGACTGTAAGCCTGGTCACTGAGGGAGCTGTGGCTCTCCATCCCCGGACTGGTCACTGTTCTCGCCCTCCTCAGAGGATCAGGTCTGTGGCCCGAGACTCGTTTGATGGGGTCGCTGTCTGGTTGACCGACCAGGGGCATTGATTCCGCGCTGCCCTGTGAGCTCCCTGTTCACCCGCATGGGAGCTGCCCACGTGGCTCAGGGCTGGGGTCACTGGAGAGCCTGGTGGGTAGCTGTCCCCCAGTCATGTGAAATGCTGTGGCCGTGTTTCTTTCCTCTAAGAGTCTGTTGATAAGTGTCATTCTGGACATGGCTGCATCTCCGCGACAGTTTTGGGTTTTAATTTATTCATGTCTATGTTCTCAGAGCCCCATGGCACTACCAAAGGCTTTATGGCCTCTTAAAGTTTCAACGCATTTGCTTTATGGCCAGTGTTTGTTGAAGGGAAGTGGTGTTCGGGGAAATGATCAGTCTGCCTTCCGACTGGATGATGGATGAAGGATTAGACTTTCCTCCTTCATTTAGAGCTTGAACACTGCCTGGGCATATGCTGTCCAGTGCCGCTGGTTTTCCTGGGTTTTCATTGATTTGTGAGTACGTGCATAGGCCCGTGGGATCCACTCTGTGCCAGACTCGGCACTAGGTGTGTGCTAAGTACTTGTGACTCATCATACTGAATCTTGTGGGTTGTAGGTTCCTCTGAGTCCTGCTGCAGCACTCTGGGGATCTGGATGTAAGTCCCATATCCTCCAAGTGCCATGCAAACCCTCTCCAGCCTGGCCCACCCCCGGGGCGTGCTAGACTCAAGGCTGGGTGTGTTGATAGCGGTCTACTGAATAGCTTTTTTTTTTTTTTGGCATTTCTTTTCCATGGGGGCGGTCTTGGTCCCTGTCTCCTGTACAATGTCATGAACCTCCATCCATAGTTCATCAGGCACTTTATGAGATCTAGCCCCTTAAATCTATTTCTCACTTCCACTGTATAATCATAAGGGATTTGATTTAGGTCATACCTGATGATCTAGTGGTTTTCCCTACTTTCTTTAAGTCTGAATTTGGCAATAAGAAGTTCATGATCCGAGCCACAGTCAGCTCCAAGTCTTGTTTTTGCTGACTGTATAGAGCTTCTCCATCTTTGGTTGCAAAGAATATAATCAATCTGATTTCGGTGTTGACCATCTGGTGATGTCCATGTGTAGAGTCTTCTCTTGTGTTGTTGGAAGAGGGTGTTTGATATGACCAGTGAGTTCTGTTGGCAAAACTCTGTTAGCCTTTTCCCTGCTTCATTCCGTGCTCCACGGCCAAATTTGCTGTTACTCCTGGTGTTTCTTGACTTCCTACCTTTGCATTCCAGTCCCCTATAATGAAAAGGACATCTTTTTTGGGTGTTAGTTCTAAAAGATCTTGTAGGTCTTCATAGAACCATTCAACTTCAGCTTCTTCAGCATTACTGGTTGGGGCATAGGCTTGGATGACCATGATATTGAATGGTTTGCCTTGGAAACGAACAGAGGTCATTCTGTTGTTTTTGAGATTACATCCAAGTACTGCATTTCGGACTCTTGTTGACCATGATGGCTACTCCATTTCTTCTAAGGGATTCCTGCCCACAGTAGTAGAAATAATGGTCTTCTGAGTGAAATTCACCCATTCCAGTCCATTTTAGTTCCCTGATTCCTAGAATGTCGACGTTCACTCTTGCCATCTCCTATTTGACCACTTCCAATTTGCCTTGATTCATGGACCTAACATTCCAGGTTCCTATGCAATATTGCTTTTTACAGCATCGGACCTTGCTTCTATCACCAGTCCCATCCACAACTGGGTGTTGTTTTTGCTTTGGCTCCGTCTCTTCGTTCTTTCTGGAGTTATTTCTCCACTGATCTCCAGTAGCATATTAGGCACTTACTGACCTGGGGAGTTCCTCTTTCAGTATCCTATCATTTTGCCTTTTCATACTGTTCATGGGGTTCTCAAGGCAAGAATAATGAAGTGGTTTGCCATTTCCTTCCCCAGTGGACCGCATTCTGTCAGACCTCTCCACCATGACCCATCCGTCTTGGGAGGCCCCACACGGCATGGCTTAGTTTCACTGAGTTAGACAAGGCTGTGGTCCATGTGATCAGATTGGCTAGTTTTCTGTGGTTATGGTTTCAGTGTGGAAAATTCTGAAAGAGATGGGAATACCAGACCACCTGACCTCCCTCTTGAGAAACCTGTATGCAGGTCAGGAAGCAACAGTTAGAACTGGTCATGGAACAACAGACTGGTTCCAAATAGGAAAAGGAGTACACCAAGGCTGTATTTTGTCACCCTGCTTATTTAACTTATATACAGAGCACATCATGAGGAACGCTGGGCTGGAAGAAGCACAAGCTGGAATCAAGATTGCCGGGAGAAATATCAATAACCTCAGGTATGCAGATGACATCTCCCTTATGGCAGAAAGTGAAGAGGAACTAAAAAGCCTTTTGATGAAGGTGAAAGAGGAGAGTGAAAAAGTTGGCTTAAAGCTCAATATTCAGAAAACAAAGATCATGGCATCCGGTCCCATCACTTCATGGGAAATAGATGAGAAACAGTGTCAGACTTTATTTTTTGGGGCTCCAAAATCACTGTGGATGCTGACTGCAGCCATGAAATTAAAAGACGCTTACTCCTTGGAAGGAAAGTTATGATCAACCTAGACAGCATATTAAAAAACAGAGACATTACTTTGCCAACAAAGGTCCGTCTAATCAAGACTATGGTTTTTCCAGTGGTCATGTATGGATGTGAGAGTTGGACTGTGAAGAAAGCTGAGTGCCGAAGAATTGATGCTTTTGAACTGTGGTGTTGGAGAAGACTCTTGAGAGTCCCTTGGACTGCAAGGAGATCCAACCAGTCCGTCCTAAAGGAGATCAGTCCTGAATATTCATTGGAAGGACTGATGCTGAGGCTGAAACTCCAATACTTTGGCCACCTCATGCAAAGAGTTGACTCATTGGAAAAAACCCTGATGCTGGGAGGGATTGGGGGCTGGAGGAGCCAGGGACGACAGAGGATGAGATGGCTGGATGGCATCACCGACTCGATGGGACTGAGTTTGAGTGAACTCCGGGAGTTGGTGATGGACAGGGAGGCCTGGCATGCTGTGATTCATGGGGTTGCAAAGAGTTGGACATGACTGAGCGACTGAACTGAATTGAACTGAACTGAATTGAATAGCTGTGGTGAGGAGCCAGGTGTCATGGTCAGTGTTACCAGGTTAAGGGAGCGCAGGGACGTGCAGACGTGTCTGGGCCCCATCTAGCCTACTACACATCAAGGGAATGAGACAGTTGTAAGGAGCAGAAGCAACAAGGGAAGCAGGTACCACTCACAATGGTTGGGCGAGTGCGGGTCTCACTATGCAGGCCTGTCCCACTGAGCGGGGTTGGATTCAGCAGGGGCCTCTCTCCCTGCTGCTGCTGCTGCTAAGTCGCTTCAGTCGTGTCTGACTCTGTGTGACCCCATAGACGGCAGCCCACCAGGCTCCTCTGTCCCTGGGATTCTCCAGTCCAGAACACTGGAGTGGGTTGCCATTTCCTTCTCCAATGCATGAAAGTGAAAAGTGAAAGTAAAGTTGCGCAGTTGTGTCTGACTCTTAGCGACCCCATGGACTGCAGTCCACCAGGCTCCTCCATAATGGGATTCTCCAGGCAAGAGTACTGGAGTGGGGTGCCATTGCCTTCTCCATCTCTCCCTGCAGCCACAACCTTGAAACAGGATTTTCTTACCTTCTACCCTGGTGCCTTGTGCAGGAGAGCCAGGTACAGCAGTGGGGAGGAGAGACGAGCATGGTGGGTGGACTTGGCCAGCGACCCAGTCCCACCAGAACCAGAAGAGAAGTGAAGGGCCCTGAGCTGTCCGGATGAGCAATGACCCCACCTCCCGTCTGCATGAAGCCAGGAGAGGATTCCTCATCCCCTCCCCGCTAGCAGGGAGGTGGACAGCGACCACTGGTATCCAAAGAAAGTCATGGGCTGGATGGACCCTCTCATCCTTGTGACAACAGTACCCAGTTGGGATTGAGGGACATTCTGGCTCCTGGGAGGGTCCCCCCCCCAGGGGGCAGATGTCCTGGCTTTGGAATGACCTGACCCTCTAACATCTTCCTTGACATAAAGTCCCAAAGATATTCTTTGGATATCAGTTGTCAGTGGCAAAAATTCCTGGGTCAAATTGGAGGATTTCACAGTCTCATCTACCTAACTTCGGTTTTATAAGTTTGCCCTCCAAAGGAAAGTTGGTGGAGCAAGAAGGTGGGTGGAAATGCTGCTCCATTGGCTTTAGATTCCATCAGAGACAGCAGAGTCAATCGAAATTTTGCCAAGCATGGTGTGCCTCAATTAGAATTGTATGAAGATGCAAGGAACAGAAAGCCAGCTTGAACACATATGGGTTTATTTTTCTCACATAAGCAAATGTTCAGAGGTAGGGCTTGCTGTCCCTGGCTCCCTTCATCCATGACGCTAACGCAAGCTCCTCCTTTGCCTCATGGTTGCAAGATAGATGATATGGCTCCAGACACTGCGTCTGAATTCAAGGGGGAAAGAAGGGAATCGAGGAGTCGAAACAGCCTTTTCTATCACTTTAGTAGGAAAAGTAAAGTTATCCCAGAGCTGTTCTTAATCTACTTCCATTTGGGTCCAGAGTGGATCACAAGGCCACCCTTGGTTGCAAGAGAAGTTGGGAAGCTGGGGAACAGGATGGTCGCCATGGTCTGGTCTGGGCACATGGCCACCACAGATAAGAGGAAGAAGTGGGGAGGGAGGGTGTGGAGGCTGCAACAGGTGCTTTGACTGAACTCACTTTTGAGCCACATCTTGAAGCAGAGGGCCACAAATCCAGATTCACTGAGGATCCCGTCTTGAGCAAACAGGGTCTTTTCACCTGCTGTCTTATGTAGAAAAATTGTTTCTACAAGTGACATTATTAACTTCCTGGCCGAGCAGCCCTGTGGGTTGACCTTCACTTGCCAGTTGAAAGGAAATTGCTGATTCCTGCACATTTACCAGCTGTTCTGTTCAAAAGGGTTGCCTATTTGGAAAGAAAATGAAGCAGATGGGTCTGAGGTTTCAGGATGAAGTTGAAGGTTGGAAGGAGGGACATCTTTCTTGAACAACAAAAATCTCCAGTCTCAGTGAAACGCTGGTTTGTGACAAGATCTTCGCGAGCCAGGGCCAAGTGGTGGTTGCCCATGGAAACTAAGGGACCTTTTTTCCTGATTGGGTAGCTGGTCTCGAAGAGGATTATGGCAGCCTGGCCACCGTGTTTATTTTTTTCAATTCTTTTTTTAATGGAAGTATAGTTGATTTACAATGTTGTGTTAGTTTCTGATGTACAACAAAGAATGATTCATATCCATATGTGTCTTTCCTGGTGGCTCAGATGGTAAAGAATCTGCCTGAAATGCAGGAGACCCGGGTTTTATCCCTGGAGAAGGTAATGGCTACCCACTCCAGTATTCTTGCCTGGAGAATTCCATGGACAGAGGAACCTCGCAAGCTTATAGTCCATGTGGTCACAAAGAGTCAGATATGACTGAGTGACTAACACTTTCATAAATATATTTCATATTATTTTTCATTAGGAGTTTATTACAAGACATTGAATGTAGGTCCCTGTGCTATACAATAGGACCTTGTTCTTCTGGCCGCAAATGGTTTCATGGAGGTTTTTTCGTAAAATTACATACATGGAGAGAAAACACAGGATAGGGGATAAGAGCCCATGGCAGATGGAGTGTTGGTTTTCTCTCAGAAAGAGACTTCAGGAACCCCCAGCAAAGCTCTGCTAATTATTATTTAAGGATCCAAAGAGAGACCTCTTTCCTTTAACACTAATGAGAGATCTGATATGAAGTGAGTGTGGCTCCTGATATTTCTAATTCTCAAAAATGTTCAGAGAGTTTTCAACCCAAGGTAAGGTTAGGTGCTAACTTATGAGAGGTAGAGTTCTTAGTTGAGCCACATGGTTCTTACAAATGAAACTTATGCTTATTTAAATAACATATGTTTATTCATTTGTTTTTACAGAAAGAACTCTGGACTGGCTCACAGATTTCCTGATTCCGCTTTCCTGGCTGGAGAGGAGCATTCTCTCTGACCCCTCTGGCCACAGTGGGCACTGCAGTGTCCAGCGGGGACAGTGTTCAGGGGGCTCCCTGCCAAATTCTGCTCCTTTCTGTGATAGAAAAGACACTGACTGCTCGGTGCTGATTGGATGGTGATTTTGGGGTCTTTTGGATTTCATCCTCCTGTCTTTTTTTATAAGTGTATTTTGCTAGTATGCTTTTTATTGTAAAAACCACATAACAAAATTTGCCGTTTCACAAAAAGCAGAGACATTACTTTGCAAACAAAGGTCCATCTAGTCAAGGCTATGGTTTTTCCCGTGGTCATGTATGGATGTGAGAGTTGGACTATGAAGAAGGCTGATCACCGAAGAATTGATGCTTTTGAACTGTGGTGCTGGAGAAGACTCTTGAGAGTCCCTTGGACTGCAAGGAGATCCAACCAGTCCATCCTAAAGGAAAACAGTCCTGGGTGTTCATTGGAAGGACTGATGCTGAGGCTGAAACTCCAATACTTTGGTCACCTCATGAGACGAGTTGACTCACTGGAAAAGACTCTGATGCTGGGAGGGATTGGGGGCAGGAGGAGAAGGGGACGACGGAGAATGAGATGGCTGGATGGCATCACTGACTTGATGGACATGAGTTTGAGTGAACTCCGGGAGCTGGTGATGGACAGGGAGGCCTGGCGTGCTGTGATTCATGGGGTTGCAAAGAGTCGGACACGACTGAGGGACTGAAGTGAACTGAACTTCTTTACTGTTTTCACCTGTACAGTTTATAGTAATATTGAGTATATTCCCCTTGATTGTGAAGCAGAGCTTCAGAACTTTTCATCGTGTTGAACTGAAACTCTGTATCCGTTAGCTTGCAACCCTCTCTGACTTTCTCTAGCATCGTCATTCAGTGGGGAATGTTTAAGCCTGTCTGGCTGACCACAGCTGAGGACCTGGGGCTTCAGTGGAGAGCTGGCAACTTGCAGCCCGTGAGGCCCCTTCTCCACTAGGGGAGATGGAGCTGAAGAAGGTAAAGCTGTTCCCCAACGCGGGGCTTACAGATCCACATGGAAGGGGCGGTGGTGCAGCGGGGAGCCTGTGAGGTGGCTGTGGGCGAATGAGCCGGGCTCCCTCTCGAGGACCCTGCTTCCTGGAGGGGCCGGGGGCCTAATTGCATGAGGTGTTTGCCATGGAAAGAGAAGCTGGTCAGGCCAGTGAGTCGGTTCAAGGCAGTGGAGCTGAACTGAACCTGTGTCTCTCGTGTCAAATTTGCCTTATGTTGGTACATGGAGGAGACTGTTTTCCTGCTGGTTAATGTGAACTACAGTAATACTTAATACTTGCTTTCTTTGACAGAATCGTCCCCAAGTGACGGGAGCAGTCCCCGGTGCTCGCTGCAGCTCAGCCAGGCCCCTCATCTGCTGGGAGGAGGCCGGTTCTGTGCATACAAGCTCCTATCTTCTCCCCAGTATCCCTAGCCACAGGGTTGGACGTCTGGGTGTAGATGTGTGTGTGAAGATACAGTCTGCTTACATGTAAAATATGCGTCTGTTTATAAAATGGACAAACCAGAGACTGCAGGGGTGCAGGACAGGAGACGCTGCCTGCAGGCCTGGGTGAGAGGAGTCCATGGGAGGACCCCAAGGGTCAAGTGATGGGGCGCTGACAGCCTTCTTTCTAGATCATGAGACCCTTAACATCCTACCTACATGACCCCAAGCCCGATTTGAGGGCCCCATCCTAGGGCCTGTCCTCCTGAGAGACGACTAGGGCTGGCACGCCCACGTGTGTGTGCAAGGCCCCCTGAGCCGTGGGAAGGTGTGAGGGAAGGGGCCAGAGGGGTGTGAGGGGCGGGCTGCCTTGTGCAGCCGTGCTCAGTGTGGGACTCTAGTTGTTGTTCAGTCACCAAGTCACGTCTGACTCTGCGACCCCGTGGACTGTCTCCTGCCAGGCTCTTCTGAATGGGATTGTCCAGGCCAGAATACTGGAGTGGCTTGCCATTTCCTTTTCCAGGGGATCTTCCCGACCCAGGGATCAGACCTGCATTTCCTGTATTGGCAGGAGGGTTCTTTACCAGGGGAGTCGTGGAACTCCAAGGAGCCCGAGTTCTACCTTAGAAATTGGCCTCTGTGTCCATGTGAGGAAGTGCTTCTCCAAGAAAAGGATGGCACATGTTCTATTTAAGAATTTGTTGGCTCAATTTATTATTTTAAAATGCACGTCCACATAGAATGTAGGCCTCTGTCTGTGACCTTGTGCCAGAGCCCACACATGTTAAGGGCAATCTATTAAATTCCCCTTGTGTATTTACCTTTGAAATCATGAAAATGTTTTACATAATGATGACATGAATTTGTATTTTAAGGTGTGCTTCCTAAACGTTGAAAGCAAAGAGAAGCAACTGGGCAGAACTGGGTCTTGGACCAGTGGTGTAACTGTCCCCAAAGGCACTGTTTTAGGTGACTAAAAAATGCAGTCGTTTGACACTACACCCCTGCTTGGGCTGTATTCTGAGGATAAAAAGAACTGCGAAACATTTTAAGAACTGTGTCCAGTGACTCTGTGGTTTGTGGTGGTATTAGGCATTTTCATTTTGAAATGATTGTGTGTACATTGTGGAATAAAGCACAGGAGTGCTCGGTTTGCCTCCCAGAAGCTCCAACCCCATCCTTGTGCTGCCTTTGTAGACAAGCCAATGAGTCTCATGTGCCGGGACCCAGGTTCTCCCGATGAGAGCAGGGCCGGCAGACCCCTTGGCTGAGGTTGTCCCAGTGCCGTCCCCGGGGCCGTCGTGAAGGCGAATGACTTAGTTCTCATGACAGGCGTTTAGTCGTGTTGGCATCCCTGTTCTCTGGCCGCCTGTACTAGGACTGGTAGCCACATTAGGGCTCCTGGGTAAATGTTTGCTGTTTGAGTAAATACATCCTTTCCTGCTGCCCAACTTCAAATGAAAACACTTCAGAAATAATGTCTGAAAAGCACCGTCCTTGCTGGGTGTTTACATCTGGGTCCAATCAGGAGGCAGAAACCGTACAATAATTTGAACAAGGGACATTCACTATAAAAAATTATGAAACAATGGTACGAAAGTGGCTATAAAGTTGGAAAAAGAACTTGGGTGCCCTAGGTCAGGAAGACACCCAAGAAAAGGCAGACTTGAAAGGGGGTTCACCATGGATGAAGCACGTATGGTGTGGGGTGGCGGGGGGCAGTCACTGGCTGGGACAGAAGTCTATTGGTGGCCTCGGTCAGAGCTGACCTGTATCCCCCGGCAGCAGGAACGTGTGTCCCAAAACACAGGCAAACAGGGCTTGTAGGTGGGCACACTGCGGTCAAGGCGCTGCTGCCTGCATGAGGCTGGCAGCACAACGGTGTCCCCACTGGGGGTCTGCAGCTGGGCAGTCGCCAGCCTGGGCCAAGGCTCTGATGCTGCCTGTGTGCTAGGGCGGAGCGCCACCGTGCATTCACACACAGACACACACGCATGCACACAACTGATAAGGCAACAGGGATGAAAAAGAGGGAGCCCCTCTCCCTGAAACGAGGGGAAAGGACATGGCCTTTTCCTGCACAGGTCCTCTCTTGCCCTCTACTGACAGAAGTTTAGCATTGCGCCTATGGTCAAGGAGAGCCAGTGAGTGCCCTCAGCCCCTTATCACAGAGCAGGTGCTGCAGGCGAATTTGGATCCCATAGGCAATAAACTGATAACTGGCTCGCTGGGTGAAAATCTGCAAGATAGAATTGTATGAAGTTATTGAAAATTCTGTTTTATAAAACTATTTCATGCCCTGAGAAAATCCTCATGATATGCTGTGAAAAAACAGATTACAAAAACAATCAATACACTGTAATCCAAATTAAAAAAAAACAAAAAAGAGCTAAGATCTTTGCTTATAAGATTCCTGAATGTCTTCTCCTCTCCCACTGCCTGTCAACCCCATAGTTTGGTGAGAGGGAGAAAGTGAGTCAAAGTTCGGGCAGTGACAGTCCCCTTGTGTGTTAGAGAAGTGATGATTTTAATTCCCTTCCTGTCATCTGCCTCACCCCTTGCCCAGGAGCAGCTGGGGGAATGTGCAGGGAAAGCGTTATGTTACTCAGATGCTCGGCCACTTTTCCGCTCCTTTTTTGCTTTCAGAATCCCCTCAGTGATGTTGGACTGGCCCTCCTCAGGCCGGGAGAACTGGAAAGGATTGGACCCCGGCTTCAGGAAAGGGTGTGAGAAAAGATGGTTGCCTTTATCCCTCAGACCATCAGCATCAGTGGTCACGTGAAGAAAGCTGGTCGTGGCTGACAGTGCGAGGTAAGCCAGGCTTAATGGCTTTTATTGATGCAGGGTTCCTCAGGGTCCCTGTGTGCCCTGGACTCTCTAGCTGGTCAACAGCAAGTCCCAGTTTTTATTTTAACTCGTGTGTGTGTGTTTCGTGGAACAGTTTGGAAATGTTGCTATGGAAGCATATGAAAGATGTCTACAAACATTTTTAAAGCTATAATACCAAAACACCTTTGACCTCATAGCATATCTTCTTATACTAGTGACTGACTTTTGTTACAAATAAAAGTCTGTCCTCATAAGAATATCACTGCCTCTGTATACATATACACACATATACATGCACATGATGTACACACATAAATACACATGATATACATACACACACCTACACATACATGGGCACACACACACAGGTTACACATGTATAAACACAATTCAGTTCAGTTCAGTTCAGTTCAGTCACTCAGTCGTGTCTGACTCTCCACGACCCCATGAATCACAGCACGCCAGGCCTCCCTGTCCATCACCAACTCCCGGAGTACACTCAAACTCATGTCCACAGAGTCGGTGATGCCATCCAGCCATCTCATTCTCTGTCGTCCCCTTCTCCTCCCGCCCCCAACCTTTCCCAGCATCAGAGTCTTTTTCAGTGAGTCAACTCGTCGCATGAGGTGGCCAAAGTATTGCAGTTTCAGCTTTAGCATCAGTCCCTCCAATGAACATCCAGGATTGATCTCCTCTAGAATGGACTGGTTGGATCTCCTTGCAGTATAAGGGACTCTCAAGAGTCTTCTCCAACACCACAGTTCAAAAGCATCAATTCTTTGGCGATCAGCTTTCTTCACAGTCCAACTCTCACAACCATACATGACCACGGGAAAAACCATTGCCTTGACTAGACGGACCTTTGTTGGCAAAGTAATGTCTCTGCTTTTTAATATACTATCAAGGTTGGTCATAACTTTCCTTCCAAGGAGCAAGCGTCTTTTAATTTCATGGCTGCAATCAGCATCTGCAGTGATTTTGGAGCCCCCAAAAATAAAGTCTGACACTGTTTCCACTGTTTTTCCATCTATTTCCCATGAAGTGATGGGACCAGATGCCATGATCTTTGTTTTCTGAATGTTGAGCTTCAAGCCAACCTTTTCACTCTCCTCTTTCACTTTCATCAAGAGGCTTTTGAGTTCCTCTTCACTTTCTGCCATAAGGGTAGTGTCATCTGCATATCTGAGGTTATTGATATTTCTGCCAGCAATCTTGATTCCAGCTTGTGCTTCTTCCAGCCCAGCGTTCCTCATGATGTACTCTGCATAGAAGTTAAATAAGCAAGGTGACAATATACAACCTTGACGTACACCTTTTCCTATTTAGAACCAGTCTGTTGTTCCATGTACAGTTCTGACTGTTGCTTCCTGACCTGCATACAGGTTTCTCAAGAGGCAGGTCAGGTGGTCTGGGATTCCCATCTCTTTCAGAATGTTCCACAGTTGATTGTGATCGACACAGTCAAAGGCTTTGGCATAGTCAATGAAGCAGAAATAGATGTTTTTCTGAAACTCTCTTGCTTTCTCCATGATCCAGCGGATGTTGGCAATTTGATCTCTGGTTCCTCTGCCTTTTCTAAAACCTGCTTGAACATCTGGGAGTTCACGGTTTACATACTGCTGAAGTCTGGCTTGGAGAATAAATACAATACTTGCACATAATATAAAACACACATACACCTGTGCCTATATATGCATATACATACAGACATACACATATAGATACATACACACACATGTACACACATGATATGCACACATACACACATTTACCCTTACACACCTACGCTGTACATACATATGCCATCTAGATTTGTCATAGCTTTTTTTCCAAGCAGCAAGTGTCTTTTAATTTCATGGCTGCAGTCACCATCTGCAGTGATTTTGAAGCCCAAGAAAATACTGTCACTATTTCTATTGTCTCCCAATCTATTTCCCATGAAGTGATGGGACAAAATGCCATGATCTTAGTTTTCTGAATGTTGAGCTTCAAGCCAACCTTTTCACTCTCCTATTTCACTTTCATCAAGAGGTTTTTTAGTTCCTCTTCACTTGCTGCCATAAGGATGGTGTCATCTGCATATCTGAGGTTGTTATTTCTCCCAGCAATCTTGATTCCAGCTTGTGAGTTATCCAGCCCAGCGTTCATCATGATGTACTCTGAATATAAGTTAAATAAGCAGGGTGACAATATACAGCCTTGACGTACTCCTTTCCCAATTTGGAATCAGTCCATTGTTCCATGTCTCATTCTGTCTGTTGCTTCTTGACCTGCATACAGATTTCTCAGGAGGCAGGTTAGGTGGTCTGGTATTCCCAGTTCTTGGAGAATTTTCCACAGGTTGTTGTGATCCACACAGTCAAAAATTGTTAGTGTAGTCAATGAAGCAGAATAGATATTTTTCTGGAACTCTCTTGCTTTTTCTATGATCCAATGGATGTTGGCAATGTATACACAATTATGCAAATAATATACACACACAAACATATGATTGCATGCAATATATATTTACAGACATATAGATACATATACATACATACATGTAATGCACATACCTACACACATACACCACACATAATATACACGTAATACATACGCATATGTATACATGTGCCTGCATACACACACACACAGAGACACATATCTACACATTGACAAAGATCGAGGTTTCTGTGCCACGGAGACAGTGGTTCTCTTCTCATAGGGATGAAATTATGGGCAATTGATCCCATCTGTGTGCTTTTGTGTAATCTCCAACATTCCTGTGGTTGGTTGTTGGTTTTGTACAAAGGCAGAAACACCCGTGAACTGCCTTCTATTGCGTTTTCACTGTAGCGTTGCAGTCACTTGGAAGGCACACGCCCCATCAAGGTGACTGACTGCCCAGAGGCTGTCTCTGCCGTCACATCTATTGAGGCAGCCACATTGCAGATGTCAGCGGGGAAGGTTCTCTGACCTGCTAATGGGCTGCGTCCGAATCGGCAGGGTCTGCCTGCCTTTTCAGGGTCACACTTGTGTTTTCTCAGCTGCTGGAGCCTGACCCTCTCTGACAATTATTACTTCATGTCAGAAGGCTGCCGGGCAAGCTGTCTGGAGCTGCTGGGAGAGACCGAGCTGCCCCCATCAAACTCTGGGCGGTGAGGCTCTGGCGGAGGGTTAAAGGTTCCAGAGTTTTCTGTGGAAAGACATCTCGGCTGGTTCCTGTGCCCCACTCCCTCCTGGGGTCCCTCATACCCCTCACCAGCCTGCAGCTAGAGCAGAGGCCTCGGACGGTGGCGCCATCGTGGGGCCGGGTCTGTGTCGTGACAGAGACAAGAGAGATGGCCCTGGGCTGCCCAGGGACCATCTTCAGGCGGATGATCTGAGTCTCCTGGGATTTCTCCCAGGAGGAAGTGCAGAAAGCCTCTCTCTCCCTATAATAACGATGACCACCCACTTGGACTCCAGGTTTCCTCCAGGCAGGAGGGAGGGAGGGGGCCAGTGTTTGCTGCCTCCATCGCTTCACCAGCTCTTATTTACAGATGCCGACTGGGGCCTTCCTGGAAGAGGAATTCATCTGAGAGGAAAGCGAGGGTCCCTGAGAAAGATGGGGGGTGGCAGCCGCCAGGTCCTCCCACCTTTGTGTGTCCCAGCAGAAGGTCCCAAGATGGCAGGAACCAGCCTGGCTCAGGCAGAAGCTGGTGGATCTTTAGAGTCTGACTCCCAAGCTCGAGAGCACCGGTGACACGTAGCTCCAGCTTGTGACTTCTCCCACCTCACTCTCTGGGTACCCGGGCGTGGCCTGGGGAAATGCCCCTGCTTCTTGGCAGCACTGACAGTGCCCTCTGTTTACATGGATGACTCTAGAATGAAGACTGCTAGTCACCATCACAATGGCTAATGCTTTTGGAAGACAAAAAGTGCTTGCGATGGATTCTTTCATTTAAAGTAGTCTTTCAACACATCCGTTAACACATCCTGTGTGCCGGCAAGGTTCTAGGCACTGAAACCAGTGGTAGATGAAAGAGACAAAATCTCGCGAAGGAATAACACGTGTCCTGTACACAGGATGGAACAATATTCAGCCTTAGAGCGAGGGGACACAGATGTGCTACAACACATCAACATATGAACGTATGTGCTACGACATAGATGAACATTGAGGGTGTTGTGAAGGAAATAAGCCAGAAACGAAAGGACAAATACTGTGTGGTTCCACTTACCTGGAGCAGTCAGGTGCTAGGGATAGGAGCAGAACAGTGGTTGCCAGGGGCGGATGGGAGAGGGGAGGATGTGGCATTGTTGTTTAATGGTGTTGATTTGAAACAAATAGATGGCTAGATATTTCTCTCGCAAAGAGGTTTATTCAGAATCAGCAGAGAATTGCAACTTGACAATGGTGGGCACATCTAAGTCCCTGCCTAGCAAGGGAAGGAGGAGCCTTTTACAGGGGGATCACTGGGGCTTTAAGAATGTGGATGCACAACACCTCTTCCCTGGGTTTTTGCAGAAAGCTCCTCAGGTAATTCTCTTGGGCAGCTGGAGCTGAGAATCCCTGTTTCACAATCTTGAGTGCACCTTTAATCAACTGGGGAACTTTAAAAATAATACCGATGTCTGTGTCCCATCCCGAAGTTTTGATGTTGTCTGAGTGCCCTTGAGCTATGGGGCTTCTGAAAGCTCCCAGGATGGCCCACTTTGCATCCTTGGCCATGAGCCGGACTGGCAGCTCTGCATCTCTCTGCCGAGGCCCAAGCCTCCATCAAGCACAGTGCCTGGGACTTATGATACTCTCAGGGGTCCACACCATTTAGTTTTCATTTCTTTAAAAATCAGAAGCAAAACAAACAAACAAACAAATGAACGTTTATGTTGAAGAAAGTGTTGTCATATGTACTGTTAATATATTCACCTTTGTACCAACACTGCTATAATGTGGAATTTGTAAGACTTGTTTGTGCAGGAGGAGCCCACATAGGTCATGGTGCTGTCCTAATGTCTGCTTTGATCTCAGTGGTCCCCCAAGGTCCCATCCAGAGCTTTGAACCCAGTGGGCGCTGAATGAATGAGGGAGGAGACTCAAAGGATTAAACAGCCACAAGGAAAAAAATTGTGTTATTAGGGGGATGGAAGAACGTGGAACATTCCATGGAACTCGTCCATGGAATGAACTTGGCAGAGCTTGAAAGATGTGGAGAGATCAGTCTGGGAAGAAAAAATGAGGAGAGTGGATGTCTGCCCCCACCAGGCACCCCGTGCTTTTTTAGGGGAAGTGACACCACGCCTTTAATACCCCAGGGCTTCCCTGGTGGCTCAAGTAGTAAAGAATCCACCTGCAATGCAGGAGATCTGGGTTTGATCCCTGGGTCAGGAAGATCCCCTGGAGAAGGAAAGAGCAACCCACTCCAGTATTCTTGCCTGGAGGATTCCATGGACAGAGGAGCCTGGCGGGCTTTAGTCCATGGAGTCACAAAAAGTCAGAGATGACTAACACACACACAAGCAAACTGAGGCTCCATTTTCACTCCTTGTAGAAAGAACCCAGCCCCCCTGCTCAGCCCAAAAGCCACTTTCGCCTGGAATCACTGGGGTTGTCTCATCTGTGTTCTGCTGCCTCTGGACACTGAGCCATTAGCCGGGAATGCTGCCTACTTTCTGCATCGCCTGCAGCACATCAGCCCAGGCCTCTTCCTGACAACTTGGGACAGCAGAGATGAGTTCATGACACAGCTGACAGGTGACCACTGAACTTGTGCCTGTGTCTGTCCCAAGGGACCCCTGGGCTTTCCATGAACCTCCTCACCAGCCATCTTCTTCTTGTGGTGCTGCCCAGCCCCTCTGTTCTTCCCAGGGCTCCCCCTGCCCCTCTAGCTCTCCAAGGAAATTCCAGTTACAGGGCTTAAATCACTGTTGCTTTTTTATGCTGAGCTTTGAACCCTTTTGAGGGAAGGGGCAGGCATCTCTTTTGAACCCCAAAGACCCAAGAAAGCGCAATCGGGGCTTCTGCACCTGCCCCGGCACTCCATTTTGTCTTGGACCAGAAACAGAGTTTCTTCAGCAGGGACTCCATCCTGGGACAGACACTGACGTCCAGGAAGGGCTGGTAGGTGGACCCCGCAGGTCACAGCTTCCTCTCCAAGTTTTGCAATGCCTTGGCATGGTTGCCCAGGTCACTGGGTGGGCGGGGTTTCCTGTCTTGGCTCTTGCTGAGTGTGCTTTCTCACTGATTCTTTGGGGGCGGGTTCTTCCACGGAAAATTTCTGTGCAGAGTTCATCTTTCATTCCAGATCCAGCTGGCAAATCTGGACAGGGAAGCTTTCTCTAGTCCTTTATGGCTCTTCCTTCTCCAGTTGGGGTCATATCTGGTTTGGAAAACTGAGATCCCCAAGGAGACCATCGCTAGGTCTCTGTCCATGTCAGGATCCTCCCAGTTCCGGCTGAAGTTTGAGGGTGGGGCTGGGCCTCAGGGACTCCCAGTGATTCTGAGTCAGAGAGGACAGCAGGGAGCCTGGCTTCCTGCAGGGTGTTGACCACACGTGCACACATGCACGTGTGTGTGCTAACACAAGCACATGCAATCATGCGCACATGTGCACACCTGTGTACACACTCATGAGCACACCCTTAGCTGGCCCTGCACACTCACAGCCGTACATCTAGATGGGGTGCCCTGGGATCTGTGCACACAGCAGTCCTCAGCTTCAGAAACAGCGGTTCTTGGAGTGTGTTCTATCCTAACTTGTAGGCAGCAGAGGAAAATGGCTACAGAAGAGTCTAGCCCCCAAGCTGCTTTTGTGGGCAGGCAGACAGGCTTTTGGGGGAAGAGAAAAGTATGAGGTCTGAAGGGTTTGGGGAAACAGAAGGACCTAAATTGGGTCTTCACAGATGGGTAGGATTTGGATAAACAGAAGTGTGTGGGGGCATTTAATACAGAGGAGGGTAATGTAAATAAAGGTTGGTGTGGGAGTTAGGAGCTTGGGTAAGAGCAGGCTGGTGGGACTGGAGTGGAGGTGGATGAACAGACACCGTGGGTCAGAGGAAAGGGGACTTGGAAGTTTGTACAATGCGAGGGGCACTAGGAACCACTCAAAAAGAACAAGAAGAGGAATGGATGCGACATGTACTTACTATTCACCAGATTCTAAACCAGATGCTTTACATTTATTTAGTCTTTACTATAATCCTCTAAGGTTCAGTTCAGTTCAGTCGCTCAGTCGTGTCCGACTCTCCGTGACCCCATGAATCACAGCACGCCAGGCCTCCCTGTCCATCACCAACTCCCGGAGTTCACCCAAACTCATGTCCACAGAGTCGGTGATGCCATCCAGCCATCTCATTCTCTGTCGTCCCCTTCTCCTCCCGCCCCCAACCTTTCCCAGCATCAGTCTTTTCCAGTGAGTCAACTCGTCGCATGAGGTGGCCAAAGTATTGCAGTTTCAGCTTTAGCATCAGTCCTTCCAATGAACACCCAGGATCGATCTCCCTCAGAATGGACTGGTTGGATCTCCTTGCAGTCCAAGGCACTCTCAAGAGTCTTCTCCAGCACCACAGTTCAAAAGCATCAATTCTTCGGCAATCAGCTTTCTTCACAGTCCAACTCTCACATCCATACATGACCACGGGAAAAACCATAGCCTTGACTAGATGGACCTTTGTTGGCAAAGTAATGTCTCTGCTTTTTAATATACTATCTAGGTTGGTCATAACTTTCCTTCCAAGGTGTAAGCGTCTTTTAATTTCATGGCTGCAATCAGCATCCGCAGTGATTTTGGAGCCCAAAAAAATAAAGTCTGACACTGTTTCCACTGTTTTTCCATCTATTTCCCATGAAGTGATGGGACTAGATGCCATGATCTTTGTTTTCTGAATGTTGAGCTTCAAGCCAACCTTTTCACTCTCCTCTTTCACTTTTATCAAGAGGCTTTTGAGTTCCTCTTCACTTTCTGCTATAAGGGTAGTGTCATCTGCATATCTGAGGTTATTGATATTTCTGCCAGCAATCTTGATTCCAGCTTGTGCTTCTTCCAGCCCAGCGTTCCTCATGATGTACTCTGCATATAAGTTAAATAAGCAAGGTGACAATATACTCCTTTTCCTATTTGGAACCAGTCTGTTGTTCCATGTACAGTTCTGACTGTTGCTTCCTGACCAGCATACAGGTTTCTCAAGAGGCAGGTCAGGTGGTCTGGTATTCCCATCTCTTTCAGAATTTTCCACAGTCGATTGTGATCCACACAGTCAAAGGCTTTGGCATAGTCAATAAAGCAGAAATAGATGTTTTTTCTGGAACTCTCTTGCTCTCTCCATGATCCAGCGGATGTTGGCAATTTGATCTCTGGTTCCTCTGCCTTTTCTAAAACCTGTTTGAGCATCTGGAAGTTCACGGTTCACATATTGCTGAAGCCTGGCTTGGAGAATTTTGAGCATGACTTTACTAGCGTGTGAAATGAGTGCAGTTGTGCGGTAGTTTGAGCATTCTTTGGCATTGCCTTTCTTTGGGATTGGAATGAAGACTGACCTTTTCCAGTCCTGTGGCCATTGCTGAGTTTTCCAAATTTGCTGGCATGTTGAGTGCAGCACTTTCACAGCATCATCTTTCAAGATTTGAAATAGCTCAACTGGAATTCCATCACCTCCACTAGCTTTGTTTGTAGTGATGCTTTCTAAGGCCCACTTGACTTCACATTCCAAGATGTCTGGCTCTAGGTCAGTGATCACGTTATCATGACTATCTTGATCATGAAGATCTTTTTTGTACAGTTCTTCTGTGTATTCTTGCCACCTCTTCTTAATATCTTCTGCTTCTGTTAGGTCCATACCATTTCTGTCCTTTATCGAGCCCATCTTTGCATGAAATGTTCCCTTGGAATCTCTAACTTTCTTGAAGAGATCTCTTGTTTTTCCTATTCTGTTGTTTTCCTCTATTTCTTTGCATTGATCGCTGAGGAAGGCTTTCTTATCTCTCCTTGCTCTTCTTTGGAACTCTGCATTCAGATGCTTATATCTTTCCTTTTCTCCTTTGCTTTTCGCTTCTCTTCTTTTCACAGCTATTTGTAAGGTCTCCTCAGACAGCCATTTTGCTTTTTTGCATATCCTCTAAGGTAAGATATTATTATTCCTGTTTTTACAAACGAGGCAGTTGAGGCTCAGAAGATGATGTAATCACATCTTGTAATTGATGTGGCCAACTTTCAAACCCAGTTCTCCCAAGTTCCAAAGGTTCTGTTTCTTTCTTGGATCACGCTGTCTCCCAAGAAGAGAAACAGCTAAAATTAATTTGAGGAAAGATTAATCTAGCTGCAGTGAAGACACAGACAGATTGGAGGCGGGGGTCAGGGGACCTGCTGTTGAAATAAACAAGACTGAGATGAATGTACAAGATGAGCCTGGACCATCTTGTCACCCCAGAAAGCAGAGAAATGTCAGAGTAGATGCAGGAGCCAAAGTCCTACTGGCCGAAGAGGAGACAATTCAGATGCCACAATTCCCTTGATGACTGCAAGGGAGTGACTGCAGTGGACTAAAGCACATCAGATGTGTTGAAATCTGAGCCTTTATTTTTTTTTAACATTTATTTTGCCGTGTCAGGTCTTAGTTACGGGTGCGTGGACTCTCTAGTTGTGGCACAGGGGCTCAGGTGCTCCGCAGCGTGTAGCATCTTAGTTCCCCAACCAGGGACTGGACCAGTGTCCCCTGCATTGCAAGGTGGATTCTTAACCACTGGACCACCAGGGAAGTCCCAAAATCCAAGCCTTTATAATGATGCTAAAAATCAGACACTCTTTGGTTACTTTTGAAGAATGTTAGGAAAGCAATTCAGCCTTTGGGAAACTGGTATAAGAAGGGAAAGAATCAAGTATTCATTCTGTCCTCCCTGCCCCCAATATGAAGTTTCTCTTCTTTTAGAAGCATTCTGACCAATCAATGAAGGAGTTACAGAATTAGAGCATCACCGTGTGACTACCTCTAAGAAATGGATGGATCTGACATCCGTGTCTGTTGGCATCTCAGAAGGAACTGACCAGACTTGCTGTACTTGCTGATTGAAGGTACCACTGCCTTTGAAGTTTTTGCCAAAAATAATCACTCAGCCTCTAGATCTAAATTTCCTTTTACAGAGAAGTCAAGGGACAGAGGAACGTATCAAATGACATCCTGAGGATGCAGTCTGAAAAATCCAGACTTGGGATCACTGACTGGATATTTGATAATATTCAGAAACTGATATTTTTTTAAAGGAACAGTCTTGTGGATGTGGGTTAAGAAAACTGATCTTTTTAAGATACTTTCTATACTTTCTATAATAATTACAGATGAAATGGTGTACTGTCTTGGGTGGAAGATGGGAAAAGCAAGATGGATTATGCATGAAAATGTACTAGCTGTGAGGTGAAAACTGTTGAATTTAGGTGATAGAGGTGCATTAATTTATCTTCTCCACTTTTGTAAATGTTTAAAAAGGTGTTTCAGGTAGGATGGTAATGTTGGTGAGTTCACAGCAGTTGGTGCGTGAATGGGGCATTTTTAGAAGGGAAAGGAGTGGATCAGAGCTGGATCAGGGCAGGAGAAGCAGGAGGCACTGGGGCGGGAGGGAGAGGCGAAGCCCTTGGCACCCCACCAGCATACAGCCAGGAACATGGCCTGGCATGACCCGGGCTCCCAGGGCCAGGCCCTGACTGCAGACGAACTCCTCTGCCTTGGGGAGCTGAGAAGTGTTCCCAGCCCAGCTGGAAGTACTGTCTGCCAGTTCATAATGAGCTGCTCAATGTTCCAACCCTGAGGTCACCTCCTCTGTGAGTCTCCTGGATCCCCGGGGGCAGAATCAGCCATGCCCTCCTCCAGGTGCCGCAGCTCCTCAGCCCTGATGGGCGTCAGACTTGCATTTCAGAGACTGTGTTCAGTCTGTTGTCCCTACTGCCCTGTGTCCCCTAGGGCAGAACTCAGAGCCCTCCACACAGGAGGCATTCAACACCTACATATTGGTTATGACGTGGACTGCCCCCTCATTCCCTGGCAGATGAGGACTCAGAAAGTGTGGGACTGGGTTGGGGGTCTGGGACCATAAGAAGGAAGGCCTTAGTTTCCTCTCGGTGAGCACATCCCCTTTTTCCCTGCCTGGCAGATTGTAAGAGTCTGTTGAGGGTGGCCCAGGAGGAGAGATCCCTGAGTCACAGGCGGTCCTTCTGGTTGCCATGATAACTCTCTCTTGCTCCCCCATCATGTGACATCATTGGGCTGGCCAAGGCCTTTGGGTTGTGAAACTTTGGTGTCCATATCCCTTTGTTGTTGTTGCTGTTGTTGAGTCGTTAAGTCACATCCAACTCTTTGTGATTCCATGGGCTGTAGACCTTCAGGCTCCTCTGTCCATGGGATATCCCAGGGAAGAGTACTGGAGTGGGTTGCCATTTCCTTCTCCAGGGAATCTTCCCAACCCAGGGATTGAACCTGTGTCTCCTGTGCTGAAGGCAGATTCTTTACCAATGAGCCAGCTGAGAAGCCGTCCATATCCCTTTCCTCTTCTGAGATTTCTGGGACACTCACATAAGCAGGTCCTTGGGATTCTTAACAATTCCTTTGCACATTTCATGATGGATGGGAAGCCGGGAGGGGACTCAGATGGGTCACCGCATTGCTTGGGGGTGACCCCAGAGTTTCTCCCTAGCTAAGAACAACAACAGGAAGCACAGATCAGGGATGAGGTAGCATTTGGTTGAGGAATCCTAATTCTCTTTCCTGAGGTCACTTGCCTATAAGAAGTGATTCCCAGCCTGTTGGGCTAGGAAAGCCCTGGAGCCACAAATCCCTTTGTTTCCATTCAATTTAGTGGGAGTGGTTTTAATAGGACCGGATAGAACCTGTTTACCTTTTCACCTTCTGGGCACTTGACAACACATCTCATTTGTGGAGGTAACCAAACTGTTTTTGTCCTTTCGGGAACACTTGTTGGGTCCCCACACAATTAGGGGGCTGCTCTTAGCTTTCTTTTGCATAGAACCCCCAACTCCAAGTCCTCTTCCTTGTTAGGTATCCCTTTCTGAAGGTCATATGATTTCTAAGCAAGTGAATGTGATTGGAGGGTGGCTAGGGCTCATCATCAGACCTCGGGGCAGTAAGGGGCACTCTCTGTTCTTGTGGCCCCTGGCGGAGGCGCCAATGGAGTCCTGGTCCAGGGAATGCTGCAAGCCCAGAATGCTTCCTGTTTTTCCAGCGGCGGCGGACCTGTGCAGCTGAGCCCTGCACACACGGCTGATTACTAGGAACATCTTGGTTGACTTCTCTATTTCCAGCTGTCCAGTTGCTGTCACATTCTTCACTGTCCCTGGAGAGCACGTCCTACAGATCAACACAAGTCAGGCAGCTCCCAGCCAATGTCACTTCCCTGGCAGGCAGTCCCGCAGCCTCTGAAGACCTCCTCTGGCTCCAGGAATCTCTCACGCTTCCTGCCTACTGGTGAGATTAGCTGTGGAACCTTCTAGAGCACTGGACATCGGTCAGTAGGATGCACAGATGAATGTCTGTTCTGCCTATAACCACTGCCTCCTGCTGAATCCATTCTTCATGCTCCAGATCATTCATGGTAGGAAGTTCTTCCAAAACTCTTAAAAACTTTGGGGCTATAGTCAGTGACCATTTCCTCCCTGCTTCTCTTCAGAAAGTAGGAGAGGGGCTGGTTTCCGTCCTTCACTTTTTCGTGGACCATTAGCGGGAGGAGCTGTTCCATTATCTGAACTTTAATGAGCCCAGGAACTGGAGAAGATGGGCCTGTGGGGGTGATTTGATTTGAAATTCAACAGCCCGGTTATTCCAGGGGGCTTTATTCCTGACCCTGGGGCCCTGCAGAGTGGGGTGTCCTACGCAGGCAGATCCGGTACCTACTGGGGTGTGGAGGGCATCCAGGCGGTGGTGGAGGAGAGGGACCCAGCCAGGGACGTCTGCCTGTTGTTTTCAGTCATAACAACGGCCCTTAAAATGATCCAGGCCCAGTTGTTGCGTGCTCTGTGATTTGCAGCTGTAGGGGCTTAATCACACTCCTCCAGCTTTTATAGTTAATTTAAAATGTTTTAGAGAAGAAGTTTGGCTTGTCTGTGGGCAGCCGGATGGCCCACTTCCAGGGGGAAATGGGATGGTTCCTGTCTGCTAGTCCAGATACCATACCGCCAAGGGGCATAGGTGGCAATTCGAGGACAAATCTTACTCAAAAAAGAAAAAAAGCAGGCCTGGTTTGTAGTCTCGCACCAGATGTGTTGTTCACTCATCAGCTCATTATTTATTAATTCATTCGTTCAGTCCATGTCCATGGTCTACACAGAGTGTCCCCCTACTTCCTTCCCCTTGCACGCTTGTGCATGTGTGTATACACATACCACACACACACACACACACACAAACTCCACTTCATTGGGATTCTTTGATTATAGGCTCTGACTGCTCTTTGTTTCCTGCTTCATTTCTGTTGAGATGGAAGAATTGTCCCCTCTTTCGCAAAGCCAGCATTTTCACCTGCCTTCTTGGGATCCAATGTTCCTCCTCTACTGGCTCTTTTTAAAACACTTTTTATTGGAGGATAATTGCTTTACAATATTGTGCTGGTTTCTGCCAAACGTCAACATGAATCAGCCACAGGAACACACAGGCCTCTCCCTCTTGAACCTGTCTCCCCTCTCCCGCCCTGTGCCACCCCATCCCAGGTTGTCACAGCGCACTGGGTTGAGCTGACTGTGTCACAAAGCAAATTTCCATCTACTGGCTCTTTTCCATCATCGGTCAAATGTGTTCAGAACCTTTCCCTTTGAAAACACTCCTTTAGGACCCTAATCTCCCACTTGTGACTCCTTCTCCCCCCTTGAGTCCCCAGCCCAAATATTCCAGTGTTGTCCTGCCACCTCTCCTTCCCACGGATGTCTGTCTGTCAGCCCTACATGCCCCTGAAACTGCCCTCACCCAGGGCACCGCCGGCCTCCAGATAAATCCATCTGACTGCCGCTCACTCCCCAGCCTCTCTCATTTTCCAGAGCCTTCCTCACCTGAGCTTTTGGGTGATCCAGCTGCAGCTCCGGAGCTGGGCTCTGGCCCAGGTTCGCATCACGTGACCCCTCCCTGCAGTGTTGGGGTGAGATGGGTGTGTAGGCCCATCAGATTCTCACTGCAGGGAGGTTGGACTTGGGATACGGAGATGGGCAGCTGGCTGCTGCACGTAGCTGGGTGTGGGGACACACGTGTGTGATCCTGAGGCCCCGTGTGTCCTGGTGTGCATTTCTCTGAGGGCTGAGAAGTGAGGGTGCTGGCCTGGAATTAGGTGGTGGGAGGGGCAGGGCGGGGAGCTGAAAGAGCCTGGGGGGGTGGCTTGGGGGCCTGAAGACAGTCTAGACCCTTGCTCTAGAACTTTCCCAAGGCCCACTTGAGTGGATTTCCACAAATCACCCCTTGGTCTTGAAAGTACCTCTCTCTGTTTCTCGTAATCTGATTTGAACTGGTTTCTCTTACTGTGACCAAAGGCACTCTGAAATCTTTCCTTCCGTCTCATCACTTTGCTTTTCTCTCTCTCGCCCAGGCCTCTCTCCCTCTCCTCCTGGTTCTCTCTTTTTCTCTCTTCCTTTCTTGTTGCTGAGCCAAAAGGGAGGGGGCTGTGTTGGGAGTAGCAGGCTCCAGGCTGCCGCGGTCAGGGTCCTTCTCTTCTCTGAGGCACTGGGGTTCAGTTCTCCCAGGTTCAGTCATGGCGTTAGGGGCCTCTGGGCCCCCGTAAGTCACATTCCCAAGTTTAGATCTGTTTCTTTGATCTAATAGACATATTTTTCTTATGTTCTCAAGTTCAAAGCCACTACCCTAGTGAAGGGAATAGGCACTTGTTTTTGTATGTTTATATATATATATAAATATATGTGGGGCTATTTTCATTTATACTTTTGTCTGGATGGCTTTTCCCCAACAGATCCTAAAAGAGATATTAGCTCCTGCAGAGGGTCCTATTGTCCTCATTGGGTAGAAGCAACACAGCAGGCGTGTGTGTGGTTAGTTTATACACAGAATAGAATCACAGTAGTGCAATTTTAATGAACAGGGAGGAAATAAAAACCCTTTAAAACACTTTGCTTGATCAAAATTTCAAGGCCCTGTACTTCCTATTTGCTAACCCTCCTGGAAGAAAAGTGCTCTAGTAATGACTAAAGCACGCTGAGTTTGGCCTCTCTTTATTGAAAATGTTGTTGTTGTTGTTGTTTAAAGGAGTTTAATTTGAGCATCAGCACCAGCCAGTCTCCTTTTAATTACAGCCTTCCGTTTCTGCGGCTAGCTACACTGCACTCCAGAGAGTCATGGGGCGAAGTGTGGTGGGGGGGTACAAGCTGGGGAAACCTTTCTGGGAGGGTTTCAATGGCTTTCATCTGGTTCATTTTTGCTTTCTTAGTAAATGCACACTTAGAACACGGTGAACAGTTGAATCCCCAGAGCAGTGCTTGGTGTGAAAGCCTCGTGTTATTTATTTTCCCGGAAAAGCTTCCTTCGAATCTTTGCCCTCTTGGTGTCCTGCCCTCTGCTCGCCTGCTGAGTCGTGAGAGTCAAAGAACATCACACAAACAGAGAAAGCAGGGACCCGAGCAGGTGCTGGCGTTGGTGGACTGGTCGAGGAGCCATTGGATCTGTCCGCTGTCCCCAGGGATTTGTCTCATCCTCATGTTGGCCGCCTGCCTCTCCCCAGCCCTGTGTCCTCCTGGGGGCCGTCTTCAGAGGCCGTCTTCAGGGCCCGTCCAGCTTCGATGACTCACGGTCCATCCACCGGTGCCAGATGTCAGCTGTCGCTCATCCTCAGGTCCTAGCATTTATGGGAACAGCCTCATTCTATCCTGCGCCAGCTTGGAAACAGAAATGAACAAACCCCTGACCCAAGAGCCGAAGTCAGCCAAGTAGGATCCCTAGGGAGGGAAATGAGTGGGTTTACAGCAAACGACTTAAAGATCCGTTTCAGATGTTCTGCTTCTCGAACATCCTTTCTCTGAGTGTCTTTCCATTTCCCTGTCCCCAGGAAGTGCCTGATCTGGGTGATTGTCCCCTCTTCTTTCATGAGAAGCAGATCAGCCATGCCCAGCCTCCACTCCCAGACTTGTAGAAAACTCTGTACAGATCATGGTGAAGCAGAGGGCGACGGGGTTAACTAGAGCCACTTTCCTTAAAGGCTGTTCTGTGATCATTTCTGATGATCGTGTAACTTAACCTAAATGACTTACCAAAATATTTATTTCAGACAGATGTCTCTGCTAAGAAAAATTATTAAATAATAATTTTCCACCATTGAGTTTTAAATGGTGGTTGTAAATGTGGTGTCATATTTAGTGTTTTTTACACTCCTTCCCTTTGGATTCCCATAGATGTCACACTATCCACTCACATACTCAGAGAATCATGTTTAATAACCTCTTGGTGCCGAGTACTGACCTGGAAAGCTGGCCAGGGCAGGAGCTAGCATGGATGAGAAGCATGGAAGAGGGAAGGGCCCTTTGGAGGGCATGGGCGGTGCTGCCAGCATACCTCTGGACACAGATTCCACTTGCCTCTTGCCCCCTTCAGCGACTTCCCCTTGCTTGCAGGGAAAAGCCCACACCTCTCAGCCGGTGTGTGAGGACACCCACAGTCGGGCATTAATGGCACTTTCAAACCTCACCTACCACTTCTTTGCACTTTAGGCAAGCTGGGTTTTCCTGTAAAATGCTATTCATTGGGTGTTCTTTTTTTTTTTCATTGTTTAAGATTTATTTACTCTGTGCGCGGGGGTCTTTGTTGCTGCCTGTGAGCGTTCTCTAGTCGTGGTGAGGGGGAGCTGCCCTCTAGGTGTGGCGCTCAGGTTTCTCGCCGCTGCAGCTTCTGTTCTTGCGGAGCTAGGGCTCTCGGTGTGCAGGCTTTCGTAGCTGCAGCTTGTGGGTTCAGTAATTGTGGGGCACAGGCTTAGGTGCCCTGCGGCATGTGGAAACTTCCTGGCCCAGGGATCGAGTCAGTGCCCCTCACATTGCAAGGCAATTCTTAAGCACTGGACCACCGGGGAAGCCCTTGCTGGGTGTTCTTAATGTGGTCCCTTACACTGTTGCTGTCTTAAGCGCTCCAGGTTCCTTTAGTATCTGAGGCCAACCCCGTTCCTGCAACCCCTTCTCATGCATGGAGGGCAGACCTTTTAAGCTGAGGGAGGCTAGTCTCCTGGGCCCAGCTCCCCGAGGCTTCTCCACCAGTGTGCTTGCCTTGGAAAGCATGCAGCCCTGCTCCTCAGGCCCTTGGAGGTGGGGGTGAATAGCTGGGATCAGAAGCCATAATGTTGCTGGATATTGATTCAGCCATATTGCAGGGTAGTACATTAATACCTGGACTGGATGAGAATTTGTCCCAGTAACCTGGACCACACTGACAGATTTTCTGGGTGCAGCATGAGTTCTCTTACCCTCAGGTCATCCCTGGAATTCCTGGCCCATCACCACAGGGCTCACAGGGGTGTTCTGTTCTGAACCAGTGTCAGAGGTCAAACTCTGTTGCATCCCTCAGTGGAACCTGGGTGAGATGCTGCTGGAGAAGGACCAGGGAGTTTCATCATGGGACCTAACCTCTGGGATGGCCAGGTGGGTCTTCCCTGCTCTGATTTGCCTGTATCACTTATGGTTCTGCCAGCCAGGGGGCTGCGCATGGGGCCTGTGGGAGCTCTGAGCCTTCCCGAGGCCTGGTCCAGCTTGTTCTGACCTGTGAGCTACATCTTCTCCAACACCAAAGACATTTCAGGGATGCTAGGCAGCTCATCTTAAAACCCCCCTATCTATATGGATTAAAAAAAAAACAAACCCAGCTCTGACAAATCTAGACAGCATATTAAAAAGCAGAGACATCACTTTGCCCACAAAGGTCCATACAGTCTAATCTATAGTTTTTCCAGTAGTCATGTACAGATGTGAGAGTTGGATCATAAAGAAGGCTGAATGCCAAGGAACTGATGCTTTCTAACTGTGGTGCTGGAGAAGACTCTTGAGAGTCCATTGGACTGCAAGAAGATCGAACCAGTCAATCCTAAATCAACCTTGAATATTCATTGGAAGGACTGATGCTTAAGCTTCAATACTTTGGCCACCTGATGCAAAGAGCCAACTCATTGGGAAAGACCCTAATGCTGGGAAAGATTAAAGGCAAGAAGAGAAGAGGGTGACAGAGGATGGGAAAGATTGAGGGCAGGAGGAGAAGGGGGCGACAGAGGATGAGATGGTTGGATGGCATCATCAACTCAATGGACATTTGTTTGAGCAAACTCCAGGAAATAGTGACGGACAGGGAAGCCGGGCATGCTGAAGTTCATGGGGTCATAAAGAGTCGGACACAACTGAGCAGCTGAACAACACCATTCCATATGGGAACTGAAATTTGGAGGGTGGAACCATGAACTAGACCTGGTTCCCTGTCCTGGCGGTGAGTTTGGAATATCCCATTTCTACCCTATCGGTGGCAGTTGCTAACCTCTCTCCCTGTGACATTTCTCTTTTAGTCTCTAAGCCCTGAGCTTGCAGCCTTATTTTCTTTCTTTAAAATTCCTACAGCCTCGCCTTCCTCTTCCCCACCCAGACTGATCATGAAGGTTCTGGAAGGTCCTCGGGTACTTTACGAAGCCTGAAGTTTTTGTTGAGGCTGTGAATGTCTCCAGCAGATGCTTGGCTGAGTCACGCTGAGGCTGCGGGTGAACCTTCCCTGCTTCGCTGCCCTTTCCACTGCCTTGTCCATGGAATTTCCCAAACTCACCTCCTGCTCAGGGGTCTTTGTACCTGCTTTCTGCCAGGAGGTAAGAAATTTAGCTTGGGTTTTCCCAGGACTCTTTCCTTCAACACACCTGCCTTGCCTTTCTGGAGGATGTCTTTGCTTGAAACCTCAGGGCCAGAAGAGTGCTTACTCCCACCTCCCGAACTGGTTCCAGAACCAAGGGTCTAACTACCCATTCCAAGTGCTTCTCACTCTGAGAGGCTGTTCCCATTGCCATTACCCAATCACCACACCCCCTACCCCAGCAATGGAACAGTTCTGCAACTTGGCACTTCCACCTCTGACTCTATGGGACCCCACGTGGCATTGAGGCACAGAGGGACCATGCAGCTGTCTGGAGATCCAAGATGCCAGCCTCCCCCAATTTCCTCCTTGTCTTTCCAGCCAGGATGTGAGGCAGACTGGGTAGGAGAGAGCCTGAAGGACCCATTGTCTGATATTTTTCAGCCTCTGAAAGTGACTCATTGCCCACAGTAAAGATACTGTTCTTGCCTGGGTTGACTGGAGCTGAGGGTTAGGACTTTCTCTATACCCTTACTGGGGCCCCAACTTGTCCACCATTCCCTTAGAGCCAACAAACATGAACTCAGGAGATGCCATGGATGTTCAGATTCATCATAAGGTGTGTGTAAGAAATTTAAACTTTAGAGGTGGGACTAGAAAGAAACCCAGGCATGTTATGCTCCTTCCCACCCAACCCCTGGACTCCCTCCAGGAGTTGGCTCAGACCTTTGGGATGACCCTAAGTGGCTGTCCCCCAGGCCAGCATGAAGCATCCCCTCTTGCTTTACTGTTTCTTTTCTTCCTGCACAAGTTTTTCTGCCTGTTTACCTCTTCCTTCTTTCCTCAAGACCCCTCCCCTTCTTCTCCACCCCCACCCCCAGCCTCCACCAGAATTTGAGAGGTTTCTTCTACTGCTTTGTGAGCTTTCGCCACCTCTGAATATAGTCATGAGCCAGTCATGCCATCCGTTCTGTTGCTTCATGGAATGAAAGAGGCATTGGCCATTGGTGATTGACTTGGTCTCCAGTTCTGCCTGCTCCCAAGAGCTCAGGGGAGAGACTGGAAGTGCCAGCCCTCCAGGCACTTCAGTCACATAATAAGGACACTTTTTCAGTTTCCTCCCCTAGGTAATGCCAAGGGTTGGGGAGCTCTGCACTGGGATCAGGGACTAAAGCCAAATTTATTTCTCCTTTTGTAAATTGCAGCGTCACAATCCTTCATGGTGGGAAGCCTGGTGTCCAGGGTTCCCCTTCCCCATCCATGCAGGGTTGAGACCACATGTTACATGAGCCCCTTGTTGCCCACCGTCCCCAGTCCCCTGTGTGGTCTCCGAATGCCCGAGCTCAGCCAAGCAGAGAGGAAGCCTCTGTGCTTGCAAGTCCAGCTCCTGGAGCTGCCACCACCCACCAGCACTACTTCACCAGCTGTTCCCATGCTCTGTGAGCCAGAGTGGAGCCAGCCAGGGAGTGAGCCTGGGGCCGGATGGGATCCAGATCCTGGAAGTGGGGAGAGGAGCAGCGGCCAGCACCTGGCATAGGGGAATAGCAGCTCCGCCAGCCCGGCTCCACAAGGAGTGTACGGACAGCCCTGTTCCCGGCGGTGACAGATAAAAAGGCTGAGCCAGGGACCCTCTCTGCAGCAGTTAGCAGGCTGAGTAGTGAGAGTGGCCGTTCCAATTGTGTGGCCAGGGCACCGGGCCATCCAGGGCTCGGGCTCCAGAGGTGGCCAGCAGTGTGGTTCCTGCAAAAAGGATGAGCAGTTGGCAGTTTGGGTTGAAAAGCCAGCTTTTGAAGGGTGATTTCTCAGCTCCTCTAATTAACGAGAAACAGATTTCAGGTTGGCGAACAGGGCTCCCTCTGGCCACATGCACATTTTTGCGCTCTCTTGCTTTTCATGCCTTTATGTCTTAAAAAGACTGAAAAGAATAATAATAATAAGCTTTTGTGGGGGGAGCCTCCAATTCTCAGAATTGATGGGAATGTGCAGGGCTGAACAAAGAGCTCCAAGAATCCCAGCCTCAAGCCTTTTCTTTGTAAAGTGCTGAGCCAGGCCCTCTGTGCCCCGGCTCCCTGATGGAACCCCCCTTCTGCTCAGGCTGGGTCCTCTCACTGTCTCAGAAGTCTGGAGGAGTCCCCAGTCCCCCCCGGGGACACTCCAAACACCCCAGCCCTGGCGACCAGGACCTCCGTGGTAGTTTTTTCCCTCTTTCAGGCCAAAATAAGCCCAGCTTCCAAACGGACAGACACTTCCCAGAGGGTCTATGGTGTTCTTGTCCTCCCATCCTTTATGGGCTGGTGGGGGCCCTGGGTGGCTGTCAGATTCTTCACTTATAAAGTCAGGAGCCTCTCTAGAGTCAGTGGGTCCCCAGCCCCATCCACTCGGCCTGTGTTCACAGTCCTGCGGGTAATTCGACAGCTGCGAACCGCTGGCCCTGTAACTTCCAGGGTCCCCTCCAGCTACAGAGTTCTGTTTCTATAATTTATTGAGTGTTTGCAGTTGTTCCAGAGTCAAGTTAATTTGATACATGATCTGCCCTTGAATTAAAACCAAGTCCAGAGGGGGATCGGGGTGTGGGGGAGCTGGCTCATGGACGCTGGGGCATGGGACTGGGGGTTCCTCGTGTTCATCCTGGCCCTGGGCTAGTCCCTCTCTGTGAAAACAGAGGCCCGTTTCCCTTTCTCACTCCATTTCCTCATCTGTCAAGTAATGTGTCACCGCCTCAGCACAACCTGGTGGAACAGCCAGCCATGTGCCCACCTCTGATGTATCCAGCCAGCAAGCCTGGGGCTGCCTCCCTCCATGGAGCCTTCCTCCTCTCTCAGTTTCTTTAGCCCCTCATGGTACAATTATTTTGGGTTAAAATGAATATAAATGCCGCATGAGTTTTTTTAAATTTGTGGCACCCCCTGAAGAAACTGAAGCCCCTCAGTCTCCAGTGGATCTTCCTGACCCAGGGATGGAACATGAATCTTCTGCATTGCAGGCAGAGTCTTTACTGCTGAGCCACTGGGGAAGTCCACTGTCCCTTTATTTTCATCTGGGAAGGTGGGGCTCTTGGCCACATGCTGCCACCCAGGGCAGAAGTCAGTATTTCACGTGTTGGTAGAAGTGGCACCAGGGTTTCGGGGTCTCACAGACTCTGCCACTTCTCAGCCATGTGACTCTGGGAAGAAAATGAAATGGTGGAATCTGCAAAGGTTCTGTGGGAAGATAAAAATCCTGGAAGTCTAAGGAGCCCCTTTCCCCTCTCTCAGAGAAGTGGTGTCTGGCTTCCTCGAGAGACTGCTCGGCTTCTTAAAACCAGAACCCAAAGCAAGAGATGCTGCTCACGGGCCTGGCTTCCTGTGGGTGCTCCCTGCTGGCTGTTCTCTGCTGCTCAGGCTGCCCTCACACCCTCACCGGCATCCCAGGGGTATTCTCCAGGCTGCAGCCACTTGTGATTCTTCCTGCTCACCCTTCCTGCTCACCAGGCTCATCTTTGAAGTGAACCCTGGGAATGCAGACGAAAAGCTGAGATGCTTAGCGGGTGGCCTGATGCCTACCACCAGATCCCAGGTCTTTTTATTAACCAACCCTGCTCACCTCTTTTGTCCTCGAGTGCTCATTCAAGGGGAGAGTTTGGGCCCAATTTCCTTTTTCTTCTGCGTGGTCGTTGTGGGCTATTCTCTGTCCATTTCCTCATCAGCGTATCTGCCTCTGCATTGGGACCTGTGCCTTCTGTTTCTCTGCAATTCTGTGCTTTCAGCATGGCAACCAGGTGACTGACCCCTCTTTAAAGCTCAAAGAGCTGTTGCATAAAGCTTTTTCTGAAAAACAGCACCCTGCCCATAGTCGAGCTCCATGGTCATTCGAACCAAAGGGAACCTTTGAAGTTGCCCTCTCCTTGCCACCAGCCTCTACAAAGAAACAGACCTGCTGACCACAGCCTTTCCCTGGAGTCTGCCCTACTTAGCTAGCCAAGGACATCCAACTCTGAGTCTGCCTCTCTGTGGTCTCTGCCTCTCCGCTGTCAGGGTTTATATGATATTCAGAGTGTGGGCTGTTAGCTTGTCACCCCCTTTCAATCACAGACCTGGGAGTACAGGCAACAGAGGTGGTCAGTGTGCAGCCCCTTCCCCAGCTGTGGACACCATCCTGGGGAAGCCCCGTTTCAGCTGCAGCACAGCAGAGGGGGACAAGCAAGGACACCAGTGGCTGCCACTCAGTCCGTTTCTTGAAGCCTCAGTTTCCTTATTGAGTGTGGGGATGGGAAGTGTAGTCGATCAGGTAACGAGGTAAACATCCAGCCTTGTGTCCACATGTGGTGGGTGGAGTGGGTTGAACAGTGAGCCCCGCAAGTCCATGTCCATCCAGACTCTCAGAATGTGACCTCAGTTGGAAATAGGGTCTCTGCAGGTACAGTGAAGGTAAGGATGGAGATGAGATGAGCCTGGATTAGGGTGGGTCTGGAGTTCACCACGAGCATCTGTATAGGAGAGAAGGAGACGGGGACATAGAGAAGGCAGATGAGGGAAGACAGAGGCAGAGATGGGAGTGACGTGGCCACGAACCAGGGAATACCAGGAGCTGCCAGAAGCTGGAAGAGGCCAGGAAGATATCTTCCCCCCAGAGCATGGTTTGGCTGACACCTTGACTTTTGGCCTCTGGCCTCCAGACTGTGAAAGAAAAATTTCTATTGTTTCATGTTTGTAGTGATTTGTTAGGGCAGCAGCAGGGAGCTAATATGGTGAGCTCTTTTTTTTTGACACACTGGGTCTTCATTGCAGGTGCAGGCTCTTGGTTGCTTCACACGGGCTTTCTCCAGTTGTGGTGCATGGGCTTCTCATTGCCGTGGATTCTCATTGCAGAACTTGAGCTTCTGTAGTTGTGGCCTGTGGACTCTAGAGCTTGGGCTCAGTGGTTGTGGTGCATGGACTTAGCTGCTCTGTGAAATGTGAAATCTTCCTGAACCAATGTTCACATTGGCAGGCGGATTCTCATCCACTCTGCCACCAGGAAGTCCCATAGTGTATTCTTGATAAGGGATGGTTGTTACCATCTTTCTTTTAAGGAGAAGAGTGGACCATTTGGAGGCTTGCTGGCAAAGAAGGACAGAAGGGCAATCGGAGGAGGGTGCCCCTGGAGCTGGAGGGGCAGGGCTTTGCAGAGCAGCTCAGGGTGTGTGGGTAGAGGCGCTGGGCGTTAACGCTCTGAGGAGTTGACGTGCCCTTCCCATCTTTCCTGCTCCCCTCTATGCTGACATGCTCCCCGGGGGTGGCGAGGGGGACACAGAATGCATTCCATAGCCTCAGAAAGCCAGTGGACATCCCAGAGCCTCTGGCCTCCTGAGCCAGGACTGGACAATGCTCAGAGGTGGTGTGATTAAGCCTGGACCTGTGAGGTCCAGGAGGACCTCTCCGGTGAGGGCTGAGCAGCTGGGCAGGGATGGAGGACCGATGGGAGAGGGATGCCCCCTGGCCCCGACCTGTTCGGCTGCCCTGGGCACAGGTGCCCAAACAGCAGAAGCTGACAGAGCTCCCAGTTCTGTTTGCTCAGTTATGAGGAGACAGAATGTAGGCACCCCTGGCATCTGGGGTGTGTTTAACCTTTGCAAGATTCTGACCACAGATGCGCAGCAGCGCCTACCTGATGGGTATCTGTGGTGCCCCGGGAAACAAAGCCTGCTGCCTCCAGATCGTCTCACTTCGTGGAGCCTGGGAGGCCTGGGCTCCTGAGTCCGACTCCGTTCCGGCAAGAACTGCTCCCCCTTCTCATACCATGGGGGCAGTTACAGCAGCTCACTCATGTTGCGTTAACGGATCTCAGAAGCCAAGGGTGGCCCACCTGCTCCCTCGTCCTTGCTGCTCCCTCCATCATCACGAATTTGGTTTGCAAACCCTGGACCACCTTGCAAGAGAGGAGGCTGCAAGGACTAAGTCTCCAGCCCCACTGGAGAGCTGCCTGCCGTAGCTCCCACACCCACCAGGGAGAGAGACCTGGGCCTTCCCTGTCCGGGGGTTGGGGGTGGGGCGTTTCTGCTCTGACCTCGACCTTCCTCCTCAGGGATGCCAGTCCTAGCACAGCCTCCCACGAAGCAGGAGGAGCAAGGCGTGGGATGCGGCTGGAGCCAGGGCACCGCCAGACCTCCTAGTGGTCCAGGCTAGAGCTCTGCATGTTTTCCGGAAGACAGCGGTAAGCCAGGGGGTGCTGGGCTGGAAGGAAGGGTTTCAGCTTCATCTTTGTAAGAAGGTCGTTTAAGGGAGAAGAGATGAACACGGGGACAGTGGAGGCAGGGGTGTGGGTGAGGATAGAGCAGAGAGCTGTTTTGAGAGGTGAACTCGGACCAGAGTCCACATGCACGGTAGGTGCGGTGAGGGGGAGAATTTTCCCATAGAGACCCCGCGCACTCCTGGATAAACCAGCCTAGCACACAGTGGGCATTAAAGAAAGACTTGCTTGGTCCCCGCTCCTAGCGCCCACCCAGCGCCTCACCTGCACCCAGTCCTATATTTCCCGCCCCTCACCCTCCACGGCTGGATCTGCAGTTCCATCAACCAAGCTCTCCGACGTTTTTTTTTGAAAATACTCCAGATGTCACTGACGGGCCACCCCAGAACTGCGACTCTGTAACTCCACGGAATGTGTAATTATAGCAACACAAGCATCAAATTACCAAGGACAAGTAGCTGCAAAGTAATTACATGATTCTTTGTTACTGGGAGGGTTTGGGGATATCTCCCCCCTTTGTAAGCTTTAAAAGCACCCTTTGAGTATGTGGGTGGGGAAGCAGGTGGCAGGTGGGCCAGAGGATAAGAGAGACTAGTGAGTGAGTTCTATTCGCTCCTCCTCAAGCTGAGAGGGGCTGCTGGGTAGGAGGGTCAGGGAGATGGGCGAGCAGCAGGGGGTGGCTGGTTATTTCTGCGGGGACGGGCTCTAGAACCACCAGGAAGTGATGGTCCCTCATGCTATATCCTCAACATGCTCCCTCAGTCCCTCTCTCCCACCCCATCACACATTTCTCATGGACCCTTCAGCCTCTGCAAAAACCACAGGCTGCCACCAGAAGGGGACATCGGTCTCGGTATGCATCCTGAGCAGCAGATGGGAGGCTATGCAGCCCTGGCTCCGACCAGCACCCCAGTGGCCTGAAAGGTGAGGAGGGGTGGTTCTGAGTGCAGCCCTCTTGACCTGCATGTCCTGTCCACCGGTGCCCGATGATTGTTTGGGGTGTAATCGTCCCTCCCTTGCTCCCCGGTCCCCGCAGCTGCTTGGCTGGCCAGGGACAGCCTCAGCGTGGCCCCTGCTGGGCTCAGCCCCAGGCTGCCATCTGCATCTGCCCAGCTCGGGCCTGGGTGGCTGGTGACTTTGGAACGTCTGCAGGACTAGACTGAAGTGGGCCTTGGCTCTAGAGGCAGGGCACCAGGTAGGAGAGGGATGTGTGGTCCCTGTTGTTTTCCAGTGGGTGCCAGGCTGCCCCCAGCGACCTGAAGGCAGGCCCGCCTCTGAGTCGCTGTGCAGGGGCATGTCCTGTGAGCCCTGTGCTGCTCTGGCAGGCCCTCGTGCTAACTTTAAGGTGAATCGTCTGTCCCCTGCCTCTCATCCCCTGTGTGTGCAGTTGCTAGTCTGCACTTGCTTGACCTAATGCCTCAGAAAGGTTCGGTCAGCTCCCTGCACAAGTGTGTGCGTGGATCCTGTCTCTGCCACGGGACGCCCCCGCGGTGCTCTGGCTGCTGTGGGACCCCACACAGCCAGCTGGTGCTCTTTTCACAGGACACTGTGTCTTGTGAACGTCCACAGACATGCAGAGCAGCCACTCTCATACACCCATTATGGTTTAGATTACAGAGCAATTATCCTGCTGAGCGGCTGTGTAATTCACAGGTCACATCTACTCACCCTGCTAATGGCATCGGCAGACCCACGGTGAGCAGAATCCAGAAAGCCAGAAGCTTATGTCCCTGAACTCAGTGTGGTGGGGAAGTGATGGGGGCTCTTGATTCAGACTCTCAGGTCTGTGGAGTGGGAGGTAGGGCTGGGGTCCCTGGGGGAGCATGGGAATCAGGCTGCATGGGCCGGAATCACTTGAGCTGAGTGGGCAAGGGCATTTTGGCTAGATTTGGGATGTCATGCAACCAGCTCTTTGAATGGCCCCGTAACTTCTTTGATCGGGGGGCAAGAATTCCATTTCTAGGTCTCCAGGGGGCAGGTGCCCAACAGAGAAATGCCACCAACATAGCAGTCTTGCTGGACCCCCATCCACGCCACCATCTGTCTCTCTCTGTTTTGGGAGATTGACGGAAATATTCGGAATTGTAGAGTCAAAGACATCTAGACGATGGTCGTCCAAGAGGTTTACTCATCTACTCAGGGTTGGCGAAGTCTAGAATTTAATTACTCAAAGGGAAGGGAGCAAACTAACTATACTTTTCAGCTACTTTCTCCGCAGAAGCAGAGAGGGAAGAACAAAAGCCCCTTTTCACCCCATCCAAGCCTAGTCTCCCACAAGCGCAGAAATAGTCTTCGTTAACAGGCAGTGGATGTACTTCTTTTAGTTATCCATTTATAGATAGGTCATGCACACCTATGATTTTTGAAATCACTCAAATGGGCCAATCTTGTTCTGTTAATTTGTTTTCCTGACAGTCCGCTGTGGAAATCTTTCCGTGTCGCTGTCTATGTGTGTGCTCACGTCATCCTTGTTTTCCACTACATAGTCTTCCACAGTGAGATGGCTCATCATTCATGTCACTGCTCCCATAGCAGCTGTTCCTATTTTATGATATCACAAATGATCCTCCGGTGTCTGGGAATGCATTTTCCTGTAGGTTATAGATTATGAATATGAATGAAATATAAACATATATCTGATTAATAGCCTAAACAAGATTCTTTCCTCCTTCCTTCCTGTTTTGTTTCTTCCTTCTTTCCTTTTCTTAAATGTAACAGGAAGCTGGGGGGAGGTGGTCCAGGGCTGCTCAAGGATGTTTTCTATCTTCTGGTTCTGCCATCCTCATATGTGGCTTTGGTCCTCTTAGTGAAAGCTCCATTATCTTCTGTATTTCAACAAGGTAGGAGGATGAGTGAAAGTACAGGGCAAGAGTCAAGGGCTTTCTGCTCCTGAGAGCTCGTGTGTGTGTGTGTGTGTTGTGGGAGTGGGTATGGAAGGCAATCCTTCCATAGGAGTGCACCACTATGTAGACAGCCAGACAGTGTCACGTGGCCAATCTTAGCCTTAAAGATGGCTGGAAAGTTGTTGAGGAAGGCAAGGGAGGAGGTGTTTGAAACCGTGTGTGATCTGTCCTCGGAGTTCCTCTGCCCCAGAATATGTGTGAAGAGAGCTGTAGGAGACATTCCTTAGACTGGGTTTTGTTTCATTTCGAGCTGTTTGACCTGCTATTCAGGGTCTAAGGACTGACCCTCTTTCCTTCACTGCCCTCTGGCTCAGTTTCCTCATCTCTGAGCACTGAAGAATCGCATGCTCTGTGCACCTTGCCTTGGATCCCACCGTCTGGGGAGGCCTGGCCACCTCTTTCCAGAGCCCACTCTTCTCCGAGGTTCAGTTACATCTGATGTCTTCTTTAAAGCATTCTCCGGCCTGCTCAGCTGGGCCAAGCCTTCTTTTTCCCCACATTGGAGAGTCTGCTTTTGCTCTCAGTTCCCCTCCCCATCTTTCCTAGAATTATTCCCAGAGGTCTGTTTGCCCCAGAAACTAAGGAGGGAAAAAATAAATTAGCAGAGAGAAAGCTATGGCCTCAGCCTAGATTCAGAGACAAAGCCTGCCACATGGACTCAGGGAGGGTCTATGTTCAGTTAAGGCCTTGTGGATTTGTGTTGAAATTCCAGAGCTTGGTGGCTGCAGGGAGAAAGTGAGGAAGCAATTTTGCTGAGTCTGGAGGGTTGCTGGGGCCAAGGTGGGCACTGGGGTGAGGAGAGATGGGTTCCTCCTGGAGTCGATGTTGGAGGGCCTGGGGGGAACTGCAGGTAGAGAATCAGGTCAAGAAATCACCACCCGAGCCTCTGGGTTCCAGCACCCGTGGAGTGACACGTGGAGGTCTGTGAACAGCAGGGACCTTGGCACAAACATGGGAACCTTTGGCATAGCTGATGCTGAAGGCTGAGAGGTGGAAGATGGCCATGGTGGCTGGAGGATGGCCCGGGTGAGCCCCCTCGAGGGATCCTGGGGCTGGGCAAGGTGGGGGGCTGGAGTTGCAGAGGCCTTTATAGCAGGTGAGGCAGAGCCAAGATGCGGTGCTGTATAACTGGTATGTTGATGCCTGCCTTAAAGTGGGGAGCCTCATATTACTTACGCAGAGGCTGTCTTCAGATCTGGGTGGCAGTCCCACAAAGCCAGGCTCTGTCCAGTTCCTGCTCACACCAGCTGCCTGCTCTCAGGGTGGGTCCCTTTCTGTTTTGCAGCTGCGCTTTGCTGCAAGGTGACTTTGGAGAGGACTCCAGGAAGCAGTGTTGTCCAAAGCCAGCCGGTCGATGGGCACTGGGTGCTGATCATAGATGTGCCTGTATTTTCTCTGCAGTGGAATTTTAAAGTTTCTGCCTTGTGCATGTGAGCTCAGTTGTATCTGACTCTTTGAGACCCCATGGACTGTGTAGTAGCTCACCAGGCCTCTCTGACCTTGGGGTTTCCCAGGCAAGAAAACTGGAGTGGGTTGCCATTTTTTCCTCCAAGGGATCTTCCCAACCCAGGGATCAAACCTACCTCTCCCTATGTCTCTTGCATTGGCAGGTGGATTCTTTACTGTTTGAACCATCCTTCATTGTATCAGATTCCAAGTTATTTTCTAAGGAGAGTTGACCTTCTTAATTTTTCTTCTCTTCTGTCTTCAGCCAAGCTGAATTCCCTCCACAGATATTTATTAAACTCACAGTCATTGACAGGAACCGTCTAAGACTGGCTTCACCATGTACAAGGTGGCCGTGTTGAATGAATTATTTGCCTTCACTGTCCATGGTTGGTTTATCTATTAAGAGGAGGATAATAGTTATATCTTGTTTAATGTTGTCAGGATTAAGTGGCTTCCTTCAGGTTGTGAACCAGTGAAGTGAAGTCGTTCAGTTGTTTCTGACTCTTTGCGATCCCATGGATTGTAATTTACCAGGTTCCTCCATCCATGGAATTTTCCAGGCAAGAGTGCTGGAGTAGGTTGCCATTTCCTTCTCCAGGGGATTTTCCCGACCCAGGGATTGAACCCAGGCCTCCCACATTGCAGGCAGATGCTTTACCTTCTGAGGCACCAAGTGCTTAGAATCTGTGATTGGCACATAGTAGGAGGTAAACAACAGCAATGGTAGCTATTATTATTGCATGCAACAGTAATGGTGCTCAGACCTCAGTGGACAAAATTGACATGGTTCCTGTCTTCACAGTGCTTTAAGGCACATGCTCAGCCCAGGACCACTGCTGATTGTGATGATGCAAGACTCTTGCTTCACTGGGTGCATCAAATAGGTCAGTCCTGGAAGGATAATGTGATCCGACCATTGCATTTCTTGCACTTACATGAACACTCAAAGCTTTTCTGCCCATCTTTTCTCCCTTTCACTCTGCCTTTGAATTTACTGTTTCTTCTACCTAAAAAATAAATAGTAGCACACATTCATGTAGCTCTGACCACGTGCCAAGCATTGTTCTGACTTATATACATCAATATATTTAAGTCTCATGTCAGCCCTATGGGGTAAGTACTGTTGTTATACTGATTTATATATAAGGAAGCTGAGCCACAGAGAGGTCAGATAACTTGCCCAGGGTCATACAGTAGTGAAGTGGAAGACAAAGAGGATTTCATTCCAGAAAGTCTCTTAAACCCCAGGCTGTGCAAAACACTGGGCTCCTGCCCCCTCTCAGCACTGGGTCCTTTCCTGTCATTCAAGCATATTTCTTCAGAAAACCTTCTCTAACTGTCAAATCTAAACCAGCATAATCTCTCATGTTGTCATATTTCTTTTTCTTTAACATCTTTAACCTGTTAAAAAAGAACATGTATTTTTTTTTAACATCACTACGTATTTGTGGATCCATATTGTATGGTATTTTTTTTACAAGTTTTAAAATTTTATGTAAATAATGTCATACATATATATCATTCTGCAACTTGGCTTTTTTGCTCAATAATGTTTCTGAAATTCGTAAACAGTGAAGATATGGTTCTAGGTCATTTATTTGAATTAACAGAAGTGTAATCCATTTTATGACTACATACCTATAATTCACCTACTCTCTTTTTGATGGACATTTAGGTTGTTTCTGATGTTTTTCTGCTATAAACAATATTGGAATGAACAGTCTTGGGCATGTGTCCTTGGAGACATGGGAGAAAGCATCTATATAAAAAATTCTGTACTCAGAAGGGTCATGGGTCTTGAAAATATTAAACTTTACTAGATCTTGCCAAGTTTCTATCTGAGGGAGATGCTTGCAGTTCATTCCCCCAACGGCAATTTATGAGACTTTCTTTTTCTCCATGTCAAACAATCCGATTTTGTTCTGAGAAGATCACTCTAGTGACGAGTAAGAAGTGAGCTGGGTGAGGGTAGGAAGGAGCGCACGGGAGTCCAGACACATGGAGAGCTAAGAACTGGGACAGTCAAGGTTTCTCGCTCCAAACTGCTAGTGGAGAACTTCCTGCATGATCCTCTGCTGTCTGTTCCCATTTTCCCTTTTATCATCAGGCTGGCGAGAATGGAATTATCTGCTTGTCAAGTGTTATCAATCAAATATCAAAATGTGCAGGCAACTGAACTGCTCTTCTTTGTAGAAAATTATTATTTATTTTTTATTTAACAAAACTCAAGGCTGAGAGGGTGGTCCGTTGTGCCCTTCTGTGGTTTTAGTGTTTTCTCTGCTTTGGCTCAGCCCTGGGTTGTTTATCATGCGTGTGTTGTAGTGCAAATGTGGAACAAATGAAGCCGAGATATCAAATTAATACTGTGATCTGTTTTTCTGTTTTGTTGCCATAACAATCTGTGGCTCTTGAAGCAAAGAGAAAATTAGAATTGTATTAAAGGTGTTTACACCATGTACACTCCATCCTGCATTATTATTTGTTGCTATAATAAGTGTATTTAACATTTTGCTTAAGGAGGACTCTCTTCTACTTCCCTTTGTCTTGTGGTTTTTCTGCTTGTCCTTCTAACCTGGCTTTGCTTTTGACCTTGGTGTTTCCGGTAGTTCTGAGCAGAAAGGATGCTTCATGACCTCATGATTCCTTATATTTCTTCCTCCCTTTTGCGCCCCACTTCCCCCCAATCCTGGGAGCTCCTTTGAGTCAGGAGTCTTGGTTAAAAACAAAACAGGACTTGGAGTATGTTTTCCTCCTTTGTTTGCCTCATTCTTTCCTTCTAAACCTGAATTGGAGGTTCAGCATCCTTTGGGAGAGATGAGGAGAAGCTGGGGTGGAAGAAAGGAGAATTAGAGTAATTTATGCCTTGGAAGAAGTGCAGTAGAAATCAACATGGCACATGGAGGCCCAGGATGCGGGTCCCCTAAGATCTCCCTCCATTCCACTCTATTCCCATGGTCAGGTGCTCAGCTCCCCAGAGCCCTCTTTGACAGATGACCTTACTGTCCCAACTATCATAATCCAGTGGGACACAGTGTGGCTGAAATGGTGGGGTTGGGGTGATGGCAGCCCCTCCCCCCACTAACTAGATCAGTTTACTTGCATGGGTAAATTGGGACCATCCAGTGTCATAAGCTCTTTGAAAGTTGATGCTATTCCTGCTTCATTTATCAGTCTACAATCCCTGCATAATGCTGGGCACACATAAGGAGCTCAGGAAGAGCTTCATCCCCTGATTTGTTTGGGTTATTGGTGAGGGAAGATGTGTGTAAAGATGTTTATGAGTTATGCCCACTTCAGGGCATCTGTGGCTCCAGAGGCAACAGAATAAAAATGAACATTGCTTTTCTTAAAAAAATTAATTTATTTTTGGCTGTGCTGGGTCTTCATTGCTGTGTGAGCGCTTTCTCTGGTTTTGGCAGCAGGGGCTACTCTCTAGTTGCAGTGTGAGGGCTTCTCATTGGGGTGGCTTCTCTTGTTGCAGAGCACAGGCTCTAGACATGGGCTTCAACAGTTGTGGCACACAGACTTAGTTGCCCCACGGCATGTAGGGTGTTCTCAGACCAGGCCAGAACCTGTGTCTGCTGCCTTAGAAACTGGATTCCCAACCGCGGCCCACCAGGGAAATCCTGGAAAGGACCATTTCTGACTCTTCTTGGAAGAGTCCTCCAGGTGACCTGTGTGTCTGCTTTCTTCTGTGGGGAAGAATGTGGGCAGAGAGGGGACATGGGTCACTTCCACCTGGCGACTCTCTGTGCAAAAAGGTCAGAGCCAAAGAGGCCCTAGAGGATGACAGATTTTTAAAATGTCTGGTTGTTGTCCTTTACTGCCCAGGGGACCTTGAGTCAGGTCTAAAGCCCAGGGCGTGATGAAGACCCTTTCTTGTGTGAGTCTCTTTTTGAGACTCAAACCAAGGGTGGTCCCTGGTTACATCAGTAATACAGGCAAATAAAGCCCATTTGGGGCCAAGAAAATAAAGTCAACCTTTCTCTCAAGGTCAAAGTTTTTTTCTTTCTCAGATTATTGCACATGGGCACACACTTGAGTACATAAACTTTTTTTTTTTTTTCTGGCCAAGGCACATGGCATGCAGGATCTTAGTTCCCTATCAGGGATGGAAACTGTACCCCCCGGAATAGAAGCGCAGAGTCCTAATCACTGGACCACCTGGGAATTTCAACACATGTACTCCTAAAAAGAAAGGATAAAGAGGGCAAAATTGGGTTTGGAGTCAGGTTAGCATGTGAGTGGTCATACTGTTATCACACAGAAGGCGGCTGCTTTTGACTACGGCAACTTGGATCCGGAGGGAGGAGTGTGAAATGGAAGGAATATTAAGCAGTCTGGCGAAGGGAAGATCCAGGGAGTGACAGGAGGGTCTGAGATGGTTGGGTAAGGTTGGTTCTGGGTGCATCTTTGAAAAAAGCACGTCCTGTCAGGTTTCCTGTCTCTTTCTTCAGAGCCCCCCTTTTTCCGCCTGGATGCCCATCCCAAGTCTTAGGGCAGAGGCTCCTCTAAAAGTAGGGTTGTGGTGGGCAAAATCAGACAGGAGGCCTGGCCCAGTCATCCCCAAGCACCAACTCTTTGCATTATGTTAAAAATGTTCCTCTTTAGTCACCTTCTCTCACTCAGTCATGTCTGAGAAGGGTGAGTAAGCACAGTAAATTCTTTTGTCAGTGGATTTAAATTGCTTAGACAGTGCCATATCCACTACTTCAGTCAGCATTTCTGACCATAAGGGTTACTATTGTGGTGTGTTTATTTTTGTGTTGTGCCCTTAACTCAGGTATAGGGATGTGAAGTAACTTGTCCAGGTTCACCCAAAGAGGAAATGCATGACTTCAGAGCACTCTGCGATTCTGCTTGCTTCAATGAGCACAGGGTATATGTGTGAGACTAGGGAGCACTGGAGCTTTGCTTTTATTTGGTTGAATTCCCTGGTGCCTACATGGTCTGAATGTCAGTGACTGAAACAGGTACAAGGGAGCAGGCTGCAGCAATAGTACTTGCAGAAATGTGCACTTCCTGACTTACGTGGGACATGACAGTTTTGTTTGTTCCAAATAAAAGCTTTGCAGTATCCTGCAGATAAAATGTGCCTATTATCCTTGCTTTAAAAACCTTCACGGAATGCGTGTACTTCCTGTTTGTGTGGGAAGATGTATTGTGAAATATTAACATAATCTTTCTCCTCACAAAGACACACATGCAGTTGTTACCCCATGGTACTACACTGAATGAGGGTAACAGAAAACAGGTCTTTCCCAAAATAGAACTGTCAGACTTAGCAAATAAATAAACAGGACACCAAGTTCAATCTGATTCAGGTACATGACAAATACTTTTTAGTATATTCTATGCAACATATGGGATATACTTGTACTAACTGACATTTATCTGAAATTCAAATGAAATGGATGTCTTGTAATTTTCTCTGGCAACCTTATCCTAAAGAATGAAGTCAAGCAACGAAAGTAACATGCTTGGCTTTTAAGTTTAGAAACGGTGGCTTAGTGTAAAATAGAAACACCGGGAAGAGGAAGGGATTGAAGCCAGGGAGGAAAGAGACAATGGTGACGGTAGCTATTTCCCGCACCTCTCTGTGTTCCACAGATAACTTCAGGGTCTGCACGTACCCTGCGGTACCCAGAATCAGCCAGGATGCTGGAACTAGGACCCACGCAAGCTCCGCCCACTCCCACCCCACAGTCGTCCCAGAATGCCTTGCCCCAGAGACCGGATGTCCCAGGATTCCTCAGTCCCTCAGGCCGGAAGGAGGTGTGTGCTGTCTCTGGGGTTCGCCCCAGGCCGTGGTGGACCTATGCCACCTCAGCCTTCGTCAAGGGTCACGGGCGAGGTCAAGGACGGGCTGCTAAGAGGCAGCACAAGGACACTGTGGATGCCGGAGGAGGCTGCTGCGCACATTTCACGCCCGGCCTACTGCCAGGTAAGCCGCCACGGCCTGTTGAGTCTGGCCAGACTGGGGCAAACACAACGTGATATTCGCGTTTACCCCGAAAACCTGAAACTTACGAGGTTCAAGTTGAAAACAAGGGCCAAGTGAGAGGTGATGAGCGGGAAGAACAATAATGGGCCTTGCGCTACCGAGGTCGTGGTCGGAGACGTTTGCGCAGCCTGTGGGGTTGCTGTGGGAACCATACCAAGATGCCGGGGCCAGGACGCCCGGGGGGTGTTTTCGGCTCCACCTTGTTGTCAAGTGGTGAGGCTGCGGCCTAGTGACCCTGAGGCCTGACCAAGCACGACTGGGAGGGAGCATATCCTCCCGTCGCCTGAATACAGGAGCGCACGCTTCTTTTGCACTTGACAGTGGACTGTGCTCCTTGTAGCCACCAGGGAGTGTCTGGTGATCTGCCTTCCTTGCCCTCCTGATCTGGGCTTTTATCAGCTGTGCGTCTTTAGGTCATTAGGGAAACCCCGGAACCGAAAACTCTTGGCGCCGTTTGTTGGCTGGCTGGCCTTAAATGAACACTCAACAGCTGAAACTCATTTGCTTCCCTATAAAATGGAAACAATAATGCCCCCTTCCTTGGGTCCCTCTGAGGATTAAATGAACTAATGAGCCAATATAGTGCAACACGTGGTCCATGGCTGAGACGCCCAAGGTCAGCTTTTTGGGCAGAAACGTTTTGTTGGGGCGCTGCCTGCCCCCAATCCTTGCTTCTCCTTCTCTCTCCCCCTGCCATCCATCCTATTAAGATCACCTCCCAGAGAAGGGCCATTCAGGCTTCCAGGTGGAACTGATATTGTGTAACCTCTTCCCGAATTGTTGCCTTTTCGGCTTTTATTGAATTGTGGAATGCAAGGCTTCAGGTTCTAAGTGGAGTTTGTTAGGGAGGAAGTGCTTGGACCAAGGAACCCTTTCCTGCTGTGGGGGAAGGGGGCGGATCAGAGCAGATGGCAGGTGCAGCCTGAGAGGAGCAGGATGGGGTAGTGCTGGGCACTGGTCTGGGCCTGTTCCCAGCACATGGTGATGCTCTGGTGTCTCCAGCAGTTGGCCAGGAGATGCCTGGGTGCTAGAAGCTGGCTGGAAAAAATACAAGCCCACGACCCTCTGGTCTTTCAGCGTCACACTGCCACAGATGTCTATTCTTGGCTAGGGTGTTTAGCCTCAAAGTGGAAAGTTGGCAGGAAGAGAATATAGCCTTCCTGCAGCGAGGGACTTGATGATGTATATTTGGTACAGTTTTCAGTTGCCAGAGAGGAAAGGCAGCTAATCAGATGACCTCATCCTACCTGGAGATTTCAGCTGGTCCAGGAGAGGGTAAAATCATAGCTCCAGGTCGGATGATTCCTTGTACTGATTTTGAGGCAGCCAGTTTGGCATAGGCATGGCAAAAGGAAAAAAAGGCTCCCCCCTCCCCCCCCCCCACACACTGTTGAACCTTAACCCATCTTGAACCTCTTCCTTGCTCCTGAGTAAAGTTCAGGGATGCACTTAAGCCAAGGATGCGGTGAGGGTGTGAAAGGGGTAGGATGAGGGTTTTGAGCATGTTTTTTTATTGCAGTATAGTTGCTTTACAACGTTGTGTCAGAAACACTGCAGAACAAAGTGAGTCAGCCATGTGTATTTATATATTCTTTCCCTTTTCGATTTCCCTCCCATTTAGGACACTGCAGTCTAAAATAGAGTTCCCTGTGCTATACAGTATGTTCCCATCAGTTGTCTATTTTATTCATAGTATCAGTAGGGGTCCCTAACCTCTAGGATCTGATGCCTGATGATCTGAGGTGAAGCTGATGTAATAAAGTGCACAGAAATTGTAAAGTGCTTGAATCATCTGAAAACCATCACCCACCCCTGGTCCATGGAAAAACTCTTCCACGAAACCCGCCCCTGGTGCCAAAAAGGTTGGGGACCACTGATATATACCATGTTTCTAGATTTCCAGATGGATGCGTTAATGTGTGATACTTGTTTTTTCTTTTTCTGACTTCACTCTGTATGATACTCTCTGGATTCATCCACATCTCTACAAATGACCCAGGTTTGTTCCCTTTTATGGCTGCTTGCATGCATGCTAAGTCATTTCAGTCATGTCTGACTCTATGTGACCCTGTGAACTGTAGCCTGCTAGGTTCCTCTGTCCATGGAATTCTCCAGGCAAGAATACTGGAGTGGGTTGCCATTTCCTCCTCCATTTTATGGCTGAATAATATTCAACTGTGTATATGTACCACATCTTTTTAATCCATTCCTTTGGTAATGGATGTTTAGGTTGCTTCCATGTCCTGATTATTGTAAATAGTGCTGCTATGAACATTGAGGTGCATGTCTTTTTGAATTATGGTTTTCTTTGGTGAAGTCAGTTGGGCCTCAGGAAGCATCACTACAGTCAAAACTAGTGGAGATGATGGAATTCCCTAAAAGATGATGCTGTGAAAGTGCTACACTCAATATGCCAGCAAATTTGGAAAACTCACCAGGGGCCACAGGACTGGAAAAGGTCAGTTTTCATTCCAATCCCGAAGAAAGGCAATGCCAAAGAATGTTCAAACTATCACACAATTGCACTCATCTCACATGCTAGCAAAGAAATGCTCAAAATTCTCCAAGCAAGGCTTCAAACAGGACATGAACCAAGAACTTGCAGATATTCAAGCTGGATTTAGAAAAGGCAGAGGAACCAGAGATCACATTGCCAACAACCGCTGGATCAGAGATAAAGCAACAGAGTTCCAGAAAAACATATACTTCTGCTTTATTGAGTATGCCAAAGCCTTTGACTGTGTGGATCACAACAAACTGTGGAACATTCTTCAAGAGATGGGAATACCAAACCACCTTACCAGCCTCCTGAGAAATCTGTATGCAGATCAAGAAGCAACAGTTAGAACCAGACACGGAACAAAGGACTGGTTCCAAATTGGGAAAGGAGTATGTCAAGGTTGTATACTGTCACCTGGTTATTTAATCTATGTGCAGAATATATCATGCAAAATGCTGGAGTGGATGAAGCTCAAGCTGGAATCAAGATTGCCAGGAGAAATATCAATAACCTCAGATATGCAGATGACACCACCCTTATGGCAGAAAGCAAAGAGGAACTAAAGAGCCCTTTGATGAAAGTGAAAGAGGAGAATGAAAAGGCTGGCTTAAAACTCATTCAAAAAATGAAGATCATGGCATCCGGTCCCAGTACTTCCTGGCAAATAGATGGGGAAACAACGGAAACAGTGAGAAACTGTATTTTCTTGGGCTCCAAAATCACTGCAGAGGGTTACTGCAGCCATGAAATTAAAAGACACTTGCTCCTTGGAAGAAAAGCTATGACAAACCTAGACAGCTGACAAAGGTCTGTATAATCAAAGCTATGGTTTTTCCAGCAGTCATGCATGGATGTAAGAGTTGGACAATAAATAAACTGAGCAAAGAATTGATGTTTTTGAACTGTGTGCTGTTGGAGGAGACTCTTGAAGAGTGCCTTGGATTCCAAGGAGATCAAACCAGTTAATCCTAAAGAAAATAAATCCTGAATATTCATTGGAAGAACTGATGCTGAAGCTCCAATACTTCATACTCCAGTACTTCAGTACTCCAATACCGCCTGCTGCAAAGAACTGACTCCATAGAAAAGACCCTGATGCTGGGAAAGATTGAAGGCAGGAGGAGAAGGGGATGACAAAGGATGATATTGTTGGATGGCATCACCAACTCGATGGCTCAGGAAACTCAAATAGGAGCTCTGTATCAATCTAGAGGGGCGGGATGGGGAGGGGGATGGGAATGGATATATTTATATATATATGTACACCTATGCTGATTGATATTGAGGTTTGACAGAAAACATAAAAATTCTGTGAAGCAGTTATCCTTCAGTTAAAAAAATTAACAAACAACTCAGTGGACATGAATTTGAGCAAGCTCTGGGAGTTGGTGATGGACAGGGAAGCCTGGTGTGCTGTAGTTCCCTGGGGTTGCAAAGAGTCAGACACGACTGAGTGACTGGACCGAACTGCTCTGTTATTTTCCCAGTAGAGAGATTGCTGAGTCATCTGGTAGTTCTAATTTTAGGTTTTTAAGGAACCTCCATACTGTTTTCTATAGTGGGCTGTATCCAAGTAGCCATTTCAGTTGTAGGGTTTCATGGATGTGGGTGGAGCTTGGTAGTCCCCTGGCCTGTGTGAAGAGGGGCGAGGGAACTGCCTCCACCTGATAAAAATCCCAGACTTTTGTCATCAAGTGGGCAGAGGAGGAAGGTGACTGGGGCGCACGGCCTTTGGATGGAATGTAGACTCAAGATGTTACATGCCAACTTTCCCAGAGTCTGTGTACTGACCTCTTTTTGGGGATAGGAGAAATAAAGCCCCTGCGTCTTATTAGGTGTTGATGAAAAAACATTGCCTGCCATATTAGTAAACAAAAGATCCAGTGGGCTTCAAACTATCACACTGTAGCCACCCCTAGCAGTGCGCCCTGAGGAGACTCAGGATGAGAAAATGCAGGACACTGGCCCCAGAGAGCTGAGATGCACGTCAAAGGAGTGATTCTAGTGACCCCATCCTCTTGCATCTTCCTACACATGGAAAAGTGCTAACTTTCTTAATTTGAGGTATCTGGTTTTCTTTAAATAATAGTAATCTTTTGATGTTCTGACTACCCGATCTTTGTTGCCAAAATTCTCACATATCCTGGCTTCCCCTTTTACCTCTTTGGAGCAGTCTCTCAGAACTATTTGAGAGGCTGTGTCCTGGACTTCCCAGATGGTGCTAGTAGTAAAGAACCCTTCTGACTATTCTGGAGTCATGGGTTTGATCCCTGGGTGGGGAAGGTCCCCTGGAGGAGGGCATGATAACTCACTCTAGTATTCCTGCTTGGAGAATCCCATGGACAGAGGAACCTGGTGGACTACAGTCCATAGGGTTGCAAAGGCTGAAGTGACTTAGCACACAAGCATGCATGTCTTGGGCTTAAGTCCTCAGTTTTGTCTGCCGAATGAAACAACTCTGAACTTTTAAGCTATGTGTTTTTTTTTCAGTTGACACAGGACAAGCCCCTTTCCTTCCTTTATTTTTCTTGCCTGTTTTTTAATTAAGCTGTGTCAGGTTCTTAGTTGCAGATCTCAGGATCTTTCATTGTGATGCACAGACACTAGTTGTGGTGCACTACTAGTAGTTGTGGCATGTGGGCTCTGTAGCATGTGGGAGCTTAGTCCCCCGACCAGGGATTGAAGCCGTGTCTTTTGCATTGCAAGGAAGATTCTTAACCGCTGGACCACCAGAGAAGTTCCTCCGCCTTCCCTCCTTTTGATGCTCTTGTAAGGTGAGCCCAACCACCCCCCTAACTAGTGACCCCCAGATTTATGTCTCCCACATCTGTTTCTGGCCCTGCCTCCTGAGATCAAGATCAGGAGAGCTATGAACATGACATAAACCTACTTGATAACCCACAGTCCCCTCCCAGGATTTCCTTCCTCCCTTCCTCTTTCTCTGAATGTCACATTGAGTATTTTGCTGTTTGAAGTACCTCTAAACCTGTTTTTCTCTCTAGTCTGACTGCTCCTTTCTTCTCTGCTTACCTGAACTACTACATATCCTTGCATCTAGTCTTTTCCTCTTCAGTTCACTTCCCACATTGATCTTCTGATCTTCACTGATTGGTTGCTTGTTTTTAACATTTGTGCACCTCAGTCCCTGTGGAAGAAATCTCAGAGTCCTTAGTTTGGAATACAGAACTGCTAAAAATCTAATGTCAGTCTCATTTCTGGTGCATCCCCTGTCTTCAACTAAGCTGTACTCCAGTCAGATCAGGCTGCTTACTGCTTCCCAGTCAGGCCCCATGTTTGTTGCTATCGTTCTCCATTTCTCTGCTTGGTGACATTCATATGCATTTGAGGATTTCTGTAGATTTGGCTATGGATTCTCTCCTGAAACCATCATCATCTTTAGAGATTATATTCCTTTTCTGTCTCTGATTCCAGAGTCCTCATTTGCTCCTTGTTCAACATTTTCCACCAGTATCAGTTTAGTCACTCAGTCGTGTCTGACTCTTTGCGACCCCATGGACTGCAGCATGCCAGGCTTCTCTGTCCATCATCAGCACCCAGAGCCTGCTCAAACTCAAGTCCATCGAGTTGGTGATGCCATCCACTCAACTCAGCCTCTGTCGTCCCCTTCTCCTCCTGCTTTCAGTTTTTCCCAGCATTAGGTTCTTTTCCAGAGAATCAGTTCTTCACCTCAGGTGGCCAGAGTATTGGAGCTTCAGCTTCAGCATCAGTCCTTTCAATATTCAGTCCTTCCAGTATTCAGTCAGAATAATCAGGACTGATTTCCTTTAGGACTGACTGGTTTGATCTCCTTGGAGTCCAAGGGACTCTCAAGAGTCTCTTCCAACACCACACAGTTCAAAAACATCAATTCTTTGCTCAGCTTTTTTTATGGTCCAACTCTCACATCCATACATGACTGCTGGAAAAACCATAGCTTTGATTATACAGACCTTTGTCAGCAAAGTAATGTCTCTGCTTTTTAAAAGGCTGTCTAGGTTTGTCATAGTTTTTCTTCCAAGGAGCAAATATCTTTTAATTTCATGTCTGCAGTCACCCTCTACAGTGATTTTGGAGCCCAAGAAAATAGTCTCTCACTGTTTCCATTGTTTCCCCATCTATTTGCCAGGAAGTATTGGGACCGGATGCCATGATCTTCAGTTTTTGAATGATGAGTTTTAAGGCAGCCTTTTCACTCTCCTCTTTCACTTTCATCAAGAGGCTTTTTGGTTCTTTGCTTTCTGCCATAACGGTGGTGTTATTTGCATATCTGAGGTTATTGATATTTCTCCTGGCAATCTTGATTCCAGCTTGTGCTTCGTCCAGTCCAGCGTTTTGCATGATGTACTCTGCATATAAATTAAATAAGCAGGGTGATAGTATACAGCCTTGACGTACTCCTTTCCCAATTTGGAACCAGTCCTTTGTTCCGTGTCTGGTTCTCACTGTTGCTTCTTGACCTGCATACAGATTTCTCAGGAGGCTGGTAAGGTGGTCTGGTATTCCTATCTCTTGAAGAATGTTCTACAGCTTATTGTGATCCACACAGTCAAAGGCTTTGGCATACTCAATAAAGCAGAAGTATATGTTTTTCTGGAACTCTGTTGCTTTATCTCTGATCCAGCGGTTGTTGGCAATTTGATCTCTGGTTCGACTGCCTTTCCTAAATCCAGCTTGAATATCTGCAAGTTCTTGGTTCATGTCCTGTTTGAAGCCTTGCTTGGAGAATTTTGAGCATTTCTTTGCTAGCATGTGAGATGAGTGCAATTGTGTGATAGTTTGAACATTCTTTGGCATTGCCTTTCTTTGGGATTAGAATGAAAACTGACTTTTTCCAGTCCCTTAGCCACTGCTGAGTTTTCCAAATTTGTTGGCATATTAAATGTAGCAGTTTCACAGCATCATCTTTTAGGATTTGAAATAACTCAACTGGAATTCCATCGCCTCCACTAGCTTTGTTTGTAGTGATGCTTTCTAAGACCTACTTGACTTTGCACTCCAGGATGTCTGGCTTTAGGTGAGTGATCACACCATTGTGCTTATCTGGGTCAAGAAGATGTGTTTTATACAGTTCTTCTGTGTATTCTTGCCACCTCTTCTTAATATCTTCTGCTTCTGTTAGGTCCCTACCATTTCTGTCCTTTAATGTGCCCATCTTTGCATGAAATGTTCCCTTGGTATCTCTTAATTTTCTTGAAGAGATCTCTAGTCTTTCCCATTCTGTTGTTTCCCTCTGTTTCTTTACATTGATCACTGAGGAAGGTTTTCTTATCTCTCCTTGCTATTCTTTGGAACTCTGCATTCAGATGGATATATCTTTTCTTTTCCTTTTCTCAGCTATTTGTAAGACCTCCTCAGACAACCATTTTGCCTTTTTGCATTTCTTCTTCTTGGGGGTGCTTTTGATTACTATCTCCTGTATAATGTTATGAACCTCTGTCCATATTTCTTTAGGCACTCTATCAGATCTAGTCCCTTGAATCTGTCACTTCGACTGTATAATTGTAAGGGATTTGATTTAGGTCATAACCTGAATGGTCCAGTGGTTTTCCCTACTTTTTTCAATTTAAGTCTGAATTTAGCAATGAGTTCATGATCAGAGCCACAGTCAGCTCCTGGTCTTGTTTTTGCTGACTATATAGAGCTTCTCCATCTTCGGCTGTAAAGAATGTAATCAATCTGATTTCATTATTGACCATCTGGTGATGTCCAGGTGTAGAGTCCTCTCTTGTATCATTGAAAGAGGGTGTTTTGTATGGCCAGTGCTTTCTCTTGGCAAAACTCTGTTACATACTGTGTCACTTTACATACTGTGTCATAATTATATACCTCTGTCTCTAATAAGTTGGTAATCTTGCCATGGAGAGACAAGAGCCCTGAAAGGACTTGATTGTCTACCAGTATTTCTCAAAGTGTTTCTTAGAACACTGATTCTTTGGATGTTAGTCAACATTATATAGTGCTTGTATTGTTAGTGCTGCAGTAAATATTGAGTTGGCCAAAATTTTGATCAGGATGTTTCATAACCTCTATGGGAAAACCTGAATGAACTTTTTGGCCAGTTGTATACTTTGCATGTAGGTATGTATTATTATTATCCATTTTACAGATGAAGAAACTAATAACTAGTAAGTTGGAGAGCTAATTAGGATTCAAGTGCAGCCAGTATTGTTCCAAATGCCATGCACTTAACCCAACATGATTTGAACCTATGACATCACACTCTGCTATCCCTCAGGTTAATAGATATTATATGATACAGAGCTTTAAGACTCAATGCCCTATTTAATAAGCATTAGGTTAATCAAAGTTAAATAGGTGGCTCTTTGCTTCTTGGAGCTTTTTGTATAAATTTTACTACATTTTGGATTTTCTAGGAGGAGGCTATTTATTGTGTGTTCTCAGTTATGTCAGCTCTTTGTGACACCATGGGCTATAGCCCGCCAGGCTCCTCTGTCCATGAAATTTTCCAGGCAAAAATACTGGAGTGCGTTGCCATTTCCTCCTCAGGGGATCTTCCCAACCCAGGGATCGAACCCTGGGTCTCCTGCCTTGGCAGGTGGATTCTTCACTGAGTCACCTGGGAAGTTAACAGCATTTGTTACACCTTCTTGGCTACCAAACCCTATGGTTTTTTTCCTGTAAATTACTTATCTTGCAGGTTAATGTCTGTGGAATGTAATTTGGAAAACATTGCTTTAGATCAGGGTTTTCAAATTTGTACACACTGTAACTTCATAAATTATCTGAAAAACTGTGGACTATTGTATTTATGTATGTGAATATTATATATTTATCACATTCTTTTTTTCCCCTCAGTTTTACTGAGATATAATTGACATATGTCACAATGTAAGTTTTGGAGTAGGAAATGGCAACCCACTCCAGTATTCTTGCCTGGAGAATTCCATGGACGGAGGAGCCTGACGGACTACAGTCCATGGGATTGCAAGGAGTTGGGCGTGACTGAGTAATTAACACACACTGTATAATATAGAGAATACTAAAAAAATTAAAACCAAAATTACTATATGATCCAGCAATTTCACCTCAAGGAATATATCCAAAGGAAATGAAAACACTAATTCAAAATTATATCTACACCACTATGTCCATAGCAGCATTATTTACAATAAAAAGACATGGAAACATATAACTCTATATTTAAGTTGTATAGCATAATGATTCAACTTCCATGTATTGCGAAATGATTACTGTAGTAACATTAATTCGCATCCATCATGTTATACAGGTACAATAAAAAGAGGCAGCAAAATTTTTTTCTCATTGTGGTGGGAACTCTTAGGATTTGTCTCTTAATAATTTTCATTTATTCTGTGCAACTGTGTTAACTATAGTCATCATGTTGTATATTACATCCTTCATACTTATCTTTCTTATAACTGGAATTTTATACCTTTTGACTGTCATCTTCTACTTCTCCCACCTCTGGTAACCACAGATCTGATCTCTTTTATGAGTGGTGTTTTGTTTTTTCCTCCAAAGGGAGATCAAATAGTATTTGTCTTTCTCTGTCTGAGTTATTTCACTTAGCAAAATGCTTCAAGGTCCATCCATGTTGTTGGAAATGGCATGATTTCTTCATTTTTTTAATGGTTGAATGATACTCCATGGTGGGTGGGTGTGTATGTGTATCACAACTTCTTTATCCCTTCAGCTATTGATGTTTTCATGTCTTTTTATTGTAAATAATGCTGCTATGGACATAGTGGTGTAGATATAATTTTGAATTAGTGTTTTCATTCCCTTTGGATATATATATTCCTTGAGGTGAAATTGCTGGATCATATAGTAATTGTGGTTTTAATTTTTTTAGTATTCTCTATTCTGTTTTTCATAGTGATTGTAAAGTTTATAGTGCACAAGGACTCCGTTTTTGTTCCACCTCTTCATCAAGTCTTTCTTTCTTTCTTTTTTTTTAATGGTCATTCTAAAAGACAGGAGGTGTTATTTATCTCAGTGTGGTTTTGATTTGTGTTTCTCTGTTGACTAATGATGTGCATTTTTTTCGTGTACCTGTTGACTGTTCATATATTGGATTTTCAAAATTGTTCAGGTCTTTTGCCCTTTTTAAAAAGTTGGATTATTGGTTTTTGTGTTATGGAATTGAGGATGTTGTTTGTATATTTTGGATATTAACCCCTTATTAGATGTATGGTTCACAAATATTTTTTCCCATTTGTAGTTGTCTTCATTTTGTGGATGGTTTCTTTTGCTGTGCAGAGCCTTTTAGTTTGATGTAGTCCATGTTCAGTTGCTCAGTCGTGTCCGACTCTGTGCGATCCTGTGGACTGCAGCATGCCAGACTTCACTGACCTTCACCATCTCCTTTAGCTTGCTCAAACTCATGTCCATTGAGTTGGTGATGCCATCCAATCATCTCATCCTCTGTCGTTCCCTTGACCTCCTGCCTTCAGTCTTTCCCAGCATCAGGGTCTTTTCTAATGATGTAGTCCATAGTCCCACTTATTTATATTTTATTTTATTCCTTGTGTTTTAGGTGTCATATCTAAAAAATTGTGACCTATGGGTCCATGTTCCGTGTCAAGGAGCTTTTCTCCCTCTGTTTTCTTCTAGGAGTTTCGTGGTTTCAGGTCTTACTTTAGAGTCTTTAATTCATTTTGAGTTAATTTTGTGTATGGTGTAAGATGGTGCTTCCAAGGTGCTAGTGGTAAAGAACACACCTGCCAGTGCAGGAGACATAAAACAGTTTGATTCCTGGGTGGGGAAGATCCCCTGGAGAAGGAAATGGCAACCCATTCCAGTATTCTTGCCTGGAGAATCCCGTGGACAGAGGAGCCTGGCAGGATACAGTCCATGGGGTCCCAAAGAGTCAGACATGACTGAAGCGACTTCGCATGCACGGTATAAGATAGGGGTGTAGTTTCATTTTTATTAAACTGGAGTATAATTGCTTTACAATGTTGTGTTAGTCTCTGCTGTAGAGTGAAGTGAATCAGCTATAGGTGTGTGTATAGCACCTCCCTCCTACCCCTCCCCCATCCCAGAGCATCTCAGAGCATCAAGCTGTGCTCCCTCTGCTGTACAGCAAGTTCCCACTATCTGTTTTACATGTGGTGGTGTATATATTTCTATCCTAATCTCCCAGTTTTCCCCACTGTCCCCTCCCCACACTGGGTCCACATATCCAGTCTCTCTGTTTGTGTCTTTGTAGATAGGTTCACCTGTACCATTCCTTTAGATTCCACATATATGCATTAATATATGAGACTTGTTTTTCTCTTTCACTTCACTCTAGGTCCATCCACATCTCTACAAATGACACAGTTAAGTTTTTTCTTCTTTGAGATTTATTTATTTTTGGCTGCACTGGTTCTTCATTGCTGTGCTCGGGCTTTCTCTAGTTGTAGTGAGTGGGAACTACTCTTCATAGTGTTGCTTGGGCTTCTCATTGTGGTGGCTTCTCTTATTGCAGAGCACAGGCTCTAGGCATGCAGGCTTCAGTACTTGCAGCTCTTGGACTCTAGAGAGTGGGCTTGGAAGATGTGGCGCATAGGCTTAATTGCTCCAAGACACATGTGGAATCTTCCTGGACCAGAGATTGAACCCGTTTCCCCTGTACTGGACCACCAGGACCACTGGACCACCAGGAAGGTCCTGCATTCCTTTTTTAGGCTTAGTAACTTTCCATTGTTTATATGTACCACATCTTCTGTATCCATTCATCAATTGATGAACAGTTACTTTGTTTCCATATTCTGGCTATTGTAAATAGTGCCGCAGTGAACATTGGGGTACATGTGTCTTTTTGAATTACAGTTCTCTCAGGGTATGTGCCCAAGAGTGGGATTGCTGGGTTATATGATAGTTCTATTTTTAGTTTTTAGAGAAACCTCCATATTGTTCTCCATAGTGCATGAAAATCGTTCAGTTGTGTCCAACTCTTTGTGACCCCATGGACTATGCAGTCCATGGAATTCTCCAGGCTAGAATACTGGAGTGGGTAGCCTTTCCCTTTTCCAGCAGATCTTCCTGACCCAGGAATTGAACCGGGGTTTCCTGCATTGCACATGTATTCTTTGCCAACTGAGTTATCGGGGAAGCCCATTTTCCAAGGCTCTCTGATACCCCTCCAGAGTTCCCTATAGTGGCTGTATCAATTTGCAGTCTCACCAGCAGTGCAGGAGGGTTCCCTTTTCTCCACACTCGTTTCAGCATTTATTGTTTTTTGTGATGATGGCCATTTTGACAGGTGTGAGGTAATGTCTTATTGTAGTTTTGATTTGCATTTCTCTTAATAATTAATGATATTGGGCATCTTTTCATGTGCCTCTTGGTCATCTATATGTCTTCTTTGGATGTCTATTTAGGTCTTGGGCCCATTTTTTGATTGGGTTGTTTGTTCTGATATTTAGCTTCATGAGCTATTTTTATACTTTGTAGATTAATCCTTTGTGGTTTCATTTGCAAATATTTTTTCCCATTCTTAGGGTTGATTTTTTATTTTGTTTATGGTTTCTTTTGTTATGTAGAAGCCTTTAAATTTAATTAGGTCCTGTTTATTTTTATTTTCATTACCCTAGGAGGTGGGTCAAAAAAGATCTTGCTATGATTTGTGTCCAAGAGTGTTTTTCCTATGTTTTCCCTGAGAATTTTATGGTGTCCAGTCTTACATCTAGTCTTTAACTCACTTTGAGCTAATTTTTGTGTGTGGTATTAGTGTTCTATTTTTATTCTTTTACACGTAGCTGTCCAGTTTTTTCAGCACCAATTATTGAAGAGATTGTCTTTCCTCTATTGTATATTCTTGCCTCCTTAATCATAGATTAGGTGACTATGTCTGTGTGGGTTTGTCTCTTTGCTTTCTATCCTGTTCCATTGGTCTGTATTTCTGGTGTTTCTGGTGTGTGTGCGCGCACGCGAGTACCATACTGTCAATTCAGTTCAGTTGCTCAGTCGTGTCCGACTCTCCGCGACGCCAGGCCTCCCTGTCCATCACCAACTCCCGCAGTTCACTCAAACTCATGTCCACAGAGTCGGTGATGCCATCCAGCCATCTCATTCTCTGTTGTCCCCTTCTCCTCCCGCCCCCAACCTTTCCCAGCATCAGAGTCTTTTCCAGCGAGTCAACTCGTCGCATGAGGTGGCCAAAGTATTGCAGTTTCAGCTTTAGCATCAGTCCTTCCAATGAACACCCAGGATCGATCTCCCTTAGAATGGACTGGTTGGATCTCCTTGCGGTACAAGGGACTCTCAAGAGTCTTCTCCAACACCACAGTTCAAAAGCATCAATTCTTCGGCGATCAGCTTTCTTCACAGTCCAACTCTCACATCCATATCCATACATGACCACGGGAAAAACGATAGCCTTGACTAGACGGACCTTTGTTGGCAAAGTAATGTCTCTGCTTTTTAATATGCTATCTAGGTTGGTCGTAACTTTCCTTCCAAGGACTAAGCGTCTTTTATTTTCATGGCTGCAATCAGCATCCGCAGTGATTTTGGAGCCCCAAAAAATAAAGTCTGACACAGTTTCCACTGTTTTTCCATCTATTTCCCATGAAGTGATGGGACAAAATGCCATGATCTTCGTTTTCTGAATGTTGAGCTTCAAGCCAACCTTTTCACTCTCCTCTTTCACTTTCATCAAGAGGCTTTTGAGTTCCTCTTCACTTTCTGCCATAAGGGAGATGTCATCTGCATATCTGAGGTTATTGATATTTCTCCCAGCAATCTTGATTCCAGCTTGTGCTTCTTCCAGCCCAGCGTTCCTCATGATGTACTCTGCATAGAAGTTAAATAAGCAGGGTGACAATATACAGTCTTGATGTACTCCTTTTCCTATTTGGAACCAGTCTGTTGTTCCATGTCCAGTTCTGACTGCTGCTTCCTGACCTGCATACAGGTTTCTCAAAAGGCAGGTCAGGTGGTCTGGTATTCCCATCTCTTTCAGAATGTTCCACAATCGATTGTGATCCACACAGTCAAAGGCTTTGGCATAATCAATGAAGCAGAAATAGATGTTTTTCTGGAACTCTCTTGCTTTCTCCATGATCCAGCGGATATTGGCAATTTGATCTCTGGTTCCTCTGCCTTTTCTAAAACCTGCTTGAACATCTGGGAGTTCACGGTTCACATATTGCTGAAGCCTGGCTTGGAGAATTTTGAGCATGACTTGACTAGCGTGTGAAATGAGTGCAGTTGTGCGGTAGTTTGAGCATTCTTTGGCATTGCCTTTCTTTGGGATTGGAATGAAGACTGACCTTTTCCAGTCCTGTGGCCACTGCTGAGTTTTCCAAATTTGCTGGCATGTTGAGTGCAGCACTTTCACAGCATCATCTTTCAAGATTTGAAATAGCTCAACTGGAATTCCATCACCTCCACTAGCTTTGTTCGTAGTGATGCTTTCTAAGGCCCACTTGACTTCACATTCCAAGATGTCTGGCTCTAGGTCAGTGATCACGTTATCATGACTATCTTGGTCATGAAGATCTTTTTTGTACAGTTCTTCTGTGTATTCTTGCCACCTCTTCTTAATATCTTCTGCTTCTGTTAGGTCCATACCATTTCTGTCCTTTATCGAGCCCATCTTTGCATGAAATGTTCCCTTGGAATATCTAATCTTCTTGAAGAGATCTCTTGTTTTCCCATTCTGTTGTTTTCCTCTATTTCTTTGCATTGATAAGGCTTTCTTATCTCTCCTTGCTCTTCTTTGGAACTCTGCATTCAGATGCTTATATCTTTCCTTTTCTCCTTTGCTTTTCACTTCTCTTCTTTTCACAGCTATTTGTAAGGCCTCCTCAGACAGCCATTTCGCTTTTTTGCATTTCTTTTCCATGGGGATGGTTTTGGTCCCTGTCTCCTGTACAATGTCACGAACCTCCGTCCAGAGTTCATCAGGCACTCTATCTATCAGATCTAGTCCCTTCAATCTATTTCTCACTTCCACTGTATAATCATAAGGGATTTGATTTAGGTCATATCTGAATGGTCTAGTGGTTTTCCCTACTTTCTTCAATTTTAGTCTGAATTTGGCAATAAGGAGTTCATGATCTGAGCCACAGTCAGCTCCTGGTCTTGTTTTTGCTAACTGTATACAGCTTCTCCATCTTTGGCTGCAAAGAATATAATCAATCTGATTTCGGTGTTGACCATCTGGTGATGTCCATGTGTAGAGTCTTCTCTTGTGTTGTTGGAAGAGGGTGTTTGCTATGACCAGTGCGTTCTCTTGACAAAACTCTATTAGCCTTTGCCCTGCTTCATTCCATGCTCCAAGGCCAAATTTGCCTGTTACTCCAGGTGTTTCTTGACTTCCTACTTTTGCATTCCAGTCCCCTATAATGAAAAAGACATCTTTTTTGGGTGTTAGTTCTAAAAGGTCTTGTAGGTCTTCATAAAACCGTTCAACTTCGGCTTCTTCAGCGTTACTGGTTGGGGCATAGGCCTGGATTACTGTAATATTGAATGGTTTGCCTTGGAAACGAACAGAAATCATTCTGTCGTTTTTAAGATTGCATCCAAGTACTGCATTTCGGACTCTTTTTGTTGACCATGATGGCTACTCCATTTCTTCTAAGGGATTCCTGCCCACAGTAGTAGATATAATGGTCATCTGAGTTAAATTCACCATACTGTAGCTTTGTAGAATAGTCTGAAGTCAGCGAGCCTGGTTACTTTAGCTCTGTTTTTCTTTCTCAAGATTGCACTGGCTGTTAGGGGATTGCACTGACTGTTCGGGGTCTTCTGTGTTTCCCTATAAATTGTAAAAATGTTTGTTCTAATTCTGTGAAAAGTGCCATTGGTAATTTGAAAGGGATTGAATCTGTAGATTGCTTTGGGTAGTATAGTCATTTTGACGATATTAATTCTTCCAGTCCAAGAACATGATATATCTTTCCATCTGTTTGCATCATGTTTGACTTCTTTCATTAGCATTTTATAGTTTTCTGAGTACAGGTCTTTTGCATTCTTCAGTTCAGTTCAGTTGCTCAGTCGTGTCTGACTCTTTGCGACCCTATGAATCACAGCACGCCAGGCCTCCCTGTCCATCACCAACTCCTGGAGTTCACTCAAACTCACGTCCATCGAGTCGGTGATGCCATCCAACCATCTCATCCTCTGTTGTCCCCTTCTTCTCCTGCCCCCAATCCCTCCCAGCATCAGTGTCTTTTCCAATGAGTTAACTTGTCGCATGAGGTGGCCAAAGTATTGGAGTTTCAGCTTTAGCATCAGTCCTTCCAATGAACACCCAGGACTGATCTCCTTTAGGATGGACTGGTTGGATCTCCTTTCAGTCCAAGGGACTCTCAAGAGCCTTCTCCAACACCATAGTTCAAAAGCATCATTTCTTCGGCACTCAGCTTTCTTCACAGTCCAACTCTCACATCCATACATGACCACTGGAAAAACCATAGCCTTGACTAGATGGACCTTTGTTGGCAAAATAATGTCTCTGCTTTTTAATATGCTATCTAGGTTGGTCATAAGTTTCCTTCCAAGGCGTAAGCGTCTTTTAATTTCATGCCTCAATCAGCATCCGCAGTGATTTTGGAGCCCCAAAAAATCAAGTCTGACACTGTTTCCCATATTTTTCCATGAAGTGATGGGACCAGATGCCATGATCTTAGTTTTCTGAATATTGAGCTTTACCAACTTTTTCACACTCCTCTTTCACTTTCATCAAGAGAATTTTTAGTTCCTCTTCACTTTCTGCCATAAGGGTGGTGTCATCTGCATTCTTAGGTAGGTTTATTTCTAGGCATTTAATTCTTTTTGTTGCAATGCCAAATGGGATTGTTTCCTTAATTTCTCTGATCTTGTGTTGGTTGTTAGTGTATGGAAATGTAAGGTGCATTAATTTAGTGTCCTTTGCAACTATACCAAATTCATTGATTAGGTCTAGTAGTTTTCTGGTGGCATCTTTAGGATTTTCTTTGTGTAGTATCGTCATCTGCAAACAGTGATAGTTTTACTACTACTTTTCCAATTTGTGTTCCTTTTATGTCTTTTTCTTCTCTCGTTGCTGTGGCTAGGATTTCCAATACTATGTTGAATAAGAGTGGTGAGACATCTTGTTCCTAATTTTAGAGGAAATTCTTTCAGTTTTTCACCATTGAGAATGAATGTTTGCTGTGGGTTTGTCATATTGACCTTTATTATATTGAGGTAGGTTCCCTCTATGCCTACTTTCTGGAGTTTTTTTTTTTTTTAATCATAAATGGGGATTCAATTTTGTCAAAATCTTTTTCTGCATCTGTTGAAATGTTCATGTGGTTTTTATTCTTCAATTTGTTAATATGGTGTGTCACATTGGTTAATTTTGCATATATTGAAGAATCAATGCATCCCTGGGATAAATTCCAGTTCATCATGGTATACGATCCTTTTAATGTATTGTTGGATTCTGTTTGCTAGTAGTTTGCTGAGAATTTTTGCATTTATGTTCATCAGTGATATTCTGCGGTTTTTTTTTTGTGTGTGTGATATATTTGGTTTTGATATCAGGGTGATGGTTGCCTTGTAGAATGAGTTTGGGAGTGTTCCTCCCTCTGCAATTTTTGGGAAGAGTTTGAGAAGGATAGGTGTTAGCTCTTTGCTAAATGTTGATAGAATTCACTGGTGAAGTTCTCTGGTCCTGGACTTTGTTGGAAGATTTTTAATTACAGTTTCAATTTCATTACTTATGATTGGTCAACTCGTCGCATGAGGTGGCCAAAGTATTGCAGTTTCAGCTTTAGCATCAGTCCTTCCAATGAACACCCAGGATTGATCTCCTTTAGAATGGACTGGTTGGATCTCCTTGCAGTCCAAGGGACTCTCAAGAGTCTTCTCCCACACCACAGTTCAAAAGCATCAATTCTTCGGTGATCAGCTTTCTTCACAGTCCAACTCTCACGTCCATACATGACCACGGGAAAAACCATTATTTAGCCTCAATTTATTTGTGTTTTTTATAGTTTTTTATTTTTTGTCTGTAGTTGATATCTAACTTCATAGTATTGTGGTTGGAAAAGATGATTGATGTGATTTCAATTTTCTTAAATATACCAAGGCTTTGATTTTTGACTCAAGATGTGATCTACCCTGGAGAATGTTCCATGTGTACTTGAAAAGAAGGTGTATTCTGTTGCTCTTGGGTGGCATGTCCTATAAATATCAATTAAGTCTAGCTTGTCTGTTGTGTCATGTTTTCCTATTTATTTTCTGTCTAGATGATCTGTCCATTGGTGTAAGTGGCATGTTAAAGACCCCCATTATTATTGTGGTAGTGTTGATTTCTCGTTTTATGGTTGTTAGCATTTGCCTTGTATTGAGGTGCTCCTGTGTTGGGTGCATACATATATATTATTGTTATATCTTCTTCTTGGATTGATCCCTTGGTCATTATGTAGTGATTTTCCTTGTCTCTTATAATAGTCTTGATAATATCTGTTTTATCTGATTATGAGTATTGCTATTCCAACTTTCTTTTGATTTCCATTTGCATGAAATATCTTTTATCATCCTCTGTCAGTCTCTGTGTGTCTCTGGGTCTGAAGTGGGTCTCGTATAGACAGCATATATATGGGTCTTGTTTTTGTCTCTACTGCTGCTGCTCAGTCGCTTCAGTCGTGTCCGACTCTGTGCGACCCCATAGACAGCAGCCCACCAGGCTCCTTTGTCCCTGGGATTCTCCAGGCAAGAACACTGGGGTGGGTTGCCATTTCCTTCTCCAATGCATGAAAGTGAAAAGTGAAAGTGAAGTCGCTCAGTCGTGTCCGACTCTTAGCGACCCCATGGACTGAAGCCCACCAGGCTCCTCCGTCCATGGGATTTTCCAGGCAAGAGTACTGGAGTGGGGTTTTTGTCTCTACATGTATTTATATGAGAATATCCAATTTTCCCAGCACCTTTTATTGAAGAGACTGTCTTCTCTCCATTGAATATTCTTGGCTCCCTTGTCAAATATTAGTTGACTCTGTATGTTTGGATTTATTTCTGGACTCTTGATTTTGTTCAGTTAGCCTATTTTTCTGTTTATATGCAGTATTGTACTGCTTTGATTACTGTAGATTCATAGAATAGCTTGGAATCAGAAAGTGTGATGCCTCTTGTTTTTGTTTCTTATGATAGCTTTAGCTATTCAGAGTCATTTTAGTTACATATAAATTTTAGAATTATTTTTTCTACTTTTCTTAAAAAATGCCATTAGAATCTTGATAAGAGATTACATTGACTTAATTGATGGTTTTTGGTTGTTTTGACATTTTAACAGTATTGATCTTTGCAATCCAGGAGCATGAGATACATATCCATTTATTTGTGTCATTTGATTTCTTTCCTCAGTGTCCTGTGATTTTTGGATTTTTAGATCTTTCATCCCTTTTTTAAAGTTTATTCCTACATATTTTATTGTTTCTGATGCTATTGTAATTATTTCTTTTATAGATAATTCATTGTTTATAGAAATGCTGTATGATTTTTGCGTGTTAATTTTCTATCCTGAAGTTTTACTGAATGTTAATTAGATTTTTTTTTTTGATGGAATCTTTAGGATTTTCTAGATATAAAATTATGTTGTCTGCAAATAGTCTTACTACTCCCCCCCCCACTTTTAAGGCCTTGTATTTCATTTTCTTGCCTAGTTACTCTGCAAGGACTTCTAGTACTATGTTGAGAGTAGGAGTAGTAAAACTGGGAACCCTTGTGTTGTTTCTGTTTTTAGAGGTAAAACTTCGGCTTTCCACCATTGAATATGATGTTAGCTGTGATATAATCATATATGGCCTTATTATGTTGAGGTACATTTCTGTTTCTAATTTATTAATTTTTATCATGAATGGATGTTTAATTTTGTTAGATGCTTTTTCTGCATTTATTGAGATGATAATATGATTTTTTTTTCTTTCCAGTAATGTAGTGTCACTTCAACTCATGTATTTGAACCATGCTTTCAGGTATAAATCCCTCTTGATCATGTGCTAATATGTTATTGAGAATTTTTGTGTCTGTATTCATGAAGGATATTGATGTGGTAGTGTCCTTTCTGGCTTTGTAAAATGGATTTAGAAGTGTCCTCTTTAGTTTTTTGGAATAGTTTGAGAAGGATTGACTGAAACCTTCTCTAAATGTCTGGTATAATTCACCAGTGAAGCCATCTGGTTCTGGACTTCACTGGGATATTTTTGATTTCTGATTCAATCTCCTTATTAGTAATTGGCCTATTCAGACTTTCTATTTCTTCCTGAATCAAGCTCCTAGTTTATATGCTTATGGAGATCAATCCTGGATGTTCATTGGAGGGACTGATGCTAAAGCTGAAACTGCAATACTTTGGCCACCTCATGCGACGAGTTAACTCACTGGAAAAGACTCTGATGCTGGGAAAGGTTGGGGGCGGGAGGAGAAGGGGACGACCAAGAATGAGATGGCTGGATGGCATCACCGACTCTGTGGACATGAGTTTGAGTGTACTCCGGGAGTTGGTGAGGACAGGGAGGCCTGGCGTGCTGTGATTCATGGGGTCGCGGAGAGTCGGACACGACTGAGTGACTGAACTGAAGAATTTTTCTATTTCTTCTAGGTTGGTCAGTTTGCTGTTGTATAGTTGTTGATACTAGCCTCTTACGATTGCTTGCATTTTTATGTTATTATTTTTAGTGTTTCCTTTTTCACTTATAATTTTCCTGAGTTGGGTCCTCCTATTTTCCTTGATTGCTACTTAAAAGTTTGTCAGTTTTGTTTGTCTTTTCAAAGAAGTAATTCTTGATTTGGTTAATGTTTTCTATTGTTTTCCTTTTATTTCACTCATTTCTGCGCCAGTCTTGTTTATTTCCTTCCTTTTGCTAACTTTTGGCTCAGTTTGTTCTTTTTCTGGTTCTTTAAGGCGTGGAGTTAGGTTGTTTATTTGGGATCTTACTTCTTAATATAGGCATTTATTGCTGTGAACTTCTGTTTTAGAACTGCTTTTGCTGCATCCCATATGTTTTGGTATGTTGTGTTTCCATTTTTATTTTAAGATACTTTTAAGTTTACCATTTAATTTCTTCTTTGTTCTATTGGTTGTTTAGAAGAATGTTACTTAATTTCCATGTTTTTGTGAAATTTTCTGTTTTTCCCTCATTATTGATTTCTAGATTCATACCATTGTAAGCAGAGGAGACAACTTGATATGATTTCAGTCTTCTTGAATTTGCTAAGACTTGTTTTGTGGCCAAACATGTCATTTATCCTAGAATATGTGTTCTTTAGAAGAATGTTGTCTACTTTGTAGGATAGAATGTTCTATATATGTCTGTTAGATTCATTTTCACTATAGTGATAGTATATTAAAAAGCAGAGAATTACTTTGCCAACCAAGGTCCGTCTAGTCAAGGCAATGGTTTTTCCCGTGGTCGCGTATGGATGTAAGAGTTGGACTGTGAAGAAAGCTGATCGCCAAAGAATCGATGCTTTTGAACTGTGGTGCTGGAGAAGACTCTTGAGAGTCCCTTGGACTGCAAGGAGATCCAACCAGTCCATTCTAGAGGAGATCAATCCTGGATGTTCATTGGAGGGACTGATGCTAAAACTGAAACTGCAATACTTTGGCCACCTCATGCGACGAGTTGACTCACTGGAAAAGACTCTGATGCTGGGAAAGGTTGGGGGCGGGAGGAGAAGGAGATGACGGAGAATGAGATGGCTGGATGGCATCACCGACTCTGTGGACATGAGTTTGAGTGTACTCCGGGAGTTGGTGACGGACAGGGAGGCCTGGCGTGCTTTGATTCATGGGGTTGCGGAGAGTCGGACACAACTGAGCAACTGAACTGAACTGAACTGTTGCTCAAATTCACTGTTTTCTTATCGATTCGCTGTCTGGATAATCTATTCAAAGTTAAGAATAAGATGCTAAAAGTCTCCAACTATTATTGTGCTGCCATATATTTTTCTTTTAGCTCTTTTATAGTATTTGCTTTATTTAAGTGCTCTGATGTTGGATGCATAAATATTTACAGTTGTTTTATCTTCTGGATGTATTGACTCCTTTATCATTACATAATGACCTTCTTTGTCTTATTTATTTATTTTTTGCCATTTTCAGGTTAAAGTCTATTTGTCTGATATAACTATAGTTAACCTTGGTTTTGGTGCTTCCCTGATAGCTCAGTTGGTTAAGAATCTGCATGCAATGCAGGAGACCCTGGTTTGATTCCTGGGTCAGGAAGATCTGCTGGAGAAGGGATAGGCTACACACTCCAGTATTCTTGGGCTTCCCTTGTGGCTCAGCTGGTAAAGAATCCTGCAATGTGGGAGACCTGGGTTTGATCCCTGAGTTGATAAGATCCCCTGGAGAAGGGAAAGGCTACCCACTTCAGTATTCTGGCCTGGAGAATTCCGTGGACTGTATAGTCCATGAGGTCACAAAGAGTTGGACATGACTGAGCGACTTTCACTTTCATTTCAACCTTGGTTTGGGGCTTCCCTGGTTGTTCAGTGGGTAAAGAATCTGCCTGCAATGTAGGAGATGAAGGAAGATGTGATTTCGATCCCTGGGTCAGGAAGATCTCCTAGAGGAGGGCATGGCAGCCCACTCCAGTATTCTTGCCTGGAGAATACCATGGAAAGAGGAGTCTGGTGGGGAACAGCCCACAGAGTCACAAAGACTCGGACATGACTGAAGCAACTGAGCACACATGTACCCTTGGTTTGACTTGCTTATGCTTTGCTTGAAATAATCTTTTCCTATCCAATCATGCTCAGTCTCTGTGTGTCTTTAAAGCTAAAATGAGTCTCTTGTATCATTGGATTTTTCTGTTTTTAAGCCATTCTGTATCTTTTCTGTCCTGAAAAGTATCTGCTGAGAATATCTGCTGATAGTCTTATGGGGTTCTCTCTTACATAACTTCTTTTTTCTTACTGCTATTAATGATCATCTTTTGTCTTTGACTTTTGACAGTGTAATCATAGTATGTATTGGTGTAGCTCTCTTTGGATTCACCCTGTTTGGGATAGTTTGGACTTCTTGTATCTGGATGTGTAGCTTTCACCCCAGTTTTGGGAAGTTTTTTTTTTTTTCCTTTAAGTACAACTTTTTAAAGAAAATATATATTTTTTGCTTTCAACATACCTTCTGTCTCTTTCTCTTCTGGAATTCCTACAATGTGAATATTGTTTCTTTTCATTGTGTCCCATAAGCTTTCTTCACTCTTTTCCATTCTTTTTTCTCTGACTGGATAATTTCACATATTCTGTCTTTCAGGTCATTGATTCTTTTTTTCTGCATGGTTGAGTCTGCTTTTGAAACTCTCTGTTGAATGCCTCAGACAGTTTTGTATTTTTCAGCTCTAGTTCAGTTCAGTTCAGTTCAGTCGCTCAGTCGTGTCCGACTCTCCGCGACCCCATGAATCACAGCACGCCAGGCCTCCCTGTCCATCACCAACTCCCGGAGTACACTCAAACTCATGTCCACAGAGTCGGTGATGCCATCCAGCCATCTCATTCTCCGTCGTCCCCTTCTCCTCCCGCCCCCAACCTTTCCCAGCATCAGAGTCTTTTCCAGTGAGTCAACTCATCGCATGAGGTGGCCAAAGTATTGCAGTTTCAGCTTTAGCATCAGTCCCTCCAATGAACATCCAGGATTGATCTCCTTTAGAATGGACTGGTTGGATCTCCTTGCAGTATAAGGGACTCTCAAGAGTCTTCTCCAACACCACAGTTCAAAAGCATCGATTCTTCGGCGATCAGCCTTCTTCACAGTCCAACTCTCACATCCATACCTGACCACGGGAAAAACCATTGCCTTGACTAGACGGACCTTGGTTGGCAAAGTAATGTCTCTGCTTTTTAATATACTATCAAGGTTGGTCATAACTTTCCTTCCAAGGAGCAAGCGTCTTTTAATTTCATGGCTGCAATCAGCATCTGCAGTGATTTTGGAGCCCAAAAAACAAAGTTTGTGTATTTCATCTTTTTAGATGGTTTCTATTTCTCTGTTGCATTTCTCATTTTGTTAACTTATTTTGTTCAACATTTTCTTAATGTCATTTAGTTGTTTTTATTTCCTTGTATTTCACTAAACTTCTTGAGGGGGATTATTCTGAACTCTTTGACAGTTCATAGGTCTTTATTTTTTTAGGGTCAGTTATTTGAACTTTATTAATTACTTTTGATAGTGTCATATTTTCCTGATTTTTTATAATCCTTGATTCCTTACATTGATGTCTGTGCAGTTTGAGTAAGGGGTCTTCTCTTCCAGACTTTGCAGGTTTGCTTTGGTAGAGATAGTTTTTACTATTAGCTCATTTTGGGTTTCTGGGCACATGTCCTTGGACAGGTGGCGCCTGATACAAGTCTGATTTTGGTGCAGTAACTCTTTAAGCTGTTAGATGGGATGAGCACTCGCTGGGAGCAGCTGGATGGAAACACTAGCTTGTTCTCTGTCCAAGTGAGGCTGTAGGATGGGCTTTGTGGTTGCCTGGGTTCTCTGGTCAGGCTTACTAGATGGTCAGGATTGGCTACTACACTCAGCTGTAGGTGGGGCTAAGAATTAGCTTCTCTGCAATTTGAGGACCAGAATCAGGCAAGAATGTACACTGAACATTCTGGTCAGATGATGCCACAGGCTTTCCTCTGCATACAGGAAAAGCCACAGCTTTCTGGGCAAGTGTCATTGTAAGTAGGGCTGTTGGATGGCCTGTGCAGCTTCTGTGTGCTCTGGTAAGACTCTCCTGTCTAGCAGGTTGATGGCTGTATTCAGTTATAACTGGGGCTATGAAAGTGTCTCTGCCTGGGCACAGAAGAAGCAGCTCCAGCACCACTCAGGCTGTTTGGGGTCTCGGCTCAAGCTTACCTCTGTCCCAGGTGGTCCTCTGGCTGAACAGGGTCACTGGCTTTGCTTTAGGGGTGAGCAGCTCTGCCTACCTGCCTCTTGGCTTGAGCGTTGCTGGGTTATACAGCAAGTTCCAGGTGTTCTCACAGCTCTTTCTGTCAGGTGGGGCTGGGGTTATGTTCTGCAATATATGGGCTATGACTCAGCTCTCCGGCCTGGGTGGAGCTGAGTGGGCCCACTTTAGGCGACTCCCAAATTTTCCAAAACAGAGTTTCTGGTTTGGGGTTTGTGGGGGTGAGGGCCATTCTCTGAGCAGGCAGACTCAGCTCTACTGCTTGGGTGTGAGCAGCCCAGGCTCCAGAGCCAGCCCAGCCTATTTGAGGCCCTGGATTGGGCAGATCAGCACCCTGCCCAATTCTCTGGTCACTCTACACGACCCAACTAGTGGGGGCTACGACTTAGGCTCTGCAGGTGAGAACTCAGTTTGCCAGGGCTCAAGGGCTGGTTGTTGAAGCCTCTCCCTACTTCTTCATCATGACCGGATTCCCAGTGATTGAGCCTCACAGATTCCCATGGTTCCTGTGGAGTGGAGCTAGAGTTGGGGCTCCTGTGCTGGGGGGCTGGACGTCACCCCGGGTTCCCTTTCCCACTGGAGGAGCTGGAGGCTCAGGGAAGAGCTCTTGGCATGGTGCTGTGCTGCTCTGGGGCAGTGTGGTCAGGGTGTGGCTGCCCCTCCTACTCTTCTGTGGCAGTCTGTCTTGTCTGTGTGGTGGTGGGGAGTGGGGTGCTTCAGCCCCACCACCCTGTTCTAGGATTCTCTCAGTGGTGTCTTGACCGCTGTAGTTGTTAGCTGTTCTTGTTAAGGGGAGTGAAGTCAGTAGACCTATGTCACCTTCCTGGTGATGACACTCCTATCATATACTTCAGTGACAGAGTCCTCAGTGTTTCCTTCCAGGTTTATTCTATACAACATGTGACTGGACTGAAGCTGATACTAGGAATAGGGGTATACTTTGCCCTGTAGGAGAAAATGAATGGGGTGCCTGGGTGGTGGAACAAACTCACGGGAGGATGAAGAGGTGGGAACTGGGTGGAAAGCAAGCTTATGGGCTTGGGCTCTGGAGCACTAGGTAGATGGTGACTCCACCATCAGCTCTGCAGTAGTTTTTTTGAGGCCGTAACTCCATCCCTCATTCCCTCCAGGGCCCTTCTCCCCTTACCAAGCCCCTCCCCACCTCATTGTACTCCTTGATGGGAAGGCTCCCATTTGTTTCAGGTTATAGTTTGTAAAGAGTTGAAGTTATTGGATGGAACACATTTGGTAGAGTAAGAGTGTGCCACAGGTGGCCAGTTTGGGAAATGACTCTTGAGCACACAGGACCACTTTGCTCAGCTCTGGCCTGGGTAGAGACGTTGGTATTGAGAAGACCCTTCCAGCTCTTCCACCCCCATCACCCGCTGTATTTCGTTCTCCTCCAGGACAGACCTTTAAGCTCTAGCCAGGAAGACACTGTGTCTGAATAGCACTGAGCTCAGTGAAGGGCTAGTCTGTGGATCTTCAGTCTCTAATAACCCTGCAGGATACTGTGGTGACACAGTGTCCATTGTGGGGAGAGAGTGTTGTGTTTGGACATCTACTCTTGCTGCTTTGAAGAGTTTCTTCTTACTTGGCAGATATGACAATCAAGGCAGACTCCTGGAAGCAGGGCCATGGACTACTTCTCTTTGTACTACCCGTGCTGGCCTGAGTGCCTCTCACATGGGGTAGCTGCTTAATACCTGTCTTTTGAACAAGTGACTGATGAGTGGATTGTGCTCTGCCTTTGTGGTAGCTGTTGACAAGTTGGGATACATCACGTAGACTCACGTGCATTTCCTGGATGCCTGGAGCCACACAGCATCTGGGCAGCAGCATGGACTGCCTGCCTTCAGGGCTGTTTTGATGAGTCAGTTGTGCTGTGCTGCTTGTGGGCTGGTGTGGCCCCCTCCAGCTCCAGGCCTAACCTGGCAGGTTGAACAGTGGCTGCAGCTGAGAGGGTGAAAGGGTGCTGACTGCTTCTCAAGAGTGCCTTGGCATTCAGTGCCTTTACTCACAGCTTTCTATTGAATTGTACTCGGTTCAGTGGTCTGATCTCTTCAATATTAAACATCTAGGGATAGTCCCTAGATTAAAAAGTGTTGCTGATAGGGTTCAAAATTTAGCTTAGGAAAAGCTGACAGTACTACTCAAGGAGTTTGACCTAATTACAGGAATGTCCTTCTAGTCAGGACCGAGTAGCTGATGAGCTCTGTGGCAACAAGGCAGAACCTGTGTATTTGGGATGCACAAGCAGATGAGTGTTCCTTGCCCCCATCTGTGCCCCAGGCCTCCCACAGTGGCTCCTGACTTCCACCACCAGTTTCCACCATCCTCATCCCAGACCGTAATCAGACTTCTCCTGAGTTGTCCGCTTAATAAGAAATGCTTCTCCCAGCCCTAGCAAGACCACCTGCTGCATTCATCCGTTCACCTGTCCGGACGTCCACCTGGTGGTTCTGAACACTGACTGTATGGCAGGCACTGTGTGGAGGCACTGGGCATACAGATATGAATGAGACATAGCCACCGCCTTCACAGCTCGCAGTCTAGCAACACGTAAATAGCACACAGTAAATAGTGAACGTCATGACGGTCAGACAGTGGACTATGGGAACACAGAAGCAGTAGAGAGATGAGGAAGGGAGAGGGAGGAGAGACCAATTCCGAAGACAACAGATACATGTCACAGAGCTTAAGTGATAGTGGCCCTCTCTTAGGACTGCCCCCAGCTAGAGCAGTGAGTCTTAATCTTTGTGCTTTTAGTAGCAAAACTGTGTTTCTAAATAAAATCTACTTGGATCACCGGTAATCAAAACAAACAGAAGCAGTTAAGCTGGGGTGGGGTGAAGTGGTCTAGAGGGCTCTGTGCTTGGCCTCATCCAGGCTTCTGAGCCCTGTCCCTGCTCTTCCTGAGGTGCTCAGAGACATACTGGCTCTGGTGCCGCAACTGAGGACACGTGCCTTGGAAGGCTTGCTACAGGCATATCTCCAGGTGATCTTGTCATTCCCACCTAGGACCTAAACTGGAAAGCTAGGCTTTTCTTTTGGGTAAGAGGTGCATAAGTATAATACTTAAAGGTAGGAAGGGGTGGATTCGAGTGAGGAATGTTTCCTCTTCTGAGAATGGAGTTAGCTGTTACCCCTGGCTTAGGGCAGCCTAAGGGGAGGGCCTGCCTCTCGTGTACAGTTTCTTACAATGGGCCTTGTTAGTGCACAGCCACTGTTAACTGGTTGGCCTTACTGAGTACTTACAACAGGATGGACCCTTATCACAAGTGTTTTGTAAATCTTGGCTTAGTTAATCCTTCTAACAGCCCTCTGCACTTGGTATTATTCTTGCATCAGTTTTGCCAGTGAGGAAGACTTGGAGAGGCTACACGCGTGCCAGGTGCTGGTGCTGGCATCCCCACAGAGGCATGTGGCTCCAGAGGGCACCTAGACACGTTTTCCACCTTGCTAACCAGCTTCCAGACTGAGGGGCCACCTCACATCTCAGAACTGGGGATTGTTATTTGGGGCTTTAACTATAATTGATCAGTTGCAGATCACAGGCCATGTCTTATATATGTATGTAATGTACATATAGTTTTTATTTGTAAAAACATCCTTCAGATGTGGGCAGGCAGAAGTTGGTGCCATGTGGCTTTGCTGCCAGTAAAGTTTCAGAGAAATGATGCCTTCCCCCTAAAGCAGCTCCCACCTGACAGACCCTCATGCCGTTGCTCTGAGCTGGTCTCCAGTACGCAGCTCTTGGCTGGTGAGTTCTGGAGCAGGGACGATGGAATTGGGGCTGCAGGCTCAAGAGGGGCATATATTGGTGTTCATCCTTTCTTCCCTGAGACTCAGAGCCTGTCTTCCCATTATTGCCTTGGATGTGTCCTTTTTCATAAAGAGGATGCTTTCTAGCTATGAGACTGATGCTGAAGGCCACCCATTCTTCAACACCCGAGACCAGTTCATGTAGACCAATGGTTTTCAAAATGTTAAACCTTTTTAAAAACAGAATCTCTGCCTCAGCCTTAAACTGCATGAGCTCCAGCAAGTGCATCAACTTTGGCCCTGGGACTTTGGTACCCATGACTGTTTCTCTGATCTCTCACTTTCACTGGAAATTTTGGTTTTGGTCACAAATATGAATTGGAGGTTTAGGGTGGGAGGAGGCAGAGACTGGAAGAATTTTGGATGATCTGGGGATTTTCATTGACTGTGCTGTCTCTGTCCCTCATTATCGGGGATGAATAAGGTTTCCTTTATAAAGGATTAGCATGCCTGTGCCATTCTGCAGGTAGAAGTTTAGGACTTTTTCTTCGAATCAAACACTAAGCAAGAAAAACAAATCTAACACAAAACCTCAAAGCAAAAAAGAAAATCCAACAGAAAATGCCATTCTGTTCAGACTTATGGCCCACAGGAAAAATATCAAAAATATTCCTTCAAAGGGCCGAGCAGCAGGCCTCCCATTTAAGCTTTGCAACTGTTATAGGATGTCTCTCTCACATGTCACTTTGAAATGTTACCCTTCTCATCCTGAGTGATCAAACCCCTTCTCTTGCTTTCTTTCATTTTGCAGTCCTGAATAGACCCACCATTGCTCTCCAGCAGGGTATGGTTTTAGTGTCATCTCATTTTGGAAAAGCATTGATGCCAACCAGCCGTATTCTTGGATCTGCCTTTCTTTTTCGTCCCTTTTCTTCTGAGCCTAAAGAGATCACATTCAGAAAGGCAGTGGGGTTTTCTAGGTCAGGGCAGATTCTGGATGCTTTCCAGGGGTCTCTTGGTGGTGAAGGGATTGCTTTCTTCTGCTGCCCCAGATTTGCCACGGCCACCAGTAAGGGAATGGTTTTCCAGCTGTCTCTTGCTAAAATACACTCGGAAGAACTCCCCCCACCCCACTCCATTTTGTTTCCAAGGTCAACTTATTAAATATTAAGTCATAAAGCCAGTGATTATAATTTTAATGAAAAATATCCTGTATCACTCAAGACAGAAAAGAACAAAAATACCCCTTAGAAACACTGCTTTGAAAAATAGTTAACATTAACTTTACACACAACAGAATCCTTTCTTAAGCTTTATTTAAGAAATCGAGTACTATATAGTTCAATATATATAAGACACATCCAGTATTGTGTTCCTGATAGCAAGTGCATAGATTTTGTTAAGATATCATTTTCACTCGATATAAACGTTTCATGGTCACATGAAGATAATATTCCCAGTGATTTTGCCCAAGCATGAGAGGAGAAAACAGAACACAGCAGAAATAGTGAGCTACAACAGAGATGAAAAACAAAAACAGCGAATTAGCAGAACAGTCGATTCCTGATAAGTGAATAAGCTGATTGTTTGGTCACAATGTTTTTATTCACTTATCAGGAACGATTCACAGTACATTAGTGTTCACTGTGTTTCCTAGCCCGCCAGCTCAGAGTGCCCGCCCGAGACTGCTCAGAACTGCTGTGGGCCGTGCAGACGTGTGACTTCTGTCAGCAGAGTCAACGTTGACAGGTCTGTCATTTCCCAGTGCAGTCTGTGCATGGCAGGCAAAGACGCCTTGCTGACACTGCAGTGGTGTTTTACAGAATCAAGAGGGTAAGTGTGAATTTAAGCAGGGACCAGCTTTACATCATATGTGCTTAAGGGAGCTAGCATTTTTGTCCGCTTCTTTGGAGAATGATTGTTTATCCATTCTTTTACTTAGCATGAGTATTTTGCCTTGTGCCAAATGGTGGATGTAGATACTTGTATGACTTATTGAAAAAGTAAACACTCGCATCTTGGAAAGAGTTGATCACCCTCTTTACACCCTTCTCCCCTCCCTCACACCCTCCACCCCTGCAAAAGTATTTACGAGAAAGAAACCACACCCTTAGCACTCTTCCCCACTAATGTAAGCGGTGGGTTTTCAGAGGCAAACTCATGAAGGCTCTGATGAGGTTTAAAGCAGAAGTATTGGCAGGAAGTCAGCTCCCATCTGTGCGGGTCTGGAGCTAGTGGAGGCTACTTCCCTGAGGTGTTCAGCCTATGTGGGAAACTGCCTCTGCCTCACCCAGCCCCTCTGTGCTGTGCCGCCAACTAGAAAAGAGAGGCTAGGGCTCAGAGGGGCTGCCAAAACCGGAGGGCGAGGGGCCTGAGCACCTGCAGGGAGGATCTCATTGGCAGCCAGGGCATGGCTGCTGGTGCCGGGTGGCCTGAGTCAGACAAGAGCTTGTGTGTCTGAAGAGTTGGAGGGAGAGATCAGACAGGGAGCAGACGTCAGTGGAATCTTGTAAGAGCACTTGGAGAGCAATCAGATTCCTGAGCAGAAGAGATGGGCAGAAAGGGAGGAGGGTCTGTGGCTTCAGCTTTCAAGGGCATACAAGGAATGGTTTTTTCTGTAGTTTTCTACCTGGGGTTGGGCGATGGTGGGGGACAAGACTTTCTACAAAGTATACACTTTCAGGAGGGAGTGTGTGGATGTATATGGCATTCTTGGTTTTCATGTAGAAATGGATAATGTATTATGAAGAATTGGACATGAGAAGCTTTACCTTTCTCCCTCCCACCCGACCGGATTGAGTAGAACTTCCATTTGAGCCCTTGCAAGTATTTCTCTTCCATTAGTTTTAATAATTAAAGCTGTTCCTGGATTCAGCTAGCTCTTTAAAAATTTACTTTTCTACACATATCTATTGATTGATGGCAATGCATGGATTTAAGTTTAACGCCTTTCATATCTATTTACCAGGTAAGTAAAGTTTATTTTCTTCCCTTAAGGAGCTCACCTTTTTAAAAAAATGTATCTGGTTTCTGAGAAGAGTTTGATGGTGATAATAGGCCTTTGGACTCATGGGTAGATAGAAGAAACCCCAGCTCTGCTGCCTCTCTCCTGACGTTTCTTAAGGTTATGCAGCAAAGTGGCGGTCATTTTTATTGAGTGTTAAGAACTGTGTACACATATCAAGAGAAGAAGAAAGGGGGCAGAGAGCAGAGGAGAGCACAAGTGCAGTGTACCAGTGTGGTCAAAAGCCTGGACAAGGTCTTGGCAAATCCGACTCTGTAGGCAGTTATGTAGGTGGACCATAGACATAAGTCTTGGAAGCAGTGGTTAAAATAGGCTGTTGTACATAAATCCGAGGTGGCTGGTGTGTAGTTCCCCCTTCCCCAAATCAGATATTCACTTAGGTGGAATCGACTGTATCTTTTTACACAACATATAGAAAAAAACAGATACGTGAAACAGTGAGGTGTGTAGATGTATCACCAACATACAATGACTATCAACAATACAACACTCAGAGAGAGAAACAAGTATTAGGAAAATGGTTTAATATTGGAGACAGAAGCAAAAAACTGCATCACACAATAACATACGTTACAAAAATAAGTTTGACTGTTTCAACTACACGGTTATGTTCACAATGAGGACAGAAGAATCAGAAAAAACTTTGATCTAAACAGCAAAAAAGCAAACCCCTAAAGTTTTAACTAATACATTTATCCACTTAAAGTGACTGAGTACTTCTAAATCTAATTACCTTATTGTGTAACTGCACAATACAGAATAAAAAGTGAAACTTACCGCTGTATTTTAAGACAAAATTCTAATGCTAGATATAAGCAAAGGGAAAAAAGAAATCAAGCCAAAGTTTTTAATTCTCAAAAGAAAAGCAACTTTCTTTCTATCAACCAGAAATCAAACTTGAAATCAGTCATTGTCAGGGGGCCCACTAGAGTAAGCCACAAAAATTTCCATTTTTTTTAATCTCCAGTATAAAAAGTTCCACTGGTACAAAATGCAGAAGTACAATCAGTTGTAGAAATAGGAAAGCCTGCGTTATTTTTTTTTTTTTTGGCTCAAATTCCATCAAACAACAAAATCCAAATGCATCAATAAAACAAACAATACTCAAATGGTCTTACAGTTTTCCACTAGGTTGCATTAACTTTGGCTTTTCTCAGACAATATTTAAAAACTATTTTGTAATTCTAAACAAAATGATATTATTAATCTACAAACAACAATTTTCACAGCACAAAAAAACACATTTTTTTTGTATGACATTATTCAAAAAGGTAATGAAACTACAGGTTTTTTTAAAATTTTATTTCTTAATTAGCACTTAAGATAATTAAAAACAAACAGTAAAATGAATCCAGAGTAGCACAAGCCAAAGAACTATAACCCCTATGGTGAAAGAAAGATGAACTTGTTACGCCTTTGAGGACTGCCATTTGATCGCAATTCTCTAATTCAGTTTAAAAATGACTATTCTCTACACTTGATTTAAAAAAAAGCAGTTTCCCTGTGTGTTTTCTTCTGGCACAGGCCCTTCGCACCCTTGCAGCTTTTTCCTTTTGATATTAAAAGAGAAAGTGAAGAAAAGGACAACTTGTCTTTGAGGAGGGTTATCTTTTTAGCAATGAAACATGCCAAAAAAAAAAAAAAAAGCCCTTCCCCCTAACGGTACTGTCTTGGTTGCCTGTGGAATAAACACTGAGCTCTAAGTGCCTGCCCTGAGCCTCTCGTCATGTGCACTCAGCTCCTCTGGGGGAGAGGGGGAAGGGGAGGGCACTGGAGCACTGTTGGCTTCAGTGAAGACGTGGGGGAAGATGGTCTCAGGTTTATGTATATAGTTGATGAGAGATTCTGGATGAAACACTCTAGGAATTCAGATGGTGTTGTCTTGTGTTCTTACATGTGTAGCTGTTTTACCACCGTATCGTATATACGAGAGACATGTGCGATAACCTTTATTATTCAGCTGCTTGCTGCAGGAAGTACAAAATAGCCCTCGAAGGATGAAGGAAGGCCCCAGCAGTAGTAAACACGTGTGAGGATAATACAGGTCATTTCATTGTAAGTGCATGTGCTGTAAGAAGGAAACTTTTTTTTTTGCATCATTAGAGGCTAGTCCTTTCCCTCCCAGGGCTATCACATCCACACATACAATAAACCAAACAGGGTGGTCAGTGGGAAATGGAGGGAGGAAGTGGAGCCAGCAGTTTCTGAACTCCATTACGAAACAAAGAATCTTCCAAAAAAGCTAGGAGTTTGAGTGGGTTGCAGGGATGACTTGGGGTTTGTCAGGACAGCAAGAGACCTGTTCACATGAAGTCAAAGAAATATGGCACTTTAGAAAATGGCAGCAGGAACTGGTGCTGGGTATTTGGTCAGTAACTGTGATGAAGCACTGAGTTTGTCTTGAATGGTCAGTCCCCTTTAGATGCATTCAGTTCAGAAGAAACAAAAAGGCAGGGCAAGGATGGTCAATGTCTAAATCCAGACACGTTGCTTATTCCGAGGTATCCACTGGGGTCGGACAATCCCCAGCACAATGGCTGATAAGAAACATTACCTTGGGAATAAGTAAGAAATGAAAGCAGAGTCCCTCCAAAGACTACCCCATCATCACAGAGTGGTTTACCTGGACAGGTGCATGATGTTACTGTAAACTGGAACATACCGCTCACCTGACCTCAAAAGCAGACTGAATTTAAGGTTTATTTAGGTGCTTGACTCTTATCTACCATTCCTGTTTATCTCGTAAACTCTCTTCCTTTCTTTTGGATCTCAACCAAAGGATAAAAAAGTGGGAAAGACAGAAACAACTGAAAGATATATGCAGAAAATAAATCCAAATTAGAAACACCCCAAACAAACAGAAATGATGACAGTATAAAAAGTTATCAACATTCCAGATAGCTCTGGGTAGAAAGGGTTAAAAGTTCAAAACTTTCTCACCTTAGAGGTTTCCATATATCATGAAGAAAATACATTATGAGGTTGCCGTCACAGCATTGATGTGCAGAGTGGTTAAAAAGTGAGACATGGGCACTTATACAATGTCTTACAAAAAACATCATAGAGAAATAACAAACAATAACAATTTCAGGCAACAAGACCACAGGATAGCAAGTTAACAAACTTTTAAACCTTTTTTTTTGTTGTTTTTTAAATATTAGGGATTTATACAAAACACATAATAAAATACCCATGTTATCAAATTACTTCTCACAAGAAACACACTGAAGCTCTAGGAAGGAAGTACCTTTGGAATTTGGCACTATATATTTTCACTTTTTTTCTTTAAAAGAAAAAAAAAAATCACATTTTGCTGAACACAAACACATCTAAATAGTCCACAATTTAAAAAAAAATGACATCAATGCTTTACAAGCCAACACAAAACTTATTCTGGAATAGGTTTTTTTTCCCCCTCACATGAAATGTTTTTTTTAAGCAAACAACTTTTTTTTTGAAATTCTTTTTTGTTTTAAGTAAACCAATTCTAAACTTGTCTTATCAACAAAGAACATTAAGACCATAAGACTCATGATGAAACCACAACTTAATTCACAGAAGCACCAACGTAACACAGTTTACAGTAACCTTTCTCCTGTACATTGAAACAGTATAAAATATAGGTAATTTCATGTGCATTAAACCATGGATTGTCTAACTGTGAGTCAGTTCAGCAAAAGGTGACACAAATAGGTAGCATTTGCCCCAAAACAGGGTAAATATTTTTCTTATACTAATCTACAAAAAGTGGTTCTATATATATATCTTAATGAGAAAGTGAGCCACCTAAAATGGCCTTATCAAAAAACTTTACACTGCCTGAAAAATGTAAAAACTATTACAGACCTCTAGAGACTTAAAATCAGACAGTTTTTTTCTCAAACTGTTTTTGGAAGTAGTCTGTTAGAAACCAACATTCTGTGTCCCTGGACACATATTGCTATTGTTACCAGTGACCGGGAAGAATGCCAATCCCTGTATAATACTTTCAAGTCTGTTTTATGAAAAGAAAGAAAAAATAAGAAAGAAACATTTTTGCCACAGGTTTTTTTCTATAATTAATTTGTCTAATAATAAATTTCAGTCTTGCATGAATGCAGCAATGTTTTTCACATTGACTTCCCAGAATTCATAGCTAGATGAGGTCACATGCAAATTTCAAAGGTCAAACTAGATCAAAGGTCAGTAGGAGAACCAAATATGATGTGAGGTCAGAAAGACATCAGAAACAATGACGGGACGATGAAACTTTTTTGAGACGCCACAGGGACATGCTAGGCAAACGGTGAACTAACGGGCATGAAGATGTCTAGGGAGAAAACAGGGAGAGTAAAAAGTTACACAGAATCTACGCAGCAGCAACAAAATCACTCTTCAGGGTGCAGGAGAGAAACTAATGCAAATCTTAGGTCATTAGGGAGTCTACCAGCCATCCACGTAATTTGCATTTCTTACACTCTTTATCCACAACACAATGGAACCCAAGAGAATCCATCCGGAGAGGGAGAAGGGATGGATTCTGGGTGTTTTGGGGTGAGGGACTGGCAAGGGATGGGGAGAAGAGGGTCCAGTTCCAATGAATGTAACAGACGGGAAAGTCAGACGACCAAACTGTAAACTAGGTAATGGAGGTTACGAACAAAATCGTCAGACAGATACAAACACCGAGAGGATAAAGCATGAACTTCAGGCCCAGGGTTCAACGGTGAAAAAAGCCCGTTCCTAGAATGATTCCTCTAGAGACTACTTCAGAAGAATCTAGCTAGCACAGAGAACTGCTCTTCAGGTACCCAATAAGTTAACAGTAGGCAATAAATAGCTTCCATTATTTCTGAGGCAGTAAAAATTTTGTACAAAAATAGAAATGCTTTTTTTACAAATAAAATTTACAGGCCTGTGGCTTTCTTTTTTATTTATGTATTTATGTATTATTTATTTATTATTAAATTTATCTTTCAAGAAACATCAAGTATTTTCACTCATTTTTAATTTTTAAACCCTGTAGCTTTAAGAAACAGATCTCTAAATCTTTTTTTACATTAATCCTTTCTAAAAACTAAAACAATAACAAAATAGACAACCAGTGTAATAATCTGACCAATAAATGTCATGTTTCTTTGAACCCTAAAATAAAATACTACTTATTAAAACAAACCAAATGTAGTGGAAAGACATTTTGTGTTGTTAATTTTAAGTGCTTCTCCTGGCTTTTCTCTGGCGCTATGCCACCACCTTACCCTCTATAAACAGCTGGCGCCCCCCTGTGGGGTGGGCGTGGGCAGGAGGGGCGAATTCTCCAGGCAGTGCTCTGGGGCACAGGGGTCTCAGAGTTAGAATTGCACGTTAGCCTTTGTTTGCCTTGTAAATTCTCAAGATGTCATTTATTGTATATGTGTTTTTCTTAAAAAAAAAAAGGCAAAAAACCCCCAAAACAAAACAATAAAGGTTAAAGGAGATTCAAATTGCAAAACAAAGGAGAATACAGTGGCACAAGTGGAGGAGGATTTACTTGATAGAAACAAGGTAGCCGAGTTTAGTTATGGCGAACTGGGTGGGGGGGGCGGGAGGGGAAATGGAGGCCTTATTGTAAAAATAACCGTCTCTCTTGGTAAAAGTTGGCAATGTGGTCCTCCTCTGCCTTTCCTGTTGAGCCCAGGCTGGCTCGTGGGACTTACCCTAAGAAAGCTAAAATAAGAGCAGGGAGCCTCTGGGGGGAGGATCAGTAAGGTTTGCTGTCGTTTTTGGAGCGCTTCAGCTGGACCTTCAAGCGTTTCATGCCAATCTGAAAGCCATTCATAGCCTGGATAGCAGCTTGCGCAGACACGGGATTGTCGTAGCTAACAAAACCTGGAAGACACGAGGGCAAGAAGGGCGGGAATCAGGATGGAGGGGCAGGAGAGCAGAGAACGGTGGCTGGAGAACGTTTCTGCAGGTGGGAGTCTCGGGTCAGCCCTACTCAGTTTGCGGTCGTGCTGTTTAGAGGCAGCACTGGAAACATCCACTGTGAAGCAGTGGAGGTGACTGGCTGTCATGAGAACACAGCCCTCCGCGGAAAGCTAAAACTCACACAGCACTGTCGTGAGTCAGTTTAGTCTGTTGACTAATTCCAGTCAAATCTGTTTGTGTCTAAGTCCCTTAGAATCCTCCAAGAGTCTCCAGTATATCAGTGCATGCAGGGCCCTCGAAGGGCCCCAGGGGCTCCAGGCCCCAGCCAGGTGAGGTTTAAAGGCATGACAATTACGGGAAGGCAACTGATGTGCTGCCAAAGACCTGGACTGTTTTCATCCAGTTCTCCACGGATACAGGATGGGGTCAGCGAATTAACTCTAGAATAATTTGTACTTGATTTCTACCAATTGGAGCTATTACTGAGAGGAACCTAGGGGCCCAGGGGAAATGCTGGGCCATTCTCTCTATCTCAACTTCCATTTTCAAAGCTCCACTGAATTCACTAGAATGGAAATTGCTACCTTGTATATCCCCAAGTGTTTCTTGGAGAATAAAATTCTTTTTTAGAAATAAAAAAAAAAAAATAGTCTAAACAGCTCAGGGCTTAACAGCCATCCTAACACATACTTCCCACAATTTTTCTCTGTACCAACACTCAGATGCCTCTGACAACCATCTAAGCTCTGCCAAGACCTAGAAACAGAATTCTGACCACATAGTTTGTATTAGCACTGGGGGTAGGGGTTACTCACCAAGGCTTCTTCAGTTAATGCTAGTGCAAAAGTGTTGCCCCTGCTTAGTTTTGTTGTTGGAAGAAGTTATACTGATTGGATTTCAACTCTGACCATGCACTGTTCAGAAGGTTTTATACCAAGTTTCTCCATCTACTAAGGAGAACATTCCTTCACGAGTTAGAGGAAAACAGGGACATAAATATACCCTTAGCAGAGTTCTTAGCTGATAATAAGAGACGTATAGTATAAGGCAGAATAGCTTCTCATAGGCTGGCTGTATGCAAAAAGATGTTGTTTTTTATTAAATTTAAATTCCCAATAAATGTGATCTTGGATCTAAGACTTTTGCAGATATTCTTCTTCTACATCTTAATCCAGAGGTAGCAAGATGATTCAAGAATGGAAATGCGTCAAGGGTGAAATGGATAATGAAACCTGGTCAAGAGCGTAGGATAACGAATGGGGCATGGCTTATGACTGGCAAACCTGGGACCCCAAGAAGTTATGCAGTCTCACTGAGACACCCACATATGGGATGCTACAGCTTTTTAATAAGAACTGAGAACACAGTGAGTGCCTAATGCTAAGTATAATTGTCTGCTACATTACTATGTGTTATTATACACACAGTGGTTAAGTAATTTGTAGGCTGATACTCTTTTCAAGACAATAAATATTTTCTCAAAATCAAACCGCAAAGTACAACCCTTTCCAATCGCCAAATAAGCTCAGACACTGTTTAGTGATGAGGACTATAAACGTCCGGCTGGAAGCCTGGGGCAGGGAAGCTTCCGGTGGTGAGCTCTTAGAAAACACAGGCGCACACCCTCTGTAACAACTTTCCATTTCATTCTCTCATGAACCATTACAAGGGTGTTTATATACTTGTAATGAGTTCAGGCTAACAGCCTTTCCACTTGGATAAAAACAGTGACTTTAAATGGCTGACACACTGATTCCCCTAACAACAGAGGCTTTAGACGTTCCTGGGTGACAGCACAGAAATTAGAAGGATGTTATGATAATGGAATTTTAGAAGCCAAAGCACTCTCTTTAGACGGGTTGCCCCATTACCCATCAGCTAAATACCAAGTCTGAGATTCTGCCTCTTTGAGAACCACCCCCACCTGTTTTTCTTTATACCGTATACTTCATTTTCCTCTGGCCCGTATCTGTTCTACTTGATCTTGTTTTGCTCTGCTGTTAGTACCTACGGCCAATGTGAGTCATTAGATCGGAGGAGTGAATAAAGCAACTGTTACACCTCAGACTGGGCCAGCACTTGCCACGTGAGGCACATATACCCTAGACGTTTGAACCTCTAAACTACTGTGGGAAACACAAGGGTTCACAACATAAAGCGAGAACTAGATTTAATGAATGCTCACCTCCTTTGTAAAACATTAGGGCACAGAGGGAGCCTACCTTCCTCTCTCTCGGCACAAAAGTCCCAGGGGAGGCAGAGTCCAGGCTGCCTGAAGGAGGAGGCTGTGACAGCTCAGGCCACCATGGATCAGGGCTGTCCAGTGTCCTGAGAAGACCTGTGTCTCCGGGGCACTCTGCCTGCCTAGGCCGCCACTGCAGCTCCCACCCCCCGCCAGACCACAGCCTCTCACGTCACCATGAGCTAAATCCGCACCGTCCCTGTGCCCATGGAGCTGTGGCTGTGGGGGTGGCGTGGGCACTTAGGTGTGTGTACGTTTAGGTACCACCAGATGCCGGACCATAAGCCCCCCAACACAGTGTGCAGCCCACACCCACAGCATCTGAGTCACAGCGAAGGGGACGGGATTCGTGCTAAGTGTCTAGTGCCCCTCTGTATCAGGACAGCCTCGACACACTAGTCTCTAAACTGTATTTCCATCTGGTGACACTCGTTGTTTAGACTGTGGGGCCCAGAGACTGATGTTGCTCTACAGTGAAGACATTAGTTCCCAGTAGTGAGACCCCTGCACAGTACAATATAAAGCATCACCTACTCTCTGGGCATTCAGTTTCCCAGATCTTTCCTTTTTATATAGCCCCTTTTCCTCTTCCGGTTGAGATGACTTTGCCTAGTCTGCTTAATGGATCTAGAGGCCCAGGAACCACCACACACACTGAAGGCCCTGTCCTGGCATCTAGAATACTGGCCATTGTACTTTCCCTCCCAGGACTTCTTACTGGGAGCACCCTGTAATGTTCTAACTGGGTTTCTTTTGCATACCAAAGCACTTGCTCAGATTGGTCTGTTTGTCAATGAAGACTTTAGCAGAGATAACATTTCCAAAAGGCATGAACATCTGCAGGATGTCCTGGTCTCCAAACTCCTGTGGAAGGTGGTAAATAAAGAGGTTTGCACCCTCTGGACCTAAAGAGGAAAAAAAAAAAATCAGCGTAAGGTATTCTTCACTTCTTAGTTTCCAAAGCTGCTTCTTAGGAATGTTTTAACAACAGATGGGCTAAAGCACGTGGCTTTCTCTCCTGCTGAATGAGAATGGAGACAGACAGATGTCCAGTGCTGGTATGTCTTTTAGGATAGGAGTCATGCTTCATATCTTTCTGATTTCCAAAGAGACACCGGTTAAGAATGGCGTCCTTTTAATCTGTAATCTGTGGGTCACATTTGCTTACTGCGCGTGAGCACATATTTTCAGTCTTCCTGGGTGTGAAGGCAGCGGTCATGGGGTGGATTGGAGGGCAGAATTCAGGTGTGGGTTTTTCCTGAGTGGCTGTGTTGTGTAGCACACAGTATATACTGTCTCTTTGAGAGAGTATCCTGTGTATTCCATGCAAATTGCAGCAATTTAGACATAATGGATATAGCAGTAATGCTGCTTGGATTTCTCAATCATTTACCTAATTATCCATCCAGTTTTGATCTGGCAAATCGCTTAACACACAGTCTAATAATCATCTTTATTAGAAGTGACTGGCAGTGAGTCAAGGCAGGGAAAAATAGGTAGCCAGAGAGTTTCACAACTGTGATCGGAAGGATGTCCCTGGGAATTAGCCTTGCACACTGAATGTAGGAGGTACAGAAGCTGCTCAAACACTAAGCTGAGCTTCACTCTTAACCATCACTTCCAGAAATAAGAGGAAGGGCAGAACAGGGGAGAGCTTAGCTGTCCCATAGAGGAAAGCTCGCTGAACTTTACTTCCATTCCATTCTCCCATCTCTTTAACTCCCCACATAAGAAGTATCTGCAGCTTAGAGAAAGCAAAAGGGAGGGACTCCCAGTGACCTGATGGCAGATAGTCACCTTCTAATACGTAACAGGTAAGCATGCTTTCCAGGTCAGAGGATGCTCGGGGGCATGGCAGATCCTCCTGCAGAGGTTCTGGGGAGGCCCCGCGGCTGGACGCCTCTGGGATGTTCTGGGCATGGTGTCTGGGAAGAGGGGAGCTCATCCAGCTGGTGAAGTAGCTAAGCCACTGGTTCCTGGGACCTGAACTGACCTTCACGGGAGAAGAGCCAGGGCTGCCTGTGCCCCTGGGAAGCCCCAGGGGACAAGGTGCAGTGGGTCCCCAGGGGCTGTGGGGAGCATGCCTATCTGAATGGGTTGAAGAAAAATAAAACCGGGGTAAAAAGAACTTTGTAAAAATATAAAGGATAAACATCTTTGCAAAGAAAAAACAAGTTTCTTTCCACACAATCATAGAAGAAAAAAGTATTGTAATGAATGGAACTTTTCACAAGGAGATCTTCTTGGAGCAAATTTCTGAAGCCGCAGAGATGAAGCATTTCCTTTTATTTAAGTGTTAACGAGGCCACTTTAATTTTCTATGTTGCTCACAATTTCCAAGGACACAGCCAGTGCAAGAGATGCAGTTTGTATTTAAAGGGACACAGTTACAGGGTTTAGGTCCCCAGATGTTTCCTGGTTAAAAAAAAAACACAAAACTCCTAAAAGAAGTCAATACTTAATATAAACAGATGCAAAACCAGAACTCGGGAGATGGATGTTCTCAGAGCTACCATGCAGTGTGTGGAGCCGGAGACCTGGTACTGCCCAAATTAGTTGTGCTTCTAAATAAAAAATCCAGACGCACAATGAGAATTAATGGGACCCAGTTTGAATTGTGAAGTCATCTCGCCTCCTCAAGCCCAGGGGGACAATGCAGTTTTAATGCACTATGACAGATTACTGGCTGCGCACGGGCAGTCCTGGCCTTCTCGGATGCAGTGGGCCAGCATGTGTCTGGGCCAGACGGGGAACCAAGAACATAGGAAGAAAGTAAATAAACCCACGGAGGCTTTGTCTTCTCCCTCATCACCAAGAAATACCTGGATTTTGCCAAAGTCGTTAACACAAAAATGAGAAAGAGGTGACTTGGTATGGAACATCTCTCTAACATTCAGTGAAGGCGGCTGCTGCCGGAGATGCCAAGGACAAAGAAGCAATTTTTCGAGGGTTCACCCTCTGTATGTTCCTTCCATCTCCCTTCAGTAAGAAACCTGGTCAACCACGCACTCCTTGGACTTCTGCTACACCTGACTGACTTGCCAGAGCTCATTGAGCTGTGTCATTAGTCCAGCTGCCTGGCACCCGAGTTCTTATTTCTCACAGGGCCGCAGGGCCCCTGCAGCAGGAAGCACTGGGGGTGCCAGCGTTTTGTTGGGATCTGGGGGCTCTACCTACGTGTGTGTGTGTGTGTGTGTGTGTGTGTGAGATGTGCCTCCTGCAAACTCAGGGAGACCGGAAAGTGCCAAAGAGGTCAGAGGCTATGTAGGAATGGCAGGAAAGGTGATCAGGTTACCTGAATTCAGATCTGTAGGGATGCCTAATGCTTCAAAGTCTTAGCTGGGAGAAATATTAGAACCATTTTTTTACAAGGCCAGACTGGTTCACTTTCCCATGGGAAAATATATACCAGGGTACATGACTAAATACATCAGAGTGACCGCGCTCTCTTGATTAGAGAACTATGGGATAGGAAATCTAAAACTCTGTTTAGCCGTGGAATTCACTGAGGCATTTTTCTTTCCTTCTCAGAATTACTTCCCTTTTAAATTATGTTTTAGTTAAGCTATGTCGTGCTGTGCTTTGTTGCTCAGTTGTGCCTGATTCTGAGACCCCACGGGCTACAGCTCACCAGGCCCCTTTGTCCATGGGGAGTCTCCAGGCAAGAATACTGGAGTTTGTAGCCATGCCCTCCTCCTCAGGATCTTCCCAACCCAGGGATCGAATCCAGGTCTCCCTCACTGCAGGTGGATTCTTCACTGTGAGCCCCCAGGAAAGGATGGTTTAGATTTGTTGAGGACACGTTAACAGGGCGAGAAGATGATGATCAGAAGAGACATTTGAAAAGATGGCAGATTAAAAAGCCCTCCCTGACCTGAGCAACCCCAAAACGCCGCCAGCAAAGGCTGAGCACTAACCCGTGCTGCTGGCAGCCCGCACGCCTCAATATAAATAAGCTGGAGAGGCAGTATTTATTCTGAATTATTTTACATTAATCCCAGAGGGTTAATTATTGCACAAGCAGTGCCTGAAACTCAAAACACAGAAATTTAGGGCTCTGAGCTGGAGTGAAGCAACTTCGGGGCCCAGGCTCTCCTAAGCCGCTAATTTTCTAGTCTGGTGGTACCTAATGTGATCCAGGTTACACGGTTTGCCCCAAGGCCATCCCTGCTGGGTGACGGGGAAGTGACCAGCACTCAGATGCACGTGGGGGAACTGGCTTTCCTGGTCTCTTCCGAGGACACGATTATCTCACAGGATATTTCCTACCACCCTCATCTGTTACCGTGGAAGTCAGACCTCAGAAAGAGGGACTGCCACACAGGCTTTCCTTGGGGAAGCTGAGGTAGCTATGGCATGGGGTCTCCACATACCTGGGAAAACGCAGCTGTCTGGATAGTTGTGCGAACTTTAAAATAAATTACAATAACATCATAACTGAGAGGAAAGAGAGTTGAGAGAAACTCAGACATTCAGGTTCCTTCCGCTTTGAATGTTGTTACAGATAAACAGAAAAAACCCGTAAAAACCAAAACAAAATGACACGATCTTTACAGTTGCGTCCTTGTTACAGTTCCCAACTTGACAAAGTAAAACCATTCTGTTTCTCATTAGACACCACGTCTACAGTCAAAGTTTTCAGACAAAAACCAGTTTGGAACTATGGGGTGAGGATCAGAATGAAAAGGAATTTTAAAAATGTCTTCAGCACTTTGTCCTTGCTTCTTGTATGCGAAACAAGTCAGAAAGAGAATAGATATCTCCGTGCAGATTTTGCTTTAAAAGCAACTTCAGTCAGGAAGAAGGAACCAAAAGGAGGAGAGAGAGAGAGAAGCCCTCCCTATTCGGGTCAGTTCATTAACTGCTTTATAATTAGCCTTCATGTATTCTTAGCATTCACTTCCTGATGTTTATTTTGCCTTATTGGCAGAGAAGGCAGGCCATCAATTACTTATTTGCTTCCCCAGAAGACCCTGACTAAACAAAGACCCGGTCAATCCTAAGAGTGGATTTTGTCATTAACCTGGACACCATCGCCAACTGCAAGGCCAGCTTCCCCATCACGGGGGATGTGGACCCTGCAAAAGCCAGGTGAGCCCACAGGACACTGCATCGACAGCTTGGCCTTCTTCTAATGAGGCGTCTACGTGGAGGGGGAGAAAGGAGATGGCTCTCCTGATTCGGGAGAGGGGGCTCCTGGCAACGGCTTGGCAGCAGCAGCTACTAGGTAACTACAGTGTGGCACACAGAGGGTGGGAGGCCTATCTGACTGGGAGTGGGGCGGTAAATGAGCAGACAGACAGAAGACTGCAGCAGAGTGTTCAGGCCCGTCAGGTGTCTTAAACCATGAGCAGGAGAAACGAAACGGCTGCTCTTCTTCTTAGGACAGCAGCTTATCACAGCTTCCTTGGGACTCTGCTCCGGGGCTGAACGCGGGCCGGGTCGGGCACCCACCTTCCTTCTGGCTGCCGGCGGCGCTCTGCTGCTGCAGCAGGCTCTGGCTGTACAGCGTGGGCAGCGCCGCGGCCGCGTACTGCTGGATCCCTGAGTAGGCCTGGGTGAGGGCGTCCATGGTGCCCGCCGTGCCATTCGTCAAGCCCGTGGCGCCAAGTCCTCCATTCAGAGCCGCCATACCTGAGAGCATTTGAGCAACTTTACAAAAAACCCAACAATAGAGAAGAGAAACAGCACTTTTCATTAGTGCTTTCCAAAGGAAGTCAGAGAATCATTTGACACAAGTACGACAGCAAGTGCATGCAGCGAGCACACCAGTTACAACAACATGAACTTAAAGACAAAACCATGAAGGAACAAGTCGTAAATAACGGCAGACATACAGACAACCACCACAGCCCCCTGAGCGATGGTGAGCCTCACTCCCTAGGCCAGGGAGTGAATTCTCCGAGGCACTATAGGTGGGCAGTACATCTGAACTCCATGCAGGGTGCTACTGGCAAGACTGGGGCTCTCTGAAATAAGAGCCTTCTGCTGCTTATAGCTTGGAAGCACGTAAGAAAACAACATTAGTGACAGAGGCCTGTGACATCTGTACACTTAACTCTATTTACGGGGTTCTTGAGGAGCCATGGGATGGCCCAGGGGTTGAAAGGAAAGGACAGGATGAACCTTCTCACCCTAAGCTGCTTGATGTGGAAATGGCCGAGAAGATGAGCACTGTACTCAGTGAATCGCCAGTTCCATTGACTGGCTTCCTAAGCAGCTGAAGGATGCTGTTGGGGATGAGGACCTTAGGGAGAGTCTTGCTGATAAAGAATTAAAGTACAGGAAAAAATGCAGCTCCCTCTCCTCACTGAGGAGGACTGAAACTGCTTATTCAGTGTGAAAGGTTAGAAAGGGGATGGGATCATTCTCAGAAGCAAACACACACACACATGCCCAAATACTAATTAGTGCCCGCGGAACTGGGATTTCCATCAAAGAGACCATTCCATGCCATGTTTTCCAGTTAACTGAAGTGACCCTGCGGCTGGAGCTGGATCTTGGCTGTTAACCGTGTGAACTGGGTGGCGGCCAGCACACTTCTGATTTTTCCCTTGTCTCCTGGCTGCTCTTTTGCTCTGTTATGGTTGCTGACTGTGTCACTTTTTCCTGAATACTGAGTAAAAACAAGTATACTTTAATAGAGTGTGAACTTTTCAATGGACTCAGGAAATGGAAGAGGTGACATCATAATTGCTTTGAGTTCCCTTTACGATGAAGACTTTTTTTTTTTTTTTGGTAAAGGTCTGTTTCTGCAAAGAACTCAGTGAAAACATTAATGAAAATCGAAGGAATTAGGGCTATTGATTGAGGATGTTAAAATAGCAAAGATGATTAACTGAAAAAAAACTGTAATAAGCAGTCTGGTGAGAATAGAGGATAACAAAATAAGGATGCTTAGATATCATACAGAGGAATCAAATATCAGAATCACCTCGACACTTCCATGCATATTTTTGCTTGCCATCCACAGGGGAGAGGGGACAGGTACTTACTCCATCATGCTCGATTCTTCTGACACCTTCACCTCTTAGATTAGAAGATTACACACAAGACAGGAATGAGAGCATGGCTTAACCGTAGAGGAATCTCATGCTGCCTCAGGGCTGGTATTCTCCCTGGGGGGCTTGAGGGGACAGTGCTGCCCCTGGGTGATGTTTGGGGTGAGGGTGGCGTGTCCAGGAAAGCCTGGGGGTCATGAGCATGGAAAGCCAGCTTCCTGAAAAAGGAAGTGATTTCAAGCAGCTCTAGCTGATCCCAACTAAGCTCAGGAGGTGCTGGCCAGCAGAGGCCTGCTAACTCCGCTTCAGGTTTCTTTCCATGAAGGAGTTTATTCTGATTGGTTCTGAGGTGTGTGTGCCAATGCCAAGGTGGAATGGGTAACTGATCACCCAGCAGAATTCAAAGAACCATCAGAGAAGGATTTCAACTTCTGAGAGTTATTCCTGTTGATGATTTAATGTTATTCTATATTAAATAATCATTACGTGACATTAACACTTGTCAGTTCAGCTGCTGGTATTTGATTCTACCTAAGAGTTGGACTGTGAAGAAGGCCGATCGCCGAAGAATTGATGCTTTTGAATTGTGGTGCTGGCGAAGACTCTTGAGAGTCACTTGGACTGCAAGGAGATCCAACCAGTCCATTCTAGAGATCAGTCCTGGGTGTTCATTGGAGGGACTGATGCTGAGACTGAAGCTCCAATACTTTGGCAACCTCATGCGACAAGTTGACTCACTAGAAAAGCGTCTGATGCTGGGAGGGATTGGGGGTGGGAGGAGACGGGGACGACAGAGAATGAAATGGATGGATGGCATCACCAACTCGATGGACATGAGTTTGAGTGAACTCTGGGAGTTGGTGATGGACAGGGAGGCCTGGCGTGCTGTGATTCATGGGGTCGCAGAGAGTCGGACACGACTGAGTGACTGAACTGAACTGAAAGCACTTTGGACAACAGAAATAGAGGCTGGAAGGTTAACTGCATAAAATGCTTCCCCTTAAAAGAACAGGGCTTTCTTCGAAAAAGCCAAATGGATTGATCATTTCATCCCAATTTAATCAAGACTCCCACAGGTGCTATTTGTGTGAGGAAGGCTGGAACAAAAGGACAGGTGTGGCAAAGCTCAATGAGGGCGGGAAGGCCTCTGCAAATGGTCTAGCGATAAAGTTAGTGCACTTCTTAGTTCAGCTGTTAGTATATGACACCTGCCTCACATAATCCAGGAGGGAAAGCTCTTGTCAGTGAACTGCCCATGTTCCTTCCTTCTCATCTTGCCGTTCTGCTTTTAGCTTTAGAGTAGTGTCCTTCTTTTTAGTCCCTCCATCCATGCATGAACTTACAAAGGAAGAACAAGGATATGGAGCGCAAATAGTGTAGCTACTTGTTTACTAACCAAAACTTCGGTTTTGTGGGGAGATGATGAACCCTCTGGGAGGGAAGAGGTAAAATTTGGGAATTAACTGGATCCATCTACCATCTACTTTCTCCCTGGCTCCTTTGTCTGTGGAAAAGAGTTGGTTCTACTCAGAACACCAGAAACCTCTCCTTATGATGGCAGGTAATGGTTCCTGGGTGGACTGGGGAAGCAAATGGCAACAACATGGAAACTGGTCTAGTGGCCTCTGCCCAGGTTCCCGTTTCTTGACTTCCTTTTCTGAGGACTGTCCAGTGGGACAGGTAGCATCACTATGTCTGTTAAGGAAGAACGGTCTGAAGGAGGACTCTCTATGTTAGAGGGTTCTCTTGCTGTCTGAGAAGCAAGTATAAGCCCCAAGACAGTGTTGGGATTGTGAAACAGCTCTGATGGTAATTCACCCCAGCAGGCAGAATGTAGTTTTCTTTGTGCATGACTTTGGGTTTAATTAAACATTTTCCTAGTTCATACTGTTTAGCAGGGGTTATTTGAGACTAGATACAGTCTTAATTTCCCATGAACTATACTTATAGTTATCCAGTGACAAAGTATTTTAAAAAAACAACAATAAGGCTGTTGTTCTTGCCAGAAGCAAAACTGAATAACACAGACCCCACACAAGAACTAATCGCGGTCTCTCTGCCATTCAGCAGAGTCCCTGTCTAGCCGCTCACAATAACAAACCCCAGCGAAGGACAACATAACGGGCTCAAGAGGCAGGACCACACGGACAGGACGACACACAGCAGTCATGAGCACGTGCTGAGGAGGACAGCCACTCCCACTGGCCTGGTACTGTGCAGACCAAGGACAGGCAGGCGGTCAAAGCAAATTCCTTGTTTTAGGGGAACTAGGTCCTGGGGCATAGAGGCGGCATGGAGGGGTGTGTGCAAACACTCGTCTGCAACCGAGGGGAAGGACAAGTGAGTTGGAGCGTCTGCAGAACAAGGTCAGAAACAGGAGTCAAAGCCATGAGGGCTGCTGGCAAGAGGGGTGCTGGAGGCAGCTGTAGTGGAATACAGTACTCTGCTGTCCTGTGGTACCACTTCATTTACTGTTTGCTCACTAATCAAGAGCCATCCAGTCTGGAGAGAAAAAAAATCTTTTTCCTTTCTGCTTTCTTTGGCCTCTGGTCAGGTAACACTCAGTCCAAGTTCATGTTTGTTTTCCCCAGGGCATCTGCATAAAAGGATTCCATAAAACCTGAAAGAATTCCCTCTCTCAATATGTGACTTGTATCTTCTAATCGGGGTGAAAACAGCTAGTCTTCATTTGGGTGAGTTCTAGGTTCTTCTTTACAAAATAAATTACAAGGTATTCTTTTGGGATTTTAGGATATAGAATTATTTGCGTTTTTGTTTTTTTCTTTTAAATAAACTGTACTTCTTGATCACCCTTTAAAAACTGTTCACTTAGTGAATTGTGGCTAAGAATAAGGCAACTTGTCAAAACTCTTAATACTTAAAACGGGCAGAGGTTGGGTGGCCTGCTAGGTAAATGGATCCCCAAGTCAGATCTCCTGAGGCTGTCGTGGGCCTGCTGGGTTTGGCTGTTGTCAGGCACAGGGTGTGGGGACTGAGCTGCAGGAAAGGCAGACCCGGGATCCCCTCTGTGAACTGAGGACCATTCCCTCTAGTGGAGGAGCTGAGGCTGAGCTCAAGCCTCAGCTGTGACTCATCCTCTGGCTGGGAGCCATTCTCCTCACAGATCTAAAGCAGCACAAGTGGGCAGGTAGACAAAACTTAGAGTTCTTGCATCAGTCTACGTATTTCAGAGCTGAGGAACTCTGTAAACGATCTGCCTCACTCTGCTTCAACCTGCCGTAGGGGAACAGGGCCCTTCAGGAGCCGCACTGCTGCAGGGTGACCCCGGCTGCTGGAGGCTTAAGGAAGACCCTAGACATTGGCTCCAGGGGCGACTCCTCTCCACTCAGCCTCATTTCCTGCTTCCCAAGGCCTCTTCTCTCCTCCTGTATGACTGCCATAAACCTCTGGATTTTAGACCTGGAGGGGGCCTTTAAGATCACCTGATCCAGAAAGTCCCGTTTTCAGATGGGACCCTGAAGTCCAAAATGGGGGCAGTGACTGGCTCAGATTCCTGCAGGAGACTGAGAGCAGCATACTGGGTGCTGGCCCCGTGGTCCTGACCTCCAACTCATTGATTTCTCTTTTATAACTTACTCACAGCCTCTCAGAAGAAGGGCACCAAGCCAGAACCCAACCAGAGTCCCCGAAACCTGCGGATACCTGTCAGCCACAGACACCTGTGACTAAGTACACAGCCTGCACCCCTGAGGACTCAGGGTGGGGAGGGGGCTGTCTGTGGGACAGAGTGGACACAGCACAGCCCTGTCTACGCGTGTGCTCCTGCCCCTCCTCCCAAGGGGCAGTTCTCCCTGTGCTGCAGCCTTCGCAGCTTGTCTCTGGCTGAGCACTGTCTGTGGAGAATTTGGGGGAAGGCTGTCCACCAGAGCAGCAAATACTCACTATTGATGGTACCTGCTAGTGCATTAATGTTATTCAGTCCGACAGTGGCTCCTGCCAGTCCTTGCAGAGTCCCGAGAGAGGTCAGAGAATTCATGGCTGCACCAGCAGTGGAGTTGGGGGTTGAAGCAGCCACTGCAAGACAAAAGGCAGACGAGGGAGTGGGGAGAGAAAGGCACCGTGAGTGACAGCCCGCTGGCCCAGGAGGCAGTCTGTCCCATCCTCGCGGACAGAGCTGGGGGGGCCTTCAGTCATGGGACGACCAGGAGCCTCGCTTAGGCTTTAGTGTGAGAGACACGGCCTGGGCTTGTAGCAATTGTGACTCTGACATTTAGTGAAAAAAATCGCGGCTTTGCCAGCGAACACGCGCTCTGCTGCTGGCGGGGGCAAGCCACGAGAGGAGGGCCCTTCCTCCTGAGTGGTGGGTCCTTCATCGGCCCCACTTTAGGGACCTCTGAACGAATGACCAGCACAGAGTCGGGGGGGAGGGTGAAATGGCAGTTCTTGGCTTTCGTGTTCTTTATGCTTCAGACACGGAGTTTTCTCAATGAAGTTAAAACAAAAGTCATACATATTCCTGGGTTCTACAGAAGACTTCAAGACCCAGGTAGTGATGCTTGTAGAAGGGGAGATAAAACAATCCCCCACCTTTAACTGACAGCTTCACTGGGATACAATTCATGTTATAAAATTTACTCCTTGAAAGTATGCAATTCCCTGATCAGTATATTAATAGAGTTGTACAACCAGCACCATAGTCTAGTTTTGGAACACTTTTATTACCGTCTGAAGAAACCCATACTCATTAGCGCTCATTCTGCATTCTCTCCCCTCTCCTTGGACACTGGCAATCACTGATCTACTCTCTACCTCTGTGGATTTGCTCAGTCTGGATATTTCATATAAATGGAATCATAAAATATGTCATCTTTTGTGACTGGCTTCTTTCACTGAGCAAAATGTTTTCAAGGTTCATCTGTGTGGCAGCATGCATCAGTACTCTGACCCTTTTTATTACTGAATAGTAGTCCAGTGTAGGGAAACACTCTGCTTTGTGTGTCCATTCATCAGCCGTGGGCATGTTGACTGTTTCCCCTCTGGGGCTGTGATGAGTAATGCTGCTGTGAACATCTGTATTCAAGTTTCTGGGCTTACATATGTCTTCGGTTCTCTTGAATATGTAGCTAAGAGTGGGACTGCTGGTCATATGATAAAGCTCTGTTTTCCATTTTGAGGAAATGCTAAAATATTCTCCAAAGTGGCTGTCCTCCCTATTAATTTTTTAATAGTTTTCATTAGTTATGCGTGTTTCCCTGGGAAAAAGTCCTCAGATGTCCTCATACTGAAGACCATTCTGGAATCTCTTCTCTGGTGTCACCTGAAATCATGTGAAAGCTCTTCAGGCCTTTACCTTTTCATTTTCTTTCCCCCCAGGCCTTTATTACTGGCTGAGAATCAGAACATGCCCCAGGGATAGTTTTTCTCCCTTACTTGCTGGCACATTAGTTTGGTAAGAGCTGTCACATGTAGGCTGATGTCAGACTAAAATGCATTTCTCCATGGGAAATGTGGGGGGCTTCTGTTTCTAGTGGTTAGGTGGTCTAGGTACTAGAGAGACTCTCCCACTGAAACTAAAATGCTTAGTAAGATATTTTAAAGAATACTTTAAATTGCATCAATAACTGACCATCTGGTAAGAAAACACTCGGAATTAATGACGTAAGTGAAAGTGGGAGCCAGGAAGATAAAGAGCACACCGATGGCAGCGTCTGCCTTAAGGGTACTTGGTGAACCAGACAAGCTGACTCTTCCGCTCCCAAAGCCTTGCGGTGCACGACAGACACGAGAAGTCTAGGGTCCACCTGAGGTCAAGTGTGCAAGAAGAGACACCCCCAGCAGAAGTCTGGAACCCTCGAAGGCTTAACAAGCAGTGTAAGGACAGACAAGATACACTTCCTGCTTCGGAAACTGTAAGGACAACTGCCTGTATCAAAACAGTGCTGAGCAGGGGAGGGGATTCCCTCTGACAGTATATAATGAACTAGCCCTCACATAAGTCTGCAAAACAATTTTCTTTTATCTGACTGGTCAAAACCCATCCAACCATCAATTTAAAGTGGTCCCCAGCTTGTACTCTCTTCTAGCACCTTGTAGAATCAACTGTAAGTCAACCTTGAAAGGGCCCACTTTCAACAAAGAACTCTCAGAAACACACACTCACACACACACACACAAAACACACACAAAATATACAAGTAAACCAAGTACCAAGAGTAAGAATCGGTAGAGACAGAGTTAGACACTATATTTAGATCCACCAAAACTTCAGATACTGGAATCATTGGTGCGCAATAGAAAGGAAGTGTATTTAACATGTCTGCACAATATGAAAGGGTGAAAAATGAGAAAAAATAATAAGAAATAACAGGTGCTGAAAAATGAGGCTACAGCTGTAAATTACACACCATCAACATTTCATTGCCCTCTTTAAAAAAAACCAGAAAACTGGAAGCAAGTGGGGCTGCATTTAAGACTGAGAGCTTTACAGCAGTTATTTATAACAGTGAAGATATGGAAGCAACCTGATGTCCATCAACAGATGAATGGATAAAGAGGCCGCAGTGTGTGTGTGCGTGTGTACATGCATCTATATACACACACACATATAAAATGGAATACTATTCAGCCATAGAAAGAATGAAATATTACCATTTGCAGCAACATGAATGGATCACAGATTGTCATATTAAGTGAACCAAGTCAGGCAGAGGAAGGCAAATACATATCACCTATATGTGGAATCTAACAAAGAAACACAAATGAATTTATTTATTAAACAAACAGACTCACAGACATAGAAAACAAATTTAGGTTACCAAAGGGGGAAAGTGGTGCAGGGATAAATTAGGATTTGGGGGTTAACGCTGAAGAATTGATGCTTTTGAACTGTGGTGCTGGAGAAGACTCTTGAGAGTCCCTTGGACTGCAAGGAGATCCAACCAGTCCATTCTAAAGGAGATCAGTCCTGGGTGTTCATTGGAAGGACTAATGCTAAAGCTGAAACTCCAATACTTTGGCCACCTCATGCAACGAGCTGACTCACTGGAAAAAGAGTCTGATGCTGGTAAAGATTGGGGGTGGGAGGAGACGGGGATGACAGAGAATGAGATGGCTGGATGGCATCACCGACTCGATGGACATGAGTTTGAGTGAACTCCAGGATTTGGTGATGGACAGGGAGGCCTGGCATGCTGTGATTCATGGGGTCGCAAAGAGTTGGACACGACTGAGCGACTGAACTGAACTGAACACACACACTGCTGTATGTAAAACAATCAGTAAGGACCTACCGTAGAGCACAGGGAACTCTACTCAATACTCTAATAACCTATATGAGAAAAGAATCTGAAAAAGAATGGACTTATGTATAACTGGATCACTTTGCTGTATACCTGAAACTAACAACACTGTAAATCAGTTGTACGCCAATATAAAACAAAAATTAAAAAATATATGCAAGTTGGAGGTCTCCATTTTGCTTTTCTATTTATTTAAAACCCCAGAAGACTGGCTGTAGCGCACTGTAGTCTTCTAACCTCTTGTGCTGTTCTCAGGTAGTCCAAGTAGACAGATGGGAAGAGGGTGAAAAATAGCGGGGAGAGGAATCAGACATGAGATTAGGTGAACTAAACAACTTGCCTTAACATGAGAAGACTCCGTGTGCTCCAGTGCTTTGGACAATACTCTGAAAATTTACCCCATTTTAAGTCTAAATTGGAAAAGAGATCTCAGTTGTGTATCTGGCTGCCTTTAAGAACCTTCTGGGTTCTAGAAAATAATCTCTTTAAAGCAAAACTTAAATTTGTTACACAACCAGTCTCAATCAAGTACTTCAGATATTCAGGAGAAACACAACAGAGAAGCCCCTTGACACAAAAGACAGAGATGTATTAAATGCCATAGACATGCCTGTTTTCCTTATTTCTGTGCTGGCAGCCTGGAAGGAGGCTGCCTGTGTTCTGCCCACCTAAAATTAAAATTCCCTTCTGTCTCCACTAATTACCGTATCCTCTGCTTTCTCAATTAAACTGCTTACAAGATAGCAAAGGAATGTTTCAAGAGAAGATGGTAAATAACGTTGGTTCATCTTTGCCCACGGCATCTCTTTTAGTCAAAGGATGCTCCACGCAGGGGAGAGGCTGTACCTCAAAGCCCAGAGAAACGTGGGGCGTCAAGGAGGCAGAGCTACCTCACCTTCCGGGCAGTGATGGACAGACTGGTCACATGTCATGTTTCACGCCTGCAGTACCGCTGGCTCTAGACCACCAAGCAGGCCAAAGAGGTGGTGAGCAGCTGGCCAGCCAGGAGGTGAAACAGTCACATAACTCACCAGAGCCATGTGTATGTGACTCCACACGGCAACTCGGTTCCGGGCCTTCTGATAAGCTGGGAGGGGAGAGGGTACTGGAGAGGGAGAGGGACCGGGACCCGGTCAGGAGCAGAGAGGCTCCCTATTTCTCTGATGCAGCTTCTGCGGAAGGAACCAGAGCCCGCTGAGCTTTCTGAGGCTACACGCTGGCGCGGCCCCTGGAGAGGCAGCAGCCAGCCCTGACGGCCTCGTCCCCCTTTCCCTGGACTGTGAGCAGGGACACAGGAGGTGTGGCTTCCTTCTTACTCTCTGCACGAGGCGGGGTGACAAGCAATCTGGGGGGAGGTTGACTGCTGAATGGAGGGAATGTGGCTCTTCCCCCTTTCACAGATTCCAGATCCAGCCAGAAAAGTAGAAAAGTGGCCATCTGGGGCACCAGCCTCTGACACCGACCACGTCTGCACCATCCTTCCTACATGAAGGGGAACCTTCTCTCTTTCATTTTATGGGCGCCCTGGCAAGTCCTGTCTCCAGTGCTCGGTCCCAGAGATGATCATGCTTCCTAGGAACCCAGTGCCTCCATCTCCACCTGTGAATCCTCTCCCCACTTTTCCTGGACTCCAAGATTTTTTTTTAACTTTTAATTTTGTATTGGGGTATAGCCGATTAGCAAAGAATGCTGTGAACAGAGACGGGACTTAAGTGTATATATACATACATGTATCCATTCTCCCACAAACCCCTGCCCATCCAGGCTGCCACATAACATCGGGCAGAGTTCCACAGTGGACCACAAGAGTTTCAAAAAGCTACAATGAAACTGACATCAACAGAAGACACCAAGAATCTGCCTTCAGCGCATCAGCGAGACACTGAAGGCACAGTCGCTTTGTGGTTTAGGAAACAACAACTGCAAACACAAGAGAACACTGCCTGCACTGACCAGACGCATTCAGGGCGGCGGAGCCTGCAGTCACTGCTCTGCATCACATAAGCACTGATGTTCTGAAGGGGGCAGAGTGGTGAACTGGTGGCAAGGGCGCCTCTGTCGTCAGCTCATCACAACCTGAGGGGGAGAACAGCGCCTCCTCTCCCGTGGGGTCCAGTTACTCCACAATAACCACACCTCTTATTTCCATTTCTTCCCTAAAAGGATTTTTCAGGGGGAGAGGTGGGGAGAGGAGAGATGACAGGGTGGGAGGAGGCTGTCCGGGTTAGAAAAACGACATTGAAAGCTTCTGCAGTGTTCTGATCTTAGTGCCCAGCCATCTGCAGTGTGCATGTTCATTGCCCCACAAACACCCACATCACCTTCTTCCTTCGCTAACCCGCTTCCAACTCACAAGGAGCTCAGTCAGCACCCTGGCTTGTGCCATGCTGGGACAGACAAGTTCTGCAGATGGACCAGAGGAAGCCTCCGAGTCTGAAGGGCTGACTAGAGGAAGAAGCCCCTTGCAAGGACTCTGAGCCCCTTCTGAGGTGTTACCCTATGACAGGGGACGTCTCCAAAGATGAGAGAGTGGTATGGGAATGGACCTGGGCAGCATCATCCCCTCCGTGTCCACAGTGGTCCACCATTTTCCTCACTTTAGTTTCATCTCCAAGTGCTCCCTGGAGCCGTCACTGGGGGGTGCTACAAAGAAAGAACGTAATTCATAGTTGTCAACAACCTGCGCGCCTCCTCACCTCACCTTGTTCCCAGGATCCTCCCCCAGTCCGTAAAGAGGGACACAAGAATGACGGTGTCATTTGGGGCCATAAACTTATTTTAAACAGTTTACATAAACTCAGTCTACCTGGACCAAACAAGAACGGAGCAAAGGAAAGGACAAATTGGACCTGCTTTCTCATCTAGTGATATTTTGCGTATGAATCACCAAACTAAAAGCACACCCTTCCTGTAGCTGGCCCCAGGCATTTGCCGTTTTTTACAGATGGTCATGGACACAGCTTGAAAAAAATCATGGTGATTTCAACCTGAAATATAGTTCTAGGTGCCTAGGAGCTCCTGCTTTTGAACGTCTTCTGGGGCGGCAGGAGCGTGGCCCCTCGGCGCGGTTAACAGCCTGTGTTTCCTCGGCGCGGTTAACAGCCTGTGTTCCCTCGGTGCGGTTAACAGCCTGTGTTTCCTCGGCAGGCCGCCTGACCTTGCAGGCTTCCGATTCCTCACGTGGGTCACAGAGGGAGGCCTCCGCATGAATGAATGGTCTTGAGGATTCCTGGTGCCTATGAAATGGGTCAGATTACTGTCTGACCAGGCTCTAGAGAGGAAAAATGAGGAACACAGATTTCTACAGACAGCAAGGCCCTGGGAGGGTCCTGGAAGCCCTGTCTGGATGCTGGTCTCAGGATGTCCTGGAAAGAGACAGCTTTCCCTGAGGAGAACAGGAGCACATGGCGGCTGGCAAGAGGTTACCTGGCAGAGTCCAAGGTCTGAGATGCTGTGAAGCACCCTTCAGCTACTTGCATGGTTTCCTTTGGAAATGACCAACCACAGAGCACATACTCAGTATACTGCCTGAAAAAAAAAAAAACCCACCACTCATCAAGGGCTTCACCCTCAGTGATGACAGTGGTAAGGAAACAGGTCCCGCCAAAGTCACCGTGCTGTCTGTACTCCCACGGTGGCCGTTCTGTCTGTGATAAGCAGGCTGTGTTGATTCTGTGACCGCAAATCAAGTTTGAAGTTCACTGCCAACTTCTTCAGCGAAGTCCCAGGGTAAAAAGAAGGAAGGAAAGGCTGTACTCCCTGCATTTATAGTCTAATATTTTTAGGAACAGTGGGGAGGTATTTGCTTTCCAAAGTCAAATGTTCAGAGAAAAAAATATCACTGAGCCTTAATTCCAGGTTTAACCAATTTCTTATTGTTCAGAGAAGCAGAATTTAGTGTCATTCCAAAACAATCATCTTCCCCATATGATACTTTAATGCTGTCTTAAAAAGCAATAGCATACATTATATACACATCCCCTTGATAGTTCCGTAAATGTAAAAATGGACAATTCGATTTCACAATGGAGAAACTAAACAAAAAAAGATGAAATGACTTGCTCTAAGTCACAGCCTTCCAGCTCTTGGTCAAGATATCCATGTATTCTAAATGAAAGTGAAACTGCAGTTCCTCTATCGCATTCTTTAGGTTAACTAATTTTTTTTAAACCTCTGCGCCGGGCATGAACTTTTTTTGGTTTCTAGTCCTAGACATGTACATTCTTGTCTTAGGCGTGATGTGAATGCCTTTCTGTCTCAAATCCTTCACCGTCTCCACAGTCCTGTGTGCCTCAGTGGTGGAGGTTCCCTCTCTTAAGGGCACCCAGTCCACTCACTGAGCATCCTCTCCACTCTGTACCCTGACCTGTATGTTAGTGTCTAAGCCAGTGCTGGGCGACAGCTCGGAAGGTGGGGTGGGGGGTTTGGGGGGACGGGGTGGGGACGGGGCCTCACACACGCTGCTGTTTCAGGCACCAGAGAGGAGGGTTTGAGTCCTTCCCTCCAGGCTCCTTCCGCCTTCAGTCAGTCAGTTTTTGCCTCTCGTTGGCCTCTCATTATCTCTGTTCCATCTCCTCTTAAGTCTAGAAGTATGTCTTTCTCCATCGTAAAATTTCTCCTTCTATTGACTCTTCTGCTGCTGCTGCACTTCAGTCGTGTCCGACTCTGTGCGACCCCACAGACGGCAGCCCACCAGGCTCCCCTGTCCCTGGGATTCTCCAGGCAAGAACACTGGAGTGGGTTGCCATTTCCTTCTCCAAAGCATGAAAGTGAAAAGTGAAAGTGAAGTCGCTCAGTCGTGTCTCTTAGCAACCCCATGGACTGCAACCCACCAGGCTCCTCTGACCCTTCTAGACTTAAGAAAAATCACTACACTGCAGGAAGATGTCATCTACAAACACACAGCTCCTGCCTCCAGTCTTACGCCCCCTCTCACGGCCTCCAGAACTGTGACATCCCTTCCACCGTCACAGTGAACCCACCACTCGGGGTGGGGGGCGAACTGCCTGCCCGTGGCCGAACTCAAACACCTCTTCTCCGCCCTCACCCCGATCTCCTTCCTGCTTGAAACTCCCGCGCTTGGTTCCCTGAAACCACGCTTCCTCAGGGCTCCCTTCCCACCACGTGGCTCCTCCCCTTTGCCCGCAAACACAGGCATCGGTCAAGGCTTCACCCCCCAGCCTGCTGCTCCGTGGTGTTTCCAGCTCCATGGTCCCCCTCAGGACCACACTGACACCTGCCCACCTCTGCAGCTGCTCTGGAACAAACTCAAGGGTCAGGGACCCATCTGCTCGCGGGATGTATTTACGCAACATACCAACTTATATGCAGAGTACATCATGAGAAATGCTGGGCTGGAAGAAGCACAAGCTGGAATCAAGATTGCTGGGAGAAATATCAATAACCTCAGATATGCAGATGACACTACCCTTATGGCAGAAAGTGAAGAGGAACTCAAAAACCTCTTGATGAAAGTGAAAGAGGAGAGTGAAAAGGTTGGCTTGAAGCTCAACATTCAGAAAACATAGATCATGGCATCTGGTCCCATCACTTCATGGGAAATAGATGGAAAAACAGTGGAAACAGTGTCAGATTTTATTTTTTGGGGCTCCAAAATCACTGCAGATGCTGATTGCAGCCATGAAATTAAAAGACGCTTACTCCTTGGAAGGAAAGTTATGACCAACCTTGATAATATATTAAAAAGCAGACACATTACTTTGCCAACAAAGGTCTGTCTAGTCAAGGCAATGGTTTTTCCCATGGTCATGTATGGATGTGAGAGTTGGACTGTGAAGAAAGCTGATCGCCGAAGAATTGATGCTTTTGAACTGTGGTGTTGGAGAAGACTCTTGAGAGTCCCTTGTACAGCAAGGAGATCCAACCAGTCCATTCTAAGGGAGATCGATCCTTGGTGTTCATTGGAGGGACTGATGCTGAAGCTGAAATTGCAATACTTTGGCCACCTCATGCGACGAGTTGACTCACTGGAAAAGACTCCGATGCTGGGAAAGGTTGGGGGCGGGAGGAGAAGGGGACGACAGAGAATGAGATGGCTGGATGGCATCACCGACTCTGTGGACATGAGTTTGAGTGAACTCCAGGAGTTGGTGATGGACAGGGAGGCCTGGCGTGCTGTGATTCATGGGGTTGCGGAGAGTCGGACACGACTGAGCGACTGAACTGAACTGAACCAGTTCACGTGTGCCGCCGCTCAACACGCGTGAGTACAGAGCACCTTTCGCAGCAAGCTCCGCCTGCCCCCGACTGCCCTCTGTCCACTAGTGGAGATGCTGCACCACTGGTCCCCACACTTGCGTCCGCACCTCTTTCCCTCCTCCCTCACATCCCGTCGGCACCCGAGCCCGCTGACACCCCTGCGCTCAGGGTCCTCACCTGGCTCTTCACCGCCTGCAAGAGGAAGTCCCAGCTTCTCAGCCACGGCTTCCAGGGCTCCCTGCCTGCCTGCTTCCTATTTCCAGTCTATCTCACGCTGGTGAAAAGGGAGATGGATTTCCATCTGCTGACTGAATGCCTTTTCTGTATTTTGTCACACCTGACACATCGGATAAATCTTCCATTTCTACCTCTGAAACCTTAACTCATCTTAAAGTTCTGGCTCCAGTGCTGACTCTCCTGTTAAAAGTCACCCGTTAAGGCAGGATTGCTCCTGTATCTCACACTGTGGACCTTATCTGATTCCCGCTTTTCCACTGGAAGAGTCCAGGTTGGGGCATCCTGCTTGTTTTGGGCATGTGGCCACTGCATCCAGTTTATGGGACTAAGCCACCTACGAAAGTAGCATTTATATTTTGCTGCTTTTAAGTCTTAAAGCACAGACCTTAGGTCATAAACTTATGAGAAGTTGTGACTAAAAGTGTTGTTGCTTTTTCATCTAATACAAAACACAAGCGATCTATACATGCTTTTACCAGTGGCAGCGGTGATCCCAAATTATGTCAGACAGCGGTGGGGAGAGTCTGGGGTCGGGTGGGGGGAAGGGTCTCACTGAGTGCTTGTGTTGTGCAGCAGACACGCCTCTGAGCTCACACACGCCCACAAGGGCCCCGCTACACAATGCCTGGGACCGTGCAAGGCAACGTTTATGCTGAATCATGGACAGAGCATGGTCTCCAGAGCCGCTAAAGCAGGGAACGAAAGCCCCTATCTCAGATACTGAGGATGTACACCCCAAACAAAGCAAGAGCAAGTCCCAAGCGAAGCCACAGCTCTACGAATGCACAACGGGGTGCATCTGCACACCCAGGGTCAGACAGGCAGAAAGTCAAGCTCTTCAGCAAAGGGGAGGACTGTAAGGATTGCCACCCCCTGGGCCGGGCAGCTTTCCAAGTGTCAGCTCAGCGCTACGAAGAGACTGCGCGAGGACAAGGGCGCTTCAGCCAGCGGTGTGTGTGGGTGTTGGAGGAAAACACAGAGAACCGACTGGACACGGTGACTGATTAAGGACAGTGGACCACAGGCTGGCTGAGAAGGTCCCTGCAGGGGCTAAGGATGGGTCAACGAGAGAAAGAGGATGTCTCCATGCGGCTAGAACAGGTTTGTGGAAGAATGGCTGGCTTTAGTCTTCCCGAGGTTGTGGCTTCACCGCAGCAGCCTGAGGTACGGCCTCTCCCAGAGCCTGCTGTCTGTCTGTCCCTCTCTCCTGTCCCTCCAGGCTTCACCGACTGTCCCTTGCATGCGATGGACCGGAGGGGCAGCGCAGGTCCAACCCCTTCTCATGGACTTGCCTGGCCAAGCAGAAGGCTGGGGAATTCAGGTTAAATCAGCCTGGGAATCCACCTCTTCTCACGAGGCGAGCTCTCGTGTGATACACGTGTGAGGACCCTTGGGGGAAGGAGGGGAGGAAGCCTCTCGTGACACTGAAGGGCTCTGGGATGGCTCAGAGGATGACTTCTGAGTCCCCACCACCCAGCCAGCCTGGTGACGCTGGCGGATGACACACCACTCACCGGCCCTTCTTATGTGAGGAGCCAGGGCAGGTCTGAATCTCAAGGGGACATGAGATTAGTTTCCCTCGAGGAGTCCGCAAGGAAGCGTCCCCCTGTCCCTGGGATGCGGTGTCTGTTGCGGCCTCTGAGGAGGAGGCCATGTCTCCGAGGTGGGAAAAGACGCTGCCTAGACTTCACAACGGGCTTCCCTGGTGGCTCAGAGGTTAAAGCGTCTGCCTCCAATGCGGGAGACCCGGGTTCGATCCCTGGGTCGGGAAGATCCCCTGGAGAAGGAAACAGTAACCCACTCCAGTATTCTTGCCTGGAGAATCCCATGGACAGAGAAGCCTGGTGGGCTACAGTCCACGGGGTCGCAAAGAGTCGGACACGACTGAGCGACGGAACGGAATGGAGACTTCACAACAAAAACTCAGGGGAAAGCCAATGGTGGGAATGGGAGAATGTGCCCAAGCATTTCAAAATCCCCTTTACCCTTGAAAGAAACGATCTGTTATCCTGAAGTGTGCACTTAGGAGTGCACTTACAGAAGAATTAGAGAAATTTAAAACATCTTTTTAAAAAAGAAAGAAAATAGAAGCTCAGTAGGATAATGTACACAATGTTATGTTTTGGACAGAAAACGCCAGAGGAATGCTCGCAAGTGGTAATGCTGACGCTTGTGTCCACACTCTCAAAACCACCAGGCCAAGGCAACAGATCCACAAGTTGGGCAGATATTAATATCTTTCTTTAAGACGCAGTCACATGCCTTACAGACAATTTATCCCTTTCTACCAATACCGAGACTCATGCCTCAACAACAGGTTCGAGATGGGGTAAGAAGAAATGACCCAAGAATTAATTAACTACATAGGAGACGGTAGTAAACAAAAGGAAAAAATTATCATACCAAAATAAAAGACAAGAAACACGATTAAATCAGGCTTCAAACGACCCATAAGAAACTCATAAAAGGCATAATGCATTTACCTGGTGTTTATTCTTTCCTGATTTAATTTCTAATTTTATTCCTTACCATCTGATAACAGAATGAAACACTTATTCTAACCATGGGCAACTGGGACTATTTTCATGTTTATTGCAAGGCCAGGAGTCAAAGAAACCTATATTTATTGCCTAAGGGGATCTTTTTTTTTTTTTACAAAAAAATAATGTTTAATCTTTCATGTTTTAAAGCATAGACTGTTTAAAATCATTTATAATAATGCTGTAGGGAGTTTGTTCCTGGGTGTACAGAACTGAATTTACAATTGTTAAAAATGAATAGTTTGGGGGTGCTGAGCTGTCCCTGTACTTCGAGATGGATTTGTCTGAAGGACAAGAGGTGTCTCAAGAACAGGTGAACGAAGACCTGGGCAGGCTGGTATGATGAAGCTCTGTTTTCAGTTTGAATGGACTGGCTGGTTATGCATGGTTCAACAGGAAGCCCTGTTTTTTATTATTATTATTAAAAAAAAAACCCAAAAAACACACTGGCCTTGGGACTAGCACTCCATCCCTTTTATTTCCTGGGAAATTGCTGTGATGAAGTGGAGAGTCATGAATTGTTACTAACCATGTTTTCTGTGACTTTGAAGAGTCCCTGATGGAAATTAGACAAATAATTTACTTTCACTTAAACACCAGATTTTTTTAGTTACACTTAAGATAAATAATTGAAATGTACATTTAAATTGTTTCTGCTGCCCACATTTCAGGACTCTAATGAAACATTTTCGGCTCTTATGCAAAGCTCTGCTCAGAAGAGAGAAACCCATCACCCTGACACAGGCTTGGCAGGATTTCTGGTCAGGCTGGACGCCATGTGAAGAGCAAGGGGAAGGATGCCTGGCTGGGGTTGGAAGAAAGAAAATACATCTCAGGACACATTTTCCCTTTCATTCAGGTCTCAGGAAAAAAGCTGAAAATGGCCAAGTATGTTTCAAGTTTCCTTAAATATTCTGGCCACCTTCCTAGGCTGTTCGAGGGCTCTGCATTTTAAGAAGGTCACCACGTCCTCGCGTTCCTGACCGTACTGGATGGAATGAATGTGGATCCGCAGACATGGACCTCACCTCTCACTGCTTCCTCAGGATGGCGTCACGCCAGTCCTCCTCCTCGTAGCCTGTTCCTGCTCAGTCCTCTGCCTGGACACCCCTGCCCCAGATCATCTCCATGCTTCCATCACCCTCCTCCGGTTTCTGCTCAAACGCCACTTTTCAGAAGGGGAAAGCCTCCTTCCATCCCCTCTCTCCGTCTGATTCTGCCTGGGCCCTCTTCACAGCGCTTGCCTGGCATACACATGGCACCTGCGACTGCTCCCTGTCCGAATTCCTCCAACAGACAGGAGGCCCCCGGGGCGGGAGTGCGTCCTGCTCCTGGCGTGTCCCCAGCACCCAGGCCAGTGCCTAAGGCTACAGTCACTTGAAAGCACTAGCTATCAGTTACAGTATCAACACTGATCAGCTGGCAGACGCTTTTGCACTTGGCTTCTTAAACCCACGAGTCTTCTACTAAAGAACAAAATGTTGGAATATTAATTCTGATTCCCTGGAACCAAGGCACATTCCCACCCAGCTATCACAATGGAAGAATATATTTTCATAAAGTTCAATGAAGCTTCCCAAGCAAACAACAGGCCACATACCCTTCACCAAAATGTCCATTTATGATAATGGTCACTTCTGGAACAGGAGAATAATTTCACTGTAGTGACAATGTTAAACTCTTTAAAGCCTGGTGAACCAAACAGCAGACTGCCTCCTTGCCATGTAAGGAAGAGTCTTTATGGGAAAAAGTGTTCTTTTTCCCCTACCTTATTACCAATGATGTGGTCAGTCTCTTCTTTTTACTCTCAATACAAGGGAGTCAGCCATGGTTGGAAAAATTACAATCATCTACTTCTGCCAAATTAAAGTTAATAGTGTTTTCTCTTAAAAAAAAAAAAAAAAAGACCTAATCCTTTTCCTTTTTATATAAACAAATACAACACCCCTCAGATCTTGAGAAGTGTTTAGTTTTTTCACTCCAAACAAAATATAGTTAAAAATATCAGTTAAAAATGCTGACAAATGGTTCATATATATAAAACCATATACAGTATTTTTTTAAAAAAAATTTTATTGGGGCAAAAATTTTAATATTGTATTAGTTTCAGGTGTTCAGACTGCTGTTTTAATATAATCTTTTCACAGTCCTCACAGGGAGATGTTTCTTTCTTTTTTTGACCTCACAGCATGCAAGATCTTAGTTCCCTGACGAGGGGTCAGACCAGCACCCCTTGCAGTGGAAGCACAGAGTCTTAGCCACTGGACTGTCAGGGAAGTCCCGAGATGGTTAATTCTTATTTTTCTGATTTAGCAAAACACTCTTCAGTCTAATTTCTAACACAAGGACACTAGTGAGGTCAAATACTTGTGTTTTTAAGAAAAAAAAACAACAAAAACCACTGTTATTTTCATAAGGGGGAATACACTATGTCAAAAACGCATATTTCTTTAAAAGGCTATATTTAAATAACCAGTTTATGTTTCGCATTAGTTATAGCTTAATCTCGTGAAAAACGTACAAAGTTGGCTTTTCAGCAGTGTTATCTGTTGTGTGGAATGGGGCCCACATGTTGTCATGGTATGGTTTTGAAGACATTTCAAGAATGAAGGCAACGTCCCACATGCTGTCGCTCTGAGATGAGGTGATGGATACACTGTCCAGCCTTTCCTCAACATCTCTTAAGTTTCTCCGTCAACACTGAACTCAGAGGGAAATGAGTCAGAAACGCGGTGTTCAGTAAACAGAACAGGGCTGTGGGGCGTCTCTGCTCCCTGAAGGCAGCTGCCTGAAGAAGACTGGTCTACTGGCCACGGTGGCATTCCTTCTCTATTCTTCTAGGGGAAAACCCTGCACTGTTACAGAGAAGTGTGGGGCCAGTTAGCTCGTCTTTTGGGAAAGGCCAATAGAGGGCCGTGGGGTTGTTAGTTAGAAAGGGGCCTGGAGGCTGTCCAGGCCAGCGCCTCCGCGTACCAGAGCAGAAGGTGAGATCATCCAGCAAGGCCCAGAAAACCCAGAGAGGAAGGCAAGCCAGCAAAACACTTTTTAAAAAACAAATCCTGGTGTCTAAGCAACCACATTTGGTCTGGCTCATATGAAAAAGAAAACAGCATCTGCCTTTGAATAAGGCAACAGAATTTCTAAGTGGGGGGGGAAAGAAAACCTCACTTTAAATGACACGGCCCAGAAGGTGACCACAGAGGAGCAACAAAGATGGTCCCCTCTGGACCTCCATGCTGAAACCCAAAAGTAAAGGATGAAGCTGGTGTGAAATATCACAGATGATGATTCGGGGTTTTGAGTTTTAACAGGGAATTCTTAAATTGCTAAAAACAAACAGCAACCACAAAAGCAGGAGAAAAGAGCATCCCTGAGGGACTGAGGCGCCTCGTCACTGGGCAACTTCACCAGGATGGAAGGGACGGCACAATTTTCAAACAAAAGGAATGTGTGAGAATTCCCTCACAAAGCTTTTCTTCTCATTTTATCCTTGGAAGATATAAATGCACATGCTCAAACTTTTGTTTCTTTAAAGGGTAACTGCACACCTATGTTCGTAACAGCACTATTCATAGTAGCCAAGACACAGAAACAGCCTAAATGCCCACTGACAGCTGAATGGATAAACAAGATGTGGTGCATGTATACAACAGAATAGTACTCGGCGATTAAAAAAAAAAGCCATCTGCAGCAGTATCAACTAGAGATTATCATACCAAGTGTAGCAAGTCAGACAAGATGCAACTAGAGATTATCGTACTAAGGGAGGTAAGACAGACAGACACCACATGGCATCACTTCTATGTGGAATCTAAATTATGGCATAAGTGAACTTACCTGTGAGACAGAAACAGACCAGCTGGGGAGTAGGGGAGGAATGAACTGAGCTTGGAATTAGCAGATGCAAACTATTTTGTATAGAATGGATAAACAATGCGGTCCTCCTGTACAGCACAGGGAACTATATTCAAAATCCAGGCATAATCCGTCATGGAAAAGAATATAAAAAAGAATGTCGGCATATGTATAACCGAGTCACTTTGCTGTGCAGCGGAAATGAACACAACGTTGTAAATCAACTCTGTTTCAATAAAGATATGTTAAAAAGACAAAGAGGTAACTAAGTCTGATGCCTAGTGGGGTCTGGGCATGTCCACCCTGCACCTGGCACTGCCCCCCGCGTCCGGTCTCCCAGCAGCAGGACAACCCCTTACCGGGACTGGTGAGAGCTCCCAGGGCGCTGCTCGTGGTGGACAGAGGGTTTGCATTGGTGGTGGTGGCTGAGGTCTGGGCTGCGGCTGCAGCCGCCGCCAGCGTGGCCAGGTTCTGTAACTGTAAAGCATTCATGCCTGCAGGGGGGAGAGAGAGGGCGCGTCAGCAGCAGGCCCACTTTGCCCATTTCCCAAAAGAGAGGGCAGGTGATGAGCACAGAGGGCCCCGGGGCTGGCACACTCACCCAGCCGCCCTGAGGACTCGTGCGGTACCACATGTCCTGTCCCAGCCCAGAACCTTCTGCCCAGGACCCTGTCCCCCTCCTGGGTGACGCAGCTCAGCACGAAAGACAAGCGAGAGGTTTCCACTGGACCACGCACAGCAGGGCCTTCCGCCTCGAGACTGCCACCTGGAGGGAGGGCTTCAGGGTACACTCTCCATCCTTAAACTCGACAGGTGTGCATTCGGGGTGTGACAGAAGAAGTGACGCTTTATTGCTCTGAAGTTACCCTGATCTGTCTTCCTGGATCTGTAAGTTATGTGACTCTGGACAGATTTCTTAACCTCTCTGACTCTTGCTTCCTGAATGAGTAGTAACAGTTACTTACCTCCTCCCTCATGTGGTTGTGCAGATTAAATAACTCAGTGCATGAAAAGTGACTCAGCACAGTAACTGGCATGACATAAGCCCCCAAATTATCAGCAACTACTGTGACTGTCACTGTCATTATAGACCCCCAAACTTCTCTCTCTCGGTTTATTCGGGAACTCAAATAACATTTGCTGAGGAAAAGAATGAAGAAAAATGGCAGTGCCGTGATTTGCAATATTTGTATTTTAAACATATTTGTATCTCAAAGAGGAACTACTTTTAACTAGAATGAAATTACCGGGCTAATGAAAATCAAGAAAAGAATGGAGAGAAACAAAACTCTGCTGACAGGTCTGGGGGGACTGGCCAGGCACAGACTCCATGCCTGAGTCCCCAGAGGCTCAAAGAGTCTCTACACTCAGTCTTTTCTCCATGATTCATTTCTCCATCATGTACATTTGAGAAGCGGGCAACAGCAGTTCTTTCCTCATACAGTGCAAGTTTGCACAGAACGATAATGAAGTTATCAGCCTAATTTTACCTTTTTCTCATGTCTCAAATCTAGGCATTCGATACATGTCTACACAGTGAATCCAACCCGCTTTTCAGACAGTGGCCTGACGACTGGGCTGGGGGATGGGAGATGGAGGAGGGGCAAGAGAACATTCTAGGAGCATGCCTGCTGGAAGCCCTCAGCCACTGTGTGGAGCCGGCGGCCTCAGCTGGACTCAGAGCCCGGATGCCAGGCTCATTTACCTACCCTGCTCCTCCACCCCAGGTGCCTTCGTCAGGACTTAATCCTACTCAGGAAAGAGTTCCTCAGGTCCATACTGTGATCTGGGTTCTCATTTTGCACAGTGATACTCAGGCTCCTTCCAAGAGGCATCCAGCCCTGGTGGCTTAGGGAGAAAGCCAGAACCTGTTTTGCAAACCCACATAGGTCCTGGGGATGCTGGGAATAGGACAAGGCACCGGTGGCATCCTGCGACTGTGAAAACGTTGCTCCATCGAGCACGTGCCACTGGGGACAAAGCTCTGTCCCTGCGTCGGGTCAGGGGTCAGGCAGGGTGGTGCTGACGGGACCCTGCGAAGGGAAAGCGCAGGGCCTATGTCTTCAGGTTTGCCTGAGGAAAATGGATCTGGGGGAACATGAACTGAGCAGAGACCTCCCTGGGGTCCCCTGGGCGTGGCTCCTGAAAGCAGCTGACCACACTCTGGCTTGTGTGCCTAGAGGCTGGGCTTGGGGGGATGCTGCAGGGGAGGATGAGGCGCTCCAGCACGGACCCGCCTGGTCCCCACGGCCCCTCTAACGTGCTCAGGATGTAAAGAAGATGACCAGACACCGGCACGGACAGATGGCCATGCACACGGGAGAACGGTTTAGCACCGATGTCACAGTCCGCACATCTGGCCACGGCTAACCCTCAGCTGAGCACCCTCCTCAGCCTGCGTTTCCCAGGATGCCTGCTCTGACCCGCGCTGTAGAACCGCGGCCCAGTGCTGGGGTGGAGGAGCTCAGCCTCCTCCTCCGGGTCAGAGCCTTGCGGACCCTCCCGACACTGAGGCTCTGCCCCTCAGCGGGTGGCTGACCGGCCGTGTCCAACGGCACCTTTGCTCGTTACCTGTCATCCTCTGGCTCGCTATCTAACCCCTGATGCATTCACCACCACCTGCTTCCACATCACACACACGGACTGCTGACCTCCACGACTAGACACTAAGCTCCTTGAGGACAGGGCTGTTGTCTTATTTGCTTTCAAGTCCACCTACACACACACACAGCCATGTTCATTCACAGCAGGTGAAGAATGGGGCCACGGGAGATGAATGGACAGGGCAACCAACAGCATGAAATGTTCCCACGCTGCTATAAACAGCATTGTCTACAGACCCAAAGAGGTTTTTCTTGTTCTTCATTCTTCAGTATTTACAACAGCTTCAAATATTGACTATTTCCCTCAATCGTTAATTAATCCATTCTATATTTATTAGGTCTGTGCGTTTTCTTCCTCTCACTCACCAACACTCGGCGTTGCCCTGGAGTCCAGCTGACCATCCTCGGGTTCTGTGTCCCCCTGTCCTCCCTGAGTGTCCCCTTCCCCCCTCACCCCGAGGGGCGGCCCTGCCTCCACTGTGAGGGCCAGGTCCTGGGGCGCCACACTGGGAGCGGCCAGCTCTGTTCAACCACTGACTGCTATGGAGCAGGAGAACATGGACCCTAGCAGAGCAGAGATGCAGGTGGGGAGGAGGGTCGTCGCGACCCCAGCATCAGAGGGTTTGGGGCGAGGAGGTGGGTTAGGCGGAGAGAAGCAGATGCAGAAGGACCTGCAGGCGCTGCCCAGCTCGCCAGCTGCTCACGCGGCCACGACAGGGCAGACCCCGGGCCCCTGGCCGAGAACTAAGCCTCCCATCCAAGCGGAGGGGAGCCAGGGACTGGGGGAAATTCTGTTTCTGGAAATAAGACTCGGACTCAGAAGCTCATTCTCATGAAATGTCCTAAAAGGGCTGCGAGTCCTCGTAGAAAACCATCCAACGGCCCTGGGCTTGGCGACAGCGATTGGGAGGAATCGAGAAATCTGAGCTCAGGAATAACAGTGCAGAGAATGGATCAAAGAACACAGCTACCCCCAACCCGCGCACCCCCACCCTGAACCACGATGTACATACAGTCAAGCCAACGAAAGAAAACAAAACCACCCAAAGATTCTCTGAGAACATCGGAGCTGCTGGCTGACACAGGGCAGGGGCCATGCCCCCTAGGAAGGGCAGTGGGCACGGGGTGGGGGGGTGTCATGGGCGCTCCTGTCCACCTCCCGGGGGCAACAGAGGAACCTGTTTCCTGCACAGTGTCCTTCTGTCCGGCCAGGCAGAGGCCCGAGGTCTGTTCCCCAGGCTGTCCCTCTGGCGAGAAAGCCTTCCGGCGAGGACACCCCGGCCCCACGCCTGGGCCTTCCGAGCATGAGCACGGCTGGCACCGGCACGTTGCAGGGACATGCGGGGTGCGGGGAGGGCCCTGGACACCTGTAGGGCAGGATCGTGCTGTCTTCACAGCAGACGTGCAGGGCCCCGGGGACGGACACTCTGGCTCTTCTTGCCCCTGGCGCTCCCGTGACCAGAGGGTCTCTTCTGCAGTTTGGACATCTCCCCTCCCATTCAGGGCAGGGGCTTGGGGGCCTGGCGGCCCCACTGCTGCTGGTAAAGGCCTCGGACCCCAGCTAGGAAGGCTCCGAGGGGACACACCCCGAGCTCCGTCCCCTGCCTGGTGAACGGCACAGACTTCCCGGTACCAGCATCTTTCAAGACCTCCAGCTGCCGCAGGCTCAGCCCCCGAAGGACAGTCAGTCCTGGCCACCCCGTCCCCGCTCCGGCTGTCTGAAAGGGCGTGTTGCTTCTGCTGACGTTGAATGCACGTGTGGTTCTTTCTCCATCATTTTCTTTCTCTGTGTGTGTGTGTGTGTGTGTGTAAGCACACCCTGTCCCGTCCTTCTCAGCTCCTTTCTCCAACCCCCAGGGCCTGTCTCATCTCCGCTCCCCCAACACAGAAATCCTCAAAGGGCATGGGGTGGGGGAGGGGTGGCCAGGGCGGGGGTTGGGTGGGGGGAGCGAGGTGATGCTCTGGTTGGGAAACAGCTCTTCCCTGAGAAGAGAACCACTCCCTTTCAACCTCACAAAGCACTCTGCTCGGGTGGGCATCCCTCAAACCAGGGGCAAATAATCTGAGCGACGAGAAATGCAAAACATTGAGATAAGTTTTAGGAAATCCAACAACGTGCCAAGATTGAGATGGCCAGGAAAAAAAAAAAGTCGGGCATACAGGGGTTCAACTTTTCCCTCATTACTCTGGAAAAGACAACCCTTCTCCAAATGAGTAAAGTATGTACCGAAGAGATGCACACTGTGCCTACTTGAAACTGAAGGTTTTTAAAAAAAAAAATTATAAGGAGAAGGGCATGAAAATTTAATTGAATGTTCACCTTAGGTAATTCTGTGTCTTATTGTTCAGAGCAATTACCATAAATCTGCATTTCAATAAGCGAGAACAGATGTCAGTTGTTACCAGTGCTTGCCAATCAGGTCTGTTAGAAAGTGACAGATGGGTGGTTATGGAGCATTCTCATAAGGACTATTAGCAGGGAGTGTGGGATGTGGAGGAGGGGAGGCTGGTCTCTGGGAAGAACCTGGGGCCTCTGTGGGTCCAGTCTGCACACCTCCCAAGTGTGTCCCCAATGCGAGGTTCAGTTTTGGCCAAAGTCTTCCCTCTTCTCCGCTCGTCACAGATACGCTGAGACCGTCTTTGCTCTGAGCTGGATCTCTGACCAGTACAGCAGTTGCTATGTGGTTCTTTCAGGCAGACACTTGCCTGCTATGATTTCCCTCTGACTTTGGAAACTTAGGCCAGAGATTCAGAAAGCGAATTACTACACGCTTCTGAACTTTGGAAGTCAAGTGAAGCAGTTTTCCCTTTGTCTGTCATCAGATCCTCTTCTTCAGCCGCCGCTTCATAACCTCTGCAATTTCTTACTAACAAGCCCCCCCTACCCTGGAAAAATATTTCCCCTAGCAGAAAACCACCCCCTAATAAATTTGTGATGCTGTCCAGAATGAAAGGAGGAGGTTTTCCTGCGGCCAACACTGGATTGCTTCTCTTGGAGCAGTTTTGGGGTTCTTGTGCGTTGTTCACTGACGCTCAGATTTGCTTCTTAGTTGGTCTCTTCACTCGTCTGAGTGATAACATACCTGGATTTCTGGAAGCGCAGTGCGCTGAGTGACGGCTGTGGGCGGGGAGGTGACAGGGAGCTCAGGCCAGTTTGAAATGTGGATCCGCCATTTCTTCCCTTGCTGGCTCCGGGCAAGTCTGCTCACCCTCAGTCGTCCCACTTGTAGAATGGGAGGCTGAGAGTCCCTATGCCATACAGCTGCTGCCTGTGGGAGTGCTGATCCCAATCCATGTAACACCACTTCCTTGTTCTTTTCGTACTTCAGTTTTTCCAGCTGTTCCATAGTAACAGGTGGTGGTTTTCTCTGTCATGTGCTGGAAAGTGTGAGGATGAACCCCAGGACTATTTCCAGGTGCTTTATGAAAAACAAGCTGGTGTAATAAATACTACCCTTGTTTTTCTAACACGATGCTTTTTTCAGATGATCGTTGTTATAAAGAAACGAAAGACTGAAAAACCAGTTTCCCCTTATTCTTTCTTTTCTGGAAAAATCCAGACTCTTGGCCTGAACTCAGATCCCAGGTTATGGAGATTTCAGAAATTCATGGAAAAAGTACCACAGTTTGAGTGGGAAATGGACAAATTTTTATCACAAGTGATAAGAGGGAGAGTAAAATCAATCAACTTGAAGGATGCACAAAATATAAAAAGGATGCACATAAAAGCAGTCAGCTTATAAAGATTTCAGCCTTACTGTTATATTCTCTGCTTTTTAAATTTCAGATTTTGGAAAGGTTCCCTTTCATAAAATCATAAAACACTTCTGAAGTTACTTTTAATTTGAAAGGAAATTTATTTTTTTAGACAAAGAAGTATATAGTTGATGTCTCATTTGATTTTATCAATGTTACTACTTTAGAAACTTGTCACCTAGTTTTTGTTGTTGTTTTGTTTTTCTGTTTATTTTTCTTTTCCAGCTTTATTTTCCCCTCAAACAGAAAATGGTTACTCATTCAGATGAGACATTCTAGACTGTGGTGAGACCTCAGTTTCCTGGAGGACAGACCCTTCTGTCTTCAGAGCTGTTCACAACATATATCACTGCTTTCCGAGATGACATTCACCGTGTGTGGATGGTGCTCTCGGCTGCAGTCCTTGAGTCTCCCACCTGGAGTCGGCTCTCCAGCCCTGGAGGACATGGATGTGGGTCCTCCCAGGTGGTTCTAGCGGTAAAGAACCCACCTACCAATGCAGGAGACGTAAGAGATACAAGTTCAACCTCTGGGCCGGGAAGATGCCCTGGCGGAGAAAATGGCCACCCGCTCCAGTGTCCTTGCCTGGAGAATCCCATGGACAGAGGGGCCTGGCAGGCTACAGTCCATGGGGTCGCAAAGAGTCGGACACGACTGAAGCGACTGAGCACTGCTCTCACCCCTCCACAGCCTCACTTGCTTACAGGCGCTGTGAGCGCAGGAGGCGTCTGCGATGAGACACCTTTTGGTTTCTTCATGCTGTTTCCACCGTGTATGTCAGAACCACACTCATGTGTAACACGCAGAACGCCGTACCCGCTCGCTGACTCCAAACCTTCCACAACTCATTCTTCTTTTTTTGTTTTGTTTCTTATCTTTTATTTTTTTACAAGTCATTCTTAAAGATACTGCTATTAGTTTATTGAACGGTTTGTGGCTTAGACGTCCAGCTAAAGTCAAATTTCTTAATTCAAAGACCAGGCATTTCCCTTAAGTTTCATTGGGACTGTATGCAGAAGGTAAATTTGCACCTGCCAATTTATAAATGTACTCACTCGCCAGCAGCCCCCAAACAGTCCACAAATGCCACTGAGAGGAGGCCACACCCTCTCAGAGCAGCGATTCAGGGGAATTCCCAGGTGAGGGAGGAGGGGAAGGACTTGAAGGTTTTAGGGAAATGGGGAAGAGGGGCCCCCTCCCACAATTCAGTGCCTGGGGGAAACTTCTTCCACGGAGGGACCCCTATGACCCCTCCACTTTCTAGGATGGATTTAGGTGACTGATGGAGAGAAAAGCCCTACTTTGGGGAGATGATGAAAGAGCCGGGGGCCCCAGAACTTGGTTGAACAAAAAATACCATAATGCTTCCTGATTTTCCATAGGAATGAAGGGCACTCGTTACAGAAATGGCGAAGCAGAAGAACCCTGACACCCCATCCCCAGTCCTCACTACTCAAGGTGACAGCAGACAATGGGACACTCCGCCTTTGACTGCACAGCCTGGGCAGCCTTGCTGCTGAATTTCACACCGAAGGTTCGAGAAAGGGGCATTTTGGAAGGCCGAGTGCATTTACAAACTGACTTTAAATTAGCCATCTGCTCCACACACCTTCTGAAGCAACTCCCAGATACCCTCCATTGATAAATGAGTGCGCGGTGCACAGATGCCAACATCCTGATCTGAGCTGGTGAGCCACGGGCTCACAGCCTAATGAAGAGTGACAGGGCGCCCTGTCCACCCGGGAAGACACGCCCGGCAGCAGCCTCGGGACTCAGTGACCTTCTCTGCATAATTTAACCACAGCAATGGGAGAGCCTGAGGCTTCCTCTAAGGGAAGACTCTAATTCTGAATTTGGGGGTGGGGGGTTCTGACTGATTAGAAGAAAAATCCTGCCTTGGTGGAAAACACAATGCATCTTGATATTTCTTTCAGAGTGTGCAATCCGGAGGTTTTCTCTTTTTTAAAAATGTAGAAAACTCCCTGAATATTTAAGTTCTGTCTCTCCACCCCCTTCACAGAACTAAAAATAAATCAACCGTTCAAGGAGATGCTTACCTCCGAGGCCAGCTTTCTCAACTGTGTTCATTAACATTCTGCCGAATGATTTCACTACTTATTATTTTAATATCTATGTTTTCTAATAATCCCAAAGCTGTATTATGACAGAACAGGTGGGCGGTGCCCGCAGATTCAAAGGGCCATGAGTAACCAAGCACTGCTCTTATTGCAGGCCAGTCCATCCTGTCAGAAAGGTCACAATTTAGCCCCAGGGGCCACCACGGAAGGCGGGGCTGACCACCACAGGATGCACAGGAGGAGGGATATGAGTGTGCTCATGCCAAGTCTCTCCACTTTCATTCAAAGTGAAACAAGGAAAAGAAAAGTAATAACACAAGGCTATGGATTCAGGAGAAAAAGAGAAAAAAGGCGTTTTCACAGTGACAGATAAGGAAATCAGGCTTAGACTCTGCATATCCTGGGTTTATTTCATTGACTCAGGGTGTCACTGATGGAAACAACTGTGCTTGCCTCTAATATGCCAACAATCTGTTCTCGCCCACTCTCCTCGACGTTTTTGGAACCGAGGAAGAAGCTTTCCGACTGTTCCTCGCGGCAGGTTACTGGCCCCTATGTCCTGATTCACCGCACGGGTCAGGGTATCAGCCTGGAAGGTGACTCAGCGGGACCCACCTTTCACTAATCACTGCCCCTAGGTCACTACCAACACAGCTCATTATCAAAAGAAACCCTTCACGGGCTGGCTTTCACATTCAGTCCCACTGAGAATTTTTCCCAACAACAAAGATTTCCACTTTCCCATAAAAGCTTCTGATGCACAATTCTATCAACTGGGATTCTTTTAAATTAAAAAAAAAAATAAAAAAAAAGGCACTGCTGTTAATTGTGGTTATCAAGGGACTGAAATGGTATCAGTCAGAGATAGGTCTGCAAGCCTGGCTTTCATTATGGAGGACAAAACATAATGACTGCCTGTTATTAAAATTTTAGAGGGACGTCAATCATGGTGGCTGCCCTGATACACGACTCTTGCTGGAAATCCTCCCCCTCCCCACCTCCCAGCAGTCAAACCCATTAAAAAAAAAATAAACAACTGTGGAGGGTAAAAGAATCTGCCTGCAATGCGGGAGACCTGGGTTCGCTCCCTGGGTTGCGAAGATCCCCTGGAGAAGGAAATGGCAACCCACTCCAATATTCTTGCCTGGAGAATCCCATGGACAGAGGAGTCTGGTGGGCTACAGTCCATTGGGTCGCAAACAGACACAACTGAGGGATTAACACTTTCCACTTTCTGGAGGGTACTGTGCAGGAATTCTCAGCCCCCAATTTTCTTGTTATATAACTGGTGGAGATGCCAGGGATAGAAAATCAACTTCTAAGCAGCTTACTCTAACACCTAAGCCAACAGGACAGGTTTGTGGTTCTTTCCCCTTACTGTCTTCTTCGCCCTCTGAACCCATCCCAAATTGAGACAACAGCGTGATCCAAAGGCCAGGCAGGCCTCATGACTTACCCGCCATCTGCTGAATGCCACTGAATGCACCCAGGTTGCTGGAGGAGGTGGCCTGCTGCAGAAGCTGAAAAAAAAAAAAAACCCAAAAAACAGAGAAATGTGCTGTCAAAAAGAAATGCAGCTGAGGACAAAGGAACTTCCCATGTCCACAGGGGCACATCCAGTTCCCTTTACATTCACATAGTCAGCTACTGCTGCCTCTTAATGGGCTAAAGGTTCCCAGTGTTGGAGCCATAAATCCATATTAATGTCTAATCTCTATTAAGAAACACAGACACCGGGGAGACTCAATAACGTCACTGCCTTAAACAATTAATCAATTTACAATTTTTAACAACCAGGTGTTAAATCTATGGAAACCAACATGGCGTGACTAATGCTATCTCTCTGGAGCTTAGCAGTTCTCGTAACTCATCTCAGTCAATCGGGGTCCAACCCTGGGTCTCTTCCGCTTTCCTTCACAGCTCCCTGTCCCACAACCTTCATTAGGAACACACAGATTCGCTGACTCCTGGACTAACAGAGAAATCGATGAGATACCTACAGAGATAAACGTATCTGTTCACAGCCCCACAGCTGCAGTCATAACTATAGGATAAAGACAACGGTCAACCATTTTAGGGTGGTCTTTGTGGGCAGAGAAGGAACACACTGTTTGTCAAAACTTTGAACTATCTGGTGCTACATACATTGATGCTATTATTATAAATATATCAGCATCTTCTAAAAAGAAATGAAGACAGCTGTGAAAAGGTCCCTGCATTTTGTCTCTGGAGCTTCCAGAAGTACATTTATCCTGCACGGAGAAACAGTGGGCAGCATGAGGAAAGGCATGTGATTGCCATTTGAAAGCACTCCTTTTTGCCTAAATAAGTTGAACAGCAGGTTAACTTAGGGTTTCTCTGGTGGCTCAGAGGCTAAAGACCTGACTGCAGTGTGGGGAAACCGGATTTGATCCCTGGGTCAGGAAGATCCCCTGGAGAAGGAAATATCAGTCCACTCCAGTATTCTTGCCTGGAGAATCCCATGAACAGAGGAGCCTGACGGGCTACAGTCCATGGGGTCCCAAAGAGTCAGACACGACCGAGCGACTTGCACTTAGGTGCTGCCTTAAGTGTGTGACCAGACTTACTGACATCCTCCTGCTGGTAGATCAGTACAGCCACAGTCTGCACCCTAGAGCTGTCTCCTATACTCAGAAGTTCATGGATGTCAAAAGCATAGATTGACCAAATCTATTATTAAAAAACTGCCACGGTTCTGTGAGCTGAGGAGGAACCAGAAGAATTCACTATTTACAAAATGGGCTCTCATCATGCACTTGGAGCTCTGCACAACCCAACGGAGGGTGCTGCCACTTCTGCAGGTTAAGTGTCAGTTTCCTCAGCTCTAGGAGGAGACTCCACAACGGTATGGGATGCACAAGTGGGCATCCAGCAGCTGACTTGATTCTACCCAAGTCCTAGTTGCAACGCTACTATGGGGATTAATGTGAAGAGTTATCAGAAATAGGTCCACACCTTTCACTCACCCTTCTGGATTCGGTGTAACACACTACCTAGACATGATACACAGACATACACACACAGAGTGAGGAAGCCAGGGATGATCCGTTTGGACAGAGAAAATCCCTTCTCTTGGTTTGACTTCTCAGGTTTCCCATTCTCTTGTGGTTGCGAGAGAATGGAGCTCTGCACAATTTTTTAAAAACTAAAGTTTAGTCAAATTAAATTAATAATTTAATAATAATTTCTATTGGAGGAAGCTGCAATACCTGGAGGGTCATTAACCCGAGGATTCTTTCCACTGACAACCACGCTCTGGTGAGCCAGAGTCAGAATCTGCCCTCAACACAAAGAAACAGGTGCTGTGGGTGGGGCCAGAAGACTGGGACAGCCACAGGGGTCCTGGTTCTTGGCAACAGTGGAACACGAAGCTGGATTCTTAGAAACTCTGAAAAGGTGAGCTTGCCATCAATGTATGATAGAAATCCTTGTTTTTATTTTTTATTTCAGCAATAAAAAGTATTTTTTATATTTTATTTCATATTTGATATATAAAATATATAAATATCTATATAAATTATAGATAATTTATTTTATATTTTATTTCAGCAAGACACAAGGAAATTTCACACGGGGTCCTTGTGGATAAGGAAAAATGGCTAGAAGGTGACAGCAAACGTGGTTACTGCTTCTATCAATGACTCAGGGGAAGGCAGGAGAGGCAGGCTTCTCCCGCCAAACACGCAGACGTGTCATGAGTAGTTACTGCTTGTCAGACCCCGACAGGCATAAGGGTGTATGAAGGACTGTCAGGGACTTCCCTGGTGGTCCAGTGGCTGAGAGTCCGCCGTGCAATGCAGGAGATGCGGGTGTGATCCCTGATCTGGAAACTGCGATCCCACCTGCATGGAGCAACTAAGCCCGCGCACCGCAGCTGCAGAGCCTGTGTGCTGCGATGAAAAATACTGCATGATAACAATGAAGGCCCCACAACCCCGACTAGGGCCCAACTTGACCAAACAAGTAAATATTAAAATAAAAGGGGAGTATGAGTTACATCTCCTGGGAGAAGCAGCCAGGCTGGATGCAGAGAGCCCACCGAGCGTTGAAATCCTGCCTGACCACCAGTGCCACGTCCGTGGGTGAAGGAACAAAACCTCTCTAAGCCGCTCCTTTCCCTCACCTGCAGCAGGGGGATCACCTTTCAAAGCAACAGGGACAGCTGTTTTGCAGAACAGTATGGGTTCTGCTACAAAGTACAGCTCATGGGTCACACTCTCCTGAGGGCAACAGTTTAAAGGTCAGGACAGAATTCAGACACACATACACGGACAGAGGCTAGAATCAAAGGCCCAAATGCACAATATAAAATTATATTAATTAACGTGTAGTCTGGCAGAAAAGTGGGGTAGAGAAGCACGGTTCAGCACTAGTTCAAGTAAAAATATGTAAAACCTTAGAGGAGTATGAGCTGCCTTCCCCCACTTTCAAGCTACGTGAAGATGCTTTGAAGTTCACACTAGGGCTCGCTCCTCATGCTGTTTAGGTCTTACCAGGGGAATGGTCCTGGGTTTTGACTCTGGCATTTTAATACAGACAGTGGCAAAATGAAATGGGCAGCACAAAGGGGCACCAAAAAAAAAAAAAGGAGGTGAGAGTTTGGAAACAACCTACTGTAAGGGACGGCTGAAAGAACAGGGTCTGTTTGTCCTGAAACAGGGTCTGAGTTTCGGGTTTCCAACACAAAGAAACATTTGAACTGAGTCAATATCCCTCCTCTGGGAAGACCCAGTGAAGGGCGGTTCCTTCGAGGTCCTGCCGAGCAACGCCCTGCCCGGGCATGGAGAGTGGGCAGACCATGGCTGCCTGGGGACCTTAAATCACGGTGTGGGAAGCGTGCCACACCCCTCCTGGTGCAGGAGTTGACGCTGGAACACTGGTTAACGCCCAGCCTTGTGGAGCCCAGCTCAGCCTCCCTTGAGCTAGACCAAAGGGTCCATCCTTATGCTCATCAATTTCACCTGGAAAAACTCTGCATCGAGGCCAAGAATTTCCTGGCATTCACAGTGTCCCGAGGCTGAGCTTTTGGTGTACTGAGGGAACAGGAAGTCTGGAAGAGTTCCAGGGGCGGGGCTCTCTCTCTCTCCCTGGGGACCCCGCGTCCCCCTGCCCCAGGAACTTACCGCCAGGTACTGCGGGGTGAGGCCGCCCAGACCCGTCAGGTTCCCCCAGGTGGCAGTGTTGAGCTGCTGCATCTGCTGCGCCAGCTGCTGCTGGAGGCGCCTTTGCTCCTTGTCCTTCTGGGTGTCCGCGAACTTCACCACGATCGGTGAAGAGCAGCCCTGTGGTCAGACACAGCGGAAAGTGAAGAGGGGGTTACAGCCTGGTCCACTGGGCTCGGGACACTCAGTCAGCGTGGGGCCTAGCTTTCTGAACGACTGTGCAGCGGAGGGGACGGGCTGGGCTGGTTTTTAAGTGGTTGGACGCTCCTTCGTCTTCTCTGAATAGCACCATCAACAGAATATTCCAGGGTCTGTCACTGGTGTCTTTGGGGCTCTGGTCCTTGAAGAAGCCATTTTGCTCTCGTGATCTGCTTATTACACTGCCTCGCCTTCTCTCTTCAGGGCTCTTCCTTCCACCATCCCAGGACCTCCTCAGGGACAAGAGACCTGATCACTGGCCCTTAATTAGGCTTCACGGTTCATTTGTCTGAAAGATGGACTCGTCGCGGTGTGTCTGTCTGTTGCTATGTGTAACCAGGGCACAAAGAGCAGTGAGAGTGCCTGTCATTCACGTCTTTTTTTTTTTTTTTACTCTTTCCAATGCTCAGTTAAGCATTTTTTAACTTTAGAATGGTGGGAATTACATCGACCCAGTAATATAATCAGGAGAGGTGGGTTTCGTTTTTAGGAATGTGGATGAAGGAAGGAGATATTCAGGGAACGCAGGCATGAACTGATGTCACTGTCCCCATGTTTTTAGAAAAGTCTCCTCCTTCTCTACCCCATCTAACCTATCACTAATCCCAGGCTGCTGCTGCTAAGTCACTTCAGTCGTGTCCGACTCTGTGTGACCCCAAAGACAGAAGCCGACCAGGCTCCCCCGTCCCTGGGGCTCTCCAGGCAAGAACACTGGAGTGGGTTGCCATTTCCTTCTCCAATGTGTGAAAGTGAAAAGGGAAAGTGAAGTCGCTCAGTTGTGTCCGACCCTTAGCGACCCCGCGGACTGCAGCCTACCAGGCTCCTCCGTCCATGGGATTTTCTAGGCAAGAGTACTGGAGTGGCTTGCCATTGCCTTCTCCGAATCCCAGGCTACTGCAAATCAAAAATGAAATATCAGGATCGTGTTCTAGTCCAGGGAGATATATGTCAAATGGGAGGTGGAGATTTCTACTTGGCTTCTTTTCCCAATCAATCTTGCTGTTCTAGGAGCTTCTTTCTATGTTCATTTCCTTTAAAATGCAGGATCGGGGGTAGTGAGTGAGAAATGGCCATAGGTTATGTAACAGGACCAGCATCTCTGAGATGGAGACGGTCCTTAGGGAAAGTAAGGGCCTTACACCCCAGGCAGGAGGACTTATTTTTAAAAGCACTTTTCAGCATTCGCTACTTGGTAAACACTCAGTGGAAACCAACTGGTTTCCCTCTCCATACAGCTTACTACACGTTCCATCACAATCAAAGCTTTGAAATTTTGCTGAGAAAAAAGAAGTTAATTCTACCCAAGTGATTAAAAAAAAAAACAAACTTTTATTGAAACTCAGCGGGATAACAGACCTCTCTCTTCTGTCAGAAATTTAATATTCCTATTTAAATGAGCTTTCCCCTTCCCTTTGGGTTAATTTTTCTTTCTCTTAGAAAACAAAGTTGCATTTTTTTTCTTGTCACCTTGGGTAGTTCCTGGGGATGGAACTATGCATAGATGAGGCAATCATGCCTGTTATTAACCGCCAAAATGTGGGAAAAGTGAGGTGACTGGCTGTTGAACCTCCAGTGGATTGATCTTCAGCTCTGGGGGTCACAGTCACAACCCAGGATGTTAAGAGTCAATAAACTGCATAAAAGTAACATTTCCACCATTAAAAAAAAATCTGTACTTCATTTTTCTTTGTCTGCTCTGTATTTTAGTGCTTCATCATTTTAAAGAGAGCAAAACCACTCTGAAGATGGAAATTACAGAGAGCAAGGGTTTTGCATGGAAAGGGTTGTTATTCTATCAAATTCATTCTGTAACAAATTATAGCATCTCCTCCTAACAGTTCTCTTATGGTTGACTTTTTTTCTTCCTTAAATACCAGAAAATGATATAAAAGCAGAAAATCAGGCCAATGATTATAGCTCAAAAAATGACTTGTATAAACCATGAAAGGGAAAAACAGGGTGGGCAGAGATTGGAGGAAGGTAGGAAAAATCAAGGTATGCTATAAAATTAATGACATCTTTTTCTTTAAAGAATGTGTTCATTTAAACTTTAACAGTCACATCATTTTGAATTTGTGTCTCTTAGATCATACATCTTGGTTGAAGATGTGAGCCAGAGTCCTAAAAATAATGTGATTAATTAAAAAAAAAGAAAATAAACTGCAGTTATACAACTCTAATGAGACTGCATAATAGATAATCTTCCATTTAAATGTCAATATTTTTGAATTAAACAAGAAATTTAAGTGTCTAAGGGCCCCTCTGATTAAGCATGGATGTCCATATTTTAAAACAAGTGCATCAGATCTGATTTCTGATAAGAGTGATATTAACAAAGAATCAACGACTTCTAAAGAATAAATACGCCCCATTCTCTATAGCAAATTCTTTTCCTTCTGAGAGCCTGTTATTTTCTTGGTTTGGGTTCATACCCAGTTCTGCTGTATTTTCTCGTGTTCTCCGTCTGTAGGGACGTACAGAACACAGTCCTCCCATTCGGGTGGGGGGCCCTGGGTGAGGGTACTGGGGTGGCAATGTTTCCAACAGGGCTGAAACAGCTGGGGTGAAAAAAATAATTTAAGGTGAGACCAGTCAGGAACAGATCACTCCATCACAGGAAATAAGAATATTTAAGAGTGAAACACACATGTATATTAAGACTTTCTTTCTCTTATCAGTTCTTTCGTTTTCATTTCCAGGCTGATCTGCAGCTGGAAACCAGGCTGATCCACCACAGTGGAGCCGCCCAAGGTAAGAGAAAGGGTGGGGGGCGAGGGTGGGAGGGGAACAAACACATGATCACATGTGTAACTGCTTGTTGTTCAAGTCTGGATTCCTAGATATTTCAAATCCCGCTAATTCTCTCTTATTGTGGCCGACTTTCACCTGAGCTTGCCTTCACGTAGGGGGGTGTGAGTGCCTTAAAAATGCATTGCACTGAAAGGAAAACACAGTGATTATATAAGGTATGTTAGGAATACTGAAGTCAAAAGGAAGTTTGAAAAAGACAATAGGCTTTGCAATGCTATCAAAACTCAGAAAAGTACAGTGAACACTGAATGACAATGCCATGCACACTCTCGTCCCCCACACTCCCACCCACCTTCTGCTCCCTAGAAAAAGTGTGCCCACAGAACAAGACCCAGAAAGATCACTGAGCTCCCGGCATGCTTCGGGAGATGCAGCATGGCCAAAAAAAATAAAACAAAAAAACCGAACAACAAAAAAATTAAAACCCCCCGCAAAAGTGGAGGCAAAAAAGAAGCTCAAACAATAGAGAACTTTTGGCACATTAAATAAAACTGAAAAAAAAAATTCTTTTTTTCTTTCAAAAGATGAAAAACATAACTTGAGGTAATAGTACAAAGCCACCTCCAGAAAAGATCACCCATACACAAAGATACAGTTTACATGATACAGCAGAACATGCACTCCCAAAGGATTCTATCAGACAATACAGAGTAAGGAACTGCATATCACTCTCGGAATGCTTTTGTGCAAAATCCTGAAAGGCCATGACCCGAATCACAGACTCAAAGGACTGAGCCGTCGTCTACATTTGTGGGCCCATGCCAGTTTATTTCTCTTCCCCCAAAGCCACTGTGTCTCTCGTTAGGAGAACACATTGGAGCCTTTGAGTTTCTTGGCTACTTTTTTTTTTTTTCCCAGTAAGGGGGCAAATCTAATTTTCGGTGGGGGGGGCAGGGGGGTGGCTCTCATACATGAACATTTGTGCTGGTTCCATCTTGCAGGAGAAGTCTTAACTTTCTCCAACACTGCTGATGCAAAAACAATTCTGTTTGTCTTGGTTAAAGGTCGCTTGACCTCACATTTAAAAAGAAGACAAAAAAGAAATGAAAGAACCCCGTGACTGAGCACTGGGCCCACTGCAATTTGGAATGGGGGCTGTTAGTGTTCAACCCATCCCACCCTGGGGGCTGGGGAATGTACTTGGTCCTTGAGGGGCACAAAGATGCCCCGGTTAAAGGGCATCATGAACTTCACACGGCAGGACCCGGGCCACTGCAACAAAAGGCTCAGAAAAGAATCAGAGCAAGTGGAAGGTTTTACCAGGTGCGTTTCCAGTCATTAGGGGAGAAATTCAGAGAGGAGAGAGAGCAGGAGGCAGAAGAAAGTGGGGCGGGGGAGAGAGATTAAGGGAGGAGGAGTATGGACGAGAGAAGAGAAAGATGGTGAAGGTTTACATCTGTGATTGTCATGTGAAGAAGCCACACAGGAGAGAATCGCTTTCCATTCCCCACCATTTGCACAAAGAAAACAAAGAAAGGGCAGATGATACAGTACCTCCATGGTCTGAGACTGATGCATGGCTTTGATTGCATTCTGTGCCATTGCCCTTGTAGAAAATGTGACAAACGCACAGCCTGTGGGAAACAAGGGGACAGGGAGCAGGAAAGACAAAAAACAACAAGACAAAAGGTTTGGACGCTTGTTAAACCAACACAGTCTACGAGAACTGCCACAGGACGACACTGTTCTCAGTAGTACATGAAATCAACAACTTCTCTCTTTGGTTTCAATCTCATGTTGCTTTTTTACTTGCAGTGCTGACTTGCTAATCGGACCAAAGCAGAGAGATTTACTGATGGATTAGTTTATTTATTTTTAGAATGGAGTCCAGGGAAAGGAGGCTGGGTACTCTTTTTGTTTTAAAGTTTTTTTAGTCACAGGTTTGAAATGCGCTAAGACCTAGTTTGCATTTTCTAAAATAAAGAATTTTACATTTTACATTTCCCAATTTTACATTTTCCCCTTGGCTGACTATCGTGACTGAGAGCGTCCACCCATTCTGGTTCTATATTTCAAATGGGAGCCTTGATTTTTAAGCAGCCAATAATAAAATCCTCACTCCTGGGGCAAATTAGCAAAGAGATTCCAATAGCTTGAAATGCCAGCAAATAAATATACTTCATCTTTTCTGGGTGGTTTAAAAATTAGAAATATGTATAAATACACATTCATGTTACTTAAATGCAAATAAATATACCCAATTCCTGTACAAACTACTTAGTAACTGTTAATGATGAACAAAAACAACCCCCCTATTAACAAATGCGCCATTACTCTGGGAATATTCAACAGTGCATATAAAGTAAAATGTAAACATTTGCATTGGATTTGTTATTTGTATCAAATCTTCATGACTTCTGAAAGTTGCGACTTGTGGTTTCTATCAGAGACTGGACCTCAAGTGGAACATACACAAGACAATGCACATTTCTCTGAATGTCTCCCCCGAGGCCCACTGAACCCTCCATGGCTATTTTTTTTCCAGCTGTAAAATAACCAGCATCCATAGGACTCCTTGTAGCAGCATCAGCTACCATGCAGGTCACCACTCCAGCTACATGGCTCACTGCCCTTTCCACTAATAAAAACACTGCCTTCTAAAATTTACATTTTATTTATCATGCACCCTTGGGCTTCTCAGAGAAAAAGACTGTGAAATTAATGCAGATTCAGGCTGATTTTATAATAATACCACGGCACACTAAAAGCTTAGCTAAAGCAATGCAGACTATTTCACTTATGATCTCTAATGACTTTAAAAGTGCATTGATTTTCAGCTTCTTTAGCTTTGCACAGTTTGAACTTAGGTATCAGAGAATAATTTAGTGTTCCACTCAATTGCCTCAAAACATTATTATTATTGCTACTTAAAAAGATTTCCAAATGAAGCAGATCTAAACACTGAGGGGTCAAAGCCTGTTGTCTCAGAGTGAGCGCACAGAAGTGGCATTTTGGCACCCATCAGGTGAGACGGGTGCCTCTATGGCCAGGAAGCCAAGCAGAAAACTCTGCATCTAAACAACCAGCGCGTGGCTCGGTGCATGGGAGTCACTGTGGGGGCCATCGAATACATTTTCTCTGTTTGCTCTGCATGTGTACCTGGTGAGATTATCAAGTCAATACTGTATTAGCACTTTTTCATCAAACAGCAATAAGAGAAAGCAATGCCTGCCCACACCCCCAAAGCACAACAACATCCAGTCATGAAAAAAAGTCAATGCATTTTTTTTTTTTTTTTTTGCATCATGCTGTAAGTTTTAATACACAAAAACTCTCAGTACATGGGAGGTTTATCTCATTCACCTCTACGTTAAGCTGTCCTAATGAAGCCTGCAGTCTAGCTCACTAAGAATGCTAAGCTATTTCTTAGTTCTTTCGATGTTACAGCAGCTGGTGAAGCTGTTTGAGAATGGTGCCTATATCTATACTGGCTGTGGTTTCTGTCGTCAACAGAAGCAGCTGGGTGGCCTCCTCTAAGGCGTCTAGATGAGATGGTGTGTGTAATGCCGTGAGAGGCCTACAACGGGACCTCTGCTGGCTCCATGCTGAAATGTACTCAGCTCCAAGATGAGAGAGTCCCAAATTTACCATCCGTTTCAAAGTAATCTCTCTCGAAGACTGTGATTATCACTGACACTATTAGCAGGGGAAATAAGACTGGGAGATTTTTCTTTCTTATTTCTTATCTGGAGACTGCAGGAGAGGCACAGGAAATCATCTAATGGAGGCAGATCTGAAACCATGGGCTAACTCTGTTTCATTCACTTTGCTCTTATTATTCGGGGGCATGTGCCAAACTGAGTGTCCAAGCGGAGGTTCAGAATGCATAAAAAAACGTGTAAAATGTCAACAAAAATCAATAAGGCACAGGATATGCATTTACTATAATTTCAGAGCAAGCAGAACTTTTGTTAACTTCAGGAGAAAGATCTAGCAATTAACAGGTCTCAAAAGAAAAGTCTAGCAAGAGAACAATGAAGTGATCTCTCTATAAACTCGAACCATTCATTGCCCTTTGCTCTATGAAACCTGCAATTAAAAGCTTGACTGATGCTTCTAATTATACAGTCCTCATCCCCTCCCAAAAAATGATCTGACAAATCTGATGACTTCTTTAACCTTTTAATTCTGCCGGCAGCAGTGCAGTGAGAGAAAACCTGTCTCCTAGGGGCTCTGTCAAGTTCCACGCTCTGTGCTGTGTTCACTTACTTAAGGGAGAAAAACGACTGTGTCATTTATAAAGGGGGAGCATGTGTCTGTTTGCCGCTCTGGATCAAGTCAAGCAACTTGAGAACCAGATGTTCCACGGGCTGGGAGCTTGTTAACCTCTGCAACGTCCCTAAAACAGGAGGGCGTCGGTAGTCTATGGTAGGTTCATTTTGTTTTCAGCACCACTGAAAACACTGGCTTGGGAGTGAGCCCTCAAATCTGTGGCTTTTCACTAACATAGGGTCACTCGAGTGCCTGTGGTCAAAATGGGCTGGCGCCTTCCTCCACGAGCCAATCAGATGACTTTCCACGGGACAGAAATGTCTAAGGTCCACTGTCCCCCTTCTCTTTCTACAAGTGAGCTTCTGGGGACAGTGGAGTCCACTGGGTCTCAACAGGACAAGCGCTCTGATCTTACAGGGTCAGCCTTCAACTGTTCTGGGCTGTTGCACGTGCTGGCAAAATGCAGGAAACTTAAGATTTGGGGGGAAAAAATACAGGTACCAAGATAATGAAGCTACTTTTGGTGGTGGTGGTAGGGCGGGTAAGACAGCCTATGTATCTTAAAGCTTCCAAATACATAATAGCAAAAAAGAAAAAAAAAAAAAAAGGCAACAATTCCATCTGTAAATGTATCCAAGCTGTAATTTAGCTTGCCACTATTTATTGTCTCCACTTTCAGAGTGTCAGAGACTGCTAATAGAAATGAAAGGAGTTGAATCTCTCTGATGACGGTGAGGCTGTCTTCGTGCAGTTGGAATGGAATGATTGACTGGGGAAAGGTTTCTCACAGTGATTTCCTCCTACAGACAGGCTCCAAGGGGAGCACAGAGCCCTGTCACTGAGCGGGTTTTGGTCCCCGTCTATTACACTTGTCATTTACACTGAAAGGACGTCTTAACTCAGGTGTTCTACCTTTTCTCTAGGGTGCTAGGGAGTTTTGAGAGAACTAGATGAGTTCTCGCTGTGCACCAAAAACACAGCGAGAGGGAAGGAAGGAAAAAAGCAGAGGCACTAGCACTTCAAAAGCACATCAAATGATGCCAAGGCCTCTTGTTTGCTGCTGCTGCTTTGAGAGAGCAGCAACAGCCACTTCGTTTCAACTGAAGGAAGCAAAATTTAAGATAACTTGTGTGGCATGAGAAGATGTCAGCTTATGGAAAACCTGTTTATAAATTCCTCATCAGCTGTAGGAAGCTCTCAGCACAGCCACTCTTCTTCTCTGTATCTTCTGAGCGGGACTTAAACTACTCCAGGAGTAAAACACTGGAGCATCAGAATTAATACTATGATGCACAACCCCCAAGGTCAGGTTCATTTATTTAAAACTGGCATGGAGAGATCGTTCATTCATGGCTCCCGAGGTTGAGGGGAGGCTGGGACTTCAGAGTTGGCAAAATCTCACCCCTGAGATGAGATTGGAAGAGTAGCCAGAACAGGATGACATGCGTGCTCAGTCACGTCTGACTCTGTGTGACCCTGTGGACTGTACCCGCCAGGCTCCTCTGTCCATGGGATTCTTCAGGCAAGAATACTGGAGTGGGTTGCCATTTCCTACTCCAGCAGATCTTCCTGACCCAGGGGTCGAACCCACATCTCTTGCGTCTCCTGCATTGGCAGGTGGACTCTTTACCACTGAGCCACCTGGGCAGGATGACAAGATGCAGCTAATAACCCAGGAGGCCTCTGGCACAGGTTCCCATGTATCTGAACATTTGGGCACCACGTGGACATGACTAAAATGTCACGATCAAAACTGAGTCCTCTCCCTGCACATGTTTTAAAAGTCAAAAGCCCAGCCCCATATTCCAGATCAGATATAGTGAAAACAAATGAGGATATCATGGCTACATCCAGACTGTGCTCACCAACATCCCTGAAAATATCGCCAGTTCCTTTGTCAAGGGTTTTGGCAGGAGAATGTTGGAACATCATAAACACAGCTGGAATATTCTTAAACAAGCAGAAAGTTACCTTAAATGGCAGTGAAGATCTGACTGCAGTTCATGGGAAAGAAGGAAATCAACCCCTTCCTTGTCTCTGAGTTACAGATACTCTGTTGCCACAGTGGAGCAAACCCAGCAGACATACCCAAGTCATTCAGTCTGGCGGTGGGACTGCGGGTGAGAATGTTCGTGCTTCAGGAAACGCACACGCTCAGGTTGCACTGTCCTGAGCACGTGTTGCTGCAGCAGTCTCAGTCTTTGCCTCTAAGAGCAGACGTCTTGTTTTACCTGCCATGGGTGGGCTCGTGGAATCTGGCCTGCATCTCAGTGAAGACTCACGTAGTGGGCCTCAGAGGCAGATCTGCCGCTGCAGAAAGATCTGAATCTCATGAGGGGCTGAAAAGCATTTCAAACCAGGCTTTCCAAAATGGCAGGATGGGTTACTGCCCCGCAAAGGAGAAGATGCATGTTTAGATGTGGGCAAATGGTGAGAAGTGAGCAGAGTCCTGATGTCTGTTGAGTCGTTTCGACAGGCCTGGCAGGTGCTGTCCACATACAGACATGACAGTTTCCCTGGGGGTGAGGGCAGGATGGGAGGTCCTGTCTCAAAACACGGCACAGATCGGGTGCTGGTGAACAACTATGGAGCCTTTGAAACAGTCTTTCCTGCCTATATGGAGGTCATGACTTTTTTCCTTTTTAAAACAGTGATTCTAACTGAAAGTATAGTAGGACTTGATAAGGGTGAGTTCCGGCAGCTACCCTTGCTTGGGGCAGGGGTACTGAATGTGCAAGCCTGGAGGAACCGCAGCGAAACACCTGCCAGGTAGGGATGTCAACGACCGACATGGGAAGTAGAGAAGGAAAGACGTCAGACGCCTGCTGGGAGACCCAGGCTGCTAAACGGGAACGCCCACGACTCACGGCATCTCCCCCCATCATGATCATGTGGTCTGATTTAAATCCTTTCCTACTGACTGGTTTATACCCTGGTTTAGTATTAAAAGGTGCTTTTCAGAGCAGCCAGTCTCTCATTTCACTTCATTTTTATTTATTCTGTAAACAGCTGAGCCAGCAACAGGCATGGAGACCAGAAATGCTGAGTGTTCCTGCTTGGGAGTGCCACTGATGGGAGATACTTATTAATATTTGATTGAAAACTGCAATTCTTGACTGAAAGCAAAATAGTAGCATGAAAGAGAATTGTTCTTTCAACAAATACACTGATTCAGGAGCAGTCCCCAGTAGTCCCCAGGAGTCCCTGGGTACTGCTAATTGAAAAATGCACCACTGTCTGTCTTTATATTTCAGAACAAATGACTATAAATGAGTATTTTCTTTTTGCCATACGGGATTCTCATCAGTTTGCTAGAAATTCAGAAATTACTTTTCTGTTGGAAAAAAGGGTGGGGGACAAGCAAGAGGATTCTACTCTTTACATTAAACCAGCATTTGCATAAAATATTGAAGAAAGTGTAACTTGTGTCAGAAATAGGCTGCTCCTGGTGTCAAGTGCTGGTTCATCAACCGAATGGCAGGTTGAACTGGCCAATTTCTCTCATCAAGTATGGTGTCTTGATGTTTTTTCTATGGATGTTTTGGCTGCTTTAAAATCTCAACTGCAGAAGTATCTAACATATGCTTGAGGATCTCTAGACACCAGTGCTGTTCCCATCACTGTACCCACTGAAGAGGTGGAGAAACTGAGTCAGAGACTCAGTTCGTAAATCAGTAGAGGGAGAACAGAAGTCCAGCATGCCGACTTCATAGTCAAGGCCTCCATGACACCCTATGAATGGTCTGCTTCTACAAAAAGTAGAAGCATTCCCTGGTGGTCCAGCGGTTAGGACCCCACGCTTTCACTGCCAAGGGACCGGGTTTGATTTCTGATTGGGGAACTAAGATCCTGCAAGCTGCAGTGCGGCCAAAGAAGAACATAAGAAGATTATAAAAATGTGGAAGCTAACCATGCCCTATCCAAGAAGGGCACATATTTTGACTGCTGCCAGCTTCATGGGGGAAACTGGGGACACAGACAGGAAAAGGGGTGGACAGAGCCCCATGAAGTTACTCTGGAGAAATTCTAGGTCTGGACCCCAGGGTCACCGGCCTCCAAGGCACTGTACGGTTCACTGTGACTGTCTGTTCCCTGTCCATGCTGTACAGCTGAGCAAATGCAAAATGCAAAGGAAACACGGAAACGCGACTGAGAACTGTAACGGGGGAGAATGGTGGTTCTTAGGACTAAAGTGGCAGCAGAAAAGCGTTCATAAAAATACTCTTGTCTTTCCTGCCTATGTAATTCAGCAATGCCGTATTTCCCCCAGGCACTTGCTCTCCTGGACTGTGTGCCTATCTGCCTCTCCCAGCTGCAGCAGGACTGGATGATCCGATGTGAAGATCAGCTCTCCTGGCGTGGGGCTGCTGGGGTGCTGCAGAGGGATCCAGGATGCAAACCGTGGCAGCCTTCTGCTTGTGAGGCTGTCCGGGTCCCCAGCACAAGGAGCCAGCTGGGGTGATGCTGGTGGAGGCACAGGTGCCAAGTGACAGATTAGCTCAAGGCACTGGGTCTGCTACACAGGGACCCCACTTGACATGGTGTCTTGCTCAGCTTTTACACTCCCATCTTTCCAGGGAGTGTTAAGCGTCATTTCCAGGCCTCCTCCTCCTCTTTTTTTTTTAAAGCCACCTTCAGAAGGAAATGTAGGGATCACAAGATTGGAGTTATTCCTCCTCCTCTCCTATTTTTCCTCGACACTCCCTTTGTTTTGGGGCTTTGGGGGTGGAGGCAGGTGGAAAGCTTTTGTTCCCTGTGCCTTTGAGCTGCTGACATCGTGAAGTTTTATGTCTAAAAGTCAAAAGAACACATGTTCTTCTTCCCAGGGTGGAGAGTTTAGGTGAGACTAGGGAGTTGGGTGAACACTACTGCCTTGACACTTAAGGCCCAAACTTTTCTTTCAACACAGGGTTCAGGACAGGGGCAGGCAGTGCAGTCCTAGAAACCAGAGATGGGGAACCGAGAGACGTTTCTAATTATCCCTGTGGAACCTGCCTTGGAAACTTCATTAATTGAATGAAATCCTCCCTGTGTTGCCAAAACAGCTTTCTTTTGAGAATGGACAAATGTGCTTTGCACGTATGGCTTCCCCTGGGCCTTGCTGAGCTGACTCAGGGAACTTAGTCAGATGACTGGGGACCCGGTGACAAGCCTTATGAGTGGTTTAAGGAAGGAGGTGTATGGCCTTGTCAAAGGGGGAAGGGTAAGTGTGGAAACAGAACAGTCATCTCCAACCGCCTTACATCGCTGTTGGCGAAAATGCTGATTTTCATCAGTGCTGGAAAGCCCAGCCTTTGCCTCTGTCCTGGTGGCAAAGAAGAACCTGCAATCTTCGGAATGAAGTCATTTCTCTTCACTTAATGGACTCCCTGTGTTTAGGACTCCAGGAGGTTTGCTCCTTGCTCTAAAACCCTAACAGCCTGAGACAGGCTGGGTTACTCTGAGTCTGTATCTGCTCTATGCTATGCAGGACAATTTTTTTTTTCTTGGTTTATTTCTCTGTTAAGATGCCCACACTCTCAACACCTCTTCCAGGAACAAGCAGAAAGTCAGAAAACTAAGATGCAAGCGGCACACATTCTCTCTCGTCCGCCAAGTCTCTCCCCAACCTGTCCCAATCTCCTCTAATCTGAGACTGAAAAGCGATGTGTAATGACAGGGCAGCCTGTAGGCCTCCTGTCTGACAGTGATAACCTGAGCTAATACGCTGGCACCAGGACCTTCTCGACTCGAGAAATAAGAGGGATCATTTCCGCCACGGTGAAAAGTTCGGGCTGGCTAAGTTCGTCCCGTGGGGCGTGTCTCGGGGCGACCTCTGGCCGCGCGCGGGGCTGCATCTACCTTGGCTGGGACGCGGGGCTCCAATTAGCGCGGAAGGGCAGAGGCGCTGCAGACGGCACACTCACCTCGGCTCAGCCCGTCGGGTCCCCGGAGGATCCGGCATTCTTCTATCTGGCCAAACGGAGAAAACATCACCCGGATGTCATTCTCGTTACATTTCTTCGAAACCATTCCTATGAACAATTTTCTGTCTTCCACGGCTAGGAGATAGAAATAATGAATGAGCCAAGGCCATTTCCTTACTCCTTTCAGGCAACGCTTCCTCACCACCTCCGACCAGGCCCTGAGGCTAACTCTTCAGACGCCCAGGCCATGCACCGGCCACCTCTGCCCTCCCACCCGGCCCTTCCTCTGCGTCTACGCTCCTATTTCGACGCCAGGAGTTTGCACACTAACAAAACATCTCCAAGGGACATGGCACACTGTTTTTAAGTCCTTCCCCTCCATTTTCACGCAAACAGTAATACGTTCACTAAAACGGTAAAGTTCTGGGTAACTGCTAAGTGATACCCTTGCACAGAGGTATTTAGGGATACAAATTTTGTTTTGTGGTTGCGGGTGGGGGACAGATGTTCTTTTAACTTGAGTGACAGGGAAAGAGACCAGTCAGGAGAGGGAAAACAACACAGACCGAGGGGAAAAGTGGCCCACGAGCTTTTAACAAAGCGCTGACGGAAGAAAACATTCTCCGCCCTGATTTCAAACAGCCTCGTCCTCAGGGCTCCAGACAAGGACAGGAGAGAAGGGGTGAGGATTTCTCCAGGGGGCTGGGCAATGGCCTTCTGTCCGCAGCACTGGCTACACAGCCCCACCCAGGGCAGCACACGTGGTCTGCACGTTATGATTAAAGATGAAGGCAACTGCAGTCAGGTGAGTGTGGCTGCAGTTATTTGAGAATCTCGTGTAGGGGGTGGGTTCCGTCTCAGGGTGAAATCCATCAACAACAACAAGTACAAGGAAGGAACAGTACTATTCTGTCCATTTGGAGGTACAATTTTTTTTTTTTTCTGTGGCTGCACACAGTGGGTGGGATCTTATGGGAGACCTTAGTTCCCTGGCCAGGGACTGAACCTGTGCCCCTTGAAGTGGAAGCACAGAGTCTTAACCACTAAACCACCAGGGAAGTCCAGGGCGTGGGATCTGTGATGAACAGAAACGCATTTGGGTGTCAGGGCAACAACGCGCAAATTCTAACCTTGGAAGCTGACAGTGGGTAGAGATCAGGGAAGGTTTATTCCTGATGACCTGGGAGATTTCCCCCCTAAACCAATGTGCTTGAGCTCAGGATAACAGGGTATGCTCAGTCTCAATGGCAGGACTATTATGGATTTCAACAGAGCCTTCTGTAGGAGAGTGCAAAAGATAGTCCAAGAAGCCCTCAGGGAGAAGGCTTGCTTATTTCCCATGTTTCACTTCATTTCTTAGAATAATAATAATAAAAATAATAATAGAAAATGGCCACCTACAGCAGCACTTCAGAAAGTCCTAGCTTAAGGGATCCTTTTATATCTGTATTATAATCTTGTCATTGCTATTTAATTGGCTTTCATTCCTGTTTCTCTCACTCTTTCCCTGGACAGTAAGTATCTCATTATCCTCTAACTGGCAAGAGTGTATCTGAGACTTGCCAGGGCCAATGGCTTCAGGTACCGAAGTCAGATCCCATGGTCCGTGTCTTCCAGGAGCTGGAACAGACGATTTGTTGATGTAACAGAGAGAGACTGGTTTCCTCTGAAGCAACGCCATCCAGGAGAGCTCGACAGGAAGGGGGAAGTCTGGTCTGTGACGTCCACCCCAGTAGCTAAAGCCGCCTGTGGCCACTGAGCACTCTGAAAGCTGGCCAGCGTGCACAAGAAGGTGAATTCTTCCTGTGACGTTATTTTCAATAATTTAAAAGCCGCATGTGACTGCTACAATGAACAGGGTGGCGCTCAGGGGCTAAGAGTGCGCAGTCACAGAATCCCAGGCTGGAAGTAACAGCCTTGAAAGATGTGTTGTGTGACTCTAAAGAGACGCCTGAGGCCCAGCAGGGGGAAGGGTCCAGCCAGGGGTCCTTCCACAAGGGGGTAGCCTGACCTGGACCAGAATCCGGTCCCCTCTCCAGCCCGGGGTTCCGCTCCCTCCACTGTGTTTCTGGTGAGTCTGGAGGAGGCAGATGAGGCCAGGAGAGGAGGCCAGTGCTGTGAACTGGAGACCCTGGGCCTCACTCCAGCACTGCCCGGAAGGCGATGGGTGACCTTGGGGGCTAAGCAGACCTCTCTGAACCTTAGTCTTATCATCCATAGAATGAAGGTTTCCATTCTTTTTCTTCTTTTCTTTCCTTTCTCTCTCTCTCAAGTGATGGAAAGAAGGCAGCCTGGTTATATAGTTCGCCTACCATGAAATTAAAAGACGCTTACTCCTTGGAAGGAAAGTTATGACCAACCTAAACAGCATATTAAAAAGCAGAGACATTACTTTGCCAAGAAAGGTCCATCTAGTCAAGGCTATGGTTTTTCCATTGGTCATGTATGGATGTCAGAGTTGGACTATAAAGAAAGCTGAGCGCCAAAGAATTGATGCTTTTGAACTGTGGTGTTGGAGAAGACTCTTGAGCGTCCCTTGGACTGCAAGGAGATCCACTAGTCCATCCTAAGGGAGATCAGTCCTGGGTGTTCACTGGAAGGACTGATGTTGAAGCTGAAACTCCAATACTTTGGCCACCTGATGCGAAGAGCTGACTCGTTTGAAAAGACCCTGATGCTGGGAAAGACTGAGGGCAGGAGGAGAAGGGGACGACAGAGGATGAGATGGTTGGATGGCATCACTGACTCGATGGATATGGGTTTGGGTGGACTCCGGGAGTTGGTGATGGACAGGGAGGCCTGGCATGCTGCGGTCCATGGGGTCGCAGAGAGTCGGACACGACTGAGTGACTGAACAGAACAGAAGAGAACTGAAGCACTTGGGTTTGGAGGCTCAAAGACTTCAGAATCCTTTTCTACCAGCCCCTCTCTCCACACTGGTTGCGGCTCCCAAGAAAATGCAGAGAAAAGAGGGTTCCAAGGAATTCAGGCTGAAAACCACAATTCCACAATCCCTGTGAACTATGAATTGTGCTCCAGAGCTTGAGAAAGGCTTGATATTAGATGTGGAATTGAAGCTGGAGTTTAAGAAGCATTGGCAGGGTCTGGATGGACTGGTAGTGGGCTGGGGACATCACATATTAACCAGACAAGGCTCAGAGTTAGGGTAGAACAAGGATGGTCCTTAGGGTGTACAGAGGCAGGCAGCCTTACTGGAGCACCATATGTATGATTTTCTGCTTCACCGGCAGAGAGGGGCTCAGTGCGGAAGGAAGGTCACCATGGTCCAGGGCCCTTGACCCTGCTGAGTCTTGTCGAGGGAGCAATGGGCATCCCAGGTTCTGATTCCTGGGCAGAGGCCGTGGAGAACCCCTGCTGCTTTGTGCAGATGAAGATTTTTTAATTTAAGAAATCCTTTTTTCTCCTGTCAGAGTAAGTGGACTCCCGGTCATCTAATAGGAGTTGGTGAAGCACAGTTAAGTCGAGGGTTGGGTTGGCCCAAGGATCCAAGCATTTCTAGAAGCATCAGATACCAGAGAGGATGGTTTCTTGCCAATGGGGGCATCTGAGCTCCAGTGTGAGGACCCCAACAGCATGAGGCATTCCCCTGAACCAGAAGGGGGACAGACGGGACCGACGGAAACGGGACCGAGGAGGGAGGGAAACCATCCCGATCCCTTCCCAGCCTCATCTCTGGGACTCCCACCCTCAGGAAGCTATGGCTGATATCTTGATGATAAAAAACTAATTTCTGTTGTATTTCTTCTTATCCAGAAGAATCCAGTTTTGGTTCTTTCAAACAAAAGCAAAGGATAAAGTCCCAGTTGGTCCTTGGTTTCCCTGGTAAACCTATAATTACGGTATTTAACCAAAACAGTTTTCAGGGTTTGAGCTTTGTTGGGGTGGGAAAATGCTAGAGTCACCTAAACGTGCAGCTCCTGAGGAAGTTCAAAAATGATTTCTTCCCATAAGATGAATATTAAAAAAAAAAAGGAAACCACTTAAGAAATCCTGACTTCCTAGGCTCAATGAAGGGGTAAACTCTGACAAGCAGAGGGAGGAAACAGAACTCACTTTTTTCAGTAACAAGTATTAGCTTCAAAGAAAATCTGCACCATCCACATGCTACTGAAAGTGCTAACTTCCTTCCCCGTGCGTGGATGTGTGTGTAACGTGTGTGTGTGTGTGGACACGCGTGTGCGCGCGGACATGTGTGTGGACACGTGTGTATGCATGTGAACGGACACATGTGGACGTGTGTGCACACATGTGTGAGTGGACATGTGAGTGACGTGTGGACACGCGTGTATATGCGTGTATCAGTGGACATGTGTGTGTTGCCACGTGTGTGCATGTACACAGGAACCTGAATGGCAGCAACCTCTTGAGCCAAAGCTGCTCTGTGGTTTTAACAGTTGGACCTTGTTTACTGAGTGGCAAAATGGGAATAACTACAAATACCGAGCTTTCCTCTCCTTAAGGTCTCCTGGATCTTCCAGTGAAAATTTTTTCTTGAAATTTACTCCTCGGATTCCCATTCTAAGGAATGCTGCACAGTTCTGTCAACATGTTAAATAAACATAATCATCCTGAATTCACTTGACTTTTTCATCAGTTAGATGCATTTTCTGGTGGGCCTTGCCTAAGTATTCCCAAGCAGTTACGAAGCTAATTTTTTTTCCATCCACAAGAATGCCAGGTGCTTAAATAAACCTACCACATCCATAATGTTCTGCTAAGTGCTTTAGGGAAATTAAAAAAAAAAAAAAAAGATTTAAAAGATAAAGTGTTTGCCCTCTGGAGGAAAAGTCCATCTTCCTTTAGGATAACCAATGAAGGAATGAGAGGAAAGGCTTCATACACCAGCGGCTACCCAGACAGGGTGGCCACGAATGCCTGCAGCCGAGCTAAAAGTGTATTCACAGCAGCGACCACTGCCAGGCACCCTCCCACAGTGGAAATGAGAAGGGCTAATATTACAGGTACGTGGGGACTTTAAGTTCGGGGACTAGAAGCTTTATTTTTAACGCACCCCCACCCCCAATTGTAAGTCTGTGCTAACACCCTGGTGTACAGCCTGTCAAAGTCGCACCTGTATTCGGGGCGGCCTGAATTCATTAACAACTTTCCAATGTGTTGGTGCTAACATATGGCATTTAATTACGGCCTCTGAATCCCAGAGTCTACTTTGAATTTCAAAATGATTTCTTCCTTTTCCAGTGCATCAGCAAGTGACTTCAGGGGGACACCCAGATCCCCATCTCTACAGGCCTCACCCTCCCTGGACGGACAGTATCCCCTCATACTGGCTCTCGTGAGCCTGGAACTGGATGCCTGGTCACTGGGGGTTTCAGAGGCCTTGAAAGAGATGGGGGCTTAAGTGGCATTACTGGATGCGAGGCTCTTGGGACCCTTGACAGGCCGTGAGGCTGGAAGTTAAAGCAGAATGAACCTGACATTCTGTAAAAAAGAATCCTTGACGCTAGGAGTGTGACCTCACAAGTACACACGGCTCCATCCCCTGGGACCCCAAGCCCAGAACCAAAGGCGACCAGCACGACTTTCTCATCACCCACTGCTGGACTGACTTCAGACCCAGCAACTGCCTTAACTTTCAATCCTGCACAGTTGGTTGCTTTTTCTGCATGGTGATGGAGGATTAAAAGCTGGAAACAGGCCCTCTGATGGGAGAGAGAATGAAAAAGTGTGTGCGTGTGTGTGTGTGTGTGTGGCTGGTCCCTGCAATAATCCACGCCTCCTCAAATGCTCTTCCTGTACCATCCACTCAACCAGGTTCAAGGGAAAAACCACCACAAAAGGTGGATGCTGTTGAGAGCTGGGCACATGGTCCCTGATGTTTTATTGCTGGTTCAGAGCAGGATCTTTTTTGTGGATGCCTGGCACAGAAGTGCAAGAACGTGAAGTATTGATGAAATGCGGGGAGTCTGCATAAATGTGCTGAAGCCTGCAGCTGATGCCAGGTTCACTGGAAGTGCAGGTTCCAGGAAGGGTGGAGATCTAGCAGGTTTGTTCTAGAAAACACTCTAGTGCAGGGAACATACAAGAGCAGACTCACATTTCTGCAGGGAGGTGGGGGGCGGCTTCCCTGGTGGCTCAGTGGTAAAGAACCTTCCTGCAATGCAGGAGACCTGGGTTCGATGCCTGGATCGGGAAGATCCCTGGACAATGAAAGGTCAACCCATTCCAGTATTCTTACCTGGGAAATTCCATGGACAGAGAAGCCTGGCGGGCTACAGTCCATGGGGTCATTAAGAGTCGGATATGACTTAGTGACTGAACAACAAACATTTCTGGGCTCACCACAGAGATTCCCTTTGTCAAAATCCCTGAGTGGACAAAAGCTTAAAGGAGTGATTGCTTTTCTGGAATTCATTTGTCCATCACTAATGAACCTGTGATGAATCTTGCTCAGCAAATATGAAGTTGGAGAAATCTGAACACACTGATAATGAAGAGAGTAACTGTCTCACGATGATGAGTCCTTTGTGCCATCCATAAATGTCAGCAAACTCAGAAAAAAAAGTGCAATTAGAGCTCATTACACTTCTTTCACAGCCACAGGAGCTATTTTGAGCATCTGAGCCCAAGAAATCTTGGTGCTCTCTGAGCTGCAGAAACTATGAAAAAGTGAAAAGTTAAAGTGAAAGTCTCTCAGTCGTGTCTGACTCTTTATGACTACATGGACTATAGCCTGCCAGGCTCCTCTGTCCATGGAATTCTCCAGGCAAGAGTACTGGAGTGGGTAGCCATTCCCTTTTCCAGGGGATCTTTCTAACCCAGGAACTGAACTGGGGTCTCCCGCATTGCAGGCGGATTCTTTACCACCTGAGCTACCAGGGAAGCCTCTAAGAAACTATGCTTACCTGTCAAAAATGCCATGTGACATCAAAAAAGGCCTGCAGCTTGTATCCCTGGCTTTGGGACATAATACATTTCTCCTTCTTCCATTCAGGTCCAAGGAGAACCCTGAAGTCTGCTCACGACTATGCCAGGCGGAAGCCTCCATGAAGAAGAGCGCTTTAAAAGCAGCCTTCGGTCCCTTTATACTATTTGACTTTTTGTTTCTTAACTGAAAATTCAGAAAATGAAGTTCAACCCGCAAGCCAAGGGACCAACGGCCCAGAAAGAAGGTTTGCGGGTTTTCCTTTGTGTGTTCAGATCTAAGCTTTGGCAGGAAGAGCCCAAGGCTGGAAGGGCTGGCCTCTGCTCTCAGGAGGCACCAGAGAAGCTGCCTCTGAGGGCTAGAGTTATGTCCTCAGGGGAGCAGAGTGGATGCTTGCCTCGCACCCGGTGTGACCCTAAGTTCTACAGATGTCAACTGCGGGATGACGCCGTCAGGTGGGCCTTATGAGCAGAGCACAGACTAGAAGACCATAGCCCCTCTTACAGCTGGAGACTTGGAGGCTGGGTGAGGTTAGAGGAACTTGCCCAAGGTCACAGCCAACAAGTGCAGGGTCAGGGGTCAAGTCCGGGCTCCTCAAAAGAGGGTGCTTCTTAAGACCTGGCATTTTTGGGTATTTGCTCATCTTAGTAAAACAGTACCCAGTCCTGCTTGGTTTTTGAGACTGTGCAAAACAGGCTGTGTCCCCAGCAGTTGTATCCTGTTGCTGTGGTTCCAGACCCCAAGCAGACACCACTCTCAGTGTCCAGAGAAGACAAAGGGCAGTGGGCTGTTCTGAACTTCCCCGGCAGCCATCCCACGGACAGTCACAGTTTGCGCCTGCCCAGCAGAAAATGCAGAAGAAACCTTCTCTTGGTTCAACTCGTCAGGTATTTTAAATCACACATTTCCAGCTCGGTTCTCTGTCAGGTTTATCACGATGGCCTCAGGCTCAAATGAAGCCTCTTCTGCAGACTCTGATCCCATGATCGGTGTCCTGACAGTTTGGAGAATTATGGAGCCAAAGGACAGAGAGCATCTCCTGGTGGCTGGACACTCCAGCATGACCTTCGCTGATTCATCCCACAAATACCACCAGCTCCATCCCTCCCCTCTCCCAGGAGGAAGAGAGCGGACTACAGGCATGCCCACATGCTCCAGGGAGCCCGCCTTCTGCCTGGGCAGACGCACTGGGTGCAGGGCCCTAAGGGCCAGGGAAGAATGGGGGTGGAGACACGAGGCAGCCCTTTATACAAGCGCTCAGTCACTTACAGCACTATCCCAAATATCTAGGAAAAAAGCTCAGCTCTGACAGGCAGTTACCTTTATTCCTATTCTATGAATGAGATTAAAGTCCAGTCTCTCCGTGACTGTTAGATACTGAAACCAGTGATAATGGACACGAGTTGCAGGAGGGAATGGACAATGTCTTTTGCATCCTTTTCTGCTTTTAAAAATTCACTGCTGCAGCCCCGGCCCCTGCAACCTGCCCGGCCAGAGTAAGGAACTGATGAAAAACTGTCAAACAAAGGACGAGGCGAGTGGACTGAGGCCCCACAGCAAGGCAGTGGCGGGTTTCAGGCCCGCTGACGCCCAGCGCCACGACTGCGACCAAGAACTGTAGGAAAAAGGTAATCAGGCCCGGAGAGAAGGGTGCGGCTGGTCAGGATGGAGGTGAAGCACCAATGCTTACTCCCCGACAGGCGAACCCAGTGCTGGGAGCATCCCCATACGGCAGGGAACTTCCTTCAAAACTTTCCAGTCGATGGGGCCAGAAAATGGGATACACTACAATCAGCACAAACACACCTCGTGGAGAGGCAGAGCCTCATCATAATTTACAAATGCGGATATGCGGATCTCCGAGTGTGTGGCTTCTGCCCCATGACTAATTAATGAGGTGCAGAGCTGCCTGGAGGCCGGAAACCACGCTGATTGTGTCAGTCTTGTGGGATGGGGGTGCTGGGCTCCAGGAAGGCAGGAGATTCCTCTAACACACATTCAGTCAATCCCATGAACAAAACAGGGAGTGACGGTCTGCACAAGTGGAAGCAGAAACTCCAGAGAGAAATGTGCCCATCAACCCTCTGATGTCACGGAGAGGCAAGTCAATTATTCCACGGACCTCATCAAATGCATACATATTTTTCTTTTTTTGCACTTAAGTGTGTGTTTATTAACTAGCAGACTGAATTCTGAATGAATATAGATGCAAATGAATGAATACAACCTAGAGAAAAGTGAAGTGAGACACTCTCAAAGCCAGAGGCCCAAAGGAAACGGGGAGACAGACAGCCCAAGTCCTGGTGGGCGAGGCTTCTCTGCCTGGTGTAAGGTCATCCCTTCCCCTCGCGCGCCTGTGCTGCTGTCAGGGGAGGTAGACAAGAGCCAAAGGCCACAGGGCCGTCATACCGATCACGTCCCAAACAGAGGGACACGGAAAACCGCTACCTGTAGCATCTTCACAGGTCTTTACCCCAGACACAGGAGAGAGGGGACTGCAGGTCACATTTCTCCAGAGGTGCCCACCCCAGTGGAAGCTCCTGGAGCGCACCTCTCCGCCTTCCCCAGAGCAACGGCCAGCTCCTCACCGCACCCCCTCCCCCCGCCAGCCTCACTTCTGTGCTTGAGAAAACAGACATTAATAGGAGACGATGGTCACCACCTACCGTTTGATTTTTCACTATCTGCAGGTTTCATCTGAATGGGATGATGCATCTAAAAATAGAAAAGTGAGAAGGTAAGGCAGATTGAACAACAGTTCAACAGTCTCAGAAACCCCATGCTGTTCAACAAGACTACGGATACCTTTATAAGGGCATTTAAATATTAACGAGACCTCCCTCAGTTAAGAGGAACTATTATATATTAAATGCAAGCATGTGTTTGATGCTCAGCAACAACAGGATGCTTTTAAGTCCCAGGCTCTGTGACATGGTATCGTAACACGTGAGCTTTGCAGTCAGGCTCAAGTTCAAAACCTGGTTCTACCACTCGGTGTGGTTTCTACCTGGATCTGACAGGTGATTCTGGCTTTGCCGTTCACTACAGCGGCGTGACCTTGGGCAAGCGTCTTCTCTGAGCTTTAGTCGCCTCATCTGTAGGATGGAGGCGACATCTATATAGCAGGGCTGGAGAGAATTACCAGAGAAGACGCATGTGATGTGCTTGACAAATGAGGCGTAGGAAAAAACAGCTATCGTTAATTTGTATGATTACAAATGATTACAGATGGTCCATTCTTCTGGTCATTCTATATCTGCTGCATGAATGTTTCTTGGGTTTTAGTGTTCTGAGTAATTTTCAGGTTGACCCACTGATTGATTTAGGTGTCATCATCTAATTTTTATTAAACATGAAGTATGAGACAGGAATGCAAAGGCAGTGAAAGAAGGGACGGAAGGCGCGAGGGAGGGAGTAAAGAACGAGGGGCTGGCAATCACACTCCGTGCACACGGAGGTGGAGAAAGCACGCGCGACAACGTGGCTCCAAGATGCTGCGTCCTGGAGGAACAAGCTGCTCCATGCTCTTTAAATGATGCCAATCACACTCCTGTGCGTGATCGGCAGAGTTGACTCCAAGCACAGAACGCTGCCACCATTTCCAATTAAAATAAATTCCTCAAATGACTTTCACGGGCGCTCTCGCTTCATATTCCATCCTACCCCAAGGACTGTCGACGCCACGGGGTAGATGGAATCAGTGGCTGTGCAAATGCTTTTATTATAATGGGTCCCATTCTGTCTGAACCTTTAATTTCCCCAGTGGACTTCCCTCACTTGCCAGCCACAGCTCTGGGTTTTATCTAATTTAAATGAAAGGGGAATGCTACTTGGCTCTGGCACCGAAATGATGGGAAGTGATTATCGGGCGGTTGAGACCACGTGCACCTAATGCCTGCCAGGGTCTTCCAAACACTAGAGGGAGAGGACGAGAGAGCAGCGCCAGGGGACGAGAGGCTAAATAATTCAGAGCTGCTTCGTTTACGCTCCGAGGCAAGATGCTCTTACGCACAGAACACAGGCCTCGAGGTGTGGGGTCTACTTGTATTCCCACTCCACTCATTAATACGTTCAATTTGTAGAGAAGAGACCAGCACGAGAGTGGAACGCTTAGGGGTCAGTAAGCAGACTTGTCTTTTCAGAAAAGGGGAGCCCAGGGGAGCAGGCACTTCACTCTGCCTGGTGAGGGCAGTGGGGGTGCTGGAGCAAAGGGCCCGTCTGCTTTGAGTCCTAAAGGCTGGCGGACTTGCCAGCAGAGAAGGTGGGCAGTCTGAAACCAGTGGACTGTCCCACACAATGACACGGTGGTAGGAGGCACCCGGCCCTCCTGGAGGAAGTGCCTAGTGTGAGTGTGTGTGTCAGTGATGGGGGGCGGCACATGGGAAGGGGTGCCGGGGCAGCTGGTGTCCAGGGGCTGTTGGTGATCTCGCAGGCTAAGGAGTTGCAATTTCACCTAAAAGTCAGCGAGTAGGTATAGAATGTTTAAGCAGCAAAGCCATGAGATCCCATTTGCTTTCTTGAAAAGCCACCTTTGGCTGCAGCGTTGGAGGGTGGAGACTCAGGAGGTGAGGGGGACAGTTCAGAGGCGACTGACTACAAACAGCCCCCGGGAGCTGGTGAAGGTCTTAACCTCAGAGGTAACTGGCTGGTGGTGGCAGAAGCCCAGGCCTGGATAACTGAACATACAGCAGGACCCCGGCCTGTTCACTTCACTTCTGTGTCCTGCATATAACGCTGTGCCCTAAAGTAACTGCCTAAACAGGGAAGACACGAGAAAGTAGTCCGGGGAGGCGGTGGGGAGAGACTGAGGGGCACAGCTCAGGACGCCCTGCGTTTGGTGTGAAGCTGGAAACACGGGTCTCGACTGTCAGGACGGCTCTGGGAGCGGGCTGATGCCACAGGTGCGGCTGAAACTGCCCAGAGAAGGAACTGAGTGACGGGAGACGACAGCCCAGGGCAGAACCGAGCAGCAGCCGGGAAGAGGAGTCGTCAGAGGGGCAGAGCAAGAGCCAACCCCGAGAAGCAGGAACAGAACCGCGGGCCCCACAGGCGTCAGCAGGGAGAGTTTCACGAACAAGGTGGTGGTCAGGGCAAGTGCTGTTAGATGCTATCATGAAAGTGCCCCATGGTCCTTCTGCATCTGGCAATGCGGATTTTTTTTTTTTTTTAATTTATTCAAAACAGCTTCTGTGGGGTAGTGGGGGCCAGAATGCCAACCTGCAGGTAGTGGGAGGGTAACAGGAAAGGTAATGGTTGATATGATAGACGCAGATAATTACTTCAAGATTTGTTCTAAGAGGTGGCAGGGAGGAAGACAGGAGGCTTGGTGGATGATGAGGGTGGAGTCTTTCCAGACAGGAAACGCTTGTACATGTCAATGAGCTGAAAAGACTCAGATGAGTTTCACAGGTTAAAGGTACAGGAGAGGTAAGAGTACCAACATTACATATAGGACACAGAAATTCAATGACTAGGACTCTGGCCTTCAAGACACCGCCAACCCAACATGGTGACTGACATGCACATAAATAAAGGAGAAAGCTGGTGACAAGGGTCAGAAAAGCAGTACAGAGAGAGTGCTGTGAGCCCTCAGATCCATCAGCGACATGCAGAGGTCTGGATGAGAAAATCTGGGAGCTGCAAGGACAGAATCATTTGACTAAAGCTGCCAAGGGCCCTGGGAATCATCTTGTCCAATACTTTCAATCTCTGAAGGGAACAAGGGACTCCACTAAGGACACACAGCTGGTTAGTAACACAGCTGGGATCAGAAATCAGAGTTCCCTACTCTTCAATCAGGGCCGATTCCCACAAACCGCATGGCTTCCCCCACAAATGCCCAACACGGTGTTTGGACTCCTGAGCTTATGAGGAGGAACTGCAGGCGCCAGAGAGACATTCACTTGGAGGCGCCAGCAATATCCCCTTGGGGAAAAGTAATCTTCCTCTGCCTTCCCACCACACTTTATCAACAGAACACCATGGGTATTGCGCGAAGACGTGACTCTTGGTTTTCCTGCTGTTGCTGAGAACTGACTCTGATTCGGATCTAAGACTATCCAGAAGGCTCAGGAATGTACCACTGGTAGCAATAAAACAGCTGGGGCCACTTTGGACTTGAATTGGGTTTCTTTGAACTTGAACTCCTGGATCCAGAGAGGAGAAGGAGAGATCTCCTTATGGAGATCTGGATTGTCAGACCAAGGTGATTCTAAACGGGTGGTCACCCTACTCCAGGGACGTTCTGAAACCAACTGTGATAAACGTGTGTAAAGCGCTTTGACCTTCTTGGAGAGAGGTGTTCAATCAGGACTGTATTAGGAATGGCTCATTATCACGAACAGTTCATTTGAGTTTCAAATTCCTGATCAGGTACAGGATGTAAATGTCAAGGAAGACAAAAAAAAGGAGGTGTTGTTCTTGTAACGTATGTCACTTTCTCAAAGTCTTTTGATTCCAAGAACTTTGGAAGAACTTGTTGACTGGAGTAGGGAAGTTCCTGCAAAGGAGGGGGCATTCCAGTTTAAAGTTTCAATATAATGTAACATTACAATATAGGGAGATTCCTCCCCTCTAACAGGAACTGGTGTCAAAGACTCACCTCAGCAGGGCGCTAAGACAGCTCACACATTCACTTCATTCCATTCCATGGTGGGAATAAGGGGTAAACAAGCGTCCTCATCAACGGAGCGTCTAACGTAAGGGTAGAGACGCACCAGGCGTTTCCCACAGGCGGCGTGGGGACTCAGACACACCCCCGACGCAAAGGACGGGCGAGTGCAGAACGCCTCTCAGCTGGAGCAATGGTCAGGCTCAATCGTGCAGGGACCCTGACGCTAACCAGGACTTGAGTGAAGGGCATTTCAGGGAAGGAATAACCTACTTGAAGGAAGACAGTCAGAGAAACGAAGCTGCACCGCTCCTAACAAATGATGATGATGCATCCTAACCAACAGAGGGAGCAACGGCTGCCAGAGACCATTCACCAAACCCCGAATAATAAAGACCCCCCGTCAGGGATAAGCTCAGATCAGAGAAGTTCAGGCACAGAGAAAACAGCGCACCTCTCAGCCCTGAGACAGAACGGCCCTGGGCTGGCAGCCAGAGGCCACACCCTCTCTGCCTTCCTCAAGGACTGCGGATGACACCCGTGGCATCAGAACTGAAGCCTGGCAACACAGCTTTTATCACGATGGGGACACTGGCCACCTCCACGGCCCGAGCTGGAGGGCAGGGGCACGCACCGTGCTCTGCAGTTGGGCAGGCGGCAGCAGCGATGGCAGGAGGGGCCCAAGAGCCTGGCCATCACTGTTCCAGGCTCCTACCTGCATCAGTTACACACACGTCCCCTCCTTTGAGATCCTCCTCCCGTACAGGCCATTACAGAGTAATGAGTAGAGTCCCCTGTGCTGTACAGCAGACTCTTATTTTATATACAGCAGTGTGTACATGTCAACCCCCATCTCTCACCTTATCCACCTCCCTTCCCCCGGTAACCATTAGTTCGTTTTCTACATCTGGGACCCTGTTTCTGTGTTATAAGTAAGTCCGTTTGTACTTTTAGATCCCACATATAAGCGATTTCATGATATTTGTCTTACTTCTCTCAGTTTAACTATCTCTAGGTCCATCTGTTACTGCAAATGGCCTCATCTCGTTCTTTTTAATGGCTGAGTGATAGTTCATCGTATATAAGAGGCATGTTAATTACTCCGAGGCTGCATCTCCCTCATTACTCAGGATCAGCTGGGTCTGAAGAAACCTTCAGTGGTCTGGATTGTTATGATGTGTCTACACAGTTAGAGGAGCCTAGGGATCTATAACCTCGAGCTAGTGGCACTGACACGGAGAAGGCAACGGCACCCCACTCCAGTGCTCTAGCCTGGAAAATCCCATGGACAGAGCAGCCTGGTAGGCTGCAGTCCACGGGGTTGTGAAGAGTCGGACACGACTGGCGTGACTTAGCAGCAGTGGCACTGACAGGGAAGCTTCCCTGAGGCCTGGAGGAACAGCAGCAGTGAATCTAAGCATGTGCGCTAACTCATTAAGTTGTGTCCAACTCTTTGTGACCCTATGGACCGTAGCCTGCCAGGCCCCTCTGTCCATGGGATTTATTCTCCAGGCAAGAATACTGGAGTGGGTAGCCATTTCCTTCTTCAGGGGATCTTCCTGACCCAGGGATTGAACCCTCAACTCTTCATGTCTCCTGCATTGGCAGGTGGGCTCTTTACCACTAGTGCCACCTGGGAAGCCCAGTGAGTCTAAGACTTGAGTCCGACTCAGCTGCCCTTGAAGCAGAGACCGCAGCAGGGCTCTGGCTGTCCTACTCCAGGTTCCCCACAGCAGAGGGCCTGTCCAGGGAAATGGCAAAATCAAGTATTTTGGAAACAGATCCGCTTCATGGCAGCGCATTTAACTTAACAGAGTTCATCACGTTTGTGTTTCTATAAAGAAAGCTTTCTAAATCCATTTCTTTGAAGATTGCTTTGCAGGTGAATTTGTTTTACATTTTATTACAGAACAGTGAAATCATATCTCACATTCCACAGTAAGGTATTGGGTAACTTGTTGGTTTCTATTTAGTCCTACTTACTTAAAGGCAAATGAAATCTATAGATAAACAACTAGGATTTATTGTATATTACAGGGCATTATGTTCAGTATCTTGGAATAAACTATAATGGAAAAGAATTTATATATACACACATACATATATACGTATATCCAAATCATTTTGCTATATACCTAAAACTAATGTAATATTGTAAATCAACTATGTTTCAGTTAAACAAATAAATGCAGATGAAGTCTGATGAAAGGGGGACTAGTCAAGCAGATTCGAGAGAAATTGGCTGTTACTTTCAGTTACATCTGAGTATTCAGTATTGATCATGAAAGCAAAGGGCACTGTGACCACAGCCCACTGAGCTGCTGTTTCTCGGGGGGCCAATTAGGGTCTCTCGACCCGTGGGCCCCTCCTCTCTGACGTGGGCTAGTTTTCACCCTACGCCTCCACTCTCTCAGGAAGCTGTCAGCGTCACAGGGCTCCAGCCTCCAGGAAGCCTCACCCCGTATCCTGCCTCCTAATGGTGAGTGCATGGCCCCTGCCCCTCCCTCAGCATCTCCCCTACATTCACAGGGGCCCTAGATCTGAGGCCCTTATTGCTGGCAGGACCTGCTCTTCTCACTCTGAAACATGTCAACCTTGGATGCCTGGCTGTGGCTCACAAAAATGAAGATGAGGACGTAACTGTAGGGCAAAGGCACCCCCCAAAGGCGGAGGAAGTGACGGCATGGGGAGGGAGCTACAGACGCCCCTGGCAGCAGCTGTCCCCACCCTCGTTATGAGTCCCATCACACCCCAGTGACACAGACAAGCCTGGACCACAACCACCAGCATCCACGAACCACACTCTCTATGAAGTCTGAGTCATTTCCCCAGATCTTTCTGCCTTGATCCTGTGATGGCTAAGGAGGTGATTCTGAGCTGAAATGGCCAGTGTTAACCCAGATGGAGGCTGGAAGACACAGGACCCTGTTTCTCACACCAAGGAGAATTTGTGTTGAAATGTGTTTAACCCCAGCCATCACCAAAGGATGAGTGAACCACCTTTAACACCAGACTCAGTATAAAACATGCCATTTTTTAACGTGAAGTGGGTTTTAGAGAGTCACCACCACGCATCTCATTATTAACCCCATTGTGACCCCTAGAAAGAGCAGCTGTGATGGCACGTTATAAGCTTACTGCCCACAAAGTATTTAAAGGGAGGAAGGGAGGGGAGGAGAAAGGGAATGCATGAAAGAGCCATGTGCCGAATAAGAAAGTTAACAGACGCCACTCAGGGGAGACGAACTGCAATTTCTCTTCTGCTCCCTGACTACGCAATCCTGACTCATGGAGAAATACGTCATATCTTGTTGGGCAGCAGACTGTGAGATACCAAAGGCATCTACACTTCCTGAATTCTTCTCCAAAATGTTTTGCAAATGGGCAAAAATAAATTTCATAAGAACTGCCACCAGCTGGAGGCATGCCATCACCCCAAAGGCAGATGTATTGTCAAGGGATCGTCTATGACCAGAAGGAACTCCCAGAGCCACAGCGGCTCCCCCACCTCTCTAGGTAGGAAATTCTGCCATTTCCGTCACTGCTTTTTATACTCTGCCTAAAGTAGACTAGGAAAAAACAAAGGGAGTTTTAGGAATGTTGACTCATCAGAATTGAATAAGGAGCTTTGAATTTCTCTGATTTTAACAGTGACACCTCTGCAAGAATTCAGATGACCAAAGTCACATGTGGGATCTGTCTCCATCAGGATGAAGCTGGGCCTGGCGCTCACAGTTCTGTTTGCTACATAAGTAGAGAATTTAGGCAATTTTGGTGAAAACTGAGGAAATCTCCCCTGTGCTCTCAGAACCACAGTTTTCCCGGTCTAACCATTGACTGCTGTAGGCTCTTTATATGCACCCTAACTAATTTAATTCCCCCAACAACCTGGAGACAGATGTGAATGAGGGACTAAGGGACAGGGCTGGGGAGGGACGGGAGGAGGAAGGCAGAGAGAGGCTGAAGACCTTGGCCGAGGCAGACAGCAATGAGCAGTGGAGCAGGGCCGGGGCTGGGGCTCTCCGGCTAGAGCCCAGACTCCCAGCCCTCCTGCACAGTGAGCCTCCCCTTAGCATACCCAGACAGCTATGCTAGGAGAAGGCGGTTTCTAAGAACATTACAAAATCTCCTCTTCCACACTAGACATAAAGACTCTCTCAGTCTGGCGGGTACCTCCCAATTAGAAACTTATACATGACTGTGTGCATGTGTGTATATCTGTATACATTCTTATACACTTCACATGCACATATGAAATACATATTAAAGACTAATTTATACAAAGATTCCAGTTCAGCAATTTTTCCCACCTCTCACTCCTAGCCTCTGGCAATCACCTATCCTCTGTATCTGTGAGCTTTTTTTTTTTTTTAAATTGATTTTTAGATTCCATATATAAGGGAGATCATAAAATATCTGTTTTTCTGTGACTTATTTAAATTTAGCATAATACCTTCAGGGTCCGTCATTTGTCCAAAGGCAAGATTTCATTTTTTAAATAGCCGAATGAGATTTCATTATGAATGTATACATGTGTATATGTATATATACACAAATATATACATATACATACACACATATTTAAATATGAAACACTCTCTTTATCCATTCATCCAACACTTTGGTAGCTTTCATATCTTGGCTATTGTAAATACATGCTGCAAGGGACATGGGAGTACTGGTTATCTTTTTCAAGTTAATGTCTTTGTTTCTTTCAGATAAAAACCTAGAAGGAGAACTGAGGTATCATATGATAGAAGTTCTATTTCTAATTTTTTGAGGAAATTCCACACTATTTTTCATAGTGGCTGCATCCATTCATATTCCCACCAACATTGGACAAAGTTTCCCTTTTCTCCACATCCTCAGCAACACTTTTTATTTTTTATCTTTTTGACAACAGCTCTTCTGACAGGTGTGAAGTCATAGCTCACTGTGGTTCTGATTTGCAATCCCCTTATGGCAGAAAGTGAAGAGGAACTAAAAAGCCTCTTGATGAAAGTGAAAGAGGACAGTGAAAAGGTTGGCTTGAAGCTCAACATTCAGAAAACTAAGATCATGGCATCTGGTCTCATCACTTCATAGGAAATAGACGGGGAAACAGTGTCAGACTTTATTTTTTTGGGCTCAAAAATCACTGCAGATGTTGATTGCAGCCAGGAAATTAAAAGACGCTTACTCCTTGGAAGGAAAGTTATGACCAACCTAGATAGCATATTAAAAAGCAGAGACATTACTTTGCCAACAAAGGTCCGTCTAGTCAAGGCTATGGTTTTTCCCATGGTCATGTATGGATGTGAGCGTTGGACTGTGAAGAAAGCTGATCGCTGAATTGATGCTTTTGAACTGTGGTGCTGGAGAAGACTCTTGAGAGTGCCTTGGACTGCAAGGAGATCCAACCAGTCCATTCTAAAGGAGATCAGTCCTGGGTGTTCATTGGAAGGACTGATGCCAAAGCTGAAACTGCAATACTTTGGCCACCTCATGTGACGAGTTGACTCACTGGAAAAGACTCTGATGCTGGGAGGGATTGGGGGTGGGAGGAGAAGGGGACGATAGAGAATGAGATGGCTGGATGGCATCACTGACTCGATGGACATGAGTTTGAGTGAACTCCGGGAGTTGGTGATGGACAGGGAGGCCTGGCGTGCTGTGATTCATGGGGTCGCAGAGAGTTGGACACGATTGAGCGACTGAATTGAACTGAAGAATAACGATGCTGAACATCTTCTTGTGTGTCTATTGGCCATCAAGATGTCTTAGGAAAAATGTCTATTCAGATCTTCTGCCCATTTTTAAATCACATTGTTTTTTTGCTACTGAGTTTATGAGTTCCTTATATATTTTGGATATTAACCCCTTGAATATATGATGTGCAAATAATTTTCCCCCATTCACTGGACTGTCTTTTCATTTTGTCAATAGCTTGCTTTGCTGTGCAGGAGCTGGAGAATCGCAGGGACGGGGGAGCCTGGTGGGCTTCCGTCTATGGGGTCACACAGAGTCGGACACGACTGAAGTGACTTAGCAGCAGCAGCAGCATCACTCATTTATTTTTGCTTCTCTTGCCTCTGCTTTGGGGACAGTTTCAAAAAATATCATCAGCAAGGAGCTTGCCACCTACGTTTTCTTCTAGGAGTCTTATGATTTCAGGTCTTATATAAAAATCTTTAATCTGTTTTCTTAATATTTGTGTATTGTGTGAGACAGTGGTCCAGTTTTCCCAACATCATTTATTTGTGGCTGTTCTTTGCCGATTGTATATTCTTGGCTCTTCTGTCATAAATTGACTATACATGTGTGAGTTTATTTCCTGGGTTTCTATTCTGTTCCATTGACCTATGTGTTTGTTTTTAATGTCCATACCATACTCTTTTGATTACTACAGCTTTATAATATACTTTGAAATAAGGGGCATGGTGCTTCCAGCTTTGTTCTTTTTCAAGACTGCTTTGCCCATTCAGGGTCTTCTGCTGTTCCATACAAATTTTACAACTATTTATTCTGTTTCTGTGAAGCATATCAGTGGAATTTTGACAGGGATCTGTAGCTTGCCTTGGGTAGTAGAGCAACTTTAACAATATTAATTCTTCCGATCACGAGCACAGAAAATCTTTACATTTATTTGCGTCTTCTTACATGCCTTTCATTAAGGTCCTGTGGCTTTCTATATACACTCCTTGGTTAAATTTATTATTTTACATGAAATTGTAAATGGAACTGTTTTCTTAATTTCTCTTTCTGATATTTCACTATTAGTGAATAGAAACACAACAGTTTTTTTGTGTATTCACTTTGAATCCTGTGACTTTACTAAATTTGCTTATGAGTTCAAACAGTTTTTTGATGGAGTCTAAGGTTTTCTCTATATAATATCACATATCATCTTCAAATAGTGAGAATTTTTATGAAAAAAAAAAAAAAAGATAGCTTAGGGGACTTATGAGACAACACCAAAAAGGAGGGGCATTCATATTCTAGGGATCCCACAAAGAAAATAGACAAATGGGAAGAATAATTATTTAAGGAAATAATGGCTGAAAGCTTACTTAACCTGGGGAAGAAAACAGACATTCATATCCAGGTGCCCAGAGTGTTTCAAATAACTCAAAGAGATCCACACAAAGACAGATTATAATTAAAATGTTAGAAGTTAAAGATAAGGAAAGACTATTAAAAGCAGCAAGAGAAAAACAACTTATTATGTACAAAGAAGCCCCCATAAGATCACTAGCAGATTTTCAGCAGAAACAATGAAGGCCACAAGGGAATGGCATAATACATTCAAAGTGCTGAGAAAACAAAACCGAAAACCCCCAACCAAGACTACTCTACCCAACAGATTTATCATTCAGAATTGAGAGTTTTCCAGACAAGCAGAAACCAAGTGAATTCAGTAATACACTAAAATGTATTGATCAAAGAGGATTTATTCCAGGGATACAAGGATGGTTCAACACCCACAAATCAGTCAGTGTGATACACAGTTTTAAAATGAAGTGTAAAAATCATGTGATAATAGATGCAGAAAAGTGTTTGACAAAATTCAACATCTATTTGTGAGAGAGAAAAAGAAAACCTCTCAACAAAGGGGGTACAGAGGGAATGCACCTCAATCTAATAAAGGGTATTATGACAAGCTCATAGATAACACACTAAACCATGAAAAATGGAAAGCTTTTCCTTCAAGCTCAGCAACAAGACAAGGATGCCCACTTCTGCCACTTTCATTCAATATAATACTGGAAGTCAAATATTTTAGTCTCAGAACAAAAATGATTGTCTAGGTTTTCTCTATGAAAAAGGTAGGAAAGAAACTTAAAATGCGGTCATGAGTCAAAGAAAAACAGCCTTACAGCCATGCTAGGAAAGTATAGCTCTGATCTGTGTGTCATCTGACCACAAGGGAATTGTATGCTCTAATTCAGACAGATTAAATGTTAGTTCTTCTACAGTTCCTTCATTTAATTAGACTGTGAATTATGGGCCAAATTATCCAAAATGTTCTATACCTGCAATGATGAGAAACAATTGATAACAAGCAAAATTAGCTCTCAGTCTATGAGAGAATAATAGCTTTGAATTACTGACAACTGATCCTACAGTCTGTGGTTTCTTCACTAACTGTTAGTGGGAAAAGTACACTGGAATCTATAAAATGAATCAAGTATAGACCGCTTATTAGATAAGTCAGCATTTACACAGGTAGGCATTGGTGTTTGGTTTTATGATAGCTGACTGAATTGTACAATGCCTGTTTCTATTTGAATGTGTGTGTGTGGTCACGCTCATTTGTGTCCAACTCTTTGCAACCCCATGGACTGTAGCCCACCAGGCTCCTCTGTCCATGGGATTTCTCAAGCAAGAATACTGGAGTGGGTTCCTATTTACAACTTCAGGGGATCTTCCTGACCCAAGAATCAAACCCATGTGTCTTGCGTCTCCTGCACTGGTAGGTGGATTCTTCACTGTACCTGGGAAGCCAACTAATCATCTGAACACTGATTTGGAAGGCAGCTATACTCACCCCTACACCACCAATGCTGAATACTGCTTTGGAAATTCTGGAGGACACTGAGTAGACAGTGGCCTTTTGAAGATGCAGATTTGCTGGTGGAAGCAGAGTGTATGGGATTTATTTATGCTTTGAGTCACACTACTATTCCAAATTGCTCTTTTGTGCATCTCTACTAACTAAGTTAATAGAGAAGGCACACAGAAAACTTTAAATGAATATTTGCCAACGTATATCTTTACAAAAGTGATCAAAGCCAAGAATAAATGGGGATGTGAATATGATAATAACAAAGAAACACGTTATCCTTTCTCTTCCCATGGCAAATCACAACCAGAAGAAAAAACCTACAGTGGAAATAAATGAGTATTTCTCCCTAATCGCCACTGACACATGTGAAGTGCTTAAAGCACTGCCTGCATAATATGTGCCCAATAAAGTTATCATTATCATTGTCATAACTATTTGACAAAGCAAAAGGAGGTCACTGGGTGAAAAGGCCCCAATCAAAACTCGTTGGAAGGAACAGCCTTTCCTGGTCACATGGGAAGTATACAGCTAATACTGTTCCCAGCTTTTTCCATATATACTAACCACCCAGTGAAAGAGAACAACCTACAGAACCCAGAATTACATATCTGCTTTTGGCTTCCCGGGTTCCAAAGGCAGTCTTTTTTTTGCTGTAATGTTACTAGCTATTTACATTTCTGTTACAGTCGTGTGGTACACTAGAGGGGGGAAGTCAAGCAGCATAACCATTTAGTCCTGGCAAAAAAAAATAAAATAAATAAAATATTGCAGGAAAATTAGATTACTCTGGGTGGAATTATGGGAGGGGAGCTAGAGTCTGCTACAGTGATTAAGTCATCATTTCTGACAGATGACTCTAATCGCCTGTCAAACAGCATTCCTCAACCCCATCTGTAACTTGGCATCCTCGCTACCCAGCCCATGTTACCTTCTGTATAGAAAACACACACAAACAAGGGGAGGTGCAGCCCAGCATTTATTACACTCATTAGCTATAATTAGGCTCTGTGTTTTCATACTAAGTAATAACATGAGCTTCCATTTTGCTTTATTTATTCTTAAAATTAGAAGAAAAATGAATAGGCTCAAAACAGGTACAGAACATGAACGAAAAATAATTGTTAAAACAAAGTGCGAGCGTAATGCTTTTCGAAGCGTCCCTATTGAAGAAGGATGTTAATCCTTTCTTAATTTTTCACGGAACTGTTGTAAGGTATTACTTAGCGAGGTAAATCTATCACACTTCTTAACCCTCTCGTCAGATGCGGGGCCTAATTAGCTGTGATTTCAGTAGAAGGTATTATTACTATGTTTAGTCTTATTTTTACAAACAGAAAGCAATTTCTGTGATAAGATTTTGGTTCTTCCCTCTATCACTGAATCTCTGGGACAGAGTATAAACAAATGATCCAATTAGTTGCGCTCCCAAATAAATACAATGAAAAGCAAAACAGAACCAGTTAAAATTTCTGGAATCCTCTGTTTAGAGCTTCATGTTTTAATGATGTAAGACTGGAGGGCCTAGAACAAATCCAGAAATGGAGGTAAGTGGAAAGAAAATGTAAGAAGAGGCGTGTAGGCTCACAGTGCCACTCAGGCAACAGGACACCACCACAAGCACAGCAGAAGACCACGCAAGCCACACACACACGGGACACAGTGTGACAGCCACTCCTGATTAACACGCCCAAATTAACAATAGACAGATACGCTTTCTAACCATGATTTCCTCCTGACAGTGGAACTGTCTTCCCAAACCCAGTGATGAATGTGCCAAGAGTCCCTCTTCCAGATGTTACCCGGACGCTCCATTAGATGCGCTCCCTGCCTGAGCCAGGGAAAACACAGATGGAAGTAACAGGGCCTGGCCTGGCCACAGAGGAGTGACTTAATGATCTGGTCGTTCCCCTCCACTGCCAGTACAATGGTTCTACAGGCCACAGACTTAGTATCCTCTCGTATTTTACGACAGATGAGTCTGGTTTAAAAATAAATTGTCCTCTTGACATTAGCCTTGACCCGTCACGGCCACCTTTGGGCTCGCCTCTCACACGGCTGGGGCCTAACCCAGAAGCCAGCCCGCTGGGCTCACGGTGGCCCCCTGCCCGACAGCTATCATCCAGGTGGTCGCGGTTACCCAGGTCTCAGCTCCCTGGACTGGGGGCAGCGAGGCCTGTGGGCTGGTGAGCAGAGGGTGGTCCACCTCCCTCACTGACGTGCCCTCTCGGGGTGGAGATGCCCGTTTTGCTTAACTGGCCCTTCTGCTGGGTCCGCGTGGCTGGCGGACTCCTCATCCCGTTGGGAAGCTTAGCCAGACTGGGAGCAAGTTTCCGCCTCGATCTCTCTGCCCCCTCCCCAGGACGCAGCTCAGTTCCTGACACTCCCTGGTACAGTTTCCTAGTCTTCTCTCTACCTAATTTCAGCCACACTCCTGCCTCACTCTTGTAGGAAACAGCCCTTTGCACAGTGAAAGCTGCCCACACTGCACTGGGCTTCGGTCGGTCCCGGGAAACACCAGTGCAGGGCTGAGCCTGGGCCTTTAGCAGCATCAGCTCAGGACTGGGAGCAGCTGTCTGCTCTGTATCCCCAGACCCCTCGGGGGACCAGTACCCGGGCTGCGCTGGCTTACTCTTCCGCTTCTTGGAATTCTCACTCTAGATCTGTCTCTGTTAAGTTTCTTCCCCACTCCTGCTCACACTGATGCCTGTAATGGACTCCTTGCACGCTGGTCCTTGTCTCCTAGAGCATCGTACACACTGCTGCCTTTTTAATCCATTGAAAATGCAGGTGTAATGATGTCTGTGCCCGGCTCAAACACTTTCAATGATCTATCAAATTACATTCTGGCTCCTTGGCCCATCTTTCAAGATACTCCATGCTTTGGCTCCCAAATTATCTTTTCAGGCTGACTTCCCACGATCGCTCTACATTTCCCATCTCTTGTAGTCAAACTGAAGAACCTCTTCTTCCTGGTTCTTCTGCTACAGGCTCACCCGTAGAAAGGCATCATGACCCTTCCTGTGCATCTAACAGAGTATTTTCTTTGTCAGTAATAGCCTCTGTATATTTGTTACTCAGAAACACCTATATGTCAAGTTACAGGCCAATCATGTAAAATTGTCATTTTTAGATTAACAATGGTTGAATGGTGATAATTTCATACAGTATGACCTCCTATCCTGCACAGCAAGGAATGGTATCATCTTCTTTTCAGATGACTCATAAGAGGCCCTAAACATTCAGTTCTTGCAGGCTACCTCCTTTGCTAGGCTTGAAGATCTTTCCAATAATCCATCTGCATATTTATAAGCTGTATCAGTTCAATCAAACATCGACTTGATAACAAAATAACATGACCCTCTAAACCAACCCTGGACTTGATGGATATTTGGAGTGTAATCAAGACACTTTTGATCTGCTCTTACTAGCTTCCATGCTCTCCCTAGATCAGTGATGCTCTCTATCCAGTAATCTCCAGTTTCCTTTCAACTCTAAGGCAATCTAAAGCCACCACACCACAATGCCCCTCTAACAAGCAAATCTTTAAAATCTCTGGTTCAAAACTAACTTGGAAGATTTAAGCCAACCGTATTTTATTTTGAACCTTCTGACAGGGAGAGGCGTTTCATCTGATCAACAGAAAAGCATCACTGAAGCCTGTATTCTAACGACCCTGCCAGAGCTTAGCTTCTCAGTTCAGAGTGTTTGAGTTGCTCTGCCAGCCACGTTTATTAATTAGTGTATAACATTTCCATCTCTCTGCAAGTTGCAACCTCTCATAAAAAATGCATGATTTGATTGGCTTAGGAATGACAACTTCATTTACAACAGTCAAATAAATACCATACCTCACTCAGAAGTCTCTTCCCATTTATTTAACTACCTCCATGGCCTTTGGGATTTGTACTGACTCAGTGAATGAAAGGAGATAACTCGTGTAATTTTGTTTTCTTAATCATGTTTAAGCAAAAATGATTACATCTCTTTTTTTAAAGAAATGAGGACTGGCTAAAAAAAATTCCCTACTAAAAATAGATGGCAAGTTTGAAAAAATGCCTTAAGGGCTATCTCATACTACCCATGTTTAAGATTCAAATCCATTAAACAACTGAGCAAGACATCTGATATTGTTTTTAGCAGCTATATTTATTCATCTCATCTTCCGCCATGGTACTAAACTTCGGTTGATATTTTGCCAAATGAGGATCTCTCCTCCAGCGCTGCTAATTCTTTATGAGTTTGAGCTTAATTTCACGGTCTCGTTTTGATCTCCACCTTCTATTCGAATGTGCAAGATCGTTTACCAACTTTGGAAACGACTTGTTGGCAGAGCTTAGGGAAATTATGAAGGTTCGATTGTTCTGTAAATACCTTCCCCTGAAGCTCAGTCTTCTAGAGATCAAATTCAAGGCTTGGGCCTTTCAATATATGGCATGTGACCAAAGTTTAAGTGGCGAAGGGAAATTAAGAAAGGGGATCCATGAGATAAGACTTTCCTAAGAAATTTATTCTAAGGAAATAAAGGGAGAACCCTTCACTGACATTCAATCTGCAAGGGCAAAGCTACTCTGACGGTTTCTTACTTCTTTGGATGTGCTGGACTGAATGTGGGTACGGTTTGAAACTGTGGTTGCTTCATGTTTGCTTTGTAATGGAAAGAACACCTCAGTCAGAATCACGAGGTCTGGGTTTGCATGTTGGCTTTGCCAATGCTAAGTACCTAGAATCAAGCCACTCGGCCTCGTTAAGCTCCAGGAAACTCATGTTTGAAGCAAGGATTGTATCAGCAAATTCACTGTCTGGTCTTGAGTCATGTTTCATCTTGTGCTTCTAGTTTGTAGGGTAGGAGTCTACGTGACCCAAAGGAGTGTGAAAGACCAGGAAAGAGCTGAGACTACGTACACTCCTTTTACTTTACCCCATCAGTGTGTAAAGAACTCTCGAGATTATCTGATACCGTGAGAGTGTCTACGAATAAAAGCTATCTCCTTGGGAGTCTGTTTATTCAACAAACATTTGCCGAGCCAGAGCCCAAGGTACGAGGCACCACCCTGGCCTCTGAGAATGTTACTTCTGAAGCTGGAGCTCCGTGCGGGAGATGCTGATACATAAGTCATAGGGGAATAGAACACAGCAGTGGGGAGGGTGCATTTCAGCACAGGCGAAATTATGCACAGTGGATCACAAAGCAAGAATATTCACTCCTACCTCCCGGAAGCGTGAGGCTGTGTTTTCATGGCGGGAACACAGAGTGTGAGCAAGGACGGTGAAGAAACTGCAGACACAGTGGAGACATGAGTTGGAGTTCCCACCTCACCCTCAAGAGTCGAGAGTTGTGTTCATGTTTTTGCAGCCATAAGACAACACAATGTTCACACGCTCCCAAGAGCAGCTAAGGAAATGTGAAGCCCCCAGCATCCGCTCCCCCTACAGGAAAGCACTTAAAAGACTAGCGAGTTTAGCTCTAGGTAGGATAACTCCACAAGTTCCCCTAAGCCCATCTGTGCTTTTATCAGCTGTGAAGACAACTGATGAGACCCAAGTGATGAAGAGGCTGAAGTTGCAGAGCTGCTTCTCAGGGAGAACACAGACCTCCTCACTGATAAGAAACGGGGCTCAGGAAGGGGGAAGATACAGGACGAGGGGAACCTGAGGATGGTTTCAGCCTCTTGTCCTGGTTGGTCCTCATGTCCATGCAGGTGACACACGAGGGGGGCTGGGCTTGGAGGGGGAGATGACTTCAGTTGTGGAATTTCCTGTGGGCCATCTGGATGGAACTTCGTAATAACAGATGCTGAATATCGAGGTCTGGGGCTTGACAGAAAGGCCTGATGTCAAGGTCAAGTGTGGGGATCCAACAGCCTAGAGGAGGTGGAGGGAACCCAAGAGGATGGATGACAGAGACACAGTGAAGTCGCCCAGTATGAGAAAGTTATCCCAGGGCACAGAGAGGTTTAAGGCGTAGTCCTCTGCTTGCCATCTTTAGGAGAAATACACGTTTTCATAAGAACGTTGTTGATCACTTCTCTTCACTGTGTGTGGGAGGCCCTGGGAAGACACAGCTTGAGATGCCTTTCCGTTCTCGTCTGCACTCAGCTCTGTTCTGCTCCAGCTTCGTCCGTGTTCCAAGCTTTGGGCCAGACCCAGCCTCCCCTTCCATAAATCAGTATCAGGGCGGCCAGCTGGTGTTTTTTTTTTTTTTTTCCCTTTCATTTCTTAGAATTTTGTTAAAGTCTCAGCTACATGTTCTCATTCCCAATAAAGCTTTCAAAAGATACAATGGAAATGGTGATATTCTGCATTCCCATAAAACTCATCTTTGAGCCTATCATGTTTAGAGAAGAGAATCAAGCTAAAATGCTGACGAAAACACCCCAAGAATCCAACTACCACATCTGTCCAACCAAATGCTGCCAAAGAGACTGAAGGTCACACTCAAATGAGACTCTGAGACGTTACTCTGGGAGCCGGGCACGTGGCACAGTTGCGGGGGAAAGGCCCGCCCTGTTCGCAAAGGGCTCTTCATTTTCTGTTTCCCATTGGTGACTGTGAGTGACTTTCACCTGAGAAGCGAATGACACAGAAATACGAAGGTGTGTCTTTAAAATCAATACCGGGTATTTCTTTTTGGTCTGCGTCATTGGGGTACCTCTCAGGAGCTGTCTCAAGGATTGAAACCTCCTTAGCCTTGTGTTCTCTCTTCCTTCCTGAAGGATGAGGGGGGTTCAGGGTTAGTCAGCTGCATCTGGCTTCTGATTGTTTCCAAGACCAAAGATGAGGAGGCTCAACTCGTGGGACTCAGAACACAGTGAGCACGAGTGAGAAACAGTAAGGGGCGTGAACCTCCAAACCGCCCAGGGAAGAAGCGGGAGGTATTTAAGCTCAAATCAGAGACTGAAACACAAAAACAGGCAGAGGAAGGTGATCACGACAGAGGAGGTAGCAACTGCACACAAACCCAGCTGATGCAAGGTCTGCCTCGAGGGCCGGTCGTTTGCTTGCGCTAAAAACGAGCAGCACAAGGCGCGTGTGGCAGGTCCGGAGGAAGCCTGGTGGTCTCTCTCTTGCACGGCATGCTCTCCTTCTGGGGCCCTGTTTCTCCCAGGGTCTAATGCACCATCGGCAGGTGTGACCCCGAGCTCTTCTTCCTCTGGGCACCTCCCGCCCTGTCCACTGCCTGTCCTCCTGCTGCTGCTTTGGTCAGTCAGCCACGATTCATGCTTTGATGCTGGTCTGGCGAGTGACAGCTGTGACTTCAGGAGAGGCTGGCTGCGGATTCCATTTTCTGTGGTGACAAGCGACCCTGTGCAAACAGACTGCTACCAAGGACGCTTGAGGATTAGAAATAAGCCAAAATGCGAAAACCGCCTTTAGATCTCTAAGAAGAATGGACGGAAAATGCGAACCCGGTCAAGGCGAAGCCTCACAATGACTCTTCGGGGCAGGTGACCTCCTTTCAAGCCTTCCAAACCGCAGAAACGGAGGGACCTAAAGCATCTCTTGCCAGGAGACAGTCTATACTCTACCCTAGCGTTCGGGTGGTGGTTACAGCTTCTTGCCTCTCAAGCTGTGGATCCCAAGAGAAACAGGAGAGTAAGCCCTCTGCTTTCCTCTGAAGGTGTTTCAAGTCCATGAAGGACGAAGCAGCAGGGATTCCAGAAGTTCCTGCGAGGTGGGGCTGGGCTGACGAGTATTACGGATTAACTCTTGGTGGCAGAAAACGGCTCTTCTTGTTTCAGAATAAAACTGGGCTGAAAACAGCACCCACTCCACTCATCCCTCCCCGTCCGGGACCCGCGACCTCTGCATCAGTCTCATCCATCTCTTCTGTGGGTCTTTTGAGTGTTGATGGGATGGAAAAATACAAGTGCCCAGAAACAAGGATGCTGGAGAAGGAAGGGCCCCTTCCAGGCCCAGTGGGGCTGCCTCCTTCTTCACCTGTCCTGGATGGTCAGGTCACCAAGAAGCACTGTTAAAGAGTGTCTGCAAGGGCACCAGGGAAGGTGTCTGTGTCTCTGCCTTCGCCAGGACTCAGATGAGTGGAGAGAGAGACTGAGCGGCGGTAAGAGGCACGTAAGCACACACATTCAAAGCAGCGTAAAGGGAACTGCGATGGATTCCCAGGACGGCAGCACTGATGAGGCCTGTTTCTACCAGTGCACAAGCATCAAGCTTCACACACTAGGTTTACACATCATCCAGGGATCTAGTTCAAATGCAGGTCTGGGGTGGGGCCAGAGGACCTTTCTAACACGTTCCCAGATGATGGCCATGCCGCTGGTCCACAGACCACAGTCTGAGTAGCAAGGCTATGCTGTACTCGTGGCAGGACAAGCAGCAGGTCAGGTACTCGCAGGCGTCTGGATGGACAGTGGAAAAAGCACCACCACCACCCACCTCTGGGGGTTGACGACGATCCTCCCAGCTGCCGTTCTCGAATCTGCCCAAACACGGGGCTCGCTGGGGGCACTTTAAAAACACTGAAGCTAAGCTCCCACCCTGAGAAATTCTTACCTAATTTGCCTGAGGTATGGCCTGGGCACGTGCAGTTTCAAAACTTCCTCGGGTGAGATTGGTTATCAGTCAGGGTTACTAATCACTGCCCAGCTGAAGACGCAAACGAGCTTCATGATTAAGGACTTCCCTTTTTCTCCTTCAATTCTTCGTATGTTCATCCCATCCATCCGTCATTTTAAAAGGTAAGGGGCCAGGGAGAATACTGTCATTATCTCTCTGGGTCTTGCTCAGAGAATGGAGATGAGAAAAGGAACTGCCACATTCGCTTGCCTCACATGACAGAGTGCAATCCAGGGACAGACTGGTAATCTGGGCTCTGAATTTCTGATTCCTTAGAATGATGTTTTGGCGTCATTGTGAAGAGAAGTTTTAGGGACCTGAGAAAAGAACAACAGGTGCAGAACTGGGAGGCGTGAGTTGTCCCGCCTCCACTGCCAGACGGCTGTGTGACCTTCCGCACATCACCTAACGTCTCTGGGTTTCTGTTTCCTCGACCATAAAGTGGGGACATTGGATGGTGTTGTTTCTAAGTACACTTATGATCAGATCTGGTCTGTTTTCCTCCACATGCCCTGTGTTCCTCAGTTGACCCAGAGAACAACATTCAAATAAGCAGAAACCTGCTGAAATTAGCCGTGGATTTCCTGTCTGTGACTCTTACTTTTCTTTTCCTTACTGATGATGGTTAGTTTTTGTCAATGACCTCCAGGGGTTTATCTGGACAACTTTGACTTAGGAGTGATTTCAGTAGCTCAGAAGTGATTTGAGTGAGGAAGATTCTTTGATAAATGACTCACTGGTACCTGTGAGGTTTTTTGTGTTTTTTTTTTAGGGGTTGTGATTATAGTTAATGCCTCCATAAGCAGAAAAAATGTAAGTGAGAACTCACTGAATTTTGGGCTACTGCTCGTCTTTCTCTTTAAATGATATCTTATAAATATTCAGTTCAGTTCATTTCAGTCGCTCAGTCGTGTCCGACTCTCCGCGACCCCATGAATCACAGCACGCCAGGCCTCCCTGTCCATCACCAACTCCCGGAGTTCACTCAAACTCATGTCCACAGAGTCGGTGATGCCATCCAGCCATCTCATTCTGTGTCGTCCCCTTCTCCTCCCGCCCCCAATCCCTCCCAGTATCAGAGTCTTTCCCAGTGAGTCAACTCGTCGCATGAGGTGGCCAAAGTATTGAAGTTTCAGCTTTAGCATCAGTCCTTCCAATGAACACCCAGGATTGATCTCCTTTAGAATGGACTGGTTGGATCTCCTTGCAGTCCAAGGGACTCTCAAGATATTCAGTTCAGTTCAGTTGCGTCCGACTCTCCGTGACCCCATGAATCACAGCACGCCAGGCCTCCATGTCCATCACCAACTCCCGGAGTTCACTCAAACTCATGTCCACAGAGTTGGTGATGCCATCCAGCCATCTCATTCTCGGTCGTCCCCTTCTCCTCCCGCCCCCAACCTTTCCCAGCATCAGAGTCTTTTCCAGTGAGTCAACTTGTCGCATAAAGCAGGTACTACCGATGGATGAAGGTGACAAGGAGAAGTTAGCCTGAAATTAGCTCATAGCTGTCTTTCCCATCCAACTTGTATCTAGTACAGGAGGGAAATTATTAGCCATAGAGGTCAATAAGCATTCACTATCAGTATGATTTTTATTAACTGAACATTGATTATCTAAATTCCGAAAGCCAGTGAAAAATATCAGGTTTACTGAACCAAAACTTGCTAGAAACCTAATCCTCCCAGGGTTCCACCACTATGGGTCTGACTTCACACCCAGGACGCAGGATGGAATGAGGAGATACCAACGGATTTTCTCTTTCCTAATCCACACGACTTGTTGACAGTTCATCAACGGTATCCTGGACCCCATACAACACTTAATGCAAAGTATCTGGCACTGTTTCCTGGTTTACACTTAAATATATGCTCTCCTGAAGAAATGATGATACAGTCTCCACGTGGGAAGGGCGTGATATGAGGAACTGAATATTCCAGCACATACTCCATGGACCTTCCAGGGAAGGAGGCGAGTTTTCTGGGGAGCCTGCTCTCTGCTCTTTTGTGGTCCTTCCTAGACCTGAGGGAGGACAGTACCACAGGAAGGGGGGCCCAGAGAGCACAGGACTTTGGGTCTCATAACCTCACACGCCCAGGTCACGTGTTTCCATGACCAAGACAGCGGCAGAGGCGACATGGGTCTAAGTCTGCACAATAATCCACCTACCCCCCCTTTTTGCCACACAGAAATCACAGCGTGATGACTGCAGTTTCTCACGTCCCCTGCCCTCATATCTTCATCGATCCTCCAGCCTTTGATCCGAACTTGAAGAGGGAGCACAGAGCCAATGGTGGAGGGGGTAGGGGGGCACGGGGCGCAGACAGGAGGATAGCTGAGCTCCCGAATGCAGGGCGAAGCATCCGCTGGCCTGGTCTCCCTGCCCTTGACGTGCTGTAGCCACAAGGACAGCAGTTCCTGTTGGTGCGGCTGCTTAGGGAGGCTGTACCGCCTACCCATGGTGGTTGCTGCAGATTTAAGTGCCCTCGTCTGGGGGGAGTCTGGTCCCTCGTTTTCAGAAGCAGAGGATGCAGATGCCTAGATGGTTTTGTAGACTTCACCCCCCAGACCCTGGTTCTTCACCCACGAAGTAAGAGGGTGGGTGGGTCTGACTGTTCTGTAACGGCCCCAGGTCCTGTCGGGGACACAGGGTGGGTGAGGGCGGCCCGTCTGGAGCTCCCCTGAGCCCCCGCCCCCCCCCGGGGGGGGCTCACAGCTTTGGATGGCACATGACAGGGTTTATGCGTCATCTTCGGAGATGAACCCTGTCCCCATCTGCCCTCACCCCTTGGACAAAGAGCCCAGAGATGGAGAGGACAGGGAGGCCAGCTGGACACAGACAGGACATTAGGATGCAGATTGTGGAGTTGGGGCTGAGAGCCTGGGGTTGAAGATAAAGAACAGAACCCTAATAACCTGAATGCTAATGAGCTGACGCTGATGAAGCTACGCTCCTCTGAAGAGAGGAGCTGCATTTATAATCATGTCTGCAAAGCAGATCCTCTTACAGTAAGGACCGCCTCTGATACGTGTCTCCGTCTCAGGGAACCTGCTGTCAGTCACCTTGACCCGAGTGGCCTGGCAATCCTGCCTCTTGCACCTGCTGTTTGTGGGGACCTCAGTCGGGGCCTGAGAGCATGGTTTCATGTCTTGGGCAGGGTGAGAGGCTGAGGCCTTGTGCCCCAACTCATGGGGTGTCAGGACTGATCCTCAGGGCAGCGGTGCTTGGCTGGCTGTGGGGAGGGCAGTCCTGGGTCCAGGAGCTCTGGCCTTCAGGTGGGACCCCCATGCAGCGCCACGAGAAAGGGTAATGGGAGTGCTGAGCCTTCAAACTGGCTTTCGGATGGCTGCGCAGGGAGCCAGGGTGGTTACTGGGAGCTGTCAGTGAAGCCAGGGACTGGCTGGGGACACATTTCCTGCTGCAGGAATGGGGGTGCCCAATGGGGCTTAGGACCTGTAAGCCTCTGCGAGCCTGCAGAGTGGGGTGCAGACTTGACAGGTGCCAGAGGCTCTGGTCTGAACTCGACTGTCTGTCCACTCCCCATTATGGGTTGTGCCACCCTGGACAAGTCACTCCCTTTCTCTGAGGTTCGGCTTCCTTACCGGCAAAGGGGCTGGGTGACACCTGCCTCGTGCAACAGCTGTGACAATGCCAACTGCTACATCCCGAGAGCCTCTGTTCATCGGGGGCCTGATGCCTGGGCCACTGACAGTCATTACTACGTAGTGATTTTCAGTGTCATGCTGCACTGGCCTCTTGAGTCTGACTCCCTAGCCCCTCCGAGGGGGCAGGTATCAGACCAAAATCTCCCATCAGGAGGCCAGGCCATCAGGGAGGCTGAGGGACTGTGCCTTTAATTCTGGTTCCATCACTCCTGTGCTAGGGGAGGGCAGAGAAGTTAATTTAATCTTCTAGAGCCTCCATGTCCTCCTCACATCAAGGTGAACACTATCACTTCATCCCGAAATGTTTTTAGGATGGGCAGCAAATAAACAGTGTCAGAAAGCCGTCTACAAACACAGGCAACTCACAATGCACGTGGACCAGGGACAGAGACCAAACAAAGGAAACCCACCTCCATCCCGGAGCCTCATCAGGTTAGACACCCGCATCAGACCAGGACCGGAGGCAGGAAAGCGGAGCGACCTGCTGGTGTTCATCGCCTTCCCTTTCCTTTCCCTGTTCCCTGGCAGAAGAATCGTGAGCTCTAAGCCCCCACAGCTCTAAGCCTCAACCAGAGGGAAGCAAACGGGCTGGGAACCTCAGAGCGGAGCATCACACGTTGGATGGCCCGCTGCCATCACCACCCCACACCCGAAGCAAGTCACTCAAGAGACGTTTACCTGCCTCCTACCTGTGGACCTACGCTCCTACCGAGGCAGGTTTCCTTAATTTCAATGGGACACTAGTGCAATCAACGCGCAGGCGCCTGAGAAGGACTCTAAGGCTCATTTCAGTCTGACTGCTTCACTCTTTGGATGAAGAGGGGATGGACTCGCGAGTGTTTCTGGAGTACTCAAGGGGAGGGGGTAACAGAGCAGACATGAATTCTGAGTACAGATGGGAAGCGAGGACGTCAGGAACAGCAAGAGAGAAGGGGACATGGGTCACAGCGCCCCCACCGAGTGTCAGAGCCACTGCCTTTTCTCCTCTTGCCTCTGTGACTCGCGGGTGGTGAGAGCAGGAATGGTCTGGTCCTGAAACACTGCTGTTATCCAAACAACTTGACTAGCCCATGTCATAAGATGCTTCCTGAGCACCTGTGCGCTGTGACAGTCCACGAGCAGAGGACACGTGTGGTCCCCTAGTGGCCCCGGGTGCTGGTCTCCTTCCCTCGCTCCCAAGCAGACTGGCTCCAGCCAGCAGTTGAGCTCCGAGGCTCCCTCTCCCGGCCTCCCTGGCCCCAGCTCAGCCGTGCTCTGTTTCTTGGTGGCTGGGGAAGACCTCAGGGCTCCTGGAGAGCACTCCGCACAGCTCCCCATGTCATACACACAGTTTGGTGGCCCAGGGTTGGAGGCTCTGAACTGGCCATCCCACCTCCCCCAGACGTCTCCTGAGGGGCTCAGCCAGACTGCGAAAGAGTAGAGGTCTGCCCAGCTTAACGGCCCTGCTTTGGGTGGTGCCTTCTCACACAGACCACTCATTCTAAAGACGGAATCTGGACTCTTTCCCAACTTTTAAAAAATTTCCCCTTTCATCAGACTGTCATAATCCCTTCCTCCGCAATTCCATCCAGACCTTTAGTCAAATCCATGGATTTCCCCTTCAATGTTCTCTTGAATGAAATCTTATCAGCCTTGTGGGAACGAAGATTTGTGTAACTGAACCGAATACAAAAAGTCCCTGACACACGAGGGGCTTCCTGGTGGCTCAGCTGTAAAGAATCTGCCTGCAATTCAGCAGATGTGGGTTTGACCCTTGCGTCGGGGAAGATGTCCTAAAGAAGGAAATGGCAACCCACTCTAGTATTCTTGCCTGGGAAATCCCACGCACAGAGGAGCCATGGCAGGCTACTGTCCATGGGACTGCAAGAGTCAGACGTGACTGAACCACCACCACCGCCTGTACATGAGCCTTCACGGTGCAAACTTTCAGAGACCCACTTGTGCGCTGACACGTTCAATCGCGTGAGTGAGTTTACGGGTCTGGGGTACACCTGTCACACGCGAGCATCCTCTACAAGTGGCTGTGCTTTAGTGTACTTTATTGTCCTGCATAGAGTACAGTAGTATAGTATCTATTTCAAGCCCAGGATGTCTGGAAGCAAGTGCAAAAGCAGGAGTAGACAGTCAACTGTGTTAGTTGGGTATCTAGACTAACTTTCTTGGACTCACCTACAAATCGGGCTTATGCAAGTGCTCCTGAAATGGAATGTGCTCTTGGAACAGAACTTGTTTGTACGTAGGGGACTTGCTATATTTCTAAATGATAAACTGTGAAATCTAACTATGACTTCATTTTGCCATCCGTTCCCTTCAGACACCAACATTTCTCAAACAATGACACAGGTGACAGTGCAGATGTGGCCAAACATCTCTGCTAGGTTACAGGCATGCACACTTGGGTAAGCCATTTCCTTCTCCAGAGGATCTACCCAGACCAGGGATCAAACCTGTGTATCCTGCATTGGCAGGTGGGTTCTTTACCACTGAGCCACATGGGAAATTGCTAAGCTCTCAGAACAGTCCTATTAATTAGGTCGGTGTTTGAGACTGTGTTGTTTGCAAAACAAAACTGGAAGGCCTCCCACCGAGTTCTGTTACCAAAAAAGTGGTGTAGCTGTTTCCTGTTTTAACCCTGGGCTTTGCACCTCAGCCATTCTCAACTTGCCACCACTAACGATCCCTCATGAATCACCTCCCACAGGCTTCCTTGCCTTAAAGAGGCCATATTCTTTAAAAAACTGGTTTTTCGTTTAAGGTAATCGAACCCAAACACCAGGAAGTGCCCAAAGTTTCTGAATGGATTGTTGGCCTGTCCAAAGCAGAAGTGCCCACTATATAGGTAGCTTGTAAAACCTTATGGTGGGTAGACAGTTTCCAATAGCCTAAAAAAATTTTTTTTATTGGAGAATAGTTGGTTTAAAATGTTTTATTAGTTTTTGCTGTACAGCAAAGTGAATTAGTTACACACACACATCTATCCACGATCCCTCTTTTATTAAAGGTTCTTATCCCATGTGGGTCATCACAGAGTATGGAGAAGAGTTCCCTGTGCTATACAGTAGATCCTTATTAGTTATCTCTTTTATATACACTAACGGATGTTTGTCTGTTAGTTGCTCAGCTGCATCTAACTCTTTGCGACCCCGTGGTCTTTAGCCCACCAGGCTCCTCTGTCCACGGCAATCTCCAGGCAAGAATATTGGAGTGGGTTGTCATTCCCTTCTCCAAGGAATCTTCCTGACCCAGGGTCTCCTGCATTGCAGGCAGATTCCTTATCATCTGAGCCACCATGGAAGCCGAATCAGTCAGTTCAGTCGCTCAGTCGTGTCCGACTCTTTGCGACCCCATGAATCACAGCACGGCAGGCCTCCCTGTCCATCACCAACTCCCGGAGTTTAATAGCTTTTCATAAAGTATTAAAACATACCTTCCCAGATCCCCTGGGATTGGCTTGAAGCCTGCGAAGAACCAGGCCAAGGATTTCTTCCTCCCTCCAACTTTCTTGGGTCTAAGCCAATGAGTTGGTCAGCAACCCTGCCACACGAGGCTGAGATCCCTCCGGGGCTGGTTCTGTACCCTGGACCTGTCTTCACGCTGGCTGGGCTCCGGGGGTTCAGGTGGTGTGGTGGGGGGCTTCTGCACCCACCCCTCCCAGGAGCGCCTCTGCAGCCACACAGTGGTGCTCTCCATCATAGGCCTTTTAAAGTGATCTTATTGATAACAAGGACTTCCCTGGTGGCTCAACCAGTAAAAGAATCTACCTGCAATGCAGAAGACCCAGAAGACACGGGTTTGATCCCTGAGTTGGGAAGATTCCTGGAGGAAGGGAATGGCTACCCACTCTAGTATTCTTGCCTTGGGAATCTCATGGACAGAGGAGCCTGGTGGGCTACAGTCCCTAGTAAGAGAACACAGGCACAGCAGGGAAAACAGCCGCTCAGGGCTAGAAAGACCAAATATCTCAGCCCTGACCAAATTCTGCAAAGGTTAAGTTTGAAGAATGTGCACCCAATGGGTGTCCTGACATCGTCCCCAGCAAATACATTTTATCTGTTGGGTTGCTCCCAAAAAAACTTCACACCTACAGAAACTGTCAAGTAGAAATAACATCTTATAAGTCCATTTCTTCAGGGGCTCAGAACGCTTTACATACATTATCGCACTCTCTTATGGAGGTGGAAGGCAGGGATTACCATCATTAAATGGCGGCTGTCAAGTGCCATTGTACTTGTGCTATGAATCAGCTATGATCCTAAGCTGAACAAAACCCAACCCAACAACAAACGTGAAGAATTACACAGCTTGCTAAGTCTAAGTTAAGAAAAGTGACTACCAGGTAAGGAACAATATATGGGCAGGCCAAACAGAAAATGAGGTTTTCTGCAATTTCTTCCTGTATTTATTTGACTGAACTGATAACCACATGTGGATGTGTGTGAATGTTTTTCCTGGAGGAATACAGAGATATACATAAATATATAGATCTCTATATGTGAACCAAACTATCATTAAATACACAGTTCAGTTCAGTCACTCAGTTGTGTCAGACTCTTTGTGACCCCATGGACTGCAGCATGCCAGGCTTTCCTGTCCATCACCAATTCCCGGAGTTCACTCAAACTCATGTCCATTGAGTTGGTGATGCCATCCAACCATCTTATCCTCTGTCATCCCTTTCTCCTCCTGCCTTCAATCTTTCCCAGAATCAGGGTCTTTTCAAATGAATCAGTTCTTCGCATCAGGTGGCCAAAGTTCTGGAGTTTCACCTTCAGCATTAGTCCTTCCAATGAATATTCAGGACTGATTTCCTCTAGGATGGACTAGTTGGATCTCCTTGCAGTCCAAAGGACTCTCAAGAGTATTCCCCAACACCACAGTTCAAAAGCATCAATTCTTTGGCACTCAGCTTTCTTTATAGTCCAACTCTCACATCCATACATGACCACTGGAAAAACCATAGCCTTGACTAGACGGACCTTTGTTGGCAAAGTAATGTCTCTGCTTTTTAATATGTTGTCCAGGTTGGTCATAGTTTTTCTTCCAAGGAGCAAGTGTCTTTTAATTTCATGGCTGCAGTCACCCTCTGCAGTGATTTTGGAGCCCAAGAAAATAAAATCTGTCACTGTTTCCATTGTCTCCCCATCTATTTGCTATGAAGTGATGGGACCAGATGCCATGATCTTTGTTTTCTGAAAGTTGAGTTTTAAGCCAACTTTTTCACTCTTCTTTTTCACTTTCCTCAAGAGGCTTTTTAGTTCTTTACTTTCTGCCATAAGGGTGATATCATCTGTGTATCTGAGGTTATTTTTATTTCTCCTGGCAATCTTGATTCCAGCTTGTGCTTCATCCAGCCCAGTGTTTCTCATGATATGCTCTGCATATAAGTTAAATAAGCAGGGTGACAATATATAGCCTTGACATACTCCTTTCCCGATTTGGAAATAGTCTGTTCTATGTCCATTTGCTTCTTGACCTGCATATAGATTTCTCAGGAGGCAGTCAGGTGGTCTGGTATTCCCATCTCTTTAATACAGAGATATACATAATACATAAATATATAGCTCTCTATATATGAAACAAGGTATCATTATATACACATGGAATCACAAATCCACATGCATCTTGCACGTTGGAGTGTTTGGGCAAAATCTTTTTTTTTTAATAAAACTCAAACTCCCATACAGATACTTTTCTTTAACTCATTTGGGAATTAAATATCCAAGAGCAATTTATTAAACACTAACTACATAAGCACATTGGCTGGCTTTGTTTCTTAAAGGTTTAGTTATAAACATCACAGTAGCTACTACAGGTCTCTGGAACCTAGAATGGCGCCTGACCAACCATAAAAATTCACTAATATTTGTTGAATGAAGCTATGAATATTTTTTGTGTTCTCCATGGCACAGGAGTTTGAGGACTCAAACCTGTTCACACTAATCTTTTGCCTTTTTTTTTTTTCTCCTCTCTAACAATTTTCAATAGAAGGCGCCCGAGGGGAAAAAAATACTTTTGAGCACAACCTCGTCAGGCTTTGATTCAAATGGGATGGTTTAGGGGGAAATTTCCATGATAGGAAGAGATGGAGTTTGAGATATTTTTATGACAGAAATAACGATGATGATGATGATAAAATAATCACCACAGCTCTGAGAACAAAGACATTAAGTACATATTAATAATCAGAAGAGGTGGTGCAGAGTGAGTGACTCCCTGGAAAAGCATTACAGTGGGCAAAGTGAATTCAGTCCCAGTGACAGTCACTGCTGCTCTGCGGCAAGAAACGAAGCCCCAGCACTCCTCTCTAAGAGGACACTGGGGGACAATTCTATGGAGGGTTGTGTTCCAGGCCACCGGGGAGGGCTGCCCGCCCACAAAGGGCCAACCCCGGAAGGGGGGCATTCACGCCATGTGGGCGAGCACATATGGCCCAAGAGGGCATTTCATTTACAGCTTCCTCCTGGTGGATCAGGCCCATTGGTTTTTATCTCTCAGATCTACGTGTCATTCCCGTCTGCCACGGCTAACATGCAGCGCTCTGAACAAATGTGCTCTTAGGGCAGTAACTCCTTAATATAAACTGCATTTAATAAAACTGGTAGGGACTCTTAGAAAGGAGGGAGGCAGGCTTGGAGAAAGTGGCTAGAAGAAATTTGCAATTAATATTCCAATTTCTCCTTGCCATTCAAATTTAAGAGCTTTTTCAAAACTGTATTCGTCTCTGTTATTACATCCTTAATTAAATTAATTTATATGGTGAATGCTCTAACGATGCTGCTGGAGATTTTCAATCAAAAAGCCTTATTGCAAGAGACAATGCGTGTGAAGACCTTGAAAAAAGAGTGGTGTGAGGCCTGGAGCAGGGGGACGTTTGGCCCTGACACCTGATTATTGAAGGGGTCGTGGCAGTTTTCCTGGGCCTCCACTGAGGTCGTTACTTTATTTTTTAATTAAGCTAAATTAGGTCAGGGAAAACAAAATGAATCTCGAGAGTTGCCTTCACAGGGTTTTTCTCTCTGGGAAGCACCATGGCAGACGATGACATTTCTATTGAGTAATTCTACCAGTGAGGTTGTGCCTGCCCAAAACCCTAAACAAAGACAGTACCTCTCAGCCTCATCAGCTGTATCGTCAAAGGAGATGCAATCAGGATTTGTCCAAGAACACAAATGGCTCAGCTATGGAAAAGGTCAGGCTCAGAAGTTAGTACCAAGGCCAGTGACTCATCCGTGGTCCCTTCTGCACAGACATGGTCATAGACTCGCTAGGGGTTTCAAGGGCATGTGTGTGGTATGACTGGAGAGCTTTGCTGCCTGGCACACCAGAAGCACCCGATACTCACGAGTGGTTTGTTAATCTAAAGTGCTTATGTTCTCCGCTGTGTCTGACTCTTTTTGTGACCCTTTGGACTGCAGCCCACCAGGCTCCTCTGTCCAGGGGATTCTCCAGGCAAGAATATTGGAGTGGATTGCCATTTCCTCCTCCAGGGGATTTTCCCGACCTGGGGATCAAACCTGCGTCTCCTGTGTCTCCTGCATTGCAGGCGGATTCTTTACCTGCTGAGCCATCAGGGAAGCTCTAACCTAATGAAATGTTAGTAATAAATCATGCCCTGTGCCTAAGACTTGATCTCTTCCTTAAGTGTCAAACCACTATCTCTAGAGCAGAGTGTCATCAAACCAGGAGAAGGGCCTCCCAACCTTCTGAAGCTCCTTTCTTGCTCCCTATGTAGAGCTGCTGAATTTGCTCCCTTATCTTCTAAGAGTGTTTTTCTAGGATTTATTTTGAGCATTTCAGAGGATGTAAGACCCAGTGTCTTTCTCTAGTCACACAGTAAGAGATACGCTTAAGAGATGTGTCCTTGATGACTTTGTGCTGCGAAGTAACGCCCTGATGCTTCACCCTACACCCCACCAAGGAAAGGGTCTCTATAATCCACACATTACATAGGAGGAAGAGTGCATAAAAGAATGTTCAACTGAATAAAAGAACAGCCCATCAGCTTTTCTTTCTTTTCCATATGAACCAAGTTCTTTGTTTCTCTCAGGAACGAAAATTCCTCGACATTCACCAAGTTTGGCTACATGATGAAAAGTTCCATATGACAAAACACATCAACTGCAAGAGAAAATTAAACAGGGGAAAAAAAAAAAAGGCAAACCAAACACCCAGCACTATTTGATCTTGTTTTAAATGGAAAGTTTTGGACACTTTAGGAAAAAAAAAAAGGCAGCAAGTGCCTTTTTAATGGATTTTATCTGCAGGAGAAATGATTACAACCAGAAAAGCTTTAAAGTGTCAGCTGGTGATGCATTTTTCTTTATCCTTTTTATTTTTATTCAGAAAGAAACTGAAGGCATATGGCAAAGTGCATCATTTATTTCTTATTAATTTCATAATAGGAAGGCAACCAGTTAAAATAGTAGTGCTACAACTTTAAATTACTGAACTTGCTTGGTATTTAATGAGAGATTTAGCACAGCAGGGATTCTATTAAATTAAGTTGTGCCTTCACATCACAGTGGGAAAACAGGTGTATATTGGTTTAGAATTATGGAAATGTTGACTAATTCCAAGGCTTGTAATCAAACAGCAAGGCACCCTGTAATATTTTTTCCCCAAGAATATGCATTAATCTTTTATGTCTGGTCCCATTTCTTCCCGTCCACCAAAGCTCCCAGCTGATAGGAAACCACTTTCATGTTCTTGCTGGAGCTGTTAAGGGTGATGCTGATCAGACAAAGCAATACATAAATGCGAGATGTGGGACTCTGCTCCCATTCACCTAATTTGAAATGGCAGATGTAGCAACAGTGTGTAAGCTGTGAAGCCTTGGAGCTTACAAATCAGACTTGACTTCTCAGAATTTTCACTTAACCTGCCTCAAGTAATTGGGCAGAGGAAATTGAACCGGATGAAAAGAAAGCCGAAAACAATCCACAAACCGTCTTTTCCAACCCCAGAATTCTTGTCCTTAATAATGGGTTTCCAAAATCAGCAGCCCTGACTTCTGCATGCAGAAAATTTTAAAGCAAAAAAGAGACATGGGTAACAATTTTTTTTTTTAATACAGAAGATGCTATTTGTTTGCTGAGAAAGAGGTCAGAGTAAAATGTCTGATGTCCCAAACAGAAGAAGCTTATCAGTCATTTGTACGAGTTTCAACATGGCACATTCGTTAAATCTGGGTTTTGAGGAGCATCTTCACACATGAAAATGGCATGTTAGGAGTTGCGCTCCTTCCAGTGGAGGGGATGAACTCAAATGAACCAAGCTCCACGTTAATTTAAAATAGGATGAGATTTGGCACCGATAGACCCTAAATGCTATAATAACAATTCATCATCTCAAGTAATTTGTTTAAACACATAGAAGGGATTTGGCACACTAATTACTGTGAAGTATTTCATTCTAAAAGAAGGAATACCAAGTGGTCTCTGGGTTGGATTAGGAGCCTGGGAAATAAAAATTATTTTTTTTCCTACCACAGACAGTAAATATTTACCTTGGTTGCTTCATTCAATAATGTAACCTAACACTACAACCTCCCAGAACTTACATTGGAAAAATTGCATTTATACAGGGAATGAAGTTGAAACAATACTTAAAAAAATCATCAGGCAAAGTATTTAGACCCAGTAAAATCTTCCCTACTAAAAAGGTACCTAAGATGTTTCAGAGAGAAGTAGTTAAATTAAATTAGGAGGGAGAATTCTGGTATCACACTTGCTTTTCTGAATCCCAGTCAGTCTGATTTGCTCACACAAAAAGGGGAAACCCAAAGCAGTGTGGTTTGAGACCACAGTTCACAATTTACTACTTTTTTGTTATTACCAAGTTAATATTTTGAAAACCTTTTACTGAGTATCTTGTCACTTAAATATATGATTTTCAATGGAGCTAAGGTGAATTAAACAAATGCTATCTTCTCTGGGGGTGACAGGGTGTCAAATGACTTGTGTACATAGGTTTGCATGACAGATAAATGATAAGACATTACAATTATACCCTGAAAACATTAGGGACATCATGTTATTTTTCTTTTACTCTTATCAAACCAGGTTTCAATAAAATGATTAACACAGCACTGCTTACCAGAGGTTCTTCATTATCAGCAACACACATCATTCTGCCATTAAATAAACTCATCCCTGATATCTGAATCAACGGGGAAAATATCCCAACTGGCAGAGAGAAATTTACACCAGCATGCACTAGATAAAATGGTCACAAATCCCCAGAAATCATGTATTCTGATGCAGCAGCTACAGCCAACATTAGTTCATTTCTAGTGAATGGTACCAAATGTCCAATATGACTGGGAAGGAAATGGAAACAAAAAATTGTAAGCTTTGTATTTTCTGTTCTCTATCGACATGAAGCCGCAAACTGGGCATTAAAACATTGACTTTGTTAACCACCACTGACTGTTTAGAAGCCATTAGGAGGTTGAATATTACGGCTGTGCAGAGTACATTTTGTCCTTTCAAAAGAAAAATCTAAGGACTAAATTTGAAAAGAGGCTCCTGGTGAGTAAAAGCTTTTCCTTTTCCATTTGCTCCTCTGGTGTATTGCATGCGTGTGTGCATGAGTTCTTTTTTTCCCCTTTACAATCGCTGCCCACCCAATCCTCTGTAGCGGCCACTGTGACCCAGTGGGGTCATTCTGATTTTCTGACCAGGGGACACACTCTCTGAGAGGTCTTTCTGTCAGCCTTAATGCCAGCATTTCTTGAGGGGCTGGCCAGCGGCTCTGGCTGCTGCAAGGGGAACTGGGGGCCGGGTTGGGGCTAGTCAGCACACCCTCCTCAAAAGCCCAAAGTCATTTTTGGCACTAAGAGCCCATCACTAGAACCTTCAGTTGAAAGGACCATTTTCAAGCAATAAAGTGATTTTGGTACAAAAGTAAACCGACTCACCCCAGGTAAAGTTTTAATATTGTGCAGTGCATTCTGGGCCTCAAGTGCAGCTTTTCTTGTATAAAATGTTACGAAACAACAACCTACAGAGAGAAATGAAAAGGTTTTAGAAATTTCTGTGAATGCTTTGCTTAGATATAATGGAGACTGGGGCGAACGAGTCAACTACTTAAAAGGATGCACAATTTAAAAATAAGGTGCACGGCAACAGTAATAACAACAGCTCAAGCGTTTACCCAGCGCCTTTCATCCTAAATCATATTTATTAGCTTTTCCCCACGTGGGGGAATCAATTCATAACTGCGCACCGACTACTGGGAACCCGGGTCTTCAGGAACGGGGGTGGGAGGCCGTGGGTGAGTTGTTAATGGGACTTGTGGTGCAGTCACAGCATCAAGTGAAGTGTTTAATCACAACCACAAGAGCACACACTTATACTAACTATAATTGTCTTAAAAGGGTGACGTTCTAGAGATATCCTTTAAAATACTTTCTCAACTCCAAGGCTTAGACAACTGGATGATAAGCTGCCTAGGAGCTGAGACCATGCGCTCTTCTTTCCAATTTCCACCATAGCACATAATGCAAAGTTCCACACACAAAACATGCAATATTTGCTTTTGAAACAAATATTTTGAAAGACACTATTGTAGCCAGTTGAGAAAGTGAGCTATATGTGGTGGGCAGATGCTGAAACAGATGTCTGCACTCTCTGCTGAGAATGAAACAAGGCCATGGGACGTCAACCACTAACCTCTTGATTTCTCATTTCTAAGAGGTGATGGGAGTCCAGGCTGAAGGCTCCTCCAAGGGAGACCAGCCTATACTCTTCTCCAAACCACCTCTCTCCACCAAAGAAAACGGTCTTGAAACCTCTCATTCCTTCTGTATTCTAAAGCAAGGCTCACCCCTTCTTCAACCTGTGCCTAAAGATACTGGTTAACATGGTTAAACCAGATGAAGACAATGGTTAATAATCTGTTAATTAGCATAGCGTTTCTTAGCACAACCAAGTGTAGATAAAAGGGATGAAAAACTTTGGAAATTAAAAGAAAGAGATGTTCCCTCTGACCTGTCTGTCTTGGATGAGCTGGGTTGAGAAAAAGAAGCAGAGAGATGCAGTCACACTCAATTAGCTCTGATTCTTATCATCATACTTAGAGAGATGGGGAGAGCCTTGAGAGGTCCTCAAATGCCAAGTTCAGCAAGTGGCTGGAGAGAAATTCATGGCACTAAGGCATCGACTTTGGCTCTATTTAGGGGAATGATGTAAGACCACGGACAGAAAAAAGTGGTACATTTGGAGAATAGGAAGTTGGCACCACAAACCATCAAAGGTTCCGAATCACACATTAGCATCTACTTTTCAAAACAAAAAACTCATTTGAAGGAGCAGGAGAAGATGAAGTACTATACCACCCCCAAAGCATTCTGAAATACATATAAGACGCTTCCTCCTTATTTGGAGAAAAGAACAAAACTTGGAAGCTTGTTGTCATATACTATTTCACCGGAGTCTACTGAGATTAAACATGCAAATCCTTCACCTTCTGGATAAAAGAGAGTATGATCCTAGCTTTTTGGCATTTAAAAACCTCCATGTCTCCAAGGATGGGAGACTCTTCAAGTGTTTAATTTGCATGATGGGAGGAATATGAAAATTATGAAGGGTCTTTAAAGAATCACAGATGGACAGAGTGGACCTTTATATATGAGCTTTCCACTTCAGCTGTTTGACTTCTTAGACCAGAGTGCATTTGGCCACGCTGCCTGGTGGTAGATTATTTTTCCTAAACTGATCAAATTAATGTGTGATTTTCAGCTCCACTGGCATAACCTAAGCCCAGAAAAGCTACAGGAATTGCTTTAAATCAAGAAATGATTTTAAACAGCAAAGTCCAGTTCCAGCTTCTGGTATCCACTGTAATCACTTTAAGAGGAGGAAAAATACCAATTATCTTCTATTAGACTTGATACAGAAAGAAAAACATGGAGAAAAAAATCATAAAGGAAAAGAACACATAAAAAAAGAATGTATAGCTGAATTGCGATGCAGTACAGTAAAAATTAACACAACACTGTAAATCACCTATATTTCAATAAACCTGAAAAGAAAACCAGAAAAAGACATTCTCTCTGTCTTCGAAAAGCTTCTAACAACCAGACTCTCAGGAAGTTCTCCTTTCTCTCTTCTAGGCTTCTGGGCTTGGCTTCTGGGTAAGCAAGCAATGGGGATGCTCTGAACTTCGACTTCAAAACTGAAGCCTCAGAAAGGGGCAGAATCTGATGCTTTCAAGCAGGTAGATTTTAGGGCTGTGATACTTAAAAGAGAGAAGCTTTCAGATGCAGCAGAAGTCATGGAGCAGTCTGCTTGCCTGGAAAGAAGGCAATTAAGGAAGAACTTCCTAAGCAGAAGGAAAACAAATGCTAGTCCGGCCAAGTTCAGAGATATGAAGAAAAGCCAAGGTCAACCTAAAAGAACAGTGGAATGACAAGGGAACTGAAAATGGTGACTGACATACATGGTAAGGCAAAAGCAACAAGGAACACAGATGTCGTAAACTGAGGTAGACTTGTTATGGGGCGACCCTGGACCCACTGCGCTGCTCTCAGGAATAGAGTGGTCTCCACTCTTGCTTTAAACACCCAAACAAAATTCCAACCACTTTCCAAGGCCTGGAAGTCCACTAGGAAGGTGTAGTTCATCTGCTATTGAAGCATTAAAATGCTACCCTTGAGGAAGGTAATATTTAATTGTTCCAAGCTATTTACACCTTAGTATGAATTTGGCAACTTCAAGTGTTTCTGTCTTGAACAAGGTTCTTGGTGAACAGATAGTGGTTTCTGTGTTTGTTTAGCTTTGAGAAAGTCTGAAGCTGATGTCTGAGCAGCACGGGATCGGGGTGAGGAGGGGCAAGAAAGCAGAAAGGAGTCTAAGGAGCGAAGGAAAGCTATTTCGAGTCTCGAACTCTCTCCAATTTCACGCAGGGTCCACTCTGCCTGTGCAGCTGAGAGGGTGACCTCAGGGATCTGCCATGACAGGCCTCTCTGTGAACTTTGCGTACCTCTTAACTCTTCTACTGGGTTGGCCAACAAGTTGGTTTGGGTTTTTCCATAACATCTCAGGGAAAAACCCAAATAAACTTTTTGCTCAACCCAATACTTTAGTCTCACTGAAACAAAGACTCTGGAAGAATATGCCCCCCAAGGCTCTAGTTCCAGCTGTAATACAAAGAAGAGTACCCTGGACACCACTGGCGACTCAGCTCCCCTCACTGCTCATTGACTCCCAACCCAACCGCTCATCCCTGGGCACCACGCACTTGGGACCTTTGAGAGAGGCAGCCTATCCCTGTGTGGGCATGGCCCCCGTGGCTTGGTGACTTAGAGCTCAGGCTGCATTTCTGCCCCAAAGTGTAGCCTCAGCTGGATGCTCTCAAGCAATGAACAGCCTGCACCAGTGTGGGGGCTCTGGGGGAAATCTCACCCCAAGCCTCTTCTTTCGGTTTCACACTTTCAGTTCCTGAGTGCCTCGGGGGAAAACACCTTTCCTTCTCTATACCTGAGTTACTTGTGCTGCGTCACCTCAAAATCAATGTACAAAAACCAGGGCTGCCTACCACTACTTCCTCCCTGGAAAAAACCCTACCTGGATATATAGCCAAAAGGTTTCATTCAGAATAAATTTAACAGTCAAAACTATTCCTTCCCTTTCTTGGGCTAAAAAATGTCTTGCACTTCACTCCACATGCATACTAATTGATTGAATAAAAATAGCGTTTGATTAAGTTATCAGAAAATCTGCGGTAGAAATTGAGAACTCCCAATTTCAACATTCATCTTTGAGGCAGCCATTTGTGGTTTTCCCCCAATGGGACTTGAGTCTGGATGCTTCCAGAATAAGAATGTGTTTCAGAGACTCTTGCTTCTCTGAGTCCTCTCCCAGCTAAACAACCAGACTTTTTAAGCAACCAGTCCATTTGATATGCTCATTAAAATCTTAAGATTCATTGACCTGAGGAAATCATTTCATCACACGAAGGGAAAAATATTGTTAATATCTGCCCTGAGGTGGTGGTGATCACCAAGGCAAAAGGTCGGGGAGAGACTCCAGGTCCTAGAAAACCCATGGCGGTGTAACAGGGTGGGAATTTTCTTTCCTGCCTACCCCACCTGGATGGACAGCTGTTAGGGGAGCCACGTGGCTTGTGGACTTCCCTGTGCCAGCTGTAACTCAGGTGTGAAGTTCACTGGATTTGTCTGCAGGTCAGCTGTAACACCAGTTGGCCCTGCAGACTGATTTTGGGACAGAGCTTTTTCCTTTACCAGGTTCTGCTTCCAACATCCTTGAAGGTGGGTGGTTAAACACCGACCACAGCCCTGGGCACCCTTCAACGGTGAGTGGCTGCGTTGTGCACCCGTGGGGACCACCCTTCGGCGTCAGCATCACTCCTGGCACCTGCTTTCCCTGCTGCCCACGAGTGCAGAGCAAGGCTTGCTCTGTATCACAGAGGGGAGGTGACCTGCCAGGGAACTCCGGGGATGGGCAGGGGCAGAGGCTTCAGCCAGGAGCAGCCCTCCTGTCTCTGCTCTGGGAGGCTTTGCATTTCTCTACTCTGCCAGTCCTACAGTCTCGTAAGCACTCACACTTTATGACTCTTGCCACCTTTATCCTCTGGCTCCAGAGTTTCTGCTGGTGGCAGCAGCTGGCTTAGAAAAGATAAACCTGCTGTCCCACGCCCAGGTGATTTCAAGGCAACCCACTTTCCAAGAGTTTCAACAATTCACTGTGTTAATAAGAGCTCTGGATTCTGGAGTTAAAAATTAAAAAAATCCACCTTTTGCATGTCTATTTATCGGCCCCACCCCTTACTCCTCACTGAAAGTGAAAAGTGAAAGTGAAAGTTGCTCAGTCATGTCCGACTCTTTGAGACCCCATGGACGATACAGTCCATGGCATTCTCCAGGCCAGAATACTGGAGTGGCTTGCCTTTCCCTTCTCCAGGGGATCTTGCCAACCCAGGTCTCCCGCATTGCAGGCGGATTCTTTACCAGCTGAGCCACAAGGGAAGCCCTTATTCCTCACTGCTGCTGCTGCTGCTAAGTCGCTTCAGTCGTGTCCGACCCCGTGACCCCATAGACGGAAGCCCACCAGGCTCCCCCGTCCCTGGGATTCTCCAGGCAAGAACACTGGAGTGGGTTGCCATTTCCTTCTCCAATGCATGAAAGTGAAAAGTGAAAGTGAAGTCGCTCAGCCGTGTTGGCTCACTAGGGCGCTTTAAATTCAAGAGTGAAATGGGTTTGGGGGTAAAACCTGAGAGGTGACCCCAGAACCAAGTATTGGTGTCTCAGGTTTGTACAGAGTCCACCAGCGACGACTCCTCACTGACCCCCAAGTGCTGCTGGGTCTGTACAGATCGCTGGGGGTGTCACATGAGAGCGTACTGGCCATTATTGTCTCCCGTGAATTCATTCTGCAGCTCAACTGTGAATACCTGGCTAACCCCTCAGATGGCCACTTAAGTCAGATCCATCTGGATGGGAAAGAAGGTCTGGACAGAAAGGTCCTGGGGTGCAGAGCACCCATGGTGAAGGCGACAGTGTGAGGCCTTGCTGTGGGCATCTCTGGATGATCAAGAGGCGGCCAGGGGGTGCTGGGCCCGGAGAAAATGAGTTGGGGTGGGGTTGGGAGCTTTAGAGGGCTCCGACTCCCAGCGGTCAGCAAGTTCAGCAATGTGGCTGCACATGCTCAGCTTGTCATCAGTATTATAATGGTGAGGTATGATTAGACCATCTCCCACCAGAAGCTAAGAATGGTAATTCCCAGAGATGCCACGAGCCACCTACTCTAGATAGGGATGCTGGTGTCTGACTGACCGCCTCTCCTCACAAACAATTTCTGCTGCCATTAAAGGTTCCCTCAGGTATTCTGCCAGCTTCACTGCTGAATAACCGGAGACACGGTGATGAGGTTTTTGCTGTTTCCAAAGATAAAGCCTCAGATGAGATGGGCCAATGGTATCTACACACAGACACACACAGACACACACACAGCAGCAGTGTATTTAAAGCCATCAAGAAGACACTCAACTTTACTGAAAGACTTTAATTTTAAATGATCAAGTAGACTTATCCTCAAAGAAACCATCTGGATTATCACCAATCTTTTCAAACCACAGCTGTTTCTCTTGGAAAGCTTGACTTGGAGACTTGGTAAAAATATGCTCAGGGGAAAAAAAAATGCACTGCTTATGTAGGGATAATCAGTCTATATCACGGCCTGTCCAGAGTCAAACAGCACTGAATTCACATTCTTCGGTGTGGAGGGCTGTGTAGACACTGCCTGAGAGGATGATCCTGAGGTTGGATTTTAAAATTAGTTCTGCCCTGAAGAAAACTGACCCCACGCTTGTTAAGGAAACTTTCTCTGAGGCTCCCATTGGGGAGGAAGGAAACTGAGGTCTGATGCTCTGAAGACACCATTTTATGAAGACACCATTTTACTAAAAGGCAGTTTTCTTCAAGTCTTTAGCTCTAAAATATGGACAAGGTAGTTTTTTGCTCTGTGTGTCTGTTTTAAAGTATCCAGGTATAGAGATGGGAAGTCAGTGACTTGGATGGTTTGCAATTATTCAAAGTCACTTGTCAGCTGTAGGGGAGAAATTTCAGATCACACGCCAACAATTTAGACTCTCAGCGACACAGGAAGCTGGTCATTCCCCACGATTCTCCTCGAGCCACCAGCCTGGACAGACGATAAATTCTCCTTGAAAGGCTGCTCCCATAAATGTGAGAAAAGGCCTTTTAGGAACATTCCAGGCCTGACTGATAATTCTTCAGTAATATCTTAATATGGGAAATTATGGGACATTTTCTGAAATACAAACAACAACTTGAGGATGGATGTGAGAAGGTGTGGCCAAGCTGGTAGAATAAATAATAAGTGCGGAGCTTCTGGTCTTGTGCAGCTGGGGGTCTGACCCTCCAAGTCAACTCCATCCCCAGGGTAAAAGAGGGGTCGCCCACGTCCCCAAGGTCATTCCACATCTCGGTCCAGAAATCTCCATCACTGTCCAAACCCACGCAAATAAACACTTGAAAACGACCACAGAAAGATCATGTGCAGACTGAAGCTTGTACTTATCTCTTTAAAAAAAAAAAAAAAAAGGGAATAGTCCTGGTGGACAGATTCAACTCAAGCTATATTTGAATTCAAGACGGCAACAGAGTCATCATGTAGTGAACTGAAAATTCCCTTCAAGTCTGCCTTTGAATTCTAACGGGCCAACAGATCAAGAGACTGAGGCCCTGCAAGGCTAAATTAGTGAACCCTCTATGGTGTTTTTTTTTTTTTTTTTTTCCTTTCTTTCTTTCTGTGAATGAAGCTGTCTTTTGTCTACACATTTGCAAGCTGAGCAGGCGCCTCCTTTACACAACTGAGTTGCTACTGGGATCTTGGCTTCTTGGAGAGTCAGTTGCCAGTTTAAGTCAGAAAGAGGACAGGCTCCTCCTCCTCCCGTCATCGGCTTTCTCCCGCCATCTCAGCCACTATGTAGAGAATTTCATGTTTCTTTCAAAGTCCATAGGTTTTCGGACTTCGTGGGGCATTCTCTGCTCTAATGAAGCTCTCGCCCAGTGAGACTGTCAACATGGGCCTTACCCCTGCCAAGACGCTTGACTTTCAGTTTCTACAAAGCAGTTTAAAGTTTCAAAAACCCCATCAAAAATCCCCTGAATTAAAATTTTAAAGCCAGTGTAGCTTTGACCTTAAAGAAAGGAGTTTTCCAGACGTCTAGCAGGTAGCCCTCAGCATCATGAGGAAAAGGACAATGATGAAACCCTGTTCTTCCAGAAGACACGGGCACTTCAGGAGGCCAACCGGTCCCCCGGGAAGTGCAGATAGCGCGCTTTCCTCAGCCTGAAGTCCACCCACCAGGAAGAACCGGCCCTGCACAGTAAAAACCACACCTAATGCACTGTTATTAGCTTAGGGCACCCACGGCCCTTGGTCTTTATTCTTTCTACTTTGTCCTCCAAACGTGCTTGATTTATGTGCAAGATGGGGCACGAAATGCTACTGAGGTCACAGCAGTATTTAAAATTCAGTCCCCTGGAACCCTGCTCCACTGTTGGTGGAAATGTAAGCTGGCGTAGCCAGCATGGAAAACAGTATGGAGGTTCCTTAAAAAACTAAGACTAAAGCTATCATATGGCCCATCTATCTTACTTCTGGGCATGTATCTGGAAGACACTGGAAACTCTAATTCAAAAATATCATGCACTCCAATGTTTACAGCAGCACCGGTTACAATAGCCAAGCCATGGACGTAACTGGTGTCCATCAAAGCTGAATGCATAAAGAAGCTGTGGGACATACACACAATGCAAGGCTCCTCGGCTGTAGGAAAGAATGAAATGTAGCCATGTGCGGCAACATGGGTGGACCCAAAAGGTTATCATACTGAGTGAAGTAGGCCAGACACAGATAGACATTACATGATACCATTTATATGTGAAATCTAAAAAATAATGGAAATGCATTTACTTACAAAAACAGAAACAGACTCACAGACACAGAAAACAAACTGATGGTTACCAAAGGGGAAAGGTGCAGGGGAGACACAAATCAGGAGTATAGGACTAACAGATACACACCAATACACGCTTACACACACACACAATAAATAAACAGGATCTACTGTATAGTACAGGGAACTATATCCAATATCTTGCATTAATAACTTACAGTGGAAAAGAATCTGAAAAAGAATCTATGAACTCTGTCAGTCTATCTATCTATCCATCCATCGTCCACCACCTGACGTATGCATCTATATACGTATCTATCTGGATCACTTTGCTGTATACCTGAAAATAACAAAGTACTGTAAAAACCAACTACAACTCAATAAAAAAATTACAAAATTCAGTCCTCAGGCTGGTAGACACATTTATGTATTCCAGAGTATGAGTTCCTCAAGGTGGGTCATCTGAACTGCTGTGCCAAGGTGGTTGTAATAATATCAACTAAGATACAAAGGAAAAGAATCTTAAAGAGAGCAAAGCAGAAATTCCTTATGGGAAGCACCTGCAAGAAGATGAAAGAGTTTTGTATCCTATTTTTTTTTGCTTTAAACGCAAAAGTAAGAAAAATAAAATTAGAGGAAGTCAATTTCTGTCTGATTCCACAGAATCACAGAATTTTACAACTATTAATATTAACTCGAGTCACCCAACTCTCCAGCTCCCTTCCATCTCAGGCGAGCTGACTGCCCACAATCACGCAAGAGGTTCAGAGCAAAGGGTAAGTCATCCGCATCATTAGTGGTTGACAACAGCCTTCAAAGTCAATGCCATCACAGGAGTGATGGTAGGTTCCACTTTCCTCTGAAAGCTCCCAGAACTGCTTCAACCTCCTCCCATGTCACCGAAAATGTCTTTTTATACCTGAAATCTCTCTTGTTTTAAACCAGTGGTCTCCCTCTCTATCTAAAAGTGAGGCTCCGGAGCAAGAATAACAGCTTCCCAGTACAAACGCCACATCCTGGAGAAGTCAACTTTTAATGAAACTGTATCCAGTTAGCTCCGTTTTATACAATTTGACGTAATAGGCACCCTGATGTAAAAAGTAATGCCATCTGGCCACCACTGAGGGAGCAGAGACGGAGTCATCGTTCTGCTTTCAGTGCGTGAATTACGTGGACACCACTGTCTGGCTCATCAACTGCAATCCCAGGGAATCCCCTGGGAATTTCTCTAACAAAGGAAGAGCCATGCCTGTGACTGGTGGCTGCCTGGGGCAGGGATCTGATGTTCCCTCCAAGAACCCTGGCTCCTGTCCCCAGCAGGAGGACTCCTAGACAGTGCATCAGTGCCCACTTTTCAACCACGGGGAGACTGCTGACCTCACCAGGCTCCATGCAACCCCCACCCTGAGAGCCTGCACCGGACACCACGCTGAGTTAACTGGCCACAAGATCAAGGCCACTACTAGCCTCCTCAGCTGGGGCACTTTTCCTGGAGAAACTATCTCCTGATTCTCCCATGGCTCTGTTAAGTCAGGCAGGCTTTCTAAGTCTTCTGCCAGGAAAGAGGAGGTGTTTTTTTGTTTGTTTGTTGTTTTGATCTAGATTAAATCTACCACATTTTTAAGCCCCTTGGGAAAGCAAGGAGGGATGTGCCTGACTCTGCACATACTGCAACCATTCCTCACCGATTATGACATAAATCCCAACAACTGCAGGACACATGGAAAAGATATCAAGGGCAAACCTGGGATCTGCTGTTTCCCCCTTCCCCAGGCCTCTGAAATAAGCCACTAAGGTTAAAGCATTTCAGTGTCATAGCTGTAAATGTATCTGGAGACCTTTAACATCACCCCATTTCCTGGATGGGACAATCACTGCAAATTGTGTTCCTTAAAGGCTTGAGCCCTGCTCTAAGCATCGGGAGGTGAGTTTATGGTGACCTGCGTCTTTGTCAGGCCTCCCAGGTGGCACAGTGGTAAAGAATCCGCCTGCCAAAGCAGGAGATGTAAGAGACACAGGTTCGATCCCTGAGTTGGGAAGATCCCCTGGAGCAGGAAATGGCAACCCACTCCAGTACTCTTGCCTGGAGAACTCCATGGACAGAGGAGCCTGGAGGGCTACAGCCCATGGCGTTGCAAAGAGTGGGACACGACTGACTGTGTACACACACGTGTTTGTCAAGGAGCCGTGGGGACAGAATGGAGAAAGCAAGCAGCAGTCTCCTTAGTTAAGAAATACAAGAGAATAAGCAAACTGTGAATTTGATTAATTTGTGTTTCTTAAATGTAAATCTAGAGTGTGGAAGAGTTCTATATATTTTTCCCTCAAGGTAAGAAAAATAACCTTAGGATGAACATGACAAGACAACAAGAAAGCCATATAGTGGTCTGGCCCCAATCCCTGGGCTGGTCAGTCCCCTACAAGTCTGGGTGGCTGAGAGGGTCCCGGGGGCCATGAAAACAAATGATTCTTCTCCAAGGGGCCAGAGGACAAAGCAAGGCCTCAGGCTCAGTTAACCAAGACACCCTCACATCGATTAATCTGGAAGGTGTCCCAGGGTTAAGTGTGGTAGGAGGTAGTTCCATCTGGAATCCAATTAAAAAAGGATTTTAGTTTCAAAAGCACTGAGGGACCTCATTAAAAAGTTTTTAATATAAGGTTATTGGGTACACACATTCTCTTGGGGACAGGACGGCATTATAATTAGGAGTCTGATTGTGATGAGAGTAGGTTACAATCGTATCTGTCTTCCTGCGATTCTCAGTTCAGCACGCTGGGCCATAAGATGCCGGCCCGAACACTGTCTTAAGTCTCAATTTCATGATCCTGCTTGGATGGTGGGGCAACCTGTATCTGCCAAGTCTGCACATATTGACCCCTTATGTCACCTGGAATAAAATACAGTTCAGCACTTACTAGCAGCATCACTGACGAAAACTTATGGCCCTGTTTTAGGTTGGGCTGGCTCTTAGAAGAGCTTTTCAATCCAGAGAAGCAAGGTATTTTTTCTGTTATGGAGAGGGTGAGGAAAGTCACGCTGACTTCCTCATTCTGGTCTTTGGGAGTCATGCTGGCTCAAGGAAAGATCTGCCCTTATTTCAGACTTTCTTCCTGTGGCAGATGGCTCCGGAGAGCTGATATTTATGCCACTGTAACTGCTTAGCCCACCCCCACAGTAACGAAGGCATCTTTCATGTGCATGCAGATCAGGGAGGGAGACATTTTTATGAATTGCCTGGGGCAGTGGAAATCATATAAGCAATGCACTTCTGTAGCCACTTGTATAAACTGATGTTTTAGCAATAACAGGCAAGCAGCCCTGATCCCAGAGTTCTCAGGGCAGAGACTACGACAGGTTCCAAAGTAGCTCTGGATACTCCCCTTTGCTCTGCTCACCGAGCCTCACTGAGTAACAAATCATCCTTTACCAGCGCTTCAGACAGACTTGGGGTTGGACACATTTCTCTAAGGCTCTTTTCTTCACTTATAAAATGGCCTGAGTAACAGCAGCTCTGTCCCAGGGTTATTATATTAAACAAGGTAATTTATGAAAATGTATATATAACACAGGTCCTGGTATATACAACTGACGTGGTTAAATAAATGAGAGATTACTGCCCACTGTAACTTGGTTATGTTCCTCCATAGAGCCCCTGGCCCACATGGACCCTGTGCAGGCTTCCCACGAGGCAGATGAGGGACACTCAGCATTACCCTGATGATTTAATATGCACCCCCCAACCCGGGGGCACAGAAAGGCAGCGTTCCCACGTCAGCCATGCCAACACGTGGCTCTCCACCAAGGGGAACCAACAGCCTCTTTGGTAAGTGGTGACCCCACGCCCTGTAACAAGGTTTGGAATTGATTATGTTGTCTTGCTTTCTGGAGTAACTGCTTGGAACTGGCCAAGTGCACCCATTTGCATGGCCCTCGAGGAACCTGGACATCTATTTACATGGCTTCTGAGCAGTCGATCCATTTTAATAGAAGCATTTTGAGGACTTTTCCTATACAGGGTACCACAGAATTTCCAACTCTACGGTTAGCAGTGCTCCCCCAAGAGGCAAAAATTCCCTAAGACAGTGAGCTTTTAGAAACGAGCCCCATGGCTGTCTAATGAGCACGCCTGGGTTTCCTTTCTGAAAAAGGAGCCGAAGCACAGACCCGCCCTTTCTCTGTATTTTACAACAACAAGGGAGGGAAAAGAAGAAAAAAAAAAAGCAGTGACACTGGGCTCTGCATGAAGAGGTGGGGTTCTAAACATCACGGTCAGGAGAGCAGAGAGGCGGAGCATGTCAGGAGGACTGCAGGGACATTAGGCACCCCCTGAGAAAAGGGGTTCCCAGTGGCGGGATTTGAGAGTCACCATCAGAAACTGATAAAACATAAGGAAAAAAAAAAAGCACTGCCTGCTTGATGAACAGTGGTTCAGCTACTACTTCATTCAGTTCAGTTCAGTTCAGTTCAGTCGCTCAGTCGTGTCCGACTCTCCGCGACCCCATGAATCACAGCACGCCAGGCCTCCCTGTCCATCACCAACTCCCGGAGTTCACTCAAACTCATGTCCATCGAGGCGGTGATGCCATCCAGCCATCTCATTCTCTGTCGTCCCCTTCTCCTCCCGTCCCCAACCTTTCCCAGCATCAGAGTCTTTTCCAGTGAGTCAACTCGTCGCATGAGGTGGCCAAAGTATTGCAGTTTCAGCTTTAGCATCAGGCCTTCTAATGAACACTCAGGATTGATCTCCTTTAGAATGGATTGGTTGGATCTCCTTGCAGTCCAAGGGACTCTCAAGAGTCTTCTCCAACATCACAGTTCAAAAGCATCAATTCTTCGGCGATCAGCTTTCTTCACAGTCCAACTCTCACATCCATACATGACCACGGGAAAAACCATAGCCTTGACTAGACGGACCTTTGTTGGCAAAGTAATGTCTCTGCTTTTTAATATACTATCTAGGTTCGTCATAACTTTCCTTCCAAGGAGTAATCTGCCATCTAAGGACCATCTTGAAGGGCAAGGAGCCACGTCTGAAGGCTCCCTGGTCCCCTTCACAAGGCTCAACAGGAAGCTGGTCTTGTAGGTGCTTCTGAAATACTGATGGATCGCCTGTTCTCGGGCCTTTCCCCGTCGGCCTTTCCTCGCCCCACAGCCATACGTCATCTTCCAGAAGTCTTTCTGATACAGGCTACTGATGAAGACGGTCTATGCAGTACTCCTGAATCCATTTTCTGACAAATGACCCTGTATACTTGGCCAGTTTCCGACCCAAGATAGGTTTGATGGTCAGGTGAAACAGACTTCACTGGGTTCGTTTAGCAAGTTCATGTACACACAACACTAAGCTCCAAACTGGGCACGCAGATAACACAAAGGAACAGTCTCAGCTTGTTTTCTCCCTTCTACTTTCTGATACCATTCTCGGGGTACCGTGAGGCCTTCTTCCACACCTAGAGTGATCAAGAATTCATCATCCAAGTGGGGACACTTTGGAAAGTGGAACGGAGACTGTCAGTTACTATTCTGGGACAACGGATGAAAATCAGGCTGCCACAGACAAACCCGAAGTACCCTTCTCCACCAGGCTCTCTCCCAACTCTGCCCCTTCTCCTTCAAGCTTCATCCTTATGACTTGAAGCTCAGATTTGTATTAAAACAAAATTCCCTTAGAATAAACAACACTACGATCTATTTTTCCAGTGATTCACACTGGGGTATAAATCAATCTCTGACTACAAGCTTTGATTAAGAGTTTATGCAGTAAGAATGTTGCGGTTGGGGCATGAACTAGTGTCATGGAAACTACACGGTGAACAGGGGAAAGAAACTTCACTTATGCTGTAATCTTGACAAGGGGTGGTCCAGATCTGACTGTGATCCAGTTTAAATTCTGGACTAGAGCACGGAAAGGGGCCTTAGTAATCATCTAAGTCCCTATTGCCAGCACAGGGACTGGCGAAGGAAACCGAGGCACAGAGAGTATTTGGATTGGCAAAGCCTGAACCCCAATCTCTCTCTTGACAAAGACCATCTAGAGATGATCACACCAAGTCAAGTAAGTCAGACAAAGACAAATGCATGCATTACTTACACGCGGACTCTAAAATACAACACAAAAAACTCAGTCACGAAACGGAAACAGACTCACAGACGTAGAAAGCAAACTTATGGTTACCAAAGGGGAAAGGTGGGGAAGAGGGATAAAGCAGGAGTTTGGGATTAACAGATCTACACTGTTATATACAAAATAGATGAGCAGCAAGGACCTACTGCATAGCACAGGGAGCTACACTCAGAATCTTGTAGTAACCTGTAATGGAAAAAGAATCTGAAAGTGTGTGTGTGTATAACTGAATCACTTTGCTATATACCTGAAGCTAACACAACACTGTAAATCAACTCGACTTCAATAAAAGTGTTATGAAAAGAGAAAAAAAGACCATCATGCTTCCTCATTGCTCTAAATCTCAACCTAGATAAATACTGAGCATGGCTTTCCATTTGTCAGGAAATTAAATAAGTATAACTGATGATGGATACAAGAAAAATATAATACACGGTCCCTGGACTTGATGTGTTTAGTATTTAGCTACAGAGTTAACTGCTCATTCTTGAGCAGGTAGAGAGACAATTCATCTTCTTTGCCAGAGAATCTCTCCCTAGAAAACCTCAGAGGGAAAAGTGAAATATTGCCTTGATTTCAAGATTATGGAAAACTCTACATACTGCACACGATCAGCAGCCACTGGGCTTCACTCAAGAACAACACGCCATCTACTTGCCTTCCCCATGCTGCACAGATGCCGAAGCAATATTTGATCTAAGAACTTTCATTTTTCTCTGTCACTGCCCAATGATACTTATTCTTCTGTTAAACCTTTAGGAAAAGGAGAAAGGAAATAATACTTCGCAGGCTCCCATTCCAGCCTCCAACGACTAGAGGAAGATGGATTTCCAAGTCTTTAGACCCTTTGGAATGGAAGGGCTTCTGCTCGTCTGGATTTCAGACAAACACAAATGATATTTAAGATGGGGGTGGGAAGAAAGGCAGGTTGTGAAACACTCTGCAAGGGGCTAAAAGGCTCTAGGTAACAAAGATCGCTGTACAGAGAAGCCTTTGCTCCCTAATCTTGCAGATAACAGATGATAATAACACTGCTTTGTAGTTACAAGAGATGTTCTTCCACCACTAAGGGTCTCATAGTCAGTTCTCAATTTTATTGTATCATGACCAGATCAATAACTCAAGCGATCTAAAACAGTGGCTGTCACAAATATCTTTTCATTATTGTCTTGGAATACTTTTTACGTTAGTGAGAGGACAAGTTGTTGTCGTTCAGTTGCTAAGTTTGTCTGACTCTCTGCGACTCCATGGACTGTAGCACGCCAGGCTCCTATGTCCTTGGAGGATAAACTATCTCCTGGAGTTTGCTCAAATTCATGTCCATTGAATCGATGATGCTACCTAACATCTCATCCTCTGTCACTCCCTTCTCCTCTTGCCCCCAATCTTACCCAGCATCAGGGTCTTTTCCAATGGGCTGGCTGTTCGCATTGGTGGCCAAAGTATTGGAGCTTCACCATCAGTCCTTCCAATGAATATTCAGGGCTGATCTCCTTTAGGATGGACTGGTTTGATCTCCCCGCAGTCCAAGGGATTCTCAAGAATTTTCTCCAGCACCACAATTTGAAAGGACAAGCTACCTTCTTGGATATAACTGTCTTAGGCTAATCTTAAAGTTGGTTTCAACTTGTCGAAAGGGACATGATCCACATCACTGCTGGGGAGAGTGAAGAAGGCAGTCGAGGGTTCAAATGCACCGAGGAAAGTAACCAGTGGAACTCCCCACACCTGTGTCATTCTTCTGGAACATCCAGAAGGCTGAGTGGGGCAGCTTTCCAGCCTTCATTTCTGGACTGAGGTCACTGATAAATAATTCAACCACTACCTGTCAGATATGTTTATACTTTTAATTTCCACGATGGCAGGTTTCTAAAGGATTCAACATTATCACAAGAGGGGCGAAATCCTAGGAGTTCTTTCCTTGTCAATCTTATACATTGAATTATGTGTTAAAGACCTGTCGTAAATGGATATATTCCAAGTATCTATATAAACCATAGAATAACTGTGTCAAAATGACTGGTGAACTTGATCAACTAAGGGAATGTCAGTCACTTAGTCATGTCTGACTCCTTGTGACCTCATGGACTGTAGCCCAGCAGGCTCCTCTGTCCATGGAATTCTCCAGGCAAGAATATTGGAGTGGGTTGCCATTTCCTTCTCCCAACTAAGCGAAGCAGTCGGCTGATTCAAAGAAAACTTCAGGTTTGGACTGGTGAGTAAGTAGTACACAGAAGAGTCCCTGTATAATCTAGTCTACACAGCAAAGCCTGCAGCTAAACCTGAAGACCAAAGACATCTGAACCAGGGTGCCAGGGGCTGAGTTTAGCACCACTCCTGGGCAGCTCAAATGGTACAGAATCTGCTGCAGTGAGAGAGACCTGGGTTTGATTCCTGGATTGGGAAGATCCCCTGGAAAAGGGCACTGAATAAACTCCGGGAGTTAGTGATGGACAGGGAGGCCTGGCGTGCTGTGATTCATGGGGTTACAAAGAGTCGGACATGACTGAGAGAATGAACTGAACTGACCTACCTCCAGTACTCCTGCCTGGAGAATTCCATGGACAGAGGAGCCTGGCGGGCTACAGTCCATGGGGTCTCAAAGAGTGGGACATGACTGAGCGACTAACACTTTCACTTTCATATAACAGCATTCTCAGCCAAAGACTGCAACAGGGACTTCCCTGGTGGTCCAGTGCTAAGATGTTGACTTCCAATGCGGGGGTGGCGGGGGTGTGTGGGTTTGATCACTGGTTGGGCAGCTAAGATCCCAAGTGCCTCAAGGCCAAAAAACCAGAACATGAAAAACAGAAACCATATTGTAACAAAATCAGTTAAAGACTTTAAAAATGGTCCACTTCAAAAAAAATCTTGAAAAAGACTGCAACAAATGTTCAAAGTACCTTTCCCACTATCTGATTATATCTTAAGACAGTGTTTCTCAAGCCTTCCTGAAGATAATCATCACTTGCTTATAAACTCCTTGGAACTAACCCAGGTCCTGGGATCAGTTTTTTCAGGACAAGGCCTGGTCAGCTGTAAAGTGTCCCCAATGATTCTTATCCTCCAGGAAGCCTGGGAAACACCACTTGTGACAGAGCTCACCAGCTGCCACCCAAATTCATCCTCTCCTCCCATGGGGACAGGACTGCACTGGAGGGCATGGTCAGCCCACGTGGGCTGGCTTCTTGTCATGTGACAAAGCACAGGGTCTAAAGGAATGTGAGTGGAGTGTTTATTGCTGCTCCAGGGCTTTTAACAGAGCAGGAGGAGGTCTTCCGCACTTTCCTTCCTTTACTTCTGGATGGAGGCACATGGCCAAAAAAATAAAAATAAAGAGGGTATTCTCACCACAAAACCGTTAGTTACAACTTTAGAGGCACCATCACTTTATTTACCTGATTTTTCAATAACAGCAGCAGCAACAGCAAACCACGGGAAAGGCCAGGGCACAAGGTGAAGAATGCTGCTTCCCTGTTTCACCACCAACCCAGGACTCCCAGAAAGGATTCCGGACATGAGCAAGAAAGAAAACTGCCACAGTGTCTGAAGTCCTAATACCTTTTTAGGCCTATTATCGCAGTTCAGCTTCTGCTGGTGAACACAACATCTAATGGTAGAAAAATACACGTGTAGAGAGATAACCGACATGTGGACAATCACGTTAGTGCACTCTGTCCCATGCCTTTCACACGTTTTCGAGGTCCTGACCAAAGTGGCTGTGTTAAAAATGCACCAGAAGGACTGAAACAAATATAGTTTAGAATCTGGTTCCAGAAAATGAGAAGTTGGTGGATATCTATAGAAGAATCAGGTAGACACAGTGAATGACGCATTTAAACTCATATCTAATAGTTTTGTGGTGAGACTACCCTCTTTTTAAAATTTAAATTAAATCACGTACTAAAATTGACTAGACTGAGCGAAGGATGTAACTCTTGATAAGCAAGTCTATCTACATTTCAACCCACATCAGTAACCAGTTTTTAAGTTCATCTGCTTCTGTGGTGGGATTTAGTTCATAAATACAAGTTTGTTTTTTCTTTTTTTGTCTTTTCTTTCCATCTTTGATCTTTTTTCTTTTACTGCTTTTCAAAGCACTGATCCAGCAACTCAGGCTTGTACCCTACTCCCTCCCTTAGGTGGTGCTAGTGGTAAAGAACCCACCTGCCAACGCAGGAGACAAGAGAGACATGCATTCAATTCCTGGGCTGGGACGCTCCCCTGGAGGAGGGCATGGCAACCCACTCCAGTATTCTGGCCTGGAGAATTCCATGGACAGAGGAGCCTGGAGGGCTATAGTCCATGGGGTCACAAAGAGTCAGACACTACTAAAGCAGCCTACTAGAGGTTAGGGTTAGGCATGCACCCTTCCTCAACTGCTTCTCTAACCTATTAGCATCTCAAATGGGTCTGGGGCCCAGAAAGGGCCCGCTGTGCAGGTGGGTACAGAAATCTGACCTGGAAAGGTCTCGAGGAGTCTGGACCAAGTTGGCAGAAGAAAAAGACAACCTCCTTTTAACCATTTTCTTGTGTTAAGTTACAGGAGAGCAAGCAGTGTCTCCAAGTCCTTTCAGTGCCTAGGCAGATCTGCAATTACTTTAAATGCCTCCAAAAACCCATGAAAATAAGTGCATGACCAGATAAAACTGAATATATGATATCAAGGTGTAGGTTATGAAAATCTAGGGAATTGGTCTTTAAAAAATTTAATAAACTCACCTTTTTATCCCCGTTGGTTGAGAGTTCATATAAATCTAAATCAGGATATAGAATACCAAGTGTCTTTGCCTAAGAAGATGCTTTGATGCCTAAGTCTTAATGTTGTGATACAGGAACAAAGAAAAATTAACACTTGGAATGGAGGTGCGGGTGACGCTGACTATGAGAGATACACCTACATGTGAATATGACTACTAAACAGTTTGTAGGCAGCATGAAAATCATACAGGCTAACTGGTTCTTGCAAACTATTCGCAAAACTTCTAGGGTGGCCCTAAAGGGTTCATGTTCTCCCTTAACACTCTCATAGAACTGCCAAGGTGACAGCTGGAAAGTATTGATGTTATTTGAACATCATTCATTGTCTCCCACCATAGCGAGAAACCTGAAAGGTCCCTCAAAACCTGTCCCTGGAAGACCTGCCCTAAACTACATTCTCTAGAACGTACATCTCATGACCCAGTTTCTAGACATTTATGCCAGGGTACCTCTGGGTGCTGACTGCATTGGAACACTCCCAGGTGGGAAATGCGGGCCATCCAATCAGCATGCATCTGGGTTACCCAGAGCCTGAGGATTCTGGCTTTATCTCACCAGAGTTCATCATATCCCTTGTTCTATGCCTTCCTCAGAACTGCTTCAGGGAAGCCATGCATAGATTGTAGAGAGAGTTAAAAAAATTCTGAATCCCCCATCAAGGCTAACTTCTCGCCTGTCGTCAGCTTTTCAATTATTGATGGCTTCTTCTCCTAACAGACAAGCTTTGGTTTTTCCAGTAGTCATGTATGGTTTTGAGAGTTGGACCATAAAGAAGGCTGAGCGCTGAAGAATTGATGCTTTCAGATTGTGGTGCAGGAGAAGACTCTTGAGAGTCCCGTGGACAGCAAGGAGGTCAAATCAGTTAATCCTAAAGGAATTCAACTCTGAATATTCACTGTAAGGACTGATGCTAAAGCTCCAATACTTTGGTCACCTGATGTGAAGGGCTGAATCATTGGAAAAGACCCTGATGCTGGGAAAGAATGAAGGCAAAATGAGAAGGGGGCAATAGAGGAAGAAATGGTTACATATCATCACCAAATCAATAGGCATAAATCTGAGCAAACGCCAGGAGATAGTGGAGAACAAGGGGGCCTGGTGTTCTACAGTTCACAGGTCTGCAAAGAGATGAATACAACTTCGTGACTGAATAACAGGCAAGCTGGGTGGAGTCTAGAAGGCCTGCTCTTAACTGTGATTAGAAGTGGACTCGGTGTAATCAGATATGCTTCAAGAGAAGATGTACTCAGGAGAGGAGGTGAGCAGGGATCATCAACCCTCTTTCCAGGTCCGATCTGTCCAATGCAGACTCTAGACGGTGCAGTAATATATAGGCTGGTTCTGTTCACAAGCCTGTCATCTACTTCTTTTTATTTTAAAAAATTTCTGGCTGTATGATGTGGCACGTGGACTCTTAGTTCCCTGACCGGGGATTGAACCTGTGCACCCCCTGCATTGGAAGTGGGGAGTTTTCCTTGACACCTGCTTCTTATTTGTCTAACTGGAGAGCAATGAACTGTGGGGCTGAGTTGAAGCAATGACAAAAGTAGTGTTTAGCTGGAGGGACCGGAGTCTGCTTGGGAGTGACTTACTGTATATTCAAGAGGGAGAGGAGAGGAGAAGAGGTGATGAGCAACTGAATCAGGATAATCATCATAGAAACAACAAACAGGAAGCATCTCGAACTGCTATCTTAGCCAAACATCTTCTCGCTTTCCCCAGGTGAAGAGGTTGGTGCCAGAGAGAATATTCTGGGGTTCTAAGAAAACTAACAGGGAGGCCTGGCGTGCTGTGATTCATGGGGTCGCAAAGTTGGACACGACTGAGCGAGTGAACTGAACTGAAAAAACTAAAATTTCTCCCTTGATCATCTTTCACCTATGAAAAACAACCCCATGACTGCACCCACCACAACAAATCCCTCTCCAGGAGGCATTCCTCCTCAGCCAACAGAGAAATTTTTGGGCCACAGATGAGAAGTGCCCTCAAATACAATTAACTCATTGTGTCCTTTTTTCCCCACAAACTGAAAAATGTACATTTACTTTCAGTTCCAGACAGGTTGTGTAATTTCATCAGCAGACCTTTATGTAAAAGATTTTATTCTCAGTCTTTGGTCTTCCTTGAAACATCAATAAAATGTCTATGGATTTCTTTAAAAAACATCTTTATAATGAGCAATTATCCCTGGAGACTACATAGTTTATGGAGGGGGGAACTATGATGCTTTTCCTTCAGATGAGCTTTGCAGAAAATGCTAGGTCTGAAGCTGACCAAATGACCTCTCCCTTTCAGGTATTTTTCAATAGACGGTGATGACAGGAGAATGCTAAAAAGTGGATACTGGTCTGGATTGTTTTTTTTTTTCCAAATCCCCTTAATTTTAAGTATCTTCTGATTACTTTCAGGACAAAAAGAAATCTCTAAGAATCAGTAACCTTACTTCCCAGGGGCCTACCTACATCCAGATGAGTGAATTAAAGTGTAGTCTAATCAAGTTCATCTAAAAACAAAAGGTCAAAGGTAGAAAGAGTCACTGAGGATAGATTCAGTGTTGCCACGCCCAGGCCTTGCCCTAAGCTTTCAGGCTCCCAGGAGGTCTGCAATCCAAGTTCTCCCTCTAAGAAGATAACAAAACACAACTACTTGGTTTGCGAAAGGACTTGCTGAATGTAGTTTTATATCAGGGGCTGCATTTGGCTCCCACGTTTTAACTACAGCAGAATAATTATTTTGGAGATTGTACACTGCCAAGCGGAATAAGCTGTAACACTGGGAGATAACTGACTGATTACACAGCCATCTTTTAAACATTTCATCAGTCTTAGAACAGCAGATAAAACAACTATTTCATGTGTACCAGCAGGCTCCAGATTAACCCTGCAGAGTTCAAAACTGTGGAACCAAACATCAGCTGATTCCAATTTAAAGCCATAAATCACTGGTGAATGTTGACAGTTCTATGGGGTCTGGTTACCAGGTGACAGTTACTGTACATTTTAATCCAGCTTGTGTATTAAAAAAAAAAAAAGTATTTTGCAACTGCCTCAAAGCTGCCACAACAATACATTTTTAAAGGAGTTAACAACAACCAAATCCAAAGAAATAGCGTTAATAAAACTGTCAACATCAAAAAAATATACAGAAGAATCCTCGTAAAGATGTGAATTAAAATCAGCAGTAAATATCTACCCATAAAGCAGGCAGGAACAGATTTTGTCCACATGCACCAAAATATCAGATACCCGCTTGGGAATAAAGGTTAAGTGAGCTTCCATTCAGCGCAGTGAGCACTGGTGGTCCAAAGGCCAGTCTGTGTGTCTTCCAGCATGCATTGTTTTTAAGAGCAAAGTGGCTCTCTGAGAGGCAGCTGCTGAATGCTATACTGCCTTCCCTGGTGGTATCGTGCAACCTGGGCCCCGAGCTGGGTTCTGGAGAGCACAGAGAGTGAGTTGTGTTTCTTTTTTTTTCCGTGACATTTGATAAGGGACACTTTGCTACCCACTGTCCTTTCCGTGGGAACTAGAACTCGAGAAGACAATGGACGCCTCTGAAACCACAGAGCCTTTTTGACTCCTTCGTGGAGAAAGGAGGTGTCCCACGTGGTGACGGGAGGCTCCAGGATGAAGCTGTTCACCTGGGGGGACAGCAGGAGCACTGGCCTGAGTCCGAGGTGGAGGCCTTGGTCCCCAGTCTCCCATCTGGGCAAGTCCCTGACTGCCTCCGACCACAGAGCCCCACTCGGCGTAACACCCGGACGCTAAGCCCAGCACATGCACTCACAGGGTCCTGATGCGGGATAAACGCAGCGACGGCGTGGAGATGGGGCCTCTACAAACGGAAGCTGTTATCAAATGGGGTGTCAACTCGCCGGTTTGCAAACCTGGATTGGTGGCTGCAGAGGTTGAGCAGGTCCTGGGAAATGCTTTCCATCCTTTCTTGTTGCCCACACAGTGGTCCCCAGCCTTTCTGGCACGAGGGAAACTTTCTGGCAGTTTTGTGGAAGACAATGTCTCTACCCACTGGGGGTGGGGGGATGGTTTTGGGATGACGCAAGCGCATTACATTCATGGTGCATTTTATTTCTATTATTATTACATCAGCTCCACCTCAGGTCATCCGGCATTAGATCCCAGAGGGTGGGGACCCCTGCTCTACAAGCAGGCCAACCACAGTCCCAGGTTTGCTCTGGGATGACAGGTCCGAATCACTCTAGATGACATCTTTCTTGGTGTTTACGTTCGCAGGCTGCTGACGCCGAGAAACAGCCCACTTACAGATTCGAACTGTATGAACATGGGAAGTATAACGCCATTTTCGAGGGTTCAGTTTCTTCCCCAATGTTCAGGTGCCCCACAGACGTGGACAGAGCAGGTTTACATGAAGACTCTGACCTGCCACAGTGAAGGAAGAGCATTAACAGGTGCGGACTACGTCTGTGAATGAAGATGTCCAAAGAGCCATTATGTTTTCAACGCAGGTTAATAACGAGGCTATTTTTCCACCCACCCTTTGGCACGGTCATACTGTTTCTGGCCTCAAGTCGCAGGCGATGTGAAATGAAGGTTTGGAAGATAAATGATGCACAGTTACCGGTGCCAGTTTATATAAAATATTACCAGACTGGAAACAGGCTGTTTATCGTCTTAGAGATCACGGCTCCCTTTTCCTCCTCTTTCTGAGCAAATGCAGAGTTGTGATGCCAAGGCCTACCAACAGAGCCTAGTTTGCAGTATCGAGGTAACGGTGAATTAATTTGTGTCCTAATTCCGATCTGATGCCAGCCAAAACCTCAAACATGATTTAGCTCCCATCCTATTCTCTTTGGTGACACTGCTGTCGTAAGCTCTGCTGTTGGCCGGCACGGGTGTGGGGGGAGCAGAACCAAGTCTGATGATTAGGAAAGAAGAAGGGATAACAAGAAACGATACTCAAGCAAGGCTATGAGGCCTTGTGACCCAGTGCAGGGAAAGCACAGAAGTAGGGGTCAGGAGATGCTGAATTTTACTGGCTGCTGTTCAGAACCACCTACTGATTGCACACTAAATCTCCCGCTGCCTGGTGTGTCCTGCTCTCTCTGGTGCAGAAAAAAAGCGGCAAAGAGCAGTTAACACTCTCGGAGAGCACTTTGGGGATATTCGAGGAAAAAGACAGTAAAAGTGCCAAGTGTGACATTACTTGGTTGTTATAGAAAGAGAAATATTATCACACCTAGAGGTGTGATAGGAGGTGACTTTAAGTTTAGAGTGGAACACTGACAATAAATATCATGGATTTCTATGGCTTCCAAAAGGACACTTCAAAAGCTCCTTCTGAACTGTGCAGGGGAAGGCACTGATGTCACCGTTAAACCCGGATGAGACGAAGGAAACAGCAGGCCTAAAAGTGACCCACTGAAAATCACAACTCAGGGCAGAGACCGCCAGGATCAAAGCTCACCCCCATTCCTTCCAGAGATTATGGCTCATCGAGCTAAGAGCCATCGCAACATAAAAAATGATGGTGTATTGTTTGATGTGAAACAGACAGCAAATAAAAACTGGGTGGAACTCCTTTGTGGTAAAGAATACCTATGAAAGGAAGTGAAAGTGTTAGTCGCTCAGCAGTGTCCGACTTTGCGACCCCATGGACTGTAGCCTGCCCTCTGTCCTTGGAATTCTCCAGGCAAGGATACTGGACTTTGCCATTCCCTCCTCCAGGGGATCTTCTAACCCAGAGATCAAACCTGGGTCTCCTGCATTGCAGGCAGATTCTTTACCATCTGAGCCACCTGGTAAGCCCAGAAATAATACGTATGGGTTTCTGCAACCAATGCCACTTTCTTCTGGGTTCAGACACTGCTATCTGACTCGATGAGAATTAAAATTCAACACTATACTCCTAGTAAAACAATGTATTATAGTGTCACTGACCTTTGCTAATAATTACAAAAAGGTGGGGGGCAGGGTTAGGAAGAGTTTATATCAAGGATCCTGGCATTTAATGCAGCCTGCTTTCCTTTTCTTCCGACCTGTCTATAATCAGTTACTTAAACCCTGAATGCTGCAGGAAACCCTTTGCAGAAAAAGGACTTTGATGATTCTCAAGGGCCAGATGAAGGCAAAGGCAGACATATTTTGGTTACTGGGCAAAGGAAGGCTGCCTTTCTTTCTCAAAATTTTCAATTTCCTCATTCTTTTACTTCAAAATGAAAACTCGACTTAAAAATCTTAACGTTTTAAAGCACAAACTAAAACCATAGGAACATTTATAAGACAGAAAAATCACCAAAACCAGAGTCTTAAGAGGAGTCCAATGCATGGAGGACCTAACCTCCAGCCTGTTGCCGTTCGGTTGCCCAGTTGTCTCCAACTCTTTGTGACCCCACAGACTGCAGCAAGCCTGGCCTCCCTGTCCCTCACCACCTCCCAAAGTTTGCCCAAGTTCATGTCCAATTTCCAGATATATGACCCTTATTTCAACAGTAAATCTCAGTTTTCTCATCTGCAAAACAAGGATGACTGGATGTCTCACAGCCTCTTCCCAGGATCATACTAGGAATTAACAGTTTATAACTCTGTTAACGTGAAGCCCCACAGAAGCACAAGTATTGCAGCATTTCTTGGAAAAGTGATTCCATCAACAAAGTGATGCAAACACACATGAAATCAAACAGTGCCTTAAAAGATCATATTCTTTGTGTTAAACCTGCATTTCTTCCCCTCACAGCACAAACTGTATTAGACCCCCATTAGGTGTTATGTCTTCTGATGAAAATCCACCCCCTTAGATGGGTTTGATCCACACACCCACCCCAATCCTTGAGTGAACCAATCGGAATGCTCTGCTGGAGGCTGCACTAGCTTTAATGTTAATTCAATTATACCCCATTGTGGAAAACCTTCTTTAGTTAATGCAGTTTGTGGTGAAATTTTCTACTGAGCTCATTTAAATACAATTACGGCACTTATCTTGTCACTGTGAAACTCTTCAGTTTTTCTTTTCAGATTCACATAAACCTGTGATTTCCTGCAGACCCTTCCTTGTAAGGTTTCTAGGCTGAAATTAACCACCTTATCCATCAAAATCATTTTCTCCCTTAACCCTCCTGTTTGGTATCTGTCTCCCTGAAGATGCCCCAGCAGTTTCCAACCAGAAAGCAACTTCCTGGAGCCCCAAGCCTGGAGAGGCAGCGTGGTCTTTCCCGGTTCACAGTACAGCCATGGTCTCCTAAGGAAGGGCTATTATGATATTCTATGAAAAGTCACTGCATGACTGGTGAGATGTTCAACATTGAGGGTGTTTGTGTTTCGGGAAGTGAATTACCTAATCCTCACTTGAAAATGGTCTGCACTGGGTGCTGGAAGGAATATTAAGAAAAACAAAACCAAGCCGGGTCATGAATGATTATAATGGCATAATATCAATAGGGTAAGTTCCTCAGTCATCACCAAAACAAGCAGAAAATTTAACAGTAACACCAAACAGGTTTGCTGTAAGAAACCTAGACAGCATATTAAAAAGCAGAGACATCACTTTGCCAACAAAAGTTCCATATAGCCAAATATGATTTTTCCAGTAGTCATATACGGATGTGAGAGTTGGACTATAAAGAAGGCTGAGAGCTGAAGAACTGCGGTGCTGGAAAAGACTCTTGAGAGTCCCTTGGAGTGCAAGGAGATCAAACAAGTCAATCCTAACGGAAATCAACCCTGAATATTCGCTGGAAGGACTGATGCTGACGCTCCAATACTTTGGCCACCTGATGCGAAGAGCTGACTCATTAGAAAAGACCTGATGATGCTGGGAAAGATTGAGGGCAGGAGGAGACAACAGAGGATGAGATGGTTGGATGGCATCCCTGACTCAATGGACGTGAATTTGAGCAAACTCAGGGAGATAGTGAAGGACAGGGAAACCTGGCGTGCTGCAGTCCATGGGGTCGCGAGGAGTCAGACATGACTTAAGGACTGAATAACACCACTGCCACCAAATAAGTTAATGGAGTACCTTTCCTTTTCTCAAAGTACCCTTGTCCCATCTAACCTGGTCCTCTGAACTTTGGGGCACATGCCAATCACTGAGCATCTCTAGTTGTTGCCCGGGCCCTTCTGGAGAGGAATGAAGTCCACATCCCTGAGAGTGGAGGGCAGGCATTGGTGCTTCGGCTTCTTAGTCTCTCCAGGTGATTCTAACAGGCACGTGTGGGCACGCGTGCACACGCATGCACGCACGCACGCATACATGCACGCAAATCACTGCATCTCCTTTGAACCTCCTATCGACTTTGTGAAAAGGGCACTGAGAGGGCAGGCGACTTACTCCAGGTCACACAGGAGACTCATTCTGAGTCTTGATCAGAACTCAGAGACCCTGACACCTTTCCAAAATAGCAGGGCTCACTTGTTAGGGTTACACGAGACTGTCAAGTGGGTGCTGTGAGGTTCAAGAGCAGAGTGACTGGTTCCATGGAATCCCAGCTCCCCCAAAATCTAGTCTGTGGGTGTCAGCGGGTGACACAGCCTCCCCTCCAACAGTCAGGCCCCTGCCAGCAGGGGAGGCAGGACTGTGGACAGACACATCCTGCCCCTAGGCTCCTCGGCAACACCAGCTGAGACCCTGTACCACTGCCAGAGTAACCTAGCAGCCAGCTGGGCTTCTAACCAACTGGAGTGTGCTCTCTCACCTCCAACCCTGCCTGGACAAAGGGGTCCTCATTCGGGGGTGGCTCTTCCTCCGTGTTCGGAGCTGGGCATCTGGGGATGTGCTGGAGCCCCATGCAAATCATCATCAGTGCCCTACTTCGTGCAAGCGAGTTTGACAAGATCCCAGCCCAAGGGGCGCACAGCTGTGCGCCTGGGCCAGCTGCTGCTTACAGGTGATGGACGAGCTTGTACAAAGGCTTGTGCGGCCGGAGAGGAGCAGACGGCAATCCCTCACCACTAACTGGCTCTTTGGGACAAACTGCCACCAATCAAGTGTCACTGACTCCACCCTCCCCCAGAAAATTCCTGGACTGTCGATTTTGTGAGCGACTGAAGATACACGAGTCAAGACACTTGCACGCGAGGGGGAGGCGGGAGACTATAAATCAGAGAAACAGAAAGACAGTCCTCCTCCCCTCTTACTGGAGATTCATTTCCCCATACTCAGACTTTGGATAATTGCTTTGATCAGACATCTGAACACGAACAAAACAACCATTCACCACTTCTTATTTACAAAAGAAGCCGAGTCTGATGACCTGGGAATGATCTAAGCTTTGAAAATGAGGATGCTTGGAGGTATACATCCTGGGGAGTTCACGCTGAAATGAGAAACCAGGAAGGCAGAGGTGTACCTAGCAGCGGCTCTTACTTCCCCCAGATGTTCAGTGACTTGAGATGGCGTGTCCCCTGACAGGTCACTTTCCTGAGACTGCCCTTTGGGAGCTGTTCCCATGGCGAGTCCTGGGCCAGAGTCCATGGCGACACCTGGAACCCAGGGACACCTCCTAAGACCCCAGTCTCAGGGCTCCGTGGTGTGGTTCTGCCTCTCACAGACATGTAGACAGGTGAGCAAAACCAAACACTGCATTTCCCAAAGTCTCGCCCCCCTGCATCTTCCAAGCCCACTACCAGGGTAGGGATTTCAGAGTCAGAAGACATTCATCAGAACGCTGAAAAGGGAAGAACAAGACAGACGTCTGGAGTGCCCACTATGTTACCGGCTGGCTTGGTGCTTCTAAATACCTTAGGCCCCATTTACAGATGAGAAAACAGATTCAGAGAGGCAAACTGCTGACCCAACATCATACAGCTATCAGAAATGGGATTTAAACTCACTTATGATCTTTCTATAAATACACCCAAGACCTCAAATTCTGTTTTTTTTTCTTTGAGATTGTGGTAAGTATAGAATCCACCTGGATTCTATGCGGGAGACCTTGGTTTGATCCCTGACTTAGGAAAATCCCCTGGAGTAGGGAATGGCAACCCATTCCAGTATCCTTGCCTGGAGAATTCCATGGACAGAGGAACCTGGTGGGTTATACAGTCCATGGAGTTGCAAAGAGTCAGACACAACTGAGTGACTAACACTTTCACTTTATGAGCTTTCATAAATATGTCCAAGACTTCAAAAAATCTTTTTTTCTTTGAGATTGGGACAAACTATCCGTAACTTATAAACTGTACCATTATAACCAATTTTAAGTGTATGGTGAGGCATTAAGCACAATTACACTGCTGTGTAGCCAACCCCACTGTCCACCTTCAGAACTTTTTCATCCTCCCAAACTGAAAGTCTGCACCCACAAAACAACAACTTCCCATCTACCCTTCCACCAGCTCCTGACAACCTCCAACTCCACTTTTGGTCTCAGAATCTGACTACTAGATGCCTCATGTAAGGGGAATCATTTCAGTGGATTTTTACAGAGAGAGAAAAACCGGGGTGTCAGAATCTAGTTTTGTGCCTTCTCCTTCCTCGAATGCTTTCAGTATTTCAGACAGATCTTGGAAGAAGACAAAAGCTCTCTGTACCACATCCAGGGTCTAGTCTGCTTTGTGGAAATTAAAAAAAAATTCTCTTAAGAGGACCTCCTGTTGGGAGTTACTGCTGTGATTAAACAGCTATTTCTTGAGCCAGGTATAATACTGGGTTGCAGGGAGAAAAGACATTGGTACAAAAATCCCTGCCTTCAGAATCCTTATTTCAAAGGGACAAGGGCATCTCTTGTTGGTAGACTGACACACAGAGAAGAAAGAGGAGGCTGTATCAGCCCAGTGAGGAGTGGACTGAAGCATCCTGTAGACGTTAAACACCCCCAGTTGCTTTACTGAGGATACTCTTTATCACTGGGTTAGAGTTTCCTCAGCCCAGTGTTCATTCCTGATTCCTCATAAATGGGCACTGAATGGTCATTTACAGATTGCCTTAACAAGTACACATCGTATTATTTCTAAGAGCATCTGCAGATGACAGATAACCTCAAGGAATTCAGACAGAAGAGATAAGACATGTGTCTACATAAGCTAATACACATTAGAAGGTGATAGGTTGAAGAAAAGAGGCACGAACAAGTTTTTATAGGAGTCTGGGGAGAGAAGAGATTATTTTCAGTCTGGAAATTTGATAAAATTTTGTAGGAAATGGTAGATACAGAAGTCAAGCTGCTATGAGAAAGAGATGGAGTACTGGAATTCTACCTTATAAAGGAGAGTTCTGTAGGAATGAAAATTAAGAGAATTAGAAAAAACAGAATGGTTTACATAAATCCTGAAAAATATGGCCAAGGAATCTGAGCTTTATTTACTAGGCTACATGAAGCTAAAGCTCCAACACTTTGGCCACCTGATGTGAGGAGCCGACTCACTGGAAAAGATCCTGATGCTGGGAAAGACTGAGGGCAGGAGGAGAAGGGGGTGACAGAGGATGAGATGGTTGGATGAAATCATGGACTCAATGGATAGGAGTTTGAGCAAACTCCTGGAGATAGTGAAGGACAGGGAAGCCTGGCGTGCTGCAGTCCATGCGGTTACAAAGAGTCAGACACAACTTACCAACTGAACGACAAAGTGCTAGTCAGCATTCATGTACCATAACTGGTGTTCCGTCTCCTCTGGAAATACAGGAGAGCATTTTGAGGGGAAAAAAAAATCAGGGATAAAAAGTATAACCTCGAAGAGCAGACATCTGCTTCTGGCTCGAGATGGTAACTTTCCAGCCTGAAACGGCTGACTTCCCTAAAGAGTTACTGGACTTCAGGACAAGCAGAGGGGGGCCGGGTAGAATACGGTAGCCATCCTGAACCGATTTAAGCTGAGAGGGTCCAGGAGACAAGCCAGTGAGAATTCACAGGAAAGAGGACCAGAGAGGAAGGAGCTGCACAGAAAGAACCCCAGATATCTGCAGAGGGTCCCTGCAGTATTCAGTGGAGCACTGATCAGTCCACATGAGAAAAGAAACTGCTAAATTCTAAACAAAATCAACCCTGAATACTCATCCATTGGAAGGGCTGAAGCTGAAGCTCCAAAATTCTGGCCACTTGATGTGAAGAGCCGACTCACTGGAAAAGATCTTGATCCTGGAAAAGACTGAAGGCAAGAGGAGACGGGGGCAGAGAGGATGAGATGACAGCATCACGAACTCGATGGATGTGGATATGGGCAATCTCCAAGAGACAGTGGAGGACAGGGGAACCTGGTGTGCTGCAGCCCATGGGGTCACTAAGAGTCAGACATGACTCAGTGACTGATAACAGCAGCAACAAGAAAGCCCAGGAGTGAAGACATTATCCAAAGGATTAAAAGCTCAGAGCAGTGCCATTCCCAGTAGCCAGACTCCTAACTCATGGCACACTGGTAAGAGAAATAAGGAAAGCCTTACCTTCAAAGCATGAAACAATTAGCCTTAGGCTGGGTATTTTTTCAGACCTGCCTAATACATCAAAAAGGTAAAACTCAAAAGGATTGTGTTGCTTTCAAGTAACTTAACTGCACTGCAGAACAAACCTCAAAAATGTTAAAGGAAGGCAAAAGTCTCTAGTACTGAACAAGACAGATTTCAGAAGATATGGGTATCTTGGAGATTTCTAGCCATGCAAAGAATAAGGTAACCACAATCTGTAGACAGAAAAATCAACTAATTTAAACCAACCTAGAGATATGTTTTTCCCGTGTTCATGTATGGATGTAAGAGTTGCACTGTGAAGAAAGCTGAGCACCGAAGAATTGATGCTTTTGAACTGTGGTGCTGGAGAAGACTCTTGAGAGTCCCTTGGACTGCAAGGAGATCCAACCAGTCCATTCTAAAGGAGATCAGTCCTGGGTGTTCATTGGAAGGACTGATGCTAAAGCTGAAACTCCAATACTTTGGCCACTTCATGTGAAGAGTTGACTCACTGGAAAAGACTCTGATGCTGGGAGGGGCTGGGGGCGGGAGGAGATGGGGACGACAGAGAATGAGATGGTTGGATGGCATCACCGACTCGATGGACATGAGTTTGAGTGAACTCCGGGATTTGGTGATGGACAGGGAGGCCTGGCGTGCTGTGATTCATGGGGTCGCAAAGAGTCGGACACGACTGAGCGACTGAACTGAACTGAGAGATAATACAGATGTTAGGATTAGCGGCGGAGAAGGCAATGGCAAGCCACTCCAGTACTCTTGCCTAGAAAATCCCATGGATGGAGAAGCCTGGTAGGCTGCATTCCATGGGGTCGCTAAGGGTCGGACACTACTGAGCGATTTCACTTTCACACGTTGGAGAAGGAAATGGCAACCCACTCCAGTGTTCTTGCCTGGAGAATCCCAGGGACGGGGGAGCCTGGTGGGCTTCTGTCTATAGGGTCACACAGAGTCGGACACGACTGAAGTGACTTAGAAGAAGAAGGATTAGCGGACAAGGACATTAAAATAGTTATTATCCCTGTATTTGGTATGTTTCAAAACATAGGCAGAGATTTGAAAGATATAAAAAAGACCCAAATGGACTTACAGAGATTTAAAACTATAATATCTGAGATGAGAAAGGCTGGATGGGATTAATGGCTGATTAAACATTTTAGAAGAAAAGATTAGTGAGCGAACTGTGTTCAAAGCGAAACACAGCAAGAAGCAAGAATTTTAAAAGAAGTGGGAAAGCACATTAGTGAGCCATCAAACAACTTCACATGGCCAAATACATGACTAACTGGAGCCTCCAAAGGAGAGAGAAAAGGGGAACAGAAAAAACATCTGAACTAAAAAAGAGGGCTGAAAAAGTTGCAATTTCTTGAAAACTGTATAGTTCATAGAGCCAAGAAGTTCAATGAAGCTCAAGTGCAAGAAACAGAAGAAAATGAAATCAAGACGCACTTTATAATCAAGCTGCTCAAAACCAGTAATAAAGAGACATTCTTAAAAGCACACCAAAAAGACTCACATATATATGGAGAAACAAAGGAAAGGATTTTCTTATCAGGAAAAACACACGTTGAGAAGACAGCGGATCTTTAAAATAATGAAAGAAATGAACTCTAGCTACAGAGAAAAAGAGATTGGTGGTTGACAGAGACAGGAGCTGGAGGGGAGGTGAAACGGGTGAAGGGGGTCAAAGGAAACTTCCACTTATAATAAGTTCTGGGGCTGAAACATACATCATGGTGGCCACAGTCAGTAACACTGTACTGTACACTTGGAAGCTGCTAAATCTTAAAAGTTCCCATTATACGACAAAAATCTAACTATATGAAGAGATGGGTGTTAAGTAAACTTATTGTGGTAATCATTTCGTGAAGTATACATATGTCAAAATACCATGAAGTACACTAAAACTAATACAATATTTTATGTCAGTTAAATCTCAACAGAACTGAAAAACATAACTTTAAAATACTCAAAGGAAAAAAAAATACATGGAAATCTATATCCAGTGGGAATATATTTCAAGAAAAAAGGCAAAATAAATGTTTTAGACATACAACAGACGACCTACTCTGTAAGAAATGCTGATGAAGTCCTTCAGTAGAAAGAAAGTGCTGCCAGAGGAAACAAGGGGTCTACACAGATGAATGGAGAACACCAGAAACAGTAACTACCTGGGTAAACAGGGAGTTTTTTTTTTTTTTTTAATTTACATCTCTTTAAAAGAAATCTCACCACCTAAGCAAAAAATTATAACTATGTATTGTGGGCTTTACCACATATGTAAAAACAAAATTACGGCAATAATAGCATAAATTGTGGGAGGGGAAAAAATGGAAGCATATTGTTGTATAATTGAACTATAGTAAAATTCTCAAACTATATGGAGGTTGTACACTATTATTTGAAGGCAAATTCTAACAAAGTAAACATACTATAAACCCTAAGACAACCCTTAAAATAACAAAACAATTTGATAGTTCATAAGTCAATAAAAGAGATAAAATGGAATAAAAATAATCCTAGGAGGCAGAAAAAGAGGAAAAAGAGAAGAACAGATGAGAGAAATAAACAGTAAACATTGAAAAGACAGATCTACACTCAACTTTATCAGCAACCATATTAAATGTTAATTATGTAAGTACTTCCATTAAAAGAACTTGCCACAGTGATTTAAAAAGAAGTCTGCTATCTGTAAGAAATGCACTTTTAATTATACTAACACAATAAGTTAAAAGTGAAAGAATGGAAAAAATATAACATCATAATACTAATTAAAAGAAAATATGATCAGCTTTATTAACATCAGTCAGAGTAGGTACAAAGCAAAGGATAATATAAAAAGTAAAGAATATGATTTCAAAATGATAAAGGAGAAATTCATCAAGAGAACAAAAAAATTCTAAACATTTATGCACCAAATAAGAGAACTTCAAAATACATAAAGTAAAAGCTGATAGAACTGCAGTAATGAACAGAAAACTTCACCATAATAGTTTGAGAGTTCAATAGCCTCTCTGACAGAATATACAGAAAATCAGTAAGGGCACAGAAGATGTGCATATCATCAACCAAATTGAAATTTACAGAGCACTCGGCCCCAAAACAACAGGATATGTATTATTTTCAAACACAAATTTGAATACTCACCAAGATAGCCATATTACAGAGCATCAAGCAAGTTTCAATAAATCTGAAAGTCTGCAAGTTATTCAAGGTATGTTATTTTCCCTAACCACAATACAATTAAATTAGAAATTAATAATAGAACAATCTCTGTAAAATCTTTGAATACTTAGAAACCATATAACACACTTTGAATAACCATGGGTCAATGAAGAAATCAAAAGAAATTAGAAAGTATTTTGAATGGAATGAAAGTGAAACCACAACATGTCAAAACTTGTGGGATGTGGCTAAGGCAGAGTATAGGTCAAATGTGTACGAGCAAATGTGGTCATTAGAAAAGAAAGATTTCAAATCAATGACCTCCACTTCTACCTTTAAATCTAGAAAAATGAGAGTGCATTAAACCCAAAGTAGGTAGAAGAACAAAAGTAATAAAAATCAAAGTGAAAATCAATAAAATAGAGAAAACAATAGCAATGAAGAAAATCAATAAAACCAAAGGCTAGTTATTGGAGCAAATAAAATTGAGACACTTTCAGGCATATGAAGAAAAAGGAGAGATAAAGCACAAAGTATCAATATCAAGAATGAGACAGATGATATGACTATAGAATCTATAGAGAAAATAAAAAATATTATATACAGCTTTGCGCGAATAAAACTTGACAATTTAGATGAAACAGATACTCTCTAAAGGAGAGAAACTCAAGAATATATAAACTAAATAGACATATAAGTGCATATATATATATATATTTAGTACATATAGGTTTATAAATACTAATGAATTGGTGCCTAAAAACTTTCTCTTTCTCACAATGAAAACTTGAGTTCCAGATGATTGAGGTGATGAATTCTACCAAACACTTAAGAAAATAATAATAGAAGTTAACAAACTTTTCCAGGAAATTGAAGAGGGGAGTATTTTCTAACTCACTCATGAGTCCAGGTTACATTACACCAAAATCAGCTAAAGAAATTAGAAGAAAACTACAAAACAGTATTTCTCCTGAATAGAGTAGCACATGTTCTGAATAAAATTTGAGCAAACAGAATCCAATAACAGAAGGACTGTATCTTACAATAAAGTCGAGATTATCTCCCAGCAGTGAAAGGCTGATTTAACGTTGAAAATCAACGTGTTGTAAATTGGCTAGCCAGGAGTGCTGTTTGTTCTACCTGAGGTCCTCGCTCAGGTCCTTGGACCTTCCTTTGCCCTGTTTTGCGGGCTTTTCCCTTTCTTGTCTTTTAGGCACCACCATTCTGGACTCCTTTTTCCTGCCCTAACAAACCAATGCAATTCACCATACTTACAATCTAAAAAATTAAACCATGTGATCATCTCAATAGATGTGGAAAAAGCAAATGACAAAGCCCAACATCCATCCTTGATAATACTTTCCAGCAACACGAGAAGGGAATGTTCTCAACTTGATAAAGGGCATCTATGAAAAACCTATAGCTTGTATCACACTTAATGGTAAAAGACAGATGATTTTCTTCTAAGATCAAGAACATGACAGTGACGTCCATTCTCACCGCTTCTATTCAACTCTGATCTGGAGATTTTAGCCAGAAGGAGGCAGCAAGTTTTGTGACTGTGGGTTAGGTTTTCCTTGCTACAAAACCAAACGCACCATCAGTAAAGGAACAAATTAATAACATTTCATCGAAATGGAAGACTTTGGCTTTTAAAAAGACATGATTAAGAGAATGAAAAGACATGACACAGATTGACAGCAAATACATACAAAACACTGATCTGATAAAAGGACTTGTATTGTCAAAGTTCAACAATGAGGAAACAACCCAACTAAGATAGGCATAAGATTTAAACAGTTCAGAGAAGATATACAGGTGTGAGATAAGCTCTTAAAAACATGCTTGGCATCTTTAGCTATATGAAAATTAAAACCACAATGACATACACCATTACACCTTTTAGAATGGTTAAAATTAGAAGCAGTGATTATACCCAGTGTTGGTGAGGACGTGTAGGAACTGAAACTCCTAAACTGCTGTGGGACTGTAGAATGGTACAATCACTGTAGAAAACAGTTTCTTAAAAAGTTAAATATACCCCCACCATCTGATTCAGCCATTCCACTCCTAGATGTTTGATCAAGAGAAACAAAAGCAAACAACACTTGTATATGAATGTTCATGACAACTTCATTTCTTAATCATCAAAAACTGGAAACCACCCAAATGCCCATAAATGGGAGAACTGAAAAACTGCAGTATATTTGTTCAGTGGAATGCTGCTTAGCAATTAACAGGAGTGTGTTACTGATATAAGTGAACCACTAATATTAAACCTTGAAATCATTATACAGAGTGAAATAAGCCATGACAAAAAAATTTTAAAAAGCACACACAGAATGACTGCGGTTACATAAAATTCTAGGAAATGGAAATGTACAGTGACTGAAGGCAGATCAGTGATGGTGGGCAGGGCAGAGAAGAAAGGATTTCTATGGAAGAGGAGCAAGTTTTTCGGGGTGATGGATATGCTTGCTATTTTGATTGTGGTGATGGTTTCAGAAGTGTACGCCTATGTTAAAAATTATCAGATTTTATACATTCAGTATGTGAAATTTATTGTATACTAATTGTGGCTCAACAAAGCTGCAAAGAAGACATTTGAAAGGTTACTCGCAACGTCCTAAGGAAACAGGAGAAATAGTAGCAGTTGTAGGAAGGAGAGAATAGCTGTCAGAACACAAATGACTCAAATTCATAAGATGTGGATATGAAGGCGAAGATTTGGAAACTAGTTGAGAGGGAGGAAGATGGCACCATGAACAGAATACAGACGGCCAAAGAAGAGCAGGAGAATCCACGTGTGGACATGCTGTGTGCGGCCAGATCATCTCATTCCCAGGGGACAGTTTAAAAACCTGGGACTAGAAATGAGGCAAGAAGCCCAGCCTGCGGACTTGCCACACTTTCTTCAGCTGTGTACTGCCCCCTCATCCCCTTTGGGCAGGATACAATTTCTTCTACGTCATAATCTTGAAGAAAACCCAAGTCTAGAAGATTTCCATTCACCTACGTGTGACCTCTGGGGAATTTCTAGGATCACAATCACAGGTCCTCATCTCACAGAGTTCCAAAACGCGCTCAGTTAAGTGGAGCTTTCACAACCTCATAAAAAGGTTGTGTATGTGTTGGCACCAAGTGAACAGTGATGTATGAACACTCGACGGGGAAAGGCAGTGCACACCACAGGATCTGAGAAACTCGGAACGGAGGAGACCTATGTCATTCCTCTGCTCGCTGCCCCTCTCCCTGTTACACCGCCTCCTGCCAGAATGGAGCTGTCCCTGAGAACTGTGCTGTGGCTTGCTGCACCGGAGCCAAAGGAAACATCTGTAAGTCTGGCGGGGTTTCAGGTGAGCATGCCGCTGTGAGGGCGCTGAGCCTCTGCTGGCAACAGATTCCAACCGCAGTGAACTGTTTTTCTCCTTCCCTATTTTACTTCAAATGTCAAAGCTCTTCACACTACAGTGACACTCTAAAATGATTCTCTTACTTCCATGGCTCCAGTTGAAACAGTATTTTTTCATGCTCCATAGACTGCCCACCAGCTGATTCAAAACTAGGAATGTGATGGGGCACTCTATCTCAACGTGCCATGAAAAGAAAAACAAGGAAAAAAGGTAGAATCAGCTGGTGGGGAAAATATTCCTTTCTTTTGAGCCTTTGGCATTCACTCAACCGGTGTTCATTACAGCTTTACGCACTCTATTAAATCCTATACTACATGGACATGAATTTGAGCAAACTCTGGAAGAGAGTGGAGGACAGAGGAACCTAGCATGCTGCAGTCCAAGGGGTCTTGAAGAGTTGGACATGACTTAGTGACTGAACAACAATTAAGTTCTGTGAAGTTCTATGAGGTGTACCAGTTGACTAGAATAACCCCTCACTTCCAGAAACTTCAAGTTCACTTAAGACCACTGCAAACCCAACTGCAGCAGGACACAGAAATCAATGCTTATGGGGAGTGGGGGCCACATGCCATACAACTTTCAATGGAGTGGACAAGTAATGTCCAAAGTACTCAAAAGAGTACTTTGAAGGGGTATCCAGAAGGAGTAGTCATGTCCACTTTGAAAGACCAGGACATAAGCATTGGAACTGGCAAAAAGAAGAAATAATATGTCCAGGTAGAGAAAACGGATACAAGAATACACAGAACTACACAAAAAAGGTCTTAATGACTCAGATAACCACAATGGTATGATCACTCACCTAGAGCCAGACATCCTAGGGTGCGGAGTCAAATGGGCCCTAGGAAGCATCACTACGAACAAAACTAGTGGAGGTGATGGAATTCCAGCTGAACTACTTAAAATCCTAAAAGACGGTGCTGTTAAAGTGCTGCACTCAGTATGCTAACAAATTTGGAAAACTCAGCAATGGCCACAGGACTGGAAAAGGTCAGTTTTCATTTGAATCCCAAAGAAAGGCAATGCCAAAGAATGTTCAAACTACTGTACAACTGCACTCATTTCACATGCTAGCAAGGTAATGCTCAAAATCCTTCAAGCTAGGCTTCAACAGTACGTTGAATTGAGAACCTCCAGATGTACAAGCTGGATTTAGAAAAGACAGAGGAACCAGAAATTGAATTGCCAACATCCAGTTGGATAGCATAAAAAGCAAGGGAGTTCCAGAAAAACATCTACTTGTCCTTCACTGACTATACTAAAGCCTTTGACTGTGTCAATCACAACATATTGGAAAATTCTTCAATAGATGGGAATACCAGATCACCTGACCTGCCTCCTGAGAAACCTGTATGCAGGTCAAGAAGCAACAGTTAGAACTGGACATGGAACAATGGATTGGTTACAAATTGGGAAAGGAATACATCAAGGCTGTATATTGTCACCCTGCTTATTTAACTTATATGCAGAGTACATTATGTAAAATGCCTGGCTGGATAAAGCCAAGCTGGAAACAAGACTGCAGGGAGAAATATCAATAACCTCAGATATGCAGATGACACCACCCTTATGGCAGAAAGCGAAGAAGAACTAAAAAGCCTCTTGATGAAAGTGAAAGAGGAGTGTGAACAAGTTGGCTTAAAACTCAACATTCAGAAAACTAAGATCATGGCATCTGGTCCCATCACTTCATGGGAAATAGATAGGGAAACAGTGAGAGACTTTATTTTTTTGGGCTCCAAAATTACTGCGGACGGTGATGGCAGCCATGAAATTAAAAGGTGTGAAATTAAAAGATGCTTGCTCCTTAGAAGGAAAACTATGACAAACCTAGACAGTGTATTAAAAAGCAGAGATATCACTTTGTGGACAAAGATCCATATAGTCAAGCAATGGTTTTTCTCACATCATGTACAGATGTGAGTTGTACCATAAAGAAAGCTGAGCACTGAAGAATTGATGCTTTTGAACTGTGGTGCTGGAGAAGACTCTTGAGAGTCCCGTGGACTGCAAGGAGATCCAACCAGTCCATCCTAAAGGAAATCAGTCCTGAATATTCACTGGAAGGACTGATGCTGAAGCTGAAGTTCCAGTCCTTTGGTCACCTGATGCGGAGAGCTGACTCACTGGAAAAGACCCTGATGCTGCGAAAGACTGAGGGCGGGAGGAGAAGGGGACGACAGAGGATGAGATGGTTGGATGCCATCACCAAGTCAATGGACATGAGCTTGAGCAGCTCTGGGAGATGGTGAAGGGCAGGGAAGCCAGGTGTGCTGCAGCCCACGGGCTGCAAAGAGTAGGACGTGACTTAGTGAGATGAACAACAACAGAGGAAATGGGAAAGACACAGGCATGGAAGCTGAAATCCAAGGAGTGTTCGGGGAATAACTCATGTACCATTTAATATTATTAAGCACCTACTGGATACAACACACTTCGCCAAGTGGTAGGCATACAGAACTGTCAAATGCAACTCACACTCCAGAGGAGCATGCAGGCTGAGGAAAAAACCCAGGTAATTTTAATTAGTAATTTCAATTATAATTTATAATTAGTAATTGTAAGTAAAAAGAATAGAGGCACACCCAGAGTGCTGGAGGAACTCAGGAGGCAGGGCAGTGATGGTTAGGAGCATGGATTCTAAACAGGAACTACTTAGGTGTGAATCCCCTGTCTGCCACTTATTTATGTGTTTGTTTTTCAAATTTCAGTTTTCTTTGGTATAAAATGGGCTCAATAAATGGTACTTGTGTCAAAAGATTGTTGGAAGGGTGTTAAGTTAAAATGAGATATTGTATGGTGTCAATATAAGCCCCTGGTATAGGAGCTGGCACGTATCAAGTACTCTGCATAGATATTAGCTGTTGTTACTATTATTGGCAATACTACTGAGAAGCGATCCTGCTCTTACTGAAAGGTCAGTTAATTCTGAACACAGGCTGTGCGCAGAGGTGCTGCTAGGAGGCTATGCTGAACTGTGATGCTCACCTAACCTTTCTGCACTTCAGTTTCCTCACCTAGAGTAGACTCGGAACAACAAGAGCTTACTACTTGCCAGGTGTTATTTCTGAGCGCTTTATTTGCATGATCTCATTGCATCTGTGTCACAGCCCTATGCATCCTGCAGATGAGGAAACTGAGGCAGGGAGGCATTAGGCAACACACACACAAACGGTGGGGGGTGGTCAAAACGAAGGCACTTAAAGGTCAAGGCCTGTTCCTCTTCACCCCTGCACCTCACTGTCTTTCTGTCCCGCTGCCATCCAGTCCCAGAGTGTTTGACTGCAAGCTGGCATTTTATTTTGCAGGTAAAGAGTACACAAGAGCTAAACATGCCATGGTGATCAGCCTAAACCAGGAAAAGGACATCTAATACACACACCTACGCATCACACCTCCCATTTGTATAGAGTTTGACAATTTATAAAATGCTTTCACTTATTTGATCTACTTTTCTTTCTTTCTGGCCCCAAATAACTGAGCACCAAAAATGGACTAACAAACATGGTTTCACATAAGAGACACTTGAGTCCTGCGGATTTGTGGGTGTGGATAAACACTAACTTGGGGAGGAGTGAGGGCAGAGTGGGGGACTTTCCTGGTGGCTACGGTGATAAAGAATCTGCCTGCAGTGCAGGAAACCCAGATCTGATCCTTGGGTCAGGAAGAGCCCCTGGAGAGGGGAATGGCAACCTACGCCAGTATTCTTGCCTGGAGAGTCCCATGGTCAGAGCAACCTGGTGGGCTACAGTCCACGGGGTCGCAAAGACTTGGATGTGACTAAGCAATGAACACTTAACAGAGACAGAGTGGAAATTTGTTTTGGAACAGTGCTGAGGGCTGATGATGGGCTCAGCTCTTCCCTACACCTGACAGGCTTTCCTCCCAGCTGAAGGCTTGGCTCTGAGCACCTACAAGATGAGATACAAGTTGGACAACTACGAAGTCCCTCCCCCTATCTGCACATTGCTGTTTTCTAAGGGAACAATTTTATAGACTGTCTTTCCACTACACACACACACACAATTTTATAGATTGTCTTTCCACTACACACACACACACACACACACACACACACACACTGAGCACCTACAAGATGAGATACAAGTTGGACAACTACAAAGTCCCTTCCCCTATCTGCACATTGCTATTTTCTAAGGGAACAATTTTATAGATTGTCTTTCGACTACACACACATACACACACATCCTTTGCACTCCCACCCCACTGTCCTGTAGACACGGGCCACGTCTTTCGTCTTTGTAACTCTAGTACAGTAAGCCCCCTTCATATGGAAAAGCTCCATTCTGAGAGCATGTTCTCAAGTCCAACAAAGTTAGCTTAGGTACCCAACTAACACAATTGACTGTATAATACTGGACTGTAGTAAGTTTATACTTTTCACACCAGTAACACATAAAAAACAAAAAATAAAGAAAACATTTTCAATCTTACAGTACAGAACCTTGAAAAGTAGTCGTCCAGTACAACAGCTGGCACACAGGGGCTGGCATCAAGTGAACTGGCAAGAAGAGTTACTGACGCGAGGACGAGAGGAGGTAGGAGACGGTGGAGTTGAAGGACCGTCAGCAACAGGAGACGGAGGGCGCGCTGCAATTTCACTCACACAGCAACTGACGCTGATGGAACACATGTTCACATCTTTGAAAGTTCTCAACCCGAAGGTTGGTATGTAGGGGATTCACTATCCACTGCACACTGCCTAGCACATAAGGCTCTCAAACAATGTTCCAAGAATGGATGAAAACCTCCCTGCTTACCAGCAGAAATTCTGTAAAAAAGAAAAATGGGCACATCAGTGTGGAGCCCAGGAGAGGTAGTTGTCACTTCAGTCACTAATCCTGATCTCCTGGCCCGTGCCAGGCCCTGGGCTAGGCACAGGAATTCCAGACACACAAAAGATACAGTTGGCCAACAAGCCGTCTTCAGCAAGTTGCATGAAAGACACGTATGAAAATAAGTGTTAGAAATTCTAAGAGATTTTCAAAGTGTGCCTGGAGCTTTGATTTTTACAAGACAGTATTATGTGCCTGTTATTATTTGAATGAATGCCACAAAAGAAAATGGGAGACTGAGTTGTCTTTTGAACTCCACATGCAATATTCAGGCTTAGATTCAAGGTCATATGGAACCCACATGGAGTAGGTATAAAGGAGTGGGAGCCTTAGAAAAACCACCTCGAAGCGTGTGTTGGATTTTCAAGACGAGATCAGCAATTTCCCCCTGGCATTATCAGCTTTGCTCAAAATATCACTTAATCTTTGTCTCCGGCTCCTCTTCCAGAAGATGGGGGCGATGTTCCTGGGGGGGCACAGAGGAAGAGGCCGGAGGGCAAGGGAGGATGTGATAGGGCTTTAACGGTTTCCTCACTTTGAAGTGTTCTAAAAATACAGCGTTTTCATTGCAAACATGTGATGGGCTATGTGTCAACACAGCATTTTGTGTTGCTAGGGCCATGTGGCCAATAGTTGGACGCGTCCTCGTGCAGCTATTCAGCTAATGCAGGGGGACAGAAAGCCGTGGAGAGACAGGCCCCCCTCTGATCCGTGCAGTAGTCCTGGTGGGGCATCCTGAAGCCACGGGCAGGCCTTCCGACTACTGATGAGTCCAGGCTCCACCGTCCGTCTCGGCCAGTGGCCAGAGACTCTCTCCTGCCTCTTAAACTGTTAGTTTTATTTGCCTGGGGGTTTGATCTGTGATGTAAAAGCCTGACACATCCCACTTCAACACTGTGCTCTGAAGTACAGCTTAGAGAACAATTAGGAAGAGAGGAAAACCCAGAGACCCGATTAAAAAAAAAATGTGTCTTTAATTTATTCATTACCTTTTCGTACTCACTGGAAAAGACCCTGATGCTGGGAAGACTGAAGGCAAGAGGAGAAGGGGACGACAGAGGATGAGATGGCTGGATGGCATCACTGACTCAACGGACATGAGTTTGAGCAAAGTCTGGGAGATAGTGAAGGACAGGGAAGCCGGGCGTGCTGCAGTCCGCGGGGTCACAAAGAGTCAGACACGACTTGGTGACTGAACAACAAACCTTTTAAGTCTTTTTCCACCTTCAAGGAGATCAGAGCGGAGCCTTGGCTCTTGGAAGCCTGGCCTTTTGCAAGGACGTGGGCTGGGTGGAAGGACCCACCCACTGTCTACCTCCAGAGGGGAACACGACCCGCACTGGACTTGCAAAACAGCTAAGGACCGTCACCATCTGGCAGCTGTGTGGCAGCCTCCGTCCAATGAATGGGTGGTCAGAATCCAGCTCCCATTAGGCAGGTGGCCCCTCCACAAAGAGAGCATCACGCTCAGCAGCCTGCTCGGCCAAGAGGAGAGTGGACGGGGCATGGGAAGTGTATCTACTTGTTCTGCTGAGCCAGGCTGCTTCCTGGGTGAGGTGGAAGGGAGCCTGCAGGGAGGGGAGAGGAAGGAGGGCACTGGCACTAGAGCCCTGTTTGTGCCTTCTTTACAGAACACCACCTCGCCCCACTCCTCAGGTGTGCCTCATTTAGCCCACTGGGTTTTGCCTTATGCAACCACCCAGCGGCTATTTTCTGAGATCAGCCCCAGACATGCTGACTTCAGTCGGAGATGGGGATGCTGGTGGAGATGCAACGCCCGCCACTCTCTCTCATCAGCCTCCCTTCTGCTATGAATCAGGGACCACGTGTGAGGCAGCGGCTGCTGAGGAAGGTCCTCTCTCAACCTTCCCGGGGTTGACTAGCATTCTCACCTCAAAGGAACAAGTTATGGCTGATGCTAAAGAGAGGGGGTGCCGTCTACTGGACAACTCATGGGCGTCCTGCAGCTTTAAAGCAATGAAAGCCCAGCTTGCTGCTCGGCCAGTGAGCAACCTGATTCCATCCAGAGAGTGAAACAGTCAGCCTACAGCCTCCCAGCCTAACGGAAGTGCCCCTCCCCCCAGCAGAGGGGCAGGGCCCTCCACCTGGCACAGCAGCACTGAATAAATCAAGCAATGTTTTTTCATAACTCATGCAAACAGTTCTGCTTACATCCTCCTTTTAACAACCTGAAATTCTTTTTAAAATCTAAAATTCATGCACATAGACAGACAAAAACCAAACACCCAACTCAACAAACACCAACCAATCTGACCATGGAGAATCTTTAAGCAGCGACACAGAACATGGCAAATAAGAATCTTGGGTCTTATCTTGACATGTTGGATTACACTGAAGGAACTCCATAACGTGCTAGGAAAACCTGTTCAGAATTGGTATCCACGACTACACTACTTCTTGACTCAACAGAATGTAGGTCCCACCTAAGGGATGCCTCAGGCAAATAAGTTTTGTTTATGTATGTGAAAGCACATGTTAGCCAACATGCTTATCTCCTTCTCAAAGTGGTGACTCTTCAAATAATTACATTAACGGTAATTAAGGGTCACATCCAAAATGAGCTACCCTGCATAGGCTTCTGAAAGCAGCAATGATGCTGGGTAGGGTGAAGCAGTGGGTTAAGAACTAGCCTCTGTGTCAAACATCTTCTTGAGGATGGTTAGTCTAGTAAGCCTAGAGATTCCTGCCATGAAAATCAGGAAACTCCACTCCACTCATGCTCACAAAACGCGCCTCTAATGCCAATCAACCATCTTCAAAACTGAGAGCAGCTGGTAACAAGATAGTCAGCATACAAGGGGATGAAGGCACTGGGACAAATGTTTGAAAATAACTCAAAAATAACATCGTATGGGATGGTAGTTTAGCTGCAATGTCAGCTCTGAACTGATTGTACAGAAACGTCTGCGTGCCAGAGACAAAAGACAAACCTGAAAAGCCCCAAATGGAAAGCCTAGTACAATATTAAACACGGTCCAATGTGTTGAGCAATTATGACGTGAGGCCTGCAGTCATTATAGAATGTCCACAGGAATCAGGACCGGAGCAAAAATAATCAGACACAGAGTTATTCTGAAGAACTGTTCTGAAAGAGTCTGTTGCTCTCCAGACCGGGCACGTTAGGATCCAGAATTCTGAACAACTACTTAGGTTTGGAATCTATAGGAGATCCTCTAAAAAACTCTGAGTCGCAAATACTTGTTTTACTGAATTTTACCCCCTTTCCCCAGAGTTCACTGATTTTTCCTGACTACCCCTCCACTGTCTCATGCTACCATATCCTTCTCTTTTCCTGAATAATGCAGATTTAAACTGCGTACAATATTTTCTAGCACACTTGTTGCGAAAGAATCATTAGGTTTATGAAAGCCCTTCCCATACACATGGATAGTATAAGATCTTCCACATGGGTAAGAACCCACGACTACTTTCTTTTCTCATCTCTGTCTTCTTCTCCCACACCTATTCTGCAGAGCCCACATCCTTCTCTCAGTCCCCACCCTACACCAGGCACTGTACCAGGCAATTTACAGTCAATATTTTATGAATAATCTGCTTCTCAGAAGTCTACCATGCATGCAATAAGGCATACAGTGGAAGAAATGGTGTGCAAAGAGGTAAATTTCGAGCTACCAGAAAGTTCAAAACGTAGGGGTGTGTGTGTGAGTATGTGTGTGTTGTACACAGGACACATATACATGCATGTCTCCCCTGTCAGCTGGACGCAGCTCCACCAGGGAGGGGCCAGCCTTGTCTTCAGGCAGGCACCAAACAGGGTGACATTGAGGGAGACAGTAAGGACCAGCTGGCACACGAACATAGACTCAGGCATGCCAACAGGGGGCTGCAAACTGTGTGCCCTTGGATTTAACGGAGAACCCTCAGCAAAGCTGACGGAGTAAAACTTAGGCTGATCTTGTCCTCAACCCCCTACGGGGAGGAGAAAGAAGAAGGAAAAATAAGGCTGAGGAAAAAGGGGAAAGGGCATACTGGGGGGTGCGTTGCTGGGAAGAAAAACCTCAGACTCCCACCATCGTACAACCTCGGGGTCCCCCAACCCCTGCTCCACCACTGTTGTACACACGACACAGGGTGCTTGGCTCACGAGGCCTCCTGAGTGTCTGCTCTGAAAGAGTCAACACACACACACACTAAGTGGTCGGTGATGACCCCAAGCTGTCTGGATGTTTCTAAAGGCCTCGCGTAGTCCTCCCTTTATTGCCAGTCAATGCTTTCTCTCCTGGTGGGGCCAAGAACAGGGCCTGTTCATCTCTATGTTTCAGCAGTTCAGTACAATGCCTGGCACACAGTAGGTGCGTGTCCGACTCTGTGATCCCGTGGACTGTAGCCTGCCAGGCCTCCCTGTCTATGGGATTTTTCAGGCAAGGATAGTGGAGGGGGTTGCTGTGCCCTCCTCCAGCAGATCTTCCTGACCCAGGGACCAAACCCGCATCTCCTGTGGTTTTTGCATTGCTGAGCCACCTGGGAAGTCCACACACAGTAGGTGCTGATAGACGTTTATTGCCATGGGATGGGTCCACGGGTAAACACGTGGCCAGTTTCCTGGGCCACATCTTTTATCTTTTCTATTGGACATTAAACTTCCACACTAAATGGGACCTGGGGCTTTCAAGGTCACCCTAAGCTCCAGATTCTTCTTACAGAAGAGGGAGGCACAAGGCCCCAGCGGGGAGCGCCGATCTGAGGACTACTCCTGGGGGGTGCTGGAAGCAGCTGCCCCCACCCGTGCCCTAACTTTCATCCTTTTCTCTAAGTTCACCACTTCCTCTGTGTGAAAGTTTGCTTCAACTCTATAGCTGGCCTGCCACACCAACATTCTAAGGCTAAGCCCCAGAACCCTGGGGTTTAGCATTAACTGAAAGAACTTATCTATACACAGCCTCCCTCTGTACCTTAGCATCTCCCAAACTTCAATCACATTCTCTTCTTTTTTTTTTATTTTGGAGAGCACAGTCCATCTCTGTACGTTTGGCTGCAGCCTTTCTCTCTTTTCATTCCCATGACTCCATGCTCTTGGGCCTTTTAAGTTCACCTCTGGGACTTCTCCAGACGGGAGCGCCTTCCTGGACCTTCGTGATTCATGCTGCTTTGCCTCTGAAGCATGTCCATCTCCTTGATGGAACTTCAATAACACTTCCTGCTATGAGGCACCATGGCCTATATATGAGCAAAAAGCTCTGTGAAAAGGGGTGAGTTAGTTGTTCCTTAACACTTGGCATCTGGCATCTTCCTTTGGAACATTTAGCCTTTGGGGAACCATTTTGGACCATTCGCTCGTCAGAAGCCTTCTTTCTTATGTCTCTTCCCCTCTCCACTGATCTGATTGCTCTATACAACTATGATGTGGTTTCCATTAAACTACAGGGAGTTTGGGAGGCACTTTTTTCACCTAAAACCGAAAAGAAGGCAACAAGAACTGGCTGGCAAGAGACCACAAACAGCACAGAGGACCCTGAAGACAGTTTTGAAGAGACAGGTCTCCACCCACATGTAGGTTCTGAACTTGTTCTACAAACATCTAACCCACCCCAAAACATTTTACAACGACTCAGATTTTGGGTCACTTAAAGAGTGTGATGGGTGGATATTCTCTTCCAATCTCGATTCACTTCTATAATTCCAACTCATGATTCTCTAATAGAAATGAGAAAATTATATTCCTTTATTCTTCCAACTGATCACTGCCCCAAGTACATTTCTCCAGCTGGGTTTCTCCAATTTGAATTAATGGAAGAACATGGATACTATACTGGGGACACCTTTCTCAGTCATTTACATAGAGAGTGAAAAAGTATTGATCCTAATATCAATTCCTGTGGCGTTTAGATTTCCATCCCCATTCTCCTGGAACCACTAGTTTTTTTTTTTTTTACCATTATAACCTGTCCCTCTTCAGCCAAGTAACCCCCTTTTCCATTTAGAGCAGACCTACTTCTTTGCTTGCTGTCTGTCTGTGTGACTCAGTGAAACACGGGCTTGTGAAATCATAATCCATTATTCCACACAGGCCTTTTTCCCAGTGCTCCTTTCTCTAGCACAAGTACTCGTCAAAGCAGATTTGAAAATATCTTTGGACATTTGAAGTCCTTGATTCTTTACTATATTTAATTGGTCTAGTTCATTGCAAATTTCTCTAGTGAGATACCTAATTTCAAAATGATTTTTCCCTGCATTTCAGAGGATGGGTCAGAACATACTCAATTCTCTTGACCAGCACTGTCATCTATCATTTCTGCTACCAGAGCCCATAAAAAAAAAACCCATATCAATCATTTGGTAACGCATTATTTTAGCATTCTACTTTTCCCCATTTGACCAACTCTATTTTCATCCTTGTTTGGTTTCTGTTGGTTTTGGAGGTCACAATGATTGCATTTATTCATGATGGGTAATCCTGGACATAATCACTTATGTCCAATGGGAAGGAGGATTGTTCTAGCAAGAGGTTTGGACTAGCCAATATCAGATAACAAAATGTGAGAATGGACTGTCTCAGGATCAATGAAACTGGACAAGGAATAAAAATCTCATGCCTAAATTATGGTAGCATTTGGGATCACAGGTCCAAGAGTGAAAATTCAGTCTTTTAAGAAGATCTACAAACACAAGGTTAATAAAAGGGAGGGGTGAGCTAATTGTGCTAACAGCATGGCATATTTTTATCATGGTTGGGATGATTAAAGATAATATATTATCTATAAAGCTAATGCTTCATAAAGCAGGTAATGATTTTATTTATATTTTTAGTGCTAGCATTTCTAAACACTTCTAAAATAGGACATAACCATGGAAATTTTAATTAGAAGCCAAGATGGAAGGAGGAGGAAAGTCAACCTTTCAACCTGATGACCTGACTATCTGGGGTCCTTGGAGTGAAAGAGTGAAGAGCCAAGGTCATGCTAAGGCCATTCCCAGGCAATGCCTGCGTCGTGCAGAGTAACCAGCAGCATTACCCAGGGAGAGCACTTCTCTTTCTGGCTAGGACACTGGACTTCCCATTTCCAAAGACTGGTTTCATAATGACCCACAGCACGGTGACCCAGGGTGGTACAACTGCATAACAGATGGTGGAGAATCTCTGATGTGGAGAAATCTCCTTGGGTGCAAATAAAAAGGCAAGTCAGACTTCCAGGCAGGAAAATTATCAATGCTGAGACATCCTAAACTTGGCTTTTTCAGTCAACCTCTAACGTGTGTTGGAGGGATTCAAACAGAAGCCAGGAAACCCTAGGTTTACAGTTTATGGCAAATTTCTACCCCAAGGGCCCATTCTCCTTTTGTTTAGGGCCTGTTTTCTTTATTCTTTTGACACTTTAATTCTAGAAATACAAATCTACAGAGGGCAAAATGACTGGGGACCAGCTGATGTACCAGACAGAGGAGAAGAAAACAAAATGGTGAGAAGCAACCTCAGGTTAATTTCATTTCTTCTCTGATCCTGGCGGGGTCTCTGTGTGTCCTCTGGATCTATCTCCTGCCCATTCTTCCTCTTTTTTCCCTCCAGAGATGTAACGATCAAAATGTATCCAGGACATATTATTATCTGCTGGGGTAGATGCCACCCTTCTGGTATAAATAATGGAAATTCAGGCTGAGGTAGCTAAGTATAGCCCAATCTCTGGGCATGGAGTATGAGGTATTTAGAAGGATTCCTTCTCACTATGATTTCATCAAGGTTCACTTAACATTTCTCTCATTTATCTCAATCAGTTCCTTGGGTGTGGTCTACGTGACCTACAATAATTTAAGACTTCCCATTTCAAAAGACTAAATTGTTCATTTTTAAAAATATATAACCATATGCTAAAACTGGTGAATCTAAACGTGATAAAGGTTCCTGCAGGGTTGGCTATAAAGCCTCTGATTGCATCTCACGTTTATCATGCAGAACCTCGGTCAGACGACAATGAAAGGATGCCATGATACGTTACACAGCACTTTCTGTTAACATAACGTTAATTCAGAGTGAAAGCACCCTTCCTGTGGGCCACTGAGGCAAAACTAACACAGCCGGGACCGTCCCAGACAATCCAGGGCAGCCTGCCACCCTCGAGTGAACGAAATCCAGGGCAGAAATCCTATCCCCGTGTCCATTAAAAACGTAAAACGGGTTCACCTTCCTGTGTCCTGAATTCTTTCTCAATTACCAATTTTGAGAGGAAAGCACTGAAATAAACGGGCTCCAAGGACATTTTTACTACTCAAGGGAACTTTCTGAGAATCTTTGGGAAAGAAAGCAAAGGCGAGGAACATGAAAATGAGCCTTTCTGCTCCCACTCCAGCCCCTCAATACTCTTCCTCAAATAACAAGGCTGAAGGTGCTCTTCACAAGCCTTGCACATTTTGAAGAAGAATTAAGGTTATAAGATGATCAACTCCCTCTGGACTCTCCCAGCAGCATCCCACTGCTTTATCCTTCCACTGAATATATACAACAAACTGGAGGTAGGCATTATCACTCCCTGTAAAGGTACAGAGGTTGAGGCTGGTTCTCTAGGCTAGTCCTTGATAATAAACACCAGTTTTAAGTCCCATGGCTCCAGGGCCTGCTCTCATTCCAGCCCAGAGGAATGTTCTAGACTCCAGGATGTCTCGCCAGACTCTGAAATAAAGACAATTAGCTTTGGTGCTTTCCACCCTTCTCTTCCTCCTCTTCACCTCCCCTGTTCATTCCTTGACATCTCATTCTCCAGGACAACTTTTCCACCGTATTGAACTGGGAAGAGAGGGGGATGAAGGTAGATGTTATGAATGAATTCCTGAAGACTGAAATAAAGGCATTAAGAAGGAAAAAAGAGACTCATATTCTATCACCTAAGATCAGGGGAGGGAAAAGAAAAGGATGAAATCACCCAAAGCGAGCCCTGGCACCTCTCCAACTGCAGCCTGACCAACCAGGAGATGAAAGGGCAAAAGCTGCTCTTTGGAAGCTTAAAGGTAATCCCCCTTCCCTGAGGAGCTATGAATGTAACTTTTATTCCACCCACCCTGGACTCGCAGTGCTGGAAGGGCTGCAGCTGCATGCTGGTTACGCCATGGCCCCTGAGCACATTTCAAGAAAAAAGGAAGTTCTGTTTTTCAAGCCTCTGGCACGGAGAACTAGTCAACGCAAGCCACTTCCCCTTCCTAGTTCTCTTTTAGCTGAGAAGTCAAAGATAGACAGTAAAAATGTGATGGGCAAGGCACTGGTCAGGGCCAAGGGTCTGCTTCTGCCTCCCCATCTCAAACATCAAATGACTATTCTGGTCACTCAGCACAGGATCTGAAGAGTTCCTTCCATTAAAATCAGAATAATAATACCTAACTGGTGGAGCTTAGAGAAATATAATTTAGCATTCACTAGAGTAGGTTTTTCCAGGGTGCTTGGATCCTGGGGTATAATTTTGGTTAAAATGGAAACTGCAAGAGTGTTGGTCCAAAGCACACAAATTTATGTACCACTTACAGGTTCTGAGTTGGGTGTCATTGGACACCATTCCCACAACCTGCCGTCCCTCGCACTGTATGTCACTCACCACCTCCACCGCCCCCCACCCAGCTCTTCCTTCTCCCAGACCAGAGCTACCCTTTGTTTTCACCAGCTTCCCCACCTGAGACCTCAATGAATATCCTGATGCAACGAGTACCCTTCCTGACCTCCAGCCGCATCTCTCGGGCTCCCTCACCGATGGACAGAGAGCCACAGCTGCCAGGGCCCGCCGTAAACACACACAGCCTGAGGGTGACTGCACGCTCCTCCAAGTTCAACAACCCCCGAATTCTTCCCCGACTGGATTTCCAAAGCAGTTATTTTACACCTTTTCTTCTTAAGTCTTTGATTCCACCCAGACTTCTCAGAAACGTTACTACCTCTGGAGAAGTCCAAGGGCATGTGTAGGGAGTCTCATCTCTCTCACTAGACCAAAATTCACCCTGGTGTTACTTTGTCCCAACAGCCCCCCTGTCTCGACTGGAGCATCTCTCCACCCGCTGACATGCGCTCTTCAGCCACCCCTTGCATCCCTTCCAGGACCCTGAGCCCCGTCTACCTTGCATTAACTTTTTTCGTTCTATCTTACCTTTGGCTAAAAAAAAAAAAAAAAAAAAAAAGTGCTGCATCTAAGATTTCTTTCCTTTCATTCTCTGACTCCCAGAAAAGGTAGTCTCCACTCATAGCCCCACATGGAAACCTACATGATCCCTCTCCCAACCTCCCCCATCCCTCTGAAATGCTCCCAGGTCCTTCAATCACCAAATACAATCACTTTCCTTGGCCCACATTCTGCTCGACTCTTCTGAGCCACCTCAGACTCGAAATGATCAAGACTAAACTGCCACCTGGCTCCCTGTCAGCTCCCACCTGCTGACTCCTTCCCCAGTTAGGCCACAACCTCCCAACTGTCACCACCCCAAAAGAGCTCTCAAGTCCACTTCCTCCCACATGATCACATCTTGGTCACTTGGTTTCTCCCTCTCCGTTGCCATGACAGTGTCCTGTCCAGGCTCCATGGACTCCCTGACACAGGCCACCAGCGTCCTGGCCACCCTCTCCCTGTTGCTGAAATACCTTCCCAGTCCCTTGGCTCTCTAAGAAATAAAACGCAAATAATTTAGCCTGAGATATAAGCTCTATAGGAACTGATCCTAGCCTTAATTTCTAAGCCTCCTCATCATCCCGTCTTCCTTCATTTTCTATATTTCACATTTTCTCTGAACTCTGGGAGAACGCACAGTTCCCAGAACCCAACCTGCATCAGGTTCTCCTCTCCAAGCCAGAATCAGGCCAGTCCATCTACTTGTATGTTCAATATTGTCTTTGTTCAGTCAAGTTGTGAACGACTCTGTGACCCCATGGAGTACAGCACACCAGGCTTTCTTGTCCTTTGTTATCTCCTGGAGTTTGCTCAAATTCATATCCATCGAGTTGGTGATGTCTTTACTTACTCAAATCTTACTATTTTTTTCAAGACTTGGTAAGCATGCCATTTTGTCCTGTTTCTTTAGTTGCAAGTTATTCATCCCTCCTCTGAACCCCTACAATTCAAATATGCTCATCTCTTTCTTGTTTACTCTTATCTCACATTCTCTTACATCACAGCGACCTGTGTGTTTATTTGCCTCACTGTCCCTGTTAGATCTCAGGGACAGTGATGATACTAATATCTGTCCTAACAACCAGCACCACAGTGAGCCCCTGCCACAGTCCAGTTCTGCACAAAGCATGCAATTTCTCCATCTCAGCAACCCGCTGGGGACCGTCTCCATTTTCAGCCGAGATCAAGTACTGTGCTCAAGGCCAGCATGTAGTAAGTGATGGAACTAGAAACCGAACTGAGGTTTGCTGAGGTCAGAAGCCATGCTCTTAAATGCTAGAGAGTATTCCTCACTATCTTTACTCAACCGATAACTGCTCAGTGAGACATGATCCTCCGGGACCTCAGAGGTGCGATGGTTTACTGAGCCAGGTTCCCCAGAGCTGGTGAGGCTGCTCGATGAACACATACATTTATGTGAGAGAAGAAGCAGTTTAGGTTTCCTTAAAGGATATTTTCAAAGACAGAAAAAAGTCTTTATTCAAGATTAAATAGCACATCACATACAAAAGGAGAGGAAAAACCTAATTCACCTGGATTAGGTACATGCCTGATTCTGTCTCCTTCCTGGGAACCACTGATGTCAGTAATGCAATGCATCAAGGCTACCCTGAAAGTCTTCGATAATTTAAACCATGTTTAGAGACAGCCTCCAAATTTCTAATTTCTGAGGCTCCGACATCAGCCCCAGGAAAGCAGGACTACCATGTTAACAGAGTCAGAGCCACTGTAAATGTGGGCTCACTGTTTTACCTATGGACACAAAGGTAACATCTGACACGCTTGGGCCTCTGTGTAAGGAAAAGTGGTGATGGTTGATTTCTATGCGTAAGCGGCTAAGGGCCGTAATCCTCCAAGAGGAATGTCATTATACAGCTCAAATCCCATCACAACAAACACCGTTACAACAGAGATGTCTGTATAACAAAAACCCTTCCAAGCTTTGGCTGACAGCCCATGTACTTCAAGCAATATTTGATGTGAGACCTGGAGTTCACAGTACTGGGAACTGACCTATATTTGCAAAGGTAAGACCTGGATGATTTCAGCTGTGATTTCTATCCCATGATGCCATGAGTTGCAGTGATGTATAATCTCAACCCAGGAGTACAAAAACTAAGGACAAAGACAGAAGCAAAATCAACCCTGTTCTTGAAGGGCAAAATTCCTGCCTTTCACTTGGGGAACCCTTACAGAAAGGACCTCTTACCCAATCCTGAAATAAAGCAGACCAAGGGCTTCCCTGGTGGCTCAAGCAGTAAAGAATCTGCCTGCAAAGCAGGAGACCTGAGTTTGATCCCTGGGTCAGGAATATCCCCTGGAGAAGGGAATGGCAACCCACTCCAGTATTCTTGCCTGGGAAATCCCATGGACAGAGGAGCCTGGCAGGCTATAGTCTGTGGCGTTGCAAAGAGTCGGACATGACTGAGAGGCTAACACACTTTCACTTTCAAGGCTGTATGCAGCCTCATCTCAATGAGAAGCAAGATGGAGTGGCCTGTGAAAACAGATGAGCTGGGCTGAAATTTCTACTCTGACGCTTACTAGCTGGGTAAACGAGGCTACATCTCTTAGGTTTTTGTGATCCTCATTTTTCTCATCTGTAAAATGTGACTAGGACCATCTGCTTTCAGGATTCCAGTAAGAATTAAATGAGATAAATATACAAAGCTCTTGGAGAATGAAATGGCAACGCACTCCATTATTCTTGCCTGGAGAATTCCATGGACAGAGAAATCTGATGGGCTACAGTCCACGGGGGTCACAAAGAGCCAGACATGACTGAGTGACTAACACACACACATACAAAGCTCCTAACATAGAGCATGGTACACAGCATGGGCTGAAAAAAATTAAGTCCCCTTACCAGGTCCCCCTTTCTCTCCAACACTGTGGGCTGATGCAAACTATTTTAATGAAGTTAGTTATAAGACTGAGTGAATGAATTTAAAATATAAAGTCACAAATACAGCCTGGTAAAGATACTGCTCAGAGGAACATGGGGGAAAAGAGAGCAAACAGTATAAGAACTAGGCCAGGCACAGACACTTACTTGACTTAGAGAAAGGTCTTCTTGGCTAAAGTAGGACACGTGTAATCAAAAGCTAAAATGCACGTAACCAGGTGTTATAACAATAAAGCTTTGATCATTGTGTCAGAAGTCATTTTGAAATGCACTATTTGTGATACTTTTAACCCTCTTGACTTTGAGATACCTAATTTATATTTTTCAAATTATGGGACAATCAAGTATGTGGTGACAAAATTCTTATATACATTCTTTTGAAACACTCTTGGTGTTATATGACAGTTTTTGAGATAGAAAAGGAGAGTCCTATAAACATAATCTGAAGGCATGCTTTGAGTGTACTCCGGGAGTTGGTGATGGACAGGGAGGCCTGGCGTGCTGTGGTTCATGGGGTCGCGGAGAGTCGGACACGACTGAGCGACTGAACTGAAATGAAGGCATGCCTGTTCACTTTTATAAAATAGATATGATCTAGGGGTTTTACTTTGGTCACCTGATGCAAAGAGCTGACTCATTGGAAAAGACCCTGATGCTGGGAAAGATTGAAGGCAGGAGGTGAAGGGGACAAGAGAAGACCAGATTGTTGGATGTCATCACCCACTCAATGGACATGAGTGAGCAAGCTTTGGGAGATGCTGGATGGGAAGCCTGGCGTGCTACAGTCCATGGGGTTACAAAGAGTCTGACTGAACAGCAACAAGGGGTTTCAAAATTTCTTGAACATTTCCAAAAAGTCCTATCAGACCTCAGCAACTACAAGGAACGAGAGATGGCCCAACATTTCTGAGTCAGAACGTCAGAGTTCCAACAGTGACTCAGTAGCCCTTCGCCTTGACAGTAAGGAAGAGGCTCAGAGACTAGAATGGGCTGACGTTCATGTGTTCAACTAAAGTGTGTGCACAAGCCATACATTGAGCTTCCAGGGGTTCTTATAAGAGGAAGCAGAGAAAAAAGATAACAAGCCAGACAGAAGTACCGAGGTGCAGGGAGACAGCAACTGTGACACTCACAAAGAGATGGAAGAGCCCAGGGTAGGAAGACCAAGAGATCCAGAAGAAAGAAACAATTATCGAAGCGAGGTTAAAACATGGACAGAGAACAGATGGCAGCAGCAGAGGAGATACTGTAAATTCATTTCTACACAGAGTTCACAATGGGTGACTCCAATATCCAGAAGCTTCAACCTGGACAGACGTTTCCAGCCTCTATTTAAGAATGGTGCCTCCCTCCCCATCACCCTCATCTTAAAATGGAGGCAATGACAGCCTCCAGATTGCACATGTGAATCTTACCACTGCTAAGGGCGTAAACCACAAGCATTTCGGAAGGTGCGCTAACTATTTCAGGCCACTAGGGTGCTACTTCCCGCTCCCCAAAGGCACACTTCATTTAATGATCTCCATCTAGACCCCAAGAATTAATGTCCTTCCTAGAAGTGTACCCTTTATTCCTTACACCAGTGCTTATTGCTGTTTATAGGGTACTTCAAGATCCCCACAGGCTACGGAAAAGTGAAATGCAATTGTAATTACATGGGCAGTAACAGAAACGTGGGGAGGTAGAAAGAGCTCCTGAAATGCAAGGCTAAGAAACACTATTCCTCTGGGAGGCCAGCCACTCTGCCCAGAAGAGCCTGCGCTGCCTAGAAAGTGACCTCAGGGAGGAATCACGCGCCTGGAGAGAGGCGCGGCCGCCCCCTGCTCCTCCCTCCCTGCATCCCAGGCCAGCTGGTCCACCTGTCCGGGAGGCAGGCAGAAGCGCTGGGAGGAGCCCCGTCGGCCACGGGGCAAAGGGGCAGCGGGGCGTGTCTTTCTCACCCTCCTCCCTTCCCGGGAATAACCAGGACCCCCAGCCCAACCCCCGCAGGCCTGGACTGCACGCCCCTGACCCGCGCGCGCGAGCCCTGCTGTCTGTACCTTTACTCTGGGGAGGGTTCTGACTCCGGTCCCGGAGGACGTTGATCTGGTAGACGGCTCCGTAAGGCTCAAAAAGTTCTTTCAGCTCCTTTTCTGACCAGGACCGGGGGATCTGTCCGACAAACATCTTAATGGCATCTGGGTCTGGTTGGTCTGAGTGATCCAAAGCGCCGTTCATCTTGTTGGCTGTGCCGTTACTGTCAAAAAGGGAAGCGGGAGCCAGAGTTAGGGCTGCAGGGCGAGGGACAGGAAGACAAAAAATCGGGGGTGGGGTGGGGGCGGGGAGGCGGAAGGAGGAGGAAGAGGAGCACGGGGCAAAGTGCCTAATGAGTCGTGGAAATGTGATGAACTAAAACAAAGCACAGGCACCATTAGGTTGCTCCTCGGCGGCCGCGGCGCGGGCGCTCACTGCAGGCTGCCGCTCGGCACCGCCGCCCGAGCCCAGGGCAGCGCCCCGCCGGGTGTCACCCGGGGCGTGGACATCTTGAAACCCGGCTAGGGAGGCAGCTGCAAGTTAAGTGCAGGTCTCGCTCCGCGAGGCTGCCATCAACGCATCCGCAGCGCTATCAGTCCCACACTGGCGCTCATGTGCAGAGAAAGGCAAGGTTGTATTTCTGCTGCCTTTCCTACCCACGACCCCCCACCCCCACCCCTTTTGGAAGGTTTTTGGAAGACAGGAGAGAGGTGGTAATAATAAAGTCACATGAAAAGAAAACGAAACACTTGGCAGTCCGTCAGATGACTAATGCAAGACGCTGGTGATGAATTTGCAGAGCCCGCGAGGCATCCATGTGTGCATCAAATTAGTACGTTGTTGCTGCTCAGAAGAGAAAGTGCTCCAGCAATGCGGCTGGGTGCACCCGATTGGCTGCCCACGCTGGAGAAAAGGGCCCTGGCGGGGAGGGGGGCTCCCCTTTAAAAAGCACATTGTTTATGGGACCCGGGCACAAAGGCTTTAATTCAGAGAGGCAAAGGCGATCTCAGAATTGCCTGCTTTGTAATAGGAGGGGGAAAAAAAAAAAGCAGTCCCGGAAAGTTGAGTTCCCGCTAAAGGACACTGAATATTTCAAATCTTTCACACTCCATAAATTGCTCTCTGTATATCTGACATCCAGATGTTGCACTTGAGTTCTAAACAATCACACGTTTGGGAGAGAAAAGAGTGAAGTCTGCCTTTCCTTCTCCCAGCTTCAATAAATATTTGGGGCCGATACAAAGAGCAAAGACCATAAGCTTTTACATATCAATCTTCCTTAATGCTGTTTTCCAAAACCCTCATTTGAAAGAGAGAATGCTTGTTTAGAACCTGCAAGTCTAGTCACCAACACGTAAAAGGATGATGAAGGCATTCATATTTTACTTGGATTCCTCCACCATTTAAGCTGCAGTAAATAATAAAGCAAAGCCACATACTCTTTTCATCTCCCCCCACCCGCCTCAATGCACCCAAAAGCCACCTACTCTGCCAAGTGACAAGGCTGAATGCCCTGAGCAGCACTGATTTGCAGTACTAATCCTCAGTCTGTGAAAACATAAAATGCACTTAAATTCAGCAAACATAGAACCTACAGAGCCACGTTCATGACTGCCCCCCAACCCCAGCTTCTAGCCCAGGAGGCAGAAAGGTTAAGAAATGGCCACATGGACTAAAGCTTCATTGAAAATGGTCTCTTCACTGTAGCCTAGGGTAACAATAAGAAGGTTTTCAAAGATCTTAAGTAGGTTTCTTTATTTCAGTCAAAACCCCTCAGAGCACCTTAAATTTGCTGCAAAACTAGGCTAGTCCTGAGCCCTTGGAGGAAAAAAAAGACACTGATGGCTAACAAACAACAGCAGTAAAACTTATGGAAAGGAGAAATTCTGAATTCAGTTTAATCCAGAGAGGAAAAAGATGGTAAATACTCTTCAACTAGGTCTTGGCTTCAATTTCTATTTCTCCTTATCGCCCAATTTACCACTCTAGTTTTTTTTTTTAATCCTTGAGATAAACAATCAGACTAACTTGAAAGCACTTTCAGAGCTTTCTCTAATCAACCTTATTGTTATAAAAAAATGTTCTACTGAATACAATATTGAGCGCAAAACCTCCTTCAACAATTTAGGTGTAATGTAACGCTTGTTTATATTAGAGCTGGAGCGTTTATCTTCTTCCCATGCACCTCGACTGCTTTTCAAATTGCCCTCCGGGAATTCAATAAACACTTCAACCCCACAGGGCTGACTCTGGCAAGGAGGAGGTGGCAGAGCCCCACGCAGAACAGAGTGTAGCGCTCACAGCTCGTTGAGAGCTGAGAGGGTGGTAAGACTTATTTCTGGGACAGGAAGGGCCTGTGGTTACCGCTGGTGACAATCAGCTAGAATGAAAAGAGGAAGGCGCTGCCACGGGCCCCAGCTAACAGAGAACGGAAGTTCAGAAAATGGGGCTCCTGCATCTCCTCTGAACAGAGGTAACACAACAGACGGATCAGGTGGCAGCACACTGGCCCTCATACCTCAACTTAGAATTCTAGAGCAAGTGTTCTTTCATGGGTCTCCAAACAAGGGCCCATTTCTACTTTCTCAAAAAAAAAACCACACTCCCTGGGGTGCGTAGAGAGAGACACCGTGAAGAGGGGCTTGTGCTTCACCTTTCGGTCTTTACGTTGGTGTGTATTTAAAATCCCTGACCCTCAGTCATCCTTCATGGATGCCTTTAGATCTCTTGTATCCTGATGCAGGCTGGGGTTGGTGCTTGGGGTTTGAATCCTGGCACTATCATTTCCTAACTGTGTGGCTCTGGGCCTCAGACTCTTCATCTGTAAGATGGAAACAACAGACTTCACCTCTGTTGAGCCATGTGCTAACTACAGGATGTGGCCCCAAGTTCAAAGTGTTTAATAGGTGTCAGCTGTTTCCACTGTTAATCTTTTCTGTGCTCCTGTGAAGCACTAGAAATGAGTGACCACTACGGGTCTACTTTTCAATCCAAAGTTTTTCCTAGTGTGGACTCAAACACAATTCATATCCTAAGTAATAACAGGCATCTTTCAGTGAGCAATTCTAGGCCAGACACCATGCTAGGTGCTTTACATATATTATCTAGTCCTTTTACCATTTCTATGAGAAATTTTTCAGACTGCAGATATCTAAGAAATAATTTCCTTTTCTAAGATTATCAGTTTAATACATTGTAGAAGCACAGACTATTTCTAAACCATCATGTGGTCAAGTATTGTATAAGGTCTGTTTTGGGCTGTGAGTGAACAGCTTGTGGAAAATCTATGAGAAGACAAGGCCAAGAGCAAGACCTACCGGCTCCCTGGAATCACGCTGCCAGATAAAAGGCAACACTCACAGACACACACATACATCTTTCCTCTTTTGGTGTGTGAGAATCAGGATGCAAAGCATGGAACTTAACAGTCTATTGTGCCTACATTACAACCCATACTTTCTCCATAATCATACAAAGCGTCTCCAACTCCGGAGACTGCCTCCCTTTCTATTCGCACAGGATCCCATGAATGAGCACCTCTTCTCCAGATCTGAATCCTTCCCAACTACCTGCCCATTTTGCAAACAAATGTTCCAAAGGTCTGCATCAAATGCTAAGAGCATGACTATCCATTAACTGAGTCCAACAATGTCTAGCTGTTATACAAACTCACAGCAAAGGCTCATCTTCCTGATCGAAGCATCAGTGTTCCTATCCTATTGATGACCCCTGTGTTGCTGAATCCCATGCCCTGGATCCCGATGGTATTATCAGGAGCCTGGGTAACTTAGTTCTAACACATGAGCTCCTCCTTCTTTGGACTTCCAACTTTCTTCCCGGCTGATATTCATCTCTATAGAAGACTTACTGACTCCTTTGTCCTCATGGGGCTATAAGAGCTGATACTTCTAAGGAAGCCAGAAATCATGTGTGACAGTTAAACCTTTCGAGGTACTTGCCAGAGGCCACAGGGAAATCAATTCGATCTACAAAGAAGGGTAATTATGGGAACAGATACCCCAATTCTCACTAAGACTCTCAGTAACACCTTCTATTTATTGCAGTCTGATTAGACTAGCTCCCTTCCTACCCTCCCTGGCGATCCTTGGCCCCCAGCACAGGGCAGGAATTAGATTCAAATTCAAAGATTTATTGACAGCCTATTCTTTGCCAAACAACTTTTCCAGGTTCAGGACACAAGAGCACCACAACAGCTCCACAAAGATGAAATTATTATCCTTGATTTGGAAATGAAACAACTGAGAGTCATAGAGGTAAAGTGACCTCTATGTGTGACTTTCCAATGTCACACTCCTAAGAAGAGGTGTCTGCAGAATCTGAACACAGTACACAGAATCCGGACACAGTAACAAAGGCCAAAAGTTACTGCTTAATATCTGTGAACTGGGTTTCTTGAGAGTGATGTTTCCTGTGGATTCAGTGGCCACTGGCAGGCCTGAGACACAAGCGCATACATCTCTGCTACCTACAAACTATGATGCTATCCTGGGTGTCAATTCTATTTTTGCTCTTGGCAAAGAGCCACATAAGGTTCCTCCAGGCCAGATGCCACATGGAGTTGGACCATGAGTTGGAGAGCATTAAGTCAGCAGGCACTGGTGATATTGATCTCAGAGCCAAGATGAAAATATGATGATGTTGGGGGTAAAAATGATAGTGCTTACTCTTTGCTTTAAATGCTGGCACTGACCTACTTCCCTACTCTATTTTTGAGTAGAAAGAACCAGATCAACAGAGGATATGCAAAATCTTCTGAGGTTCCTCTAAGTAGCAAAATATTACAGAAATTATAATGACCGATTCAATATATTCTTATTATTGTTATTAACTCCAGGATGCAAGCTTTTATGAATCCCAGGGAATGCAGGCTCCTTTTTGGAGAATGCAAACAAAATAAATGATATTTCTATTATTTTACCTTGTTCCTTGGACAGCAACTTTCTGTATTATGTCTGACTTATCAATGCAAAAGAAAGAATAACAAACTTACAAAACGGGTATGAGAAATCCCAAGTGGCTATAAATAATTTCATAAAAGTTGAAAAAGGAAATAAAATGTCGCCGTCAGAAGATATACCAACCTGAAAACAACACAAAAAGATGCCTTGTCTTGGAAAAATTTTGGATAAAATTAGCTAATATCCTTGGTTGCTGTTGTTTAGTCACTGTCTTGTTCAACTCTTCTGTGGCCCCATGGACCACCGCCCGCCAAGCTCCTCTGTCCATGGGCTTTCCCAGGCAAAAATGCTGCAGTGGGTTGCCATTTTCTTCTCCAGGGGATCTTCCTGACCCTGGGTTGGAACTTGCATCTCCTGCTTGGCAGGCAGATTCTTAACCACTGAGCCACCTGGGAAGCCCAATCTCCTTGCTAGTTACTAATAGTTTTATTACTCCATACTTCTTGATCCATCTTGCTTTTTTGTTGTTCCTTGGGACTTCCCGTATCAGTGCTGCCAACTGTGTGCAATGATGGGAATGGAGCCTACGCAATCCAACATGGTAACCACGGGTTACATGTGGCGACTACACACTTGAAGTTACTGCAACTGAAAAAACGAATTTCAAAATTTTACTTTAATGAACTTAAATAGATCTAAATGTAAATGTAAGTGGTTTATTTTTTTAAAGACAGAGAGTTGAGATTCACCAAAACATTTCATCAGGAAGTTGTTTCGGGTAAACAGAAAGGAGGGGCCAGGAACATGACACCAGTGCTTGAGTCACCCAGAAGTCATTAAGTCAGTTGGCAGTGGACTGACCAGCCTGGGTCCTTGTCTTGGCTCAGCATTAACGGTGAGATCCCAAGGTAATCGTGTAACCACTCAGTTTCCTCATGTGTAAAACAAAGAGACACCACGGTCCCCATATGGCTCTTTGTTTCTCTGATTCTGCAAGTGTCTGAGTGGCTGGTGGCTTGGGGCTGCCACTGGAGCATCCTTTTTCTCAACTTGTGCCGGGTCTTCCTGGTATCCCAACTGCAGCCCCATCCTTGCAGTCAGTGGACAGGCTGCTCCTTTAAAGGGTTGAGGGACCACTTTTTAATATCCTCATACTCAAGTAATAGCCCATGAAGAAACAGGCTTTGTGTGGTGACTGCAGGAAACTGTCCAAGGCTGAGCTGTGTGAGGCGCAAGCGGGAAGAACTTGGCAATGGGCCTGGGGCTTTCTGGCGGGCAATGGGATAGCGTGAAACTCAGTCACATTAAGAGCCTTCTACACTGTCCCTGTTGCTGTGGCTTATTACTTAAGAACAGAATTCTCTCCTTGATGGACTGGCAACATGGTGCGTGGGGGACATCATCAGTCCTTTCTCATGCCACTCTCTGGGGAATATATCAGAGACTGGTCCTGCACTAGTGTCATGACCCTCTGCTCTAAACCTAACCTCTCCATTTAGGAAGAGGCATCAGCCGTCACCCAGCCTCGAGTTCTGGGAACTGCAGCTCCCTTTGAAAACACACCACTTTGGGGTTACCATGAAGAACACCTCCATCTTCTGTGACTGCTTTCAACAGAGCGCCTCTGCCGGCGGACCAACACAGCTGTATCTCAATCAGGGAGATGCTGGACGGCTGGAAGATTCTGGTTGACCTAACAAAACTCTCTGGGTATCAGTTTTCTTGGCATCGGACGATGAAACCAAGGCCATTCCCGTATTTACTTGGAAGGCACTGAGAGCATTTCTCATGTGCAGCTGAAGCTTTGTGAGTCTCCTGTCCACCAGTTACAGACGGGGCCCCACATCGGCCTCACCAGTAACGGGAAGGGGACCTCAGTCTTTGAGGTGAGACTTCTGCAGACAGAACTGGTGAATTTACAGAAGATCGAATGGATCAAATAATACCCAGTATTGTTGAAGAAGGCAAAGCCTTTCTCCAGACTGTAAATAAATCAGTTTGTGCTCCTCTGAAGAAAAGTCCAAGTTTCCTACAAGTATAACCACATGTACAATGTTCACCCCTGGGCTCTGACAAAATTTGAAAACAAACAGCATTTATTAAGAGTGGACAGGACACCGATTTCATTCACAAGGAAAGCATGCACTTGTGATGGGTGTGCCACTGGACGGCTGGAGTCAGTGCAGGACTGCATGTGGAGGCAGGCCTAAAAGCTGTACATTCAGTTACCAGGATGAAGTACAATCCGGACTGGCAGGAAACCATTCTGGCAGAAAACTGCACAACACAGGCATATGGACTCACCAAGGCAAAGGGAGACCTTACTAGCTTATCTTAACCGGACTGCTGGTAAAAAGCAGAAAGCTGGAAAAGCCCCACAAAGAAGCAAATGTGGCGACATCCAGGGGGTCCCTGGAGCCTGAACACACGACCGCCCTCGCTGGGAAGGCAGTCGGGTATCAGCTCCGGACAGCCCTAGCCCAGGGAGCTCACTTCCCTCAGGGGTTTATCAGAAAGAGTTCTGTGGACTGCAGAGCAGAAGGCATTTGTACAGGGAGAGTTTGTAGATGAACCTTTAGAAATGGCAACAGGGAAATAATCATCATGCAGGAGATTTATATTGGGCTTCACCTTTTCCAAGTGCTGCTGGAGCTCACATTAATTAATCCTCCCCCTCCAGGGGCGGGGGTCAATGTTCCAGATGAGCCAACAGAGGCGAGGGAGGGGGTGCGCTGGCTTGGGCTGCACACCCCTTCTGGGTACCCTTCCAGGCTGATTCACTTGCCCGTGGCTAAATGCTGAGGAAGCCACCTGTGGGCATGGGCAACTACTTGCAAGTGGCCCTTCTGGATGATGGAGAAGACACTGGCTTGGCCCCATGTCAGTTAACTGAAACATGAATCATTATGAAATGAAGACAAGAGGTGGGGGACAACTCAATACTGGTCTGAACTTCCCAAAGCGAACACTGATTTTTACCTAAAATGTCTGCCGTATTCACATTCTGGCAGTGAATGATGAAAACACGGGATGTGTTATGTTGAGAGTGACAACACAGAACAGACCCGGTGCCTGGCACCCGTACCTGGGGTTCAGTGACCGTGCCTCCCAAGGCAAATAACTCCTGCTCCCACCACTGGCTACAATATTTCGCCTCGACTGACTCGTGTGAGAGAAAGAATGCAATCAGGTCAGGTTTACAACACCCTGCATCCACTAAAGAAACGCTCATGGTAGAAGTGGAGGGTTCACCTTGGTGGGATTTTGCCCCCTTCCCCTCCCCTGAGAGTTATTCACACACAAAGCCCTTTTCTTTCCTTTTATTACATAGGTGTTGACACACACAGGTGCCGTCTAGGTCAGGAATGGTGTTGGGTCTGAAGGAGAGAGAATGGAAACGTGGAACTTATGCCTTTAAGCCACCAGTAGCCACTGAGAAGAACCAGCCATATGTACAATACAGAACCAAACCACAGAGCCTGAGGCCCAGAGGAGAGCGGTATATAAGGGTTCATGGTCAGCCAGCCACAGGGACTCATCTGGCCATGGGGCCTGGCATTCGGCATTGTGACCACATTCCATCCTCGTGGTCCAGTTTGCCAGGGGAGTCTGCAATAATGAGAGCCACAGGGTGACAAGCTGTACTGTTCCCTGAGTTGGCAATGAGACGAAAAGAAAACCACTGCAGCAAGGAAGCTGGGCCTGCAGAGAACGTGGCTCAGGGTACCCCCTCCCCTCCCCTGCATCTGAGACGAGGGACCAGAGCCTGGAGACAGTGCCACGTGGACCCACAACTGGATGGCCATCACCTGCTCTGCTGACCCACACCTGGGGGGACTGGCCCAGGGTCCCACCTCTGCTCCAAGGAACTGGGGGGCCGTTCTGTCCATGAGGCCCTTCCAGCGCCACGCTTCACTCTGGCCTAACTCCTCTGGGGTCACCCCTCCAGCCGTCCTGTCCCTCACTATCACTCCCCCTGGGCTCGTCCGTTCAACCCTCCCATCTGACCCTCTCCAGCGACAGTCAGCAGAAGGGCTGGCACTACCTCGAGCTCAGCGCCTCGACAAATAACCGCTTCCCGTCTTCCTTTCCTCCAGTTGGGTTTCACATTCAGTGTCGCTGTTTTCTTACTGCCTCAATCTGCCGCCTGCCCCAGCCCAAATCTGAGACCAGGAATAATGTCTTAGGACATGCATGTGACACAGGGTGACCGCCAGCCCAAACCTGCCCATTCTCTGACTGTCCAACCTACGGAAACCATCATTAACTGAGCCCCCAGTCAGGCACACGGTGAGACTGTGGGACTCCCGGTGACACAGATGTCTTAATCATTCCCTCGATATACAACCCTGAGGTGACCCGCTATTCAGGCCTTATTCAACGTGCAGGGGATAAAACACTGAATCAGATCAGGTACAACTGCCTTTATGGAGCTTCCAGTCTAGAGCAGGACGTAAAACAAGCTAAGTAAATCTTCTAAGCAAGCATTTCAACGGAGAAGAGATAAAGCAGGAAAGGGAGATGGAGAGGGCTGGGCGCCAGGGAGCAGCTCTAAACAGAAGTGCTCAGAGAAGGCCAGCACAGAGCCCTGCATTCAGACTCAGTACAACAGCTATCTTTTGAATGAACAGATTCAGTACAGCGAGAAGTCTTAAAAGTTGTCAGAGTTAAGTCACACACTACACAATTCATCACCACAACCATAAAGAACCATGTTACCCCATCTGGAACTATTGTACTGAATCTGGGGGTCACTACACCTATTACCAGTGAGTTACGAGTCAGGCCTGTTTTCCTCGAAATGCCCGCCAGGTGCACTTCTCCTGGTGCAGCCACTGACCTAATTCTGACTACTCTGATGATAAAACTGCTTCAAAACCATTCAGGGGGCTCTCCTGCTCTGGACTAAAGCACAAAGATTTCACTGACCTTTGAGTTTGCCTGGCACTCGGAACTCTATCTGTCCTTCCGTTAAATATTGATCATCTGTCCATTCATTATTCATTTCACCATTTATCAATGGCAAAATTTAATCTCAGGCTGCTCTTTCCTCAACCTGCTTCTGGACTACCTTCCTTGGTCATAAACGATGTGTGATCAAGGAATACAACTTAATTCCTGAATGCCTGCCTTAGGGATGCAGCCAGCAGTAGAAGCTGGAGGATAAACATGGAGATCAGCAATGCTGCTTTTCCTTTCACTGATCTGGAAAATCAAAAGCTGACGGTTAATAAGAACTAATTACGTCATACTAATGACTGTAGTTTAGATCAGAAAACAGAATCCATTTGTGTATTTCTGTGCATTTGCCATTTATGAGGTTCAGATGTATTTATGATAAGCCTTTATGCCTTTATGATAAGTCTTCAACTCACATGATTGTGAAATGTCAAAAACAGAATACCGACAAACACAAACAATCAAACCAACCCCAGGACATCAGGACTTCCCTGGCAGACCTCAAGCTTCCAATGCTTGGGTTCGAGCCCTAGTTGGGAAAACTAAGAGCCCACAAGTTGTGCAGCACAAAAAGAAAAATAAAAGTTTACTTTTTTTAAAACAAAGAACATCAGAGCAGTCAAAAACACATTTCACAAAGTTTCCAGGCTGATGCTTGTGCCCCTTAAGCTCTCTGGGGAGCTTCCCAATCCATTCCTCAAAGATTTCCTGTTTTATGATGGTAGATAGCTGGGCTGACTTACATTCTCCAGGAGTTCCCAAGGACAGCTGCCCAGCAGAATAATTAATCTGCATAATGACTATCCTTGTCTCATCTAAAGGGTCACCTTATGCTCAATAAATTTTCTTTAAGAATGCAAGAAAATATATAATTTATTGTTAAGAAGAATTCCTTCACAAATAAGACAACAAAGAGAACTACTGCCCTCAAGGGTAAGCTTTCAACTTGGCTGAGCAGACTGACTCCCTCCCCGGGGGTCGGCTCTGGGAAGCTGAGATTTCACTTCCTCGATCTAACAAGGCTGTGAGCATCAGAAGTCAAGATCTGTGGACCACCTATTCTGCGGTCCTCACATGCAGCAACCTATTTTGCTGAGACGCTTTGGCTCTGGAAGGGGTTTAACTTTACATTTTCTGCTTGATTTTTACCTGCCTTTTTGGCTGGGAGAAGTGAGAGAGTCGTGGGTGGAGACTGAAGCAAAGACAAGCTGCTTCCCTTGTGGGAAGTGGTTTCTCCAAAGTAAATTGCTTGTTGCCTAATCAAGCAGCCAACTTTAACTGTTTCTCTTTAAGATAATCACAAAACATGATGTTTGAGTTTTGAGAATTAGAAAAGAGGGCCCATATGAGAGAGGGCTGTGACACCATTCACGAGACTAACCATGAATTTTCTGGCATCTTTCTGTCCCAACATAAGAAAAAGTGATGAGAGGTTTTAGAGGGATCGCACTAAATTCCTAGAGAGCGATCCAAAATACTTGCCTCTCTGATAGTCTGTTTAAAGCAATGGAAAAAGAACGTTGCCAAGTTTGTGTAATTACTCGAAGACGACCTCCAGAACTGTACGCATATCAGCTCTTTGCGTATGGCTCCCTATGAGACAAACATGTTGGCATGTCATGCTGCAAAACTCCATTTCAAAAGACAAAGTCCAAATAACATTCTACTTTGCTAGCTTTTAAAACTCTAAATCACATCTAAGATGAAATCAATACCAAACATCACATTCTGATATGGAAATCTATAGGTCTTCTCTCTCTCTCCCCACATGTCATAAATTCCATTTATCATCTTAAATCACCAATTAAAATAGGCTTTGACATTTAATTTGCCTTTCTCTTTAAAAAAACAAACCATCAGCTCTAACTCCCTAAACAAATAAGAATAGAAATAGGATTATGTGCAAAATTATAAAAGTTGTTATTCCACGAGGCTGAATATCATCATATCAAAATTCCCCATCGTTGATTTTTTTTTAAAGCCATTTCTTCATTTTTTGACACTACATCTGGCACAATGAATACAGATGATCATTTGTTTATATATCTGTCTAACTGCCTTTCCCAAACACAGCCAGATGGAGTCTTTCAGAATCAAATTAATTTCAGATTAATTCACTCTGGACCCACTCCAGTTCCATGACTCCTTGCTTTGAGGCACCAACCCAAACTGATGGGAAGTCGTGAACTGAAAACAGCGCAGGTTCCTCAGTATTGAGGGGGAACATATGACCTAAGGCTGTGGTTGCTCCCCTTATCCAGAAAACGACCCATTCGGGTACTGCAAGTTGCTGAGAGAAGGCCTGGCCAACATTTCAGAGACAAAAGCATCCAGCAAGAATTTCCTCTTCGATTTCAAAGAGGAACACGGTCAGTTTTATATCCACTATCCGTGATGCCTCAGGAGGATGCCAGTCAAAATGAGCGACCTAATTACTAACACGAGAACTAGGGAGGTCACAGTAAAACCTGCCGTCTATTCATAACCAGGGTGGACACAGGATGCAGGAGTGAATTTTCAACGCCCCTGAGCGCAGAATCTCTATCTTGAGCTGTAGGAGGAACCATCAACAGACGTAACCATGCTCGGCTCCCTGTCAATCTCGGCGGATGCCTTTATTATCACACTTGTTTCAATTGCAATTTGGGTTTCCATGGAGACACAACAGTTAGCTCCAGAAAATTATAAGATAAATGTCAGGCGGTGATAACGGTGTTAATGAAGCTTCGGTGACGAGCAGCTCAGCGCTTCAAATAATAAGCTTATTTCTATTAGCATATGTATAACCTGTCAGAAAACCTGGGAAAGAGTATTAAAAATTAAATATCGATCTCTCTACATTTAAGAGAGAGTGGGGAGAGACCCCTCTGGAGTGGCTTAAGTTTGGTGGGTCAAGTCGAACAAGAATAAAAAAGATAAAGTAAGCACTGCTTTTTTGGGGAAAATAAAGTACCAGTCACAGCCCGCAAGGATGCTTTAGCTGACATTCGAAAATACCTTATTTCATCCAGCAGTGGAGAGAATTTCTTCTTATAATATGGTTAAAGCAATCCCTTTTGTTTCTGGAAGCTAACAGCTCAACTCACTAAATCTGACTGTGAAAGACATGGGCTCCAGAGATATAAATGCGACATCCAACCTCAGGGTGACTCCCGCCCCCGACTCCAGGCTGCTGAAAAACTACAACTGGATTACTAGAATTCAGGATTCAGAACCATCCTTGACTAGTCTACAGCCAAACATGGACCACCTGAAATTTTATGAGGAAGTATGTCAGATTAAAAAAAAAATGACAACTGTGGATTTATGTAAATTGGATGCATTCTGAAAACACAAGTTGATACAGTGAAATGGCAAACAGCAGCACAGTTAAGGTTAAGATTCTAATGGCAGAAAGCCAACAGGAACTAAAGAGACTCTCGATGAGGGTGAAAGAGGAGAGTGAAAAAGCTGGCTTAAAACTTAACATGAAGAAAATTAAGATCATGACATCTGATCCCATTACTTCATAGGTGGGAAAATAGGGAAATAGTGACAGATTTTCTTTTCTGGGGCTCCAAAATTAACTGCAGATGATGACTGCAGCCATGAAATTAGAAGATGCTTGCTCCCTGGAAAGAAAGCTATGACAAACCTAGAAAGTGCATTAAAAAGCAGAGACATCATTTTGCCAACAAAGGCCCATATAGTCAACACTATGGTTTTCCCAGTAGTCATGTTCAGAGGTAAGAGTGGACCATAAAGAAGGCTGAGTGAGTGCCAGAGAATTGATGCTTTTGTACTGTGGTGTCGGAGAAGACTCTGGAGAGTCTCTTGGACTGTAAAGAGATCAAACCAGTCCCTCCTAAAGGAAGTCAAACCTGAATATTCACTGGAAGGACTGATGCTGAAGCTTCAATACTTTGGCCACCTGATGTGGAGAGTCAACACATTGGAAAAGACCCCGATGCTGGGAAAGATTGAGGGCAGGCGGAGAAGGGGGTGACAGAGGGTGCGATGGTTGAATGGCATCACCCACTCAATGGACATGAGTCTCAGGAAAGTCCGGAAGACAGTAAAGGACAGAGAAATCTGGCATGCTGCCGTCCATGGGGTCACGAAGAGTCGGACACGACCTAGCGACTGAACCACCACCACCATGAAAAGAAATGGAAAGAAAAATATGCTTCTGTTTATTTGGAAAAGATGATTTAAGAACGGAGCTAAAGTTTTATGTCTTCTTCATGGACATCCTTAAAGACCTTGAAAAGTTAAAAGGATGACAATTTTGCAAATCAAAGTCTTTACAGGAAGACCTGAGGAAGACCGGTGCTATGCACACTTCTTCACAGTTCACACTCTCGGAATGATCCCCGCCACAGTACGCGCTATTATTTCACTCCTTCCACCATATTTTCTCTTCACTTATTTACTGAGTGCCAGGCACTCTGCTCAGTATACAGTGAAGAGTAAGACAGTCTCTGTCTTCACATTTCTATTTAGTAGCTCATACAACTGAAGACCCACGGTCTTCTCCCACGCCCTGCACCGCCAAGGTCTTGAATAAAGTGTCACGACGCTCTTTTCTGTCCACACTTTGGTCCTTTTTGAAGTCGACTACACAGCCATGCTTTTCTGGGGCAATGCAGTTCTTTCCGCTGCGCCGCTGCACTAGGGACAGCTGGCCGCTCAAATCCCCTTCTACACACCCTGTCTTTGGATGGTTGCTGTTGTTCAGTTGCTAAGTTGCGTCCAACTCTTCGTGACCCCATGGACTGCAGGATGCCAGGCTTCCCTATCCTTCACTGTCTCCCAGAGTTTGCTCAAATGCATGTCCGCTGAGCCAGTGATGCCATCCAACCATCTTGTCCTCTGTCGTCCCCTTCTCCTCCTGCCTTCAATCTTTCCCAGCATCAGGGTCTTTTCCAATGAGTCGGATCTTCGTATTACTTGGTGAAACTATTGTCTGGACTACTATAATAAAAATACCACGAACTGAATGGTTTATAAAACAAGAAATGCTTATTTTTCATGGCTCTGGAAGTCCAAGACCAAAGTACTGGCAGATTTGGAGTCTGAGAGCCAGCTTTCTAGTTCCTAGATGGCCAACTTCTCCCAGTGTCCCTAACCTGGAGAAAGGGGCCAGGGAGCTCCTTGGGGTCTCTCCTATAAGGACACTAATCTCATCATGGGGGATCCACCCTCAAAGGCCACACCTACTTTTTAATATCATCATCCTGGGCCACAGGTTTCAACATATGAATTTGGGGGAAGAAACATTCTGCACATAGCCCACTCCTTAAGCACTCAAAACTCCTCTCCCTCCCCCAGCTCCACTCTTCAGGAGGAAAGTTAATGGGGTCAAACCCAAGCTCAAGGCTTTTACTGGACCATGGTGCTAGGGTAGCAACTTTCAGTGCAGCTTTTGAAGAATCTACAAGTTCTTGCTTCCCCATAAAAGGTTTCTTTTCTCTCTTTGGAAAGCTCTCTCGTAACTTCATATGGCTGGGGCCAAATGCGCCAGGGCTGCCTCCCACTGCAAGGGGTGGGCGCCTCTCCCATCTCTGCAAGGTCCAGCAAGGCAGAGCCACAAATGGCTCAAGCCAGATGCTCTGGTTTGGAGGAGAGAGGCGACACTGATTTCCCTAAGAGCCTTCTTCCCTGACTGAATTCATCATGAGGACGTGAATAACCAGGGATTCCAATTAGTGTCTGGTCCAGAAGAAACAGCCTCAGGCCTCCTTTTGGTGAAGGCTTTAGCTCACGAGGCACTAAGATCTTCCAGGTCTCCTGCAGCCAAGCTGGTTCTCAAAGCCAGGGTTCCCACACGATGGCTCGTGGCCATACACTGTCCCCTGGGCATACGAAACGGAAATCTGCAGGAATGATAAACCTGATAGAGGATTCCAGAGCTCGAAAACCTCTCGACCTCACTCCACTGCAAGGAATTAATGTATCCTTACCTCAAGGCACAATAATGCAAAACAAGCCAAAAACTATCAACTACAACAACAGCAGTCTATAATATTACGATGAACGCTCCTTCCCCTGGTTTCTTTTCCTGCTATCCCATCTATGCCAAAGATATGAAAGGAAAAAACCATTCAAGAGCACACAATGCCCAAGACACTAGCAACAGGATACCTTAACAAGCCAAAGTAGTCCTCTGAATCCAGGAGATATGTGGGAAGAGTCATGAGGCTTAAATTTAATAACTCAATGTGGATCCTGGGACTTGAGATTGAAACTTTTTGGTTGTAAATCAAGCACAATACTATGTTACTAAGAACTGGGTGAAGAAACATTTGTGGTCATGGAAACAGAAATTACAAACAGCACGCCTTTTCCTCATCAGTTAAAATACTCTCATCCTGTTAGGGTTCATGATTAGGGCTCCTCATTTACTCCTTCCATTGTCAAAACTCTTCAACACTTCACATCACTCTTGCAAAGCCCTGGGGAGTCAAACAAAGAAGTTGAAAAGTCACCTAAAATGGACACGAGTTTGAGCAAGCTCCAGGAGATGGTGAAGGACAGGGAAGCCTAGTGTGCTGTCGTCCACGGGGTTGCAAAGAGTCGGACACGACTGAGTGACTGAACAACAACGATTACTGTGGGTATTTTTTAATTGCTGAAATAATTACTGTTATCTTTAATAACAACAACGCGAAGCATATTACAATACTTCTTCAATTTTAAAATGACAGCGCTAAACCGGGGCAACCAAAATTACAATCATAATTTCCCGGAATTGACAATATTTGCTAAATAGACTCCTTGAGGAGGAGGAGGTTATACATGCGGGAAATGAATAGGAGATGATAATTTGAGTGTGGCACAGCTTTAAAAGTGACTTCAAAATGGAAAATCGAAAACAAATCGCTACGGAGGCTTTTGTTTTGTTTTCTTCCTCTTGTTGAATGTTAACAGGTTTGACTACATTTTGGCAGCTCAGCTTTAACTTATCTGAAGATGACCATGAAGATGACCATGATTGGAAAGGTGTTACAAGGATCTTTTAGATTCTAGGGTTGTATTTTTTTTTTAATAGACAATGGCATAAGGGCAATCACATCCAATAAACTGAAGGGGAATTCCCATATCAATGGAGTCATTAAAATACAACCATGAAAGAAGCCTTTCCAACAATGCAGAATGGAGAGTAAGTCCCTCTAGGATGTGGGTGGACGGGGTTCATGTTCTTATGACAATGGACACAGTGACTATGCTGGAAACACGCACGGAGTTAGAACGGAAGGCGTGATACCTAGGACCGTGCTTTTAGCTCCATGTTCACTTTCAAAACCACGAGCTGTTGGTTGGTTTGTTTCTCGAAGATGGATTGAGGGAAAGCACAACTACTTGGAAAGATCTGTTTCTTATGTTAGTGAAACTGACGATAAAACAGAAACACTATGGATACGGAAACCCCAAAACGCATCAAGTGCAAGAAGATACAGAAACATGAATAACCACCACCCAAATGGCTCTGAAAACAATTTCAGTTCTCCTCCCTGAATCATATGGAGCCAATTCTGGAAACCACATTTCCCCTGGGAAATAGAACTGTATAAGGTTTTGTGTGTCCATAATATTATGAATATACTGAATGACAGAAAGGCAATCACAGTTTTGGAAATCAGCTGACCAGAGAGCACACACCTGAGTGAATGGATATCTTAGGATGGAGGATATTCACACAGTGGTGGTGGCGGGGGAGCCAAGATGAGGAGGAAAGGTCCTAACTACGTACCTACAACTCTACATATGATCTGACATCAGCCTGTTCTTGAGGCTTCCACACTGAGGTTTCATCAGCAACCCAAAGCATCATGAAGCTGGCGGACAGCTTGGCAACACTCCACCTCTGCATACGAAGACCGTGAGTGCCGGGCATGGAAAGAGCCAGGAATAACAGGAATGCCAGAGGCGTCCCGAAGCTACAGTCAGAAAGGGCAAAGCCTCCGTGCTCATTTCAGACGCTGCGTCTGGAAATCCCACCTCCTCTGGCCATCGGGCTCATCTTCAGGTGTAACATGTTTATAGAAAGGACTTGTTCAGGGTGATTTCACCTAGATGCCCTAAAACCTCACGATCTGTGGGATCAGCTGTGTGGGAAAGTCAAACTGTACCAGCTGATGAAGGCACAGGGCATCTCCTGAATATTCAAGTTAATAATTTAAATGTGGGTGGGAGGGACTGGAAATGAGTAGAAGGTTCCCTCTGGCCAATGGGTCACTTAAGATAAATGGGCTCCAGGTAGGGGTCAGCTCACCGGTGAACCCAGAATGATGAGATGTACTAAGTCAGTTTTTAATTCATTAACTGGTCATTACTGACAGGGTACTAGAACTGTTTAGGGGGTTGTTTTTAGGACAACAATTGCTAACAATGAGGGCAACTGGCTTCACTGGCTGAAGGGAGAGAATGCCTTTTTTCCTCTTCTTAATTAACAATAACATTCAAAACCCTGACAGAGAATAATGGTGAAATAAATCATGGAATCACTTATGTATGAAATCATACATTATTAAAACTACTCTAAATGGGTCCTTAATCTAAATAAAGATGGCCATTTTAAGAAGCCAAGCATCTCAGAAATGAGAAAGGACACAATGGTATTCTGACCCAAGATACCAAAGGTGTATTGTTTTGCCAATGGGACAAGTATCAACCATCCTTGACTCTTATTAAGATCCACACAGGTCTCTTCTGCTGAGTCTCGGCTTTAATTATTCACAGCCTTATATTCCGGTTGGTTAAAGGCAGGACAAAGCAGGAGATAGGGCAAAATTCACCTTTAAAATTTATACTTTGCCTGTTCTAACCAGTCAGCAAAAGCCACTCCACCTGTTCTATGCTGTGTACATGAGTTTCAGGACCACCTGTGGCAAAATCTGAATAAAGCATCAGGATAGGCTCTCAGTTACTAAAAATATCGACTTGGGAATGGTGGGAATACCTTTCACTCTATTAGTTTTAATACACGGGATCACAATGCACACTTAGGAAAAGCACAGAGTCCCTCAATAAAGCAAGCCACACCAGTTCCAGGCTCACTCCTACTTAATTTATGCAAATAAACAAGAACAGGTGTTTTTCTGGCAGCTCTGCTGGTACGAAGCTCTCGTCCCCCTTTAATGTAAAATTTATCTGAATCTAACATCTGCGTACTATTTCGGACAACGTCAGGCCCATTGTCCTTATGATGTGTGCCTCTTGATGGGAAAAGCAACCTCTTGGTTGCAAATACAACCACCTCCCCATCTGGAGGAAGGATACCTCCCCACTTGTGAAACCTGGACATGGTTCTGCATGGCAGTTTTACGCACTGTGGTCACATGTTCAAAACAAATTTTTTTCAAGTGATGCAGAATGAACTCTCCATTCTCCGCCTTGGAGACAAGGACAATTAGAGCAGTTTCCTCCTCATAAAACCAGCAAATAGTGATTATATATGTTTCTATAGCTTAAGAGTCTACACTCTTAAGAGAAGTGCAAGAGAAAAGCACTCACTCGCATCTCTTGTCATGTGATTACAAAACACTGAGCTCAATTGTTCTAACAGGCTCACCCTACTCAATTAACAAAGACATCCTGGTTTGTATGTGAGGGGGCCACGCTCAAAAAAGGCTTATGAGGACAAGTTCTGCACAAGCATTTTATTTTTTAATGACTACAGAAGCTCTTGGGGCCTATTGTATTAAAAGTAACAAAAAAGGAGGGAAGTAGCACTGGTTCTTAATTACTTTTAACTGAAGCTAGGGGCTTCCCTGGTGGCCCAGTGGTAAAGAATCTGCCTGCAATGCAGGAGACCCGGGTTTGATCCCTGGGCTGGGAAGATTCCCTGGAGGAGGGAATGACTACTCACTCCAATGTTCTTGCCTGGGAAATCTCATGGACAGAAGAGCGTAACGGGCTACAGTCCACGGGGTCACAAAGAGTCAGACACGACTGAGTGACTAACTCTTTCCCTTCTTCTGAAGCTAACAATCTCCAAACGAGAGCTCCTTAAACATTCAGCAGCCAACTAAACTGCGACCTTTCTGACTTGGACAGACACTAGTTTTCTGTCCGGACGACTACTGCCAGCACCATGATTCCTCATTAAGAGCTGGAAGAGCAGAGCAGATGAGAAGTCACGATTCCTCTCCCTGAGGTTTCATCCTTCACAAAGGCAAGAACCTCAAAGTCCCAAGCGCCAGTTTCACTTGACTCCATCACCTCCTGTTCATTCCTATGTTACCATCCCACAGTATCTCTGTTTTTAAGTGATTACCTTGGTGTACATAAGGAACCTGCAGGTGGGGGGTGAAAGGATGACGTGATGGGGGGGAGGGAGGGGATAAGCAACTAGAATACAGTAATCTGTCTCTTAGTTCATGTGCGTGCATGCTCAGTCACATCTGACTCTGAGACCCCAAGGACTATAGCCCGCCAGGCTCCTCCGCCCATGGGATTCTCCAGGCAAGAACACTGGAGTGGGCTGCCATGCCCTCCTCCAGAGGATCTTCCTGACCCAGGGACTGAATCTGTGTCTTCTTCATCTCCTGAACTGGCAGGCAGATTCTTTATCACGGAGCCATCTGGGAAGCCTCTTAATTCAGGTGCTGGAGCCTAATGACTCCTAGTAAATCTAATAAGGCACCATTCAATCCTAAATACCACTTTGCAAAGCTACATTTGCCATTTTGGGTCCACCTTTTTTCCTTCAAATAAACACATTCAGTCTAGTTTCTGACTTCACGTGTCATGGCCTTTGGCTGGCTGCTGAACTGCCTTATTTTTTTCACTTAAGCCATGTCAGGGAAATCAGGACAAGATAACACTACATGGACCGACACACTGGGTTGCGGCTGTGGATTGTGAGAGTGAGATGAGCTATCTGTTGACATGGAGAATCAGGTGCCTCTGGCCTCAGGAGGAAAGCATCCTGAAAAGACCTCTTCGATATGACAGGAAAGATTCCATCATTCAGGAACATGAAGAGCAACAACCCCGAGACCCAGCATGTGAGCGCATGGCCGGCAGGGAATCACGGAATGTGCTTCACAGAGCCACACATTCTTCTCCACTTCACTCTGTGGACCTTTCCTTGGCCAGCTGAGGAGATGCATTCGTGGCCTGGGAGATACACAGGTCACACAGGGATAATAAAATGGAAAGGGAACACAATCCAAGGTTTTTGTTTAGGTTGTAACAAAAATGTTTCCTCCCTATGAATGCATGGAAAAACTACTTAATAAGGTACTGTTATCTGAACCACTCAATCATTCATAATGGATTGTTTTTCTGAGTGCCTTTAAAATACTACAAAACACCTCTAGGAAGTAAAAGCAGTGGGAAAGACGGAGGGTTTAATGCGAGGCAGATTCAAGTTCAAATCCCAGCTCTACAGCCTTCTTGTTACGTGATCCTGGGCAAGTCATCCAAATGCAAGCCCTTTAGCTGGAGAAGAAACAAACAACGAGGCCTATCCTTGTGGTGTTGTGAGGATTAAGTGAGCTGTTTTGAATGTTAAACTGAACAAGGAAAGACTCGAAGTGCTTTCCCATGGTTCTTTAATTTTTAAGTAATATCTGAGAAAAGTGGGAAAGCGCTTAAATAAGGAATAACAGTTTCTCATACAAGGTGGTGGTGGCTGTTCAGTCACTAAGTTGTTTCCAACTTTTTGTGACCCCATGGACTGCAGCACGCCAGCCTTTCCTGTCCTTCACCATCTTCCGGAGTTTGCTCAAACTCATGTTCATTAAGTCAGTGATGCCACCCAACCATCTCATCCTCTATCATTTCCTTCTCCTCCTGTCCTCAATCTTTCCCAGAATCAGGGTCTTTTTCAATGAGCTGGCTCTTTGCATCAGGTTGCCAAAGGATTGGAGCTTCGGCGTCAGTCCTTCCAATGAATATTCAGGGTTGATGTCCTTTCGGATGGACTGGTTTGATCTCCTTGCTGTCCAAGGGAGTCTCAAGAGTCTTCTCCAGCATCACAATTTGAAAGCATCATTTTTCAGTGCTTGGCCTTCTTTATACAAGGTGAACAGCAGGATATAAAAGTCATGACACCCCAAGCACCACCCAGAAAGCTCTATAGAACTTTAATAACGACAATGATGCTAAATGAAGAAAAATCAATTAAACAACTTCCTGTACTGGACACAGGCCTGTCTGGATCATCCACTTGGTTCATTCAGCTGTGGTTATTCCACTTTCAGATTAAAGGGAGTTCACTGTTTACCAGCCTCTCTCTGTAGTCACCACACATCTCCTCACAGCTCACTTCCTCTATTTCCACTTCCTCAGCATCTCCACCCTTCTCCAGTAACTGATTTGAGAATAGAGATTTCCCCAAGCAATTCTAGCCTTTAATATCTCCACCCCACCAATCGGTTCTGGGAGAACAACTCTACCTGATTCTCATATTAAATGTAATCACTCACCAGGCAATCGCGCTTGTGAACGTGGGAGTCCTACGTACAACCTGCCACTATAAGCTTGGTCAGCAGAAAATGCCTCACACGGCCGCTTAGGCATCCCGATGCCCTCGCAAACCTATCTGAAGTGCAGCCAGGGCTTTCAGTGATACATAAAAATATCTCTGCCTCACAGATGCTGGAGACTCATTTATGGACCAATTACAGGACTGGAGCGGCAGCAGCGTTTCACATTTGTTCTGTTTTGTATTTTTAGCCCGGGCTTTTTTTCCTTTCGTGGATTATGGTAAATACAACATTTGCTTCCAGAATGTGGGACTTGCTGGGATCAGAAAGGAAAGTGCCTGAAAAGCAGATTACCTTGGGCTACTGCATTACGGTGAGGCAGACAGTTACGCTACTGGGCTGGATTTAGTCATTCTCAAGTTGTATTAAGCTGCCCTGGCTTCAACACAGAAATAAACAAGAGCGCTTTGGTGTGTAGTGTATTTTCAGCTTCCTGGTCCTCCAATCAGCACATCCCTATGAAGGCTCCACGGGGAGGGAGGGCCAAGAAAACTCTATGGGAAAAAAAAAAATCTTTCAATGTTTCTTTAAATTTGTTCCTGAAGTTTCTTTCCTTTGTAAGTGGCTTGCTCAAGATCAAACTAACAAAGGAGTTGGGAAAGAAAGCAAAATAAGCACAATTCCCACCGGAAACAACACACTGCCCATCTGTGGAGCCAAAGGGTAAACATTCTGACACACAACGCTGTGCTCTGTCCCGAGCAGACGGCACCCTGCAGCTATACCTATTAATGCAACGTCAAACTACAAGCTGGGTATTTTGCCTCCTTGCCCAGGTAACAAATCAGTCTGAGCCTGGGAGACAGCTGCTTGTTCCTTCTCTTGACTCACACGCCTTAAATGAGTGAGACACGGAGCTGCAAATGCAGAGCCGAGAATGTCTTTCAGAGGCAATTATGCTGAAACTGTGCTACAACGTCAGGAAACGCGGCATCTTCACCACATAATGTCCATACGAAACACATCCACCAGAGGCCCAGAGAGTGAAAATGAAAACGTAACCAGTGGCCACGCATTAACTGGGAAATGTGGTCTGGACATGAGTGCCACTGGTCCAGGGCTGTACTGCGACGACACTGTTTTAGCTGAAGAACTGACTTCTGCACATTTGTGCATTTCACTCCCACTGTGATTTTGTTTTTAAGTCAAAGGCAGCCTTTGAAGAGAAATACAGTTGAAGAAAAGAGATGACCATAAACACAGAGCTATTCCTAGAAACTTCCAAATATAAGAAGATGCTCATGGAGCACTGAAAAGGTGAAGGCAACCTGGATGAGTGCCTTAGGTAGGGATTCTGAACTGGGGAAAAACAACATGAAATAATGCAGGGCTTGCATGGGGCTAAAGTAATCGACGCAAGGGATACAAGACGTTACAAATAAGGGAAAAAGACAAAAAGTAGCATGCGTGTTAGATGACTTCCAATCAATTCAACCTGTGCGAACGTCATTTCCAACGCAGAATCCTAAGTGCTGATGAAGGGAGCAACACAGTAAGAGCAAGAATTATTCTAGCTGGAGGGTAAGTGGGCCAGGACAGCAGGTAATGTGAAGTGGAAGGAAAAAGTGGTGAGATCTTTACTTGCAAGAGTATGTCCTCAGGACCTGGAAAGCAGTGAATGTATTTTTCTGGAAGTTGCTAGCATTTCAATGTTTGAAAAATTTCAATACAGAGGTTTACCTTGCAGACACTATGAGCTGTGTTCCAGACCCCTTCAGTAAAGTGAGCTGCACACATTTTTTGACTTTCTGGTGCATATAGAAGTTACATACATATATATACATATTTTTTACTATATCTGGGCTTCCCTGGTAGCTCAGACAGTAAAGAATCTGCCTGCAGTGCAGGAGACCCAGGTTCGGTCCCTGGTCAGGAAGATCCCCTCGACAAGGAAATGGCTACCCACTCCAGTATTTCTGACTGGAGAATTCCAGGGACTGAGGAGCCTAGTGGGCTACCGTCCATAGGGTCGCAAAAAAGTGGGACATGACTGTGTGACTAACACTTTCACTTTCATACTGTAGCTATTAGTCTATGTGCAATACCATTATGTCTTAAAAAGCAATGTACACACTTTACACTTCTGTATTTAAAACAGATAACCAACAAGGACAAACCTAGACAGCATATTAAAAAGCAGAGACATCACTTTGCCAACAAAGGGTCTGTTTAGTCAAAGCTATGGTTTTTCCAGTGGTCATGTATGGATGTGAGAGTTGGATCATAAAGAAGACTGAGCACCGAAGAACTGATGCTTGTGAACTGTGGTGCTGGAGAAGACTCTTGCGAGTCCCTTGTACAGCAAGGAGATCTAACCAGTCAATCCTGAAGGAAATCAACTCTGAATATTCACCGGAAGGACTGATGCTGAAGCTCCAATACTTTGGCCACCTGATGCTTAGAGCTGGCTCACTGGAAAAGACCCTGACGCTGGGAAAGACTGAGGGCAGGAGAAGGACATGAGAGGATGAGAGGGTCGGATGGCATCACCGACTCAATGAACATGAGTTTGAGCAAGCTCTGGGAGATGGCGAAGGACGGGGAAGCCTGGGGTGCTGCAGTCCATGGGGGTAGCAAAGAATCAGACACAAGTGAGCGACTAAACAGCAACGACCTTCTGTTTAGCACATGGAACTCTACTCAATGTCGTGTGGCAGCCTGGATGGGAGAGGAGTTTGGGAAAGAATGGATATGTGTATATGTATGGCCGAGTCCCTTAACTGTTCACCTGAAACTACCACCACAATGTGAATCGGCCATATCCCAATACAAAATAAAAAGTTAAAAAAAAGAACAAGACATTCCTTTGCTTGGATAATACATTAACGTTTGTTTGATTATTTAAAAAACAATGTACATACCTTAATTAAAAAATGATGTATTGCTAGAAAAAATGCTGTCATCTGACCACACGGCATTGCCCCAAAGCTTCAGTTGGTTAAAAATACATTATCTGTAAAGTCCAATACAGTGAAGTGCAATCAAACTAGGTAAGCCTGTATGGGAATCATAATTATGAAAAAGCAGCAAAAACAGTTTATTGAACTGGATGTCAGGATTATGAAAAAGTGACAAAGAATCGCCTTAGGAATCGGTAGCTGTGGGGAATTATCTTTATCATCTCAAATATGAAAGAAATGCGGACCGCATGAGGGACAATGAGAGGCTCAAGAGGCAGAAGAAACGCAGACAGAGATGGGTGGACGTTCTCCCAGGGGAGGCAACATGTGCTTTGGCTTTACTGGATCTCGTCCTAAACTACCCGACGGTCCATCTCACCTGTTCATTAATTCCAGGCACCACTGCCAAGTTCTTTTTTCCAACTTATATATTTCTAAGTCTCCTGCAGTCACCACACACTCCAGGAGAGTCCATATACTTTTAACCTTTTCATGTGAATTCTTCACCATTGGATCCAACTGAAAATTCCAGTCCTTTCCCTTTTTCTCCTCTGAGAACCCCTGGGCACACACTTTTCTATCCTGTTGTCTGCCTCTGCACCCTTCTTCATTCACGTCTGCACCCAGAATTAGCTTCCTACTCCAGCAAGAAGCAAATTACCATTCAAGACAGAGTAATTAAGTATTCTCCAAACTCCCCACATAGTACTTGTCTACATAAGACATCTGATGAATAACTGCATTTTAGCTCATGTATTTGTTGTTGTTGTTATTTTATATTTTTTTACTTTACATTATTGTATTGGTTTTGCCATACATTGACATGAATCTGCCTCGATGTACATGTGTTCCCCATCTTGAACCTCCCTCCCACCTCCCTCTGCATCCCATCCCTCTGGTTCATCCCAGTGCACCAGCCTTGAGCATCCTGTATCATGCATCGAACCTGGACTGGCGATTCGTTTCACATATGATAATATACATGTTTCAATGCCATTCTCCCAAATCATCCCACCCTCGCCCTCTCCCACAGAGTCCAAAAGACTGTTCTATACATCTGTGTCTCTTTTGCTGTCTCGTATACAGGGTTATCATTATCATCTTATATAGTTCTCTATTATTGGGAATCCCTTGGATCGCAAGGAGATCAAACCAGTCAATCCCAAAGGAAATCAACCCTAATATTCACTGGAGGGACTGATGCTGAAGCTCCAGGACTTTGGCCACCTGATGCTTAAAGCTGACTCACTGGAAAAGATCCTGATGCTGGGAAAGATCGATGGCAAAAGGAGAAGGGGGAAGCAGATGATGAGGTGGTTAGACAGCATCACTGACTCAACGGACATGAATTTAAGCAAACTCTGGGAGAGAGTGGAGGACAGAGGGGCCTGGCATGCAATAACAACAACAAAAAAATTATTGGATTATTATTTATTATTTAAACAGTACAGAGAAGACCTTGGTTGGAGCTCCACAGCTTTCAAACAGGGCCACAAAAGATGGATAAATCTGCACTATCGACTTTACTGATAAAATGTTGGCTGTAATTCCGTGCTAGTTCAGTTGTTTGCAGGCTCAGAAGACACTGGATCAGAGAGTCCTCTGAAAGCAATTAAAACACTATATATATTATGTGATCATCTTTCTTTCTGATTTGACTCTAAATGTCTTCAGGGAAGGAACCAGGGCCAACAGATCTTTGGATTCTCATCTATCAAGGCACATGGGTATCTAAATAAACACATCAAGAACTAAATAAATAGGCAGCAATTGATTATTCCACACTCCAAAGTCAACAGCAAAGGGCCCGAGGAAGCAAGGTCCATTGCTCTGTACCCCCCGCACTCTATGGCTGTTGCGTCTGGACCACCATCATTCCTTCTCCACTTGGCTCTCAGAGGGGTCTTTCAAGGATGTGAAAATGCCTCTGTTGCTCCAGCTCCTTTAGATAATTCAAACTCTTCAGGATGATCAAGGCTTTTTAGGAGCTAATTCCAGAGCCTTGCTTTCAGACCCCTTGAAGTCTGCTCCAGACCTGCGGGTCCCACGGCCTTCCACAGTCCTCCAGTTCCATTCATTTGGCCAATCCCATTTGCCTTTGACACATTCCTCAGGGAACGCTTCTCTACCTCCTCGACAGGTTAGGGGGTATTGTGCTCTATGCCACACACCACACGCAGGACGCTGATCGTCAGGCCCTTGGATTTGCATTCCCAGAGCTCAGCACAGTGCCTGGCACAGGGTGAGGACTGACAGTTTTGTACTGAATGAATGACTCTGTGGATGAGTTTAAAAACAAAATCAGCAATTCCAATTTTAATGGAAATAAACTATGGGCATTATTCCAGAAAACTGTTGTCATTTAATACACACAAAGGCCTTACATGTCAAAGCTATATTTATGAGACTAAGGAACTTAGTGCACTTTTGCAACATATCAAAATGTTTTTTTAAGATTAAAAATTGCTGCTGTTGTTGTTCGGTCACTAAGTTGTGTCCGACTTCTTGCGACCCCATGGACGGCAGCACGCCAGGCTTCCCTGTCTTTTCACTATTTCCTGGAATCTGCTCAAACTCATGAGCACTGAGTCAGTGATGCCATCCAACTATCTCATCCTCTCTTGCCCCCTCCTCCTCCTGCCCTCAACTGTTTCCAGCATCAGGGTCATTTCCAATGAGAAAAGGCAGACCAGGACAGAAGGGAAGACTATTCCACGTCTGCAGTATTTCATGGAGATGCCTACTAAGTAGCAGAAAGAGGCCCTCATCAGAAGAATTCTAAAATATATCCTCTCCTTTGGGGTCCCTATAACTGGGGAAGAGTGACAACCTACCAGCTAGATTTCCTTTAAGCCAAGTTTAGTTACTGTTGGCATTTCTGATTAATTGATTAAGCAGTGAGGCTGTTTTCCAAAATATGTTAGGCTTGTGAGTGCTTGCTAAGTTGCTTGATCGTGTCAGATTCTTTTGAAACTATCTGGACTGTAGCCCACCAGGCTCCTCTTCCATGGAATTTTCCAGGCAAGAATACTGGAGTGGGTTGCCATTTCCTACTCCAGGGGATCTTTCCAACCCAGGGATCAAACCTGAGAATCCTGTGGCTCCTGCCGAGGCAGGCGGATTCTTTACCACTGAGCTACCTGGGAAGCCTATGTTAGGCTCATCATCCTATAAAAACTAGGAATGTCTACTTATCTTTTTACATTAAGTTAAATCCCAAGAAACGACACCTGACTTAAACCTCTTAAAAATGAATGCAGATGAGAAACTGAACGTGGTGACGAAGAGACATTAGAGAGGCAGAATGGAAGGATTTTTGAGTGACTGGTATGTATGACTTCAAAGGGAGTTTGTTGAATAAAACATGATTGAATCATAAGGGCTAATTTGGGAGGCTGGGGGATGAAAAAGGGGGATCAAGAAAAGGCACTTGAATGGAATTTCCAGGAAAATGAACCTGATGTGAGGGGTGGGAAGGAAAGAGAAGAGGAAAGAGAAAAAAGGTAAAGATTTGATAGGTTTTATAACTAAGCTGTGGTTTTTCCAGTGGTCATGTATGGATGTGAGAGTGGGACTATAAAGAAAGCTGAGTGGCGAAGAATTGATGCTTTTGAACTGTGGTGTTGGATGAGACTCTTGAGAGTTCCTTGGACTGCAAGGAGATCCAACCAGTCCATTCTAAAGGAGATCAATCCTGGGTGCTCATTGGAAGGACTGATGCTAAAGCTGAAACTCCAATACTGTGGCCACCTGATGCAAAGAATGACTCACCGCAAAAGATTGAGGAGGGGGAGAAGGGGATGACAGAGCATGAGACGGTTGGATGGACATGAGTTTGAGCAAGCTCTGGGAGTTGATGATGGACAGGGAAGCCTGGCGTGCTGCAGTCCATAGGGTTGCAAAGAGTCGGGCACAACTGAGCGACTGAACTAGTAATAAAATAAATTAGAACACTCAGAGAGTTCCTGGGTCGGGAAGATCCCTTGGAGAAGGAAATGGCAACTCAATCCAGTATTCCTGCCTGGAAAATACCACGGACAGAGGAGCCTGGCAGGCTATATAGCTCATGGGGTCACAGAGTCAGACACAACTGAGCGGCTAACACTCTCATAACCTAGAAGACTCAGAGAATTCCTCTGAGCTCTCCAATGGAATGAGTGCACCCTAAAGAAGCTACTAGAATAATCATGGGAAAATATATATATTAACTGCATTTAAATACCTTACAAACTTTGGTGATCAGAAGTTCTTCTCTGTAGGTTTTCCTTTTACATAAAATATACATAATACACATAATTTGCATGAAAGTTTCATCCTTAAAAAGTAACTGAAATACTTATAAGGAAACATAAATATGGCCCCTTTTAGCATATAATGCCATTAATATTAATGCAATGTTTTTTGTCATTTAAAAATTAAAAATATTCCTCAAAAAGCTGATTAATGGTTAAAAAATAATCCTGAATTTTAACAGGATTTCTTATCTCCCTCTTTTTAAACTATATATATATTTTTTTGCCAAAATAAGGTTTCTGGAAATGTAATTTCCATAATTTAAAAATTCACCATTAAAACTAAAGGGTGAAGATTCATAAAATATATGAGGATTTAAAGATAACAGCGAGCTACACAATTCTGGTATTTTTTTTTCATTGTTTAACACTGTACAGATTTCGGCACAAATTCAGCATTTATTCATTTCCGTTTCTTTAGAAGTAATATTCTCAGAAGCATTATTATTTTTGGAGATGGTTTATATGGGTTGGTTGAAAAATTCTCAATGTGATGATGGTAATTCGTTTTCATGACTTAAGTAATTGAGCCTAGTTTTAGTGTTATTAATTACATTATACTGTATTTCAAAGGAAAACAGAATAAATATATCATAATCACTATAACCATACTGTAAAAAAACAGTAATTACATATTAATTCCCATCAGTTCAGTCACATACCATTGCACTTAATGCCTTCAATATGTTTCAGGCTTATTATACAATAAGCACTGACTTTCACTTAGACTTGATAATTCATGGACTTTCTCAACCACAGTACCCAAGGTTCTATCTTAAATCATTATAGATGAGGCTCGGGTTCGATCCCTGTCAGGAGAATCCCGTGGAGCAGGAAGTGGCAACCCACTCCAGTATTCCTGCCTGGAAAACTCTATGGACAGAGGAGCCTGGGGGCCTATAGTCCATGGGGTCACAAAGAGTCAGACATGACAGACAGTGCACACACACACAGAGACTGTGCAGGAGGGAGAACACAGCTCTGTTTAAACACTCAAGAGATGGCCTGAACGCATTTTAGCATCCTGGTGTCTCAAACAACAAGGCTTTGACACACATTCAACAAAGGCAGTTCATGACATCTGCTCACATCTTTTAAAAACAGAAATCTGGGAGCAGGTGTTAAGGCTACCCATTTTCTGTTAGATTATAAATTCCTTGAGGGTCAGGCTCATTTTCATAACCACCACACACCCAGCACAATCGTGAACACTCTATGCTCTTGGAACCTGTCTAGGCAGAGTGAACAAAGTCTCTCCAGGAAGAAGCAGGGGACAAGTATGTGAGAGTTACATGGCTTATAACAGCTCTATGTTCAGAAGTTCCCTGTGCTTCAGCTCAAAATTAGGCCCCGCTGGCTGAAAGGTGGCCCCCCTAGGAAATGTCATTTGCTATGGCCAGGTACCCTCCAGGTCCCAAGCCTGAGCTTCAGGACAAAGCTGATTCCATCCAGTGTCTCAGTTTACAGTTTAGCAATGTTCTAATACTGAATATGTAAAACAGCTTCAAGAAACCCAGCTGCTGGGAGGAGAAAATTCCATCATCGTTACTGTCAATATTGCCAGGCCTCCTTTATAGGAATTGCTACATTCTGCTTCAGGACAGCTTCACATTGTGCTAATTTTGTTCCAATTATTTTTATCATCCTAAATTGAGCATTCATTGGTGGGTATATGCACTATGAGTACTAAATAACACATCTGTAAATTCACACCCTCCTTTGAGTACAGATCACAAGCAAATACATTTGAAGCTTGTCTCCAAAATTTCAAGATTCTGAATAACTGGAAGAATATGGATGATCCTATTCTAAAAAGTTTTCCCATCTGCTGAAATACAGGTGGAACTACTTGCTGAAAAAGGCCAATAGGGTATTTTTTAGATCCTATTTTGTCTTACTTTTTAGAGAAAGTCAAATGAATAAATATACAGTGGATTCTCCTAACAGGAAATAATGATGATAAAAATCAGAGCTCATACTTCTTGAGACTTTATGTCAGGCTTGTGAATAAGGGCTTAACCTGTTAACTTACCTAACAGTGATATGTTATAGATCACTAAGAACTAAGTGTCTAAGAATTAAGTCCCATGGCCACACAGAAAAGGGAGAGAACTTAATCTGAACACAGACCCGTCTGACTCTAAAACCAAAATACTAAACCACTGTACTGATACAACCTCTGCCTGCTGGGATTTATAAGCATCCAACTCTCTAAAATGTGCCTTAAATTCAGGGTACTTAAACCACAGAGAGGCCAACCCAGGAGAGCTAACTGGTGAGTATTACACAGAACATTTATAACTCGCTCCAATCTACAGGCCTCTTCAAAATTCTCGAGAGGACATTCTTTCCTCTGTAACGCCAACCTACAGCAATCTCCAGTATCTTAAATGATCAAAAGAGTTCTTATAACTTTCAGTTGAGTTAATGTACTCTGGAATCACGTTATTTTCCAAGACTGTCCTCTTTCTCCTTGGATTTTTCCTGTGTGTGTATGTGTACATATACATAGGTAGGCATATACACACACACACACATATATACTAATACAAATACCCCATGCATTATTTCATTTTTGTTTAGTTGCTCAGTCATCTCCAATTCTTTGCAACCCCATGAGCCCACCAGGCTCCTCTATCCATGAGATTTTCCAGGAAATACTGGAGTGGGTTGCCATGCCCTTCTCCAGGGGATCTTCCTGACCCAGGGATTGAACCCTTGTCTCCTGCATTGACAGGCGGATTCTTTACCACTGAGCCACCAGGGAAGCACGATGCCATGCATACACACACTCATTCACTCACTCGAACTAGGTAGCATTTCGAGAACCAAAAAGTGCCTACTTTACCCTATGGGCCGTAGCCTTCCAGGCTTCTCAAAGCTGGGGCCTCCCGTGTTTTGCGTTGCAGGTGGATTCTTTACCGCTGAGCCACCGGGAAGCCTTATCTGAGTATGCCTCCACATAATTAGGTGACTAACCTTTGCTTTATAGTTGGATAATGTTAAGTCAGCAGCATGATCCGAAGAAGAACCTTCTGTTTCAAAAATCCCCAATAGTCTATGGTGCAATATGAAATATTTTAACAGTGACATTTAATATTATATAATTTTTAAAAAGAATGCTAGAAATAGGATGGGCTCAGGATGAAGAAAAAGCCAGATGGAAGGAAAGGCAGAGGAGAGAAAGAAAGAGTGACACTTAAGACATTAACAGTTACTGTCAGCACCACTCAGCAATTAACCATGCACTAGATGATAGTTTCTTCATAGTAGTGAATGAATCGACTCCTCTCCTTTTATTTAACTTTTCATATAGTGTTCTCTCAACCAGACTAGAAGCTCCTCGACTGGCTAATTTGCTGACAGATTAAACATGTCAGCTCCAGGTTTTCGGGCATCTCTCTGAACCTCACCATCCAAGGCTGCATCCATTCCTAAACAAATGGAAAGCAGCAGGCTAGAGTGCCACATCCATTTCTGCGCATCCTTCTATCCCCAGGATTTAGGGAGGTGACTGGTATATTTTAGACCATAATGAGTATTTGCTCAATGGATCTAATCATTCCTAAATGGCCAAGAATCACCTGAGAGCTTGGCAGAGGTGCAAAATTTCAGGCTCCACAACCCCAAGAATCTGATTCCATAGATTTGGGGAGAGATCCTTGAGTCTGCATACCCCTGCCCCAAGCCGTTACTTAGAAACGAGACCAAATTTAGACAAGTCCACCTGCTGCCAGGACTTCTGGGAAAGGTCTTTGGTTAGGGGAGTGGAGTGGTGTAACAGTGAATTTTCCAAAGGAAAGACAAACAAGAACATTTGTAAGTACAAAGCAGCTTATAATAACCCTCACTCTGTGGCATAAAGTTTTATCATTCTTTAACAAGGAGGGAAAAATGACTGTGCGTGTTTAGACTATTTCTTGGAAAGGGAAGGGTCTTTCTTGTAGTGAATTTCTTGGGCATTGACAAAATTAATTTTTTTAGAAAAATCTGTTTGCTAAGTTGTAAGCTATAGTAGAGTCATGTTGGAAGAGATGTCTTTTTAATACATGAGAGTCCAAGATTTCTGACAAACCAAAAGAAACATACTGTACAAGCCATGCACTTAGTCTTGGCCCCTGACCTCCACTATTTCATGTCATGTACCTTACAAAGACATGTCAGGGAAGGGAGAAATTGCTTTAAAAAAAAAAAAAAAAGAGGTGTACAGGTTAATACAGAAGCTGTATATAAATTATTTTGAAACAAGTACAAAGACAGCAAGGGCACTGTGGGAGAAAAATTCAGGCAGTGTTTCCTGAAGAGAAGGTGCCCAATAATGTCAGAGCACATTATGTCACAGCTGGTTGGTGTAGGAAAGTGCACTGGAGCCAGGACCAGGGATCAAGTCTCACCCAGGGTGTCACCCCCCCTCAAAGCATGCTCTTAGATAAAGGTCTTGCCTATTAGAATTCTTGTGAAGCCACACAGCACTGGAGGATCACACGGAGAATGTCAGATTCCCGACAGCACAGACACTAGGCATTGAGATTTAGGTTATGTCCTCTGCAGACACTGGCCAAAGTTGCTTCAATTACTTGAAAAGGAGAGGGTTTCAATTCAATTACAGACACGCAGCCCTCCTGGGTGTACCAGATCTCCTCGGCCCCTCCCACCAGGTGGACGCGCTTTGCACGGGTTGGGGCTCTTAGGGAGGACATGCCAGCCGTGCCTTTCCCATTTTCTCGTCCCGAGCTCCTTTTCACATCCCGCTGCCAAAGGAAATGCAGAAACTGAGAAGCAAGTGTTCACTGGGTCAGCCCTCAGCAGCCGGCATCTATGTGAAGGTCTGGCCCCTAGCATGGAGGACTGGCTCACCGATGGGAGACTCTGAAAATGAGAGATGCTGAAAGGGAGAAGCACAAGATGCCGTGGGTGACCCACAGTGACCCAATCAGACGAATGGTCTGGTAAGAACCAGTCCCGTTGAGAGTCTTCCTTGTGAACATCTCCAATTCCCAAGGGGATGTTTTTTCTTTTTTTTTGAGGCAGAACTTGACTACTTTCTCTTTTGGCATTGGTGAGCCCAGGGCACCCAGCAGCTAACCCACGATGCTTTTTCTTGTTAACCATGAATAAGCAGGTCTGTGGGATCCACACAAAAATCTTGTAACAGTACCCACACACAACACACAGGGAAAGGACAGAGGCAAAGACTGTCCTGCAGGGGGCGCCTTTTCATTTAGTTTCAACACAGCTTGGCTGCAACACTCCTTTCAGGCAAGAGAGAAGGAAGGACAGGTATTCTCTTTAGATGGGTAACTGACTTTCTGTGCCAAATATATGCAAGCATCATTATGCTAATTAATGCTACGCTCTTTGGAAAATATCCAATAACACAATTGTAACCAGAAAAAACACAAGAGAATCTATTTGTGACAGACAACTGAAAATACAAAGTTTGTTGCACAAATACTGAGTTTTTCAGCCTCTGTGCAACACTTGTTAACCTGGGAAGGGGGCAGTTTAAAGATTTCAAAGTCCTCTGCAGAGTCAGCCCTAAGGAATTACTCCTCCTGTGAGAAGCTGTGTCTTTTACTGGATCCCCAGGGAAGAATACTGGGTGTGTGAAGACAAAGGTGAAGGAAAGGGCAGATGTTACAGGTGGGACAGGTGCTACAGGTGGGAAACTCGCACAGAAGCTACCTGGCCCTTCTGAGATTCAGATCTCCTCTACGAAGAGGGTTAATGCTACTCAGTGGATTATAGTTATACAAATGTCTCTTAGGACAGCCTAGCACACTTATTTCCCTTTTGTTTTTTAAGAAATATAATGCTTGCTCTTTTGTTCAGACATTTAAAACAGTTCTATACTTGGACGTACAGGTACAAGATTTCCCTTTCACAATGATCATTATTGCTACCTTTAACTGTGAAATGTGAAGAATCACTTTTATTGTTATTCCTAATCCCAAAGCAGAAGCTGTTGGTTCAAAGAATCAGTATTTCAATGGTGAGAAAGGTCAACATTTGAATCATGGGTCATTATTTGAATGAGGAGATCGATATCTGAATGAAGGGCACTTACTGGCTCCAACTTTCTAGATTATGATAATTTAAAGAAATTTAGATCCTTGACCTTGATTCTAAAGGAAATCAGTCCTGAATATTCATTGGAAGGACTGATGTTGAAGCTGAAACTCCATTACTTTGGCCACCTGATACGAAGAGCTGACTCATCTGAAAAGACCTTGATGCTGGGAAAGATTGAAGGCGGGAGGAGATGGCGATGGCAGAGGATGAGATGGTGGGATGGCATCACTGACTCAGTGGACATGAGTTTGAGTAACTCTGGGAGTTGTCGATGGACAGGGAGGTCTGGTGTGCTGCAGTCCATGGGGTCGCAAAGAATGGGACACGACTGAATGACTGAAGTGAACTGACTTAGTCAATTCAAGGCTCCAAACATCTGTTATTTCACCTGACTGCCCTCTGCTTCCATGGTTCCTTGTGCACTCAAGGGCTTCCTTAGGGGAAATGAGATGTGTTCATCTTCTTCTCTTGACTTTCACATTTTATTCTTTCCTACTCGACAATGGAAAGCTCAATGGAATTCTAGAAGAGAGCACACATGTAACCCAGCTGTCTTTAAGCTCCTTCCAGTATTATACTTTCAAACAAAACAGCATTATTTAATTAACAGCATTTTCATCACTCACATTTGACCCAACATTTCTGCCACCACCTTCATTATACTGAGTGCTAGATACCAGGAACCACCAGTACCACCTCTGAGATTATTCAGAATCCTCATCTGTCCTGCTGTGAGGCTGAGAAACTGCTGGTGCCTGAACAAAGCACATGTTACTGTACAGATGACCAATATTTGGGATGCATGATTCATCAAGACCCAAAGGTCCTCTTGGAGGCCCTGGTTCTGTGTGCTATGACATCCCCTGGACGTGGGACTAGCTGAGACTGTGTCATGTCTTCTCCCAGGCAGGCAGTTAGCAGTCCTTCTCATTTCAGTCTTTTGCTGGCAGAGTGACTTTGCTGCTGTCAGACTGCATTATGGATATTAGCTCTTGAATGAGCTGTAACTTACTGCAATTGAAAATTTATAACACAAAGACAATTTCATTGGGCCCTGTCAACTGTTTAATACACACTCCCATGAGTCTTCAGGATCCTGTGGGTTTTTGAGACACTACACCTGGACTGCCCACAACTGCTGAGTTATGAAAGAGGTTTATTTTCATTCGTTGGCTGTGTGCTCTTAAGCCAATCCAGCCTCACTATGATGAAAGCATGTCCCTACTTCCTTCACTTGATATTCTACTTTCTTGTATACAAGGTCTTTGCCCTCTTAACTGCATAACCTGCTTATAAACACTGGTACAGGTAGAGAAATAAGATAACAATCATGAACATCTACCTACAGGCTTATTTTAAATATTAGATCTTCAGCAAGAAATACATGTTTTGTAAGAAGTAACATGGATCATCTTTCCCTTTTCTTCCTTGTTCTTGACTACACAGTGATGGACATGTTTAACTTGCAGTGAAATTCTTAAAATCCAAGCAAGAAGGAATGAAGCAAGGAACCTGGATAAAATAGGATAACCTGAGGATAACCAACTTGGACACCTATTTGCACACAGATATAAATGGTACCTTTTATAAAAATTTTTTGAATAGTATGTCGTCCACTTTTTTTTTTTAAATTGAGTTTTGTTCACAAACAAAAGACTTGAAACTCAACATCCATCTAAAATATTGCCTGGAATCTGCTCTTAGTTTTATCTACGAATTAGTAGAAAGCCAGTTCTTTCCTTAGAAGTGCTGGCTATTACGACTAACCAGCTACAAAACTAGATCTCTGGGCCAACCCTTTAAATCACGTTCTTACTTTCACCATGGAGCCTTCTGTTTCCCTGAAAAAACAAACATCCCAAGGTCAACTGATTATTGAGCTACAACTAGCTGCAAAGTGTAGCTCATGTATAACAGTTTATGCTACATTAACAGAACTGAGGGTGTCTCATCCTGTTTCATGGTCCATATTAAACCAGGACAATGATGATGCTGGGAGGAGGTCTGAGCCTCAAGAATGGGGAAAGATTCTTGATCCACAGACCTGGTTGTTATTTGATATTTTCAGACTTTACAAACCAAAATGAATGCAGAGGGGGCATCATAGTCAGCTTTCAGAACAGTTCTGTTAAGTGCAGGATAAGCCCCACCAACAAAGAGGAACGTTTCTCCAGCTTCAAGGGTGAGAACTCAGAATTGGGCAGAAGCCCTCCAACAGTGTCATGATACTCTTCCTTCAGTGACTGAGTATACAGTGTCCATAAGGGGCCCCAGGGGTCCTCATGCTTCTCGGTGCAACGTGTTCTCCACAAATCTCAACAAATGAGAGCTGGCTTCCTTCAGGACACGCTTCAAAGGCATCGTGAGCTTCAAAATGGTCTTTCTGTCCTTGGGCTTCTAAGGCATCATGTCAACATACCCAACACAATTACTGTCCTGCCAAGTCTTCAAAGAAGTCAAATATCCAAACTTTCAAGCTGCTACATTATGAACTTTTTTCAGTGGAACTGCAATTTGATGGCAAGTTGTTTTAATTTATTTTACATTATTTTATGGTTTAATACCACAACACACAGACAACAATGGTCAAGTTCGTCTTGGGTGCTCAATGCTTATCTCCCAGTTAATGAGCAGATGCACTAAAATGCAGCTTTAGGGGTTTGTCATATTTCTAACATTGGATGTTACTCTGTTCTGAGTTTCAATATCTAGTTTGTATAAAGCAGTAGTGGGGGCTTCCTGGTGGCTCAGTGGTAAAGAATTCACTTGCTAATGCTGGAGACATAAGTTCGATCCCTGGTCTGGGAAGACCCCACAAGCCACAGTGAAACGAAGCCCACGCGCCACGACTACTGAGCCTGTGCTCCAGAGCCTGAGGGTTGCAACTGCTGAGCCCACGACCCTAACTACTGAAGCCCATGCACCCTAGAGCCCAGGCTCCGCAAAGAGAGAAGCCTGTGCACTGTAACTAGAGAGCAGCTCTCACTTTCCACAACTAGAGAAAAGGCCACATAGCAATGAATACCCAGCAGCCATAAATAAATAAAAATGTATAAAAAACCAACAGTGAAACGGTAGAGCAGAAAAGAGAAACTGACATTTAGTGGACTAATAACAGGCTTCAGTAATATTCATGTACCCCCAAACTATTCAGTCAGCATTTATAAATGCAAATGCCAGTATTCAAATATGCACACATGTACAAATACACTCCTTACTGCAAATAAGTGCATTGCATACACCTATACAAAAACACTTCTTATTGCAAATAACAACTAAAAAATACACCTCCTTATTGAAAAAATAAGATTTAAATTGAAGAAAATAGGGAAAACCACTAGACCGTTCAGGTATGACCTAAATCAAATCCCTTATGATTATACAGTAGAAGTGAGAAATAAGATTCCAGAGATTAGATCTGATAGACAGAGTGCCTGAAGAACTATGGACAGAGGTTCTTGACATTGTACAGAAGGCAGTGATCAAGACCATCTCTAAGAAAAAGAAACGCAAAAAGGCAAAATGGTTGTCTGAGGAGGCCTTACAAATAGCTGAGAAAAGAAGAGAAGCAAAAGGCAAAGGAGGAAAGGAAACACATACCCATTTTAATGCAGAGTTCCAAAGAATATCAAGGAGAGATAAGAAAGCCTTCCTCGGTGATCAATGCAAAGAAATAGAGGAAAACAATAGAATGGGAAAGACCAGAGATCTCTTCAAGAAAATTAGAGATACCAAGGGAACACTTCATGCAAAGACGGGCACGATAAAAGACAGAAATGGTATAGACCTAAGAGAGGCAGAAGATATTAAGAAGAGGTAGCAAAAATACACAGAACTATACAAAACAGATCTTCACAACCCAGATGATCATGATGGTATGATCACTCACCTAGAGCCAGACATTCTGGAATGCGAAGTCAAGTGGGCCTTAGAAAGCATCACTATGAACAAAGCTAGTGGAGGTGATGGAATTCCAGTTGAGCCATTTTAAATCCTAAAAGATGATGATGCTAAGATGCTGCACTCAATATGCCTGCAAATTTGAAAAACCCAGCAGGGGCCACAGGACTGGAAATGGTTCGTTTTCATTCCAATCCCACAGAAAGGAAATGCCCAAGAATGTTCAAACTACTGCACAATTGCACTCATCAAACAGAACTGCCATATGATCCAGCAATCGCACGCCTGGGCATACACACTGAGGAAACAAGAATTGAAAGAGACACATGTACTCCAAAGTTCATCGCAGCACTGTTTATAATAGCGAGGACATGGAAGCAACCTAGATGTCCATCTGCAGACAAATGGATAAGAAAGCTTTGGTACATATACACAATGGAGTATTACTCAGCCATTAAAAAGAATGCATTTGAATCAGTTCTAATGAGGTGGATGAAACTGGAGCCTATTATACATAGTGAAGTAAGCCAGAAAGAAAAACACCAATACAGTATACTAATGCATATATATGGAATTTAGAAAGATGGAAATGATAACCCTGTATATGAGACAGCAAAAGAGACACAGATGTATAGAACAGTCTTTGGGACTCTATGGGAGAGGGTGAGGGTGGGATGATTTGGGAGAATGGCATTGAAACATGTATATTATCATATGTGAAACAAATCGCCAGTTCAGGGTCAATGCATGATACAGGATGCTCGGTGTTGGTGTGCAGGGATGACCCAGAGGGAGGATAAGGAGAGGAGGGAGGTGGCGGGGGGGTTCAGAAAGGGGAACTTACATACACCCGGGGCAGATTCATGTCAATGTATGGAAAAACCAACCAATATAATATTGTAAAATAATTAGCCTCCAATAAAAATAAATAAATAAATAAAAAAGAAAAGTAAAAGCAAAAGAGTTACAGAAAAATATCTACTTCTGCCTTATTGACTATGCCAAAGCCTTTGACTGTGTGGATCACAACAAACTGTGAAAATTCTTAAAGAGATGGGAATACCAGACTACCTGACCTGCCTCTTGAGAAATCTGCATGCAGGTCAAGAAGCAACAGTTAGAACTGAACACGAAATAACAAGACTGGTTCCAAATAGGGAAAGGAGTACATCAAGGCTGCATATTGTCACCCTGCTTATTTAACTTATATGCAAAAGACATCATGTGAAATGCAGGGCTGGATGAAGCCCAGGCTGGAATCAAGATTGCCGGGAGAAACAGCAATAACCTCAGATACACAGATGACACTACCATTATGGTATAAAGTGAAGAACTAAAGAGCCTCTTGATGAAAGTGAAAGAGGAGAGTGAAAAAGTTGGCTTAAAACTCAACGTTCAGAAGACTAAGATCATGGCATCTGGTCCTATCACTTCATGGAAAATAGACGGGGAAATAGTGGAAACAGTGTCAGACTTTATTTTTTTGGGCTCCAAAATCACTGCAGATGCTGATTGCAGCCATGAAATTAAAAGATGCTTGCTCCTTGGAAGGAAAGCTATGACCAACCTAGACAGCATATTAAAAAGCAGAGACATTACTTTACCAACAAAGGTCTGTCTAGTCAAAGCTATGGTTTTTCCAGTGGTTATGTATGGATGTGAGAGCTGGACTATAAAGAAAGCTGAGTGCCGAAGAATTGATGCATTTGAACTGTGGTGTTGGAGGAGACTCGTGAGAGTCCCTTGGACTGCAAGGAGATACAACCAGTCAATCCTAAAGGAAATCAGTTCTGAATATTCATGGGAAGGACTGATGCTGAAGCTCAAAACTCCAATACTCTGGCCATCTGATGCGAAGAACTGACTAACTGGAAAAAGACTCTGAAAACTCTGATGCTGGGAAAGACTAAAGGCAGGAGGAGAAGAGGACAACAGAGGATAAGATGGTTGAATGGCATCACCTACTCGATGCACTTAAGTCTGAGTAAGCTCTGAAAGTTGGTGATGGACAGGGAAGCCTGGCGTGCCCCAGTCCACGGGTTCACAAAGAGTTGGACACACCTGAGCGACTGAACTGATATAAAAACACATAGGCATGTGCACACTGTTAGTCACTTAGTCTTGTCCAACTATTTGTGACCCCACGGACTGTAGCCAGATGGGATCCTCCATCCATGGGATTCTCTAGGCAAGAATACTGGAGTGGGATGCCATGCCTTCCTCCAGGGGAGTATTCCCGACTCAGGGGTCAAACCCAGGTCTCCTGCACTTCAGGCAGATTCTTTATTGTCTTCTTCAGCATTAGATCTGCTTCAGCATCAGTCCTTCCCATGAATATTCAGGAAAGCCCAGGGATATGCATATACAAACATATAAGATTATGCTAGTAGTGCTATAGGAATAAAAATTAAAAACTACATTGTACTCTCAAAAATCCATCATTTGGTTAGAAATATGAAAATTATTTACACTTTAGAATGTAAGACCATTCATATAAATACATATGTTGCATACACATACCTTCATATACCTAAGATATACACACACACAGATACGTATATACACTTCAGATCTCTCCACTTAAGATACAAAGTAGTGATCAACGCCTTAGAAGAATAACGTGCCAATGGGGCACCAGAAGAAGAAAACGCAAGTTCAGCTCCTGCCTCCTGCTCACCTCATGAGACGGTATAGTTCCCCTAAGGGTTCAAGCACTAGGAAAACTCTGAGCCGTAGCAATGCTGGCATAAAGAGGCAAGATGGGTGAAGGTATGAATGAGTGCCAATTCTGAAGAGAAGGTTCCCTGGGATATGAAATAAACCGTGAAGGCAAAGGCTCAGCAGATAAGAAGGCCGCAGGAGACGCTAACTGCCAACAACATGTGCATCAAGAAATCTGCCAAACCTCAAAGACCCATTCTGCATCCACAGATAGTAAGAGTGGAAGAAAATGGCCCTAACACATTTCATTTTGTGTATCACTGATTGTCACACAATCTTGTGTAAAGAATATTCATCAACTGGAACCAAAATTAACCAAGAGAAAGGATTTTTTTAATACTCATCACCAATGTTTCTTTTTATTTTCAGAAAATAGCTGAAAAGAAGATCCATGGATATAATGATTTACAAATACATGTACACATGTTCACAGATCTACTTTCCTGGAGATTTCTGGAGATGTGCCAAACTCCTCTCAGACTCCTAGTCTGCCTAGCATTATAACCCACTTCTGCAAGGGCTGAATTGATATTTTCCTAAATGTACTACTTCTAAGTCCACTGCTGACATCTTGAAATGTATGAATAGTTAAGAGAGAGGAGAAATAAGTGCTTCAGAGATGTAAGGGGGACCCTGGGCTCTGGGAAGATTCCTAAGTTACCACAGAAAAAGTTGTGAGTGATGATGGATATAAATACAGAAGGAAGATCCGGGAGTTCAGGTACAGGTATTCTTTCTTTTGAGACATGGGTCATCCCCACTGAATAGTCAGTCTTTCCATCCCCCCGTTCACGACAGTACATTCTGGTTACTCAGAGGCCGTGTGAAGTGGCTCAAGTTACCAAAGTCCTAGGATTTCCCATGTTCTGTCCGCTGGACAGAAAGATCGTATTCTGAGCGATGGAAGGAAAATCTGAGGAAATATACTGAAAATGATAAGCGGGGGTTGACAGAAGATTGAGATGAACGGTCTGCACTGGTTAGAAGCTGCACGGACCCAGCAAAGGCTGCGATGTTAAAAACAGGAAATTAGAGTCAGTGTTGGGGGGTGACTCTGTTCCAAGAAGAGCAGACGTATAAATTAAGCTGCCAAGGCAGACATCAGAAACAAACAGTACAGGTGAGTTTTAGGAGACAAGCCAACACTTTAATGGGTGCAGCGGGGATTTCAGGCTACAGTGACAAAGCAAGGGGGCAGGGCGGCAAAACCTAGAGGTGACAGGCAGGGTGACAAAACGCTGCCGCTGCTGACTTAATAGCATCCACTCTGGACCACTGTGCCACCTAAGAGCAACTTGAAATGAACAAGGTGCATTATTAGATAATAGATCACTGGTTTATTAAAAAAGGGAGTGAGTGGAGGAACGTGATCTCTCACTGGAAGAGTCTTCAAAGTTACGCTGTGAAGACTGAGCTATTCTTTCTCAGGCGCTCGTTTCCGTGCGTGAAACTCACATTTTCTTCACCAAATGAATCCATCCTAAACCTGCCTCTCTGTCTCCACTATCTCCTACTCAAGGGCTTTCTCCTATGGCCACATTATAAATAACAAAGGTCATGAAATCATCCCAATTAATGGCTCACAGAAAAATTTTACAGCCAGCAAGAGACAGGACTCTCCCTCCTACCCAAGCCTCCCTGCTCAGAGGTGGGTTTGCACAGCACCTGCTGTTTCATGGTCTATGCTTGGCTGGGGCCTGAGGTCCTCATCCCACGTTTGCATAAGTTCTTGACCGTTTCCACCACCGATCAAGTCAATTTCAAGAGAGAGAAAGTTGAACCTGAAACGATCATCATTAATGGTCCAGCTAAGTGGTTCCTATTAGAAACGAAGCCATTTAGACTGAAGTAACTTAGAAAACAGGGCTTCCCAGGTGGCTCCATGGTAAAGAATCAGCCTACCAATGTAGAAGATGAAGGTTTGATCCCTGGGTTGGGAAGATCCCTTGGAGAAGGAAATGGCAACCCACTCCAGTATTCTTGCTTGGAAAATTCCATGGACAGAGGAGCCTGGTGGGCTACAGTCCACAGGGCTGTAAAGAGTTGAACACAACGGAACGACTGAACACACACATGCAACTTGTAGAACAATCTCATGCAGCATGTAGGGAAATTCCACCCTGTGCCTCTTTGGGATCTCCTGTTTTTCCAAGAAAGTGAAGGTTTGTCAGCGTTTTCTTCCTCCATACTTCTTTTAAGAAACCACTCAAACTTTTCTTTAAAATGCATGTATGTGAATCCAAGGGAAATATAATGTTGTCCAAAGCTGCTGCTGCTGCTAAGTCACTTCAGTCGTGTCCGACTCTGTGTGACCCCATAGACGGCAGCCCATCAGGCTCCCCCGTCCCTGGGATTCTCCAGGCAAGAACACTGGAGTGGGTTGCCATTTCCTTCTCCAATGTGTGAAAGTGGAAAGTGAAAAGTGAAAGTGAAGTCGCTCAGTCGTGTCCGACCCTTAGCGACCCCACGGACTGCAGCCTACCAGGCTCCTCCATCCATGGGATTTCTAGGCAATAGTACTGGAGTGGCTTGCCATTGCCTTCTCCGTGTCCAAAGCTACAGAAAGTTAATTAGCAGGGGAATTTATGAAGATGAATCAGAGGGATTTTCTTTCTGTTGAACATCTTTTGCAATTTCATATACAGTCACAGGCTATAAGCTCCCTGAGGGCAAGGACTGAGTATGTCCTAGGAACCACTATGTACCCAGAACTTAAGAGTGTCTGGCCCAGAGCAGGCATCCTCAAATATGTGTTGCATAAATAAACGGGGAAAAGTGACAATGCTTTATTATATTTTCTGTCGGCCTGACATAAATGATCACTAAATTCTGGGAAAATTTTAAACACGTTAACATCACACTTCTAAATGCTAAATCACTTTCTGTTCTAGATACGAAACACCTGAAGTAAATTATATGCATATTTGTACTGCAATTTATTTTCAACGGAGCAACCTTTACTCCAACCCATTTCCATCTTTATTAGGAATAAAGAAGCTAAGTGATACCATCCTTTTCTCAAACAGGCACGAAAACAGTTGGAACTAATCGCATTTCACAGGAAAGTCATGAAGAGCAAGCATGACCACATTAGGTGTGTGTAGGTGTACATGTACTTAGAAATCTCTCATTTTTCAGCACTGGGAGTGCAAAATGGAAAGGAGGAGGGCAAGAAGAGGAAGGGAAAGACTACACGTCTTCAGGTTTCTCTGTATATTAGCTTCCTAGTTTTCCCCACGCCTTTCGGCTTCGTCAGAATTACTTCTCCAGACTAAGATCTGGCAGAAGTCCACCCAGGGTGAGATCCATCGCTGTCCTCATCACTGGAGAAGGCTGGCCTTCATGTCCCATGACAGAAGAGGCTGGTTCTCCTCCACAAAAAAGCAAGGATGCCTAACCGATTAAGGAACTGGCCCAATATGGTTTTCAGCACCAGAGAGGTCCCACAGTGTCATCACCGAACTCTCTGCCTTCACCCTCCGTCATAACCCTGCCTCAGGCCTGGGCTCCCCAACCTGCCATGTCTGCGTTGGCGTCAAGGCTCTGTTTTCTCAGGACTACGCCTCTCAACTCCATGTTTACTCCTGATGGAGGATGGCTTTCATAGCTGCTGCACAAGGGGACAGGAATAGTGTGTGGAGTGATGATCATGATGGGCTGATGGGAAATGCTTGCAGATGGGAAGCACGGTGCACAAAGCCTCGCAGACCTGTATGCAGGTGTGGGGCCTTCAAACTGCCTACTTCACACACCTGAGGGTGGCCGTGTAGAGTGTCCTTATGGACAAGGACACAGTGGGGACTCTGGATCCTCCTGGTTGTGGAAGATGCCTCTTTGCTTCACATCTATGACTTCTACTCCACCATCTTGAACGGGAGATTCAGGGAGCAGGGAAAACAGGAAAACTCCAGGGGCCAAATTTATCTGCTCTTGTTTTTCTTCTTTTTCTTAGTCACTGGAGGGAGAGTGACACTCAAAGATGTATGCCGCGGGCCCAGAACTTACAACTGTGCTACTAGGTCCTAGGAAGGATGCTCCAATGTCTACCCGCCACTGGCTAAGGAGTCCTGCTCCCAGCACTCACAGGTCAGTTATTTACTTCCATACCAGTGACTTCAGACTGTAAAATACCTTCCTGTATTTGTGTCCAAGACTATGTTTCCGGGGGACAAAAATTACATTTTTGCAGGTTGCCAAGCTTGGCTAATGTCCATACTTGATATATACAAAGAATGCTCTAACACTTCACATGACACAACTTTCCCCCCCAAACAGCTTGATTTTCAGGGTCCCATTCCTCGGAGTTTCAAAGAAACACATCTAACACAGAACTACATTCTGAGGATATTCTGCATCACGACACCTGGGTAGGTTTCTGCAGTCGCTGTTTGGAGGGGACAGCTGGCTGCAAACCGGCAAAGAGTCAATTGATTTTACCATTTGGTTTTTTGACTTTGTCTAACAGGCAATTTCTGAACATCATAAAAGCCTTCTTAATTTGGCTCCGTATTGTGTAAAGCAGCTGTCCTTGGTTACTAAACTGATTAGTAAGTGGTTTATATTATTCTAATGGTTGCCATCGTAATTGCAAAAAAAAAAAAAAAAGAAAAATAGTTGAGTGAATAAGGCTGCGAAATAAGGCTGCTCTGCAAAGTACTGGGGGTGGCAGGATGTTGCCTTCAGGAAGGAGTCAGGTCTATAGCCTAAGCCTTGCTGCAAAGACCCACCTTCCAAAGACACTGTTCCAAATACTGATCAATGCTATGCTGTAAAAAAAATGAATGTTCCCTGTTCAGTAGCTTTCTTAAGAACGATGATGGAAGGCAGGGTGGAAACCAAAGGGAGTTCCCAGAGATGCTGTAATCACCTGGACTCCTCACCTGGATCTGAAATGAACCAGACCCTTTAAACTGGGTCCACGTTCTGCCATGATGCTCAGTCATCCGGTGATCTGGCAAGTACGGACAAAACATGCCCCACCCCCTTTAGTCTGCACGAGCTGAGCTCTTCCTTGAGAAGTCAATTTCCTCAGTAAGAGGCATACAAATTTCCATGAAAGACATCCCTGTCATCAGAGCCTCTCTCTCAGCCTGCTGGGTTCTACACACACAGAATAAGACCTCCTGAAAGACAGTACTGGAAAGGCCCTTCATTCATTTGGGGAAGAATGTCTTCCCCAAATGAAAAGCTCAAGGCAGCAAGGAAAGACGAACCTGTCAGCACTGGGCATGTTTTCTTCATCACACTCACTGAAATTTGTAATTTATATGGATTTTTGTGCCTATTTGCCTAATGCCTGCCTGTCTCCTTGATTTGACCATCAGCTCCTTGAGAGCACAGACCAGCTTTGCTTTTGCTGATTTTTGTTTCCCTGGCAAAGCATGGAGTCTGGCACTTAGTAGGGCTTCAAATATTTAACAAGGGAGAGAGGGAAGAGAGAATTGGAGGGGAGCCAAAGAAGGACGGAATGGGCCCCAAGGTAGAAAATGCTGCCTCCTGGCTGGCATTCTTCTAGAATTTGCCTAATTCCTTTCACGTGGACAGCCCAGACCTACAAACATGCAAACATCTTATATGCGTTTATATTCAGAAGCCCACAGAGAGGGGCCAGGCTCAGAAAATACTAAGATAGCTCTTAAAATTTTATTTCAACCATGTAATTGGACCCATCAAGGGAGAAATTGGTTTTCCATGCCTGGAAATTGGTGGGAATTTTATTATTTCTGAATTTGCAAAAATAGCATTGAGTTGAAAAGTCCAGTTGTGTTGACCTCACAACTTCCCCAGCCAGGTCTGGGTCTACAGTGGTGATTTCTGTCCCCAACAGCAACAGGCCTTGGCAGCTAAGGCACAGAAACCGTACAGACTCTGAGCTCAATTACAGGCGGCATGGCTACCTGCAAGCTCACGGCGGTTCTGCAGATGGACACGCCTTAAAAGCTGTTGATTCGAGAGGCACTGGTCGGCTGATCTGTGCAGTTTTTGAACTGCACCTGCAGTAATTCTGCATTTCAAGGACTGCAGGCTTCAGACATGAGCGCCAGTGAAGGATCTGTAAGAGCCTCAGCACTCTCTCTAGAGCTGCTCTGGGGCTGGCTACAGCCCTTGTCCTTTCCCAGAGGGTAATCTAGGAAATCAAGAGCCCACCCACCAGAGCGGATGGAAGCACTGGATTGGGTAGAGAGGGGTGGGGGTGCTGGAGGATGAATCGAGAGGCCCCAGATGCAGGAAAAGTGAAAGCACAGCCTCTTCCCATCTCCCCACTGAACGGAGCTTTCCCATTTGCTTAGTGGAAGCTGGTTCTTGGAGGTGGGTCTTTGGTGATGCTTAATATTAGCAGGAACATCAGTCTCAAAGACCGTGGGGCTGAGGATGTTTCTGAACATGGTGAAGGATGTCTGAAGCCTGACTTTCTCCTGGTAAATCTCCTCTTATTCAAAATGATGAAATCCTGTTAGAACACGGAGAATCTAGAGCAAAACTCAGCAAAGCTTTCCTTCTCAAAGGGAGGAGCACAGGGAATGGGGACAGCCTGGCCCACTGAGAAATCCTGCCCCCAGCACTGATAATTAGGCATCCTTTTCTTCGTCAGAGTGCACACGAACAACGAAGCACACAAACATTCTCTCTGCCACGGCTTACACTTTCAGGTACAGAAACCTCACGAACTCAGTACTCCCTGTACCTGGCAAAAGCGCCTGACGCACACAGGCTCAAAGGATGTCTGCCGACTTGCACCAACCTCTCCCTTGGCCTGTGCATTCAGCACCACACCTGGTCCGACCAAAGCCGGCATGATCGGGAAAATTTGCTGCTGGAGAATCGCAGCATAAATAAAGGAAGAAAATGGACTGGGGAGTAGCCCATGACTACAGACAACTATCAAAGCGCATTAAATTCCACTGTATGTAAATAATACCTTAATAAACAAAAGAAGAGGGCAGACTTCCCTGGGAGCCCAGTGGTTGGGAATCCACTTGCCAGTGCAGGGGACACAGGTTGGATCTCTGATCCAGGAAGATCTCACACGCTGTGGAGCAACTAGGCCTGTGAGCCGCAGCTATTGAGCCTGTGCTCTAGAGCCTGGGGGCCGCAACTACTGAAGCCCGTGCACTCCAGAGCCCATGCTCCGCAACAAGAGACCAGGCCCCACTCGTCCACGTGCTGCAGCAAAGACCCAGCCAAAAATAAAAGTAATGTTTCAAAAAATATTAAAATGCAGGAGAAAAATCCAACAGCCCAAGTAAGTAGCACTATCAGGATTTGAACCCAGACATGCTGTTTGATCTTTACCGAGTGAGGCTGAAAGCAGTTTTCATGCCCCTCTTAGCCACTGGCATTTCTTCTTCTATGAAAAGCCAACTTGAATCCCTTGCCTGTTTCTTTATTGGAGTTTTGGATTTTTCAGATATAACTTATGGGCGATTTTAAAATATTAAAATATATTAACTTTGTCAATAAAAAGAACCTCCAGATTTATAACACAAACATGACATTTCTGACCACGACATTTCTCTTGAAATTGATAGAATAAGTTATTAATGGTTAGATTATGTGAGGGGGAACTATAAATTTGATTGGTGTTATAATAGAATTTTTTTCTCTTAAACAATTTTTTAAAAAACGTTATGAAAGGGTCTGTGAATAAAGTGCTTGTCACCAGCTTTCACAAGAAATTATGGATGCTGTCCTGAATCAAAAGAAATTTCCTAGCTTGCTCGGAGGGAGCTGGTTGACAGCAACTGTTCCTCAAGAAAGACGGAAGGAGGTCAAGTAAAACCTGACTTTCAGGAAGCATGTCTATTGAATTTTCCTAACTCAGTTTACCGCCCTATTTTATCAGACCCTCGTAAATATACCTGTTCAAGTTTACTCAAGGTATCTAAAATTTCAGGGTTACCAAAAAAAAAAAAAAAAAAACCCAAAAACCAAAAAACAGACCTCTGGACTCTCAAACTTTCATTAATGATGGAAGGTGTCAAAGTTTCGATGCTGCTGCTCTGGTGCATCTTTTTATTAAAGAATCACAAGCCCCCATCTAGCATCAGCTTCATTTATGTATCTGGTCAACCAGAGAGTGGCCTGGGCATGCGCCTTGAGATGCTCTGTCTGAGTATCTCCACTCGCCTTTCCTGATAAAGTCACCCTTGGAGACAGGCAGGGGACAGGCTCCTCCATCCTCATTTCACAGAAAGTGACAGAGCAGTTAAGTGACTTGGGAAAGGTCAACCAACCAGTCACTGGTCAGGACCAAAATAGAATCAGGTTTGCTGACCTCCTTGTCTCCTGCTCAAGTGATTCAAGGACAAGAGAAGTGACTCCTGAGCTACACACCAACACGACAGGCTTTTAATCGTCTCATCCTTGGACAGACCGAGCTGAGGCATGGAGCCAGTTTAATGCTATTCTTGGTACATACACATGAGAGGTTGTGGAATTGCTGGGGGAAACCCAGGGCCAAGAATCCCAAAATGGGTAACTTCAGCTTTCCCACTGGCTAGCTTTAACCTTATGCAAAAATCAGAGGCTGCTATGGCTCAGTTTTTCTCTCTGAAATGGGAGACACTGCAGACTACTTCTCAAATACACCAATCTTGTAACAGAAGTATGTTATTCAGGAGTGCTGTGACAGAAAGCTTTGGGGATGGAAGAGATGAATATGGTTCGGGGATGGGCATGACACTTTGATAATAAATAAGAGAAGGCAAATCGTGAAAACATTACATTGCACCTTTGATTAAGACTGAGAACAGGAATAGGGAAGCAGCACACATTTAAATGGGGCTCACTTATATAATTGGGCTGCAAGCCCTCAGTTTGGACACTGCTACAAAACAGCCCCATTGCTGGGCACACTGGGCTTGACATGGGGCCTAATTTCATTCACAGACATGTTTACACTTCTTCAAAACCACACACAAAAAAGAGGTTTTAATTACTATTTGTAGAGCACTGAAGACAATTAAATGCCTGTGATTACCCTTTTGTTTTTTAAAAACATAGAACCAGAGTAGTAAACATTTCTTCACAGCCATTAGAGCAAAATGCCTTTTGAAGCAGAATGCTCTGAATACATTCTGCCTTATAAAAAATGTATAAAAGAATAGCACAGAAAAAGGCTGTGAGGCGTGACACGGCCCGATCATGTTGTGCATGCATGAGTTAGCCGGGACAAGATCAGAACCAAAGCTGAGATTAAGCCCATCCACCCGGAGCCCAGGGTTGGGAGCTCCAGCATCACACAGCTTGGGGTCAGGGGCGGGGCCGCTCCAAGGTACCCTTCTCTAGAGAGTCATCTGGTTTAAAAGTTATGTATCACCTAGAATGGAGACTGTTCCCCATTTTAATGTGAACAGGGGTCATGTTTCTGTCATGATCCCATCACATCCACAGTCTTTGTTTCGATCATGAATATTAAAGAGTCCAAACATAAACCCCCAATAGGTCGTATGGCATGACCTCAAATGACACCCACGTCTCGAGGCAGTCTCCAGAGAACTCACAGGCAGTAATACGAAATCCAGGGAAAGGCCAAGACCCCCTTGGGCACTGCTGTCACTGGAGAACCACTGGTCTCTGGGAAGGATGCCTGGCCCATTTCCACAGTGCTTTGCACTCTTAAAGAGCATTTTGATTTCTGTGACATCATCACACTCACTGGGCAAATGAAAGCAACTCGGGCAACTCTTCTCAAGCCACATGGCTAGCAGATGTCAGCATTCAAGGCAGGTCTTTTAAACCAGCATACTTCGTGTCCAGTAAAAATCTCTTAATGGTCTTAGTATAAAGGGGTGAATGGAGAGATGATATAAAGGAATAAAATTAATTGGGTTACAGGGGCTTTATCACCAGTTCCCGGGTGGCATAGCAATAAAGAATCTGTCTGCCAATGATGCAGAAGACCTGGGTTCAATCCCTGGGTCAGGAAGATCCCCTGGAGAAGGGCATGGCAACGTACTCCAGTATTATTGTCTGGAGAATTCCATGGACAGAGGAGCCTGGGGTGGGAGCTACAGTCCATGGGATTGCAAAGAATCAGACATGACTGATTGACTAAGCGCAAACACATCACTGCTTGTCAAAATGATTCAGAAATCACACCTCACAGGATGTGGAGGAAGAAGCATGGCTTAGTGGGTTGACCCTGGAGTCTTGAACCAGACCACCCAGATTCAAGGCCAAGTTCTGCCATTACTAGCTGTGTGATCCTGGACAAATTCCTCATTTCTCTGGGCCTGAGTTTCCTTATCTTTTAAATGACAGTGATAACAGAACCTTACCAGATGAGATAAATTAACTTTTTGTAAAGCATTTAGAATAACATCTACCATATAATAAGTGCTGTATATGTGTTTGTTCAATTAATCATTCTACTATGATGTTGCATGTTCTTCTTCAACCAGAACAACCTGTTGATGAATTTTCAATATAGCAACATCGCCTCCCTGGTATCCTGTTAGAAGTTTCCTTGGACTCATCCCAATGCCTTTCTGGATCATGTGACCAACAGGAACACGGGGCCTCTCTACTCATCGATTTTCAAAAGCAAACCTCACCAGGACTCAGCATTCAACTTGTTCCCCAGACTTGCCAGGGTTGCTCTTCTCCCCACGCAGCTCAGAAAACCACTGATAAATTTTATCAAATAATGACACAGGTGGATCCAAGAAAGACACTTGTTCCACCAAAATGGGCACCACACCCTGCTGCTGGGCTGGTGCATTGTGGCTCAAAATCTGCAAACCCTGCTCATCAGAGTCTGGTTATGAAGCCTTAAGCCTCAGAAGCCTCATGCATACGGTATGTACGTGAATAAACAGAGGCTCCTCACTGACAAGCCTAACAGACTCATCAGAGGAACTGCTGCCTCTTAAAAACCATCAGGCCTTGAAAAGTCAGTCAAAGAACACAGCACAGAAAAGCATCTGCTAAGGATGAGACTGGCAGTTTACTGCCAGTTAAATTTGCATCCAGCCTGATCCTTTGATCTTCTGAAGGATGATCTATAGATTTCTGTGGTCTCCAGTTCTTGTAGAGAAGCAATTCAAACACATTAACATAGAGCCTTCAATTAAAAGGATTTTACGTGAGAAATGACTAACACCACCCTGTAGGATCATGGACATTTTAAACATACTCACTTTTTTTTCTCCCTGCATTTATCTTTTGCAAACTAGGATATACAAGCACTGTGCCGCTTCTATGGGAAAAAAGGTCTTCCCTGCTATCTTCACACACCAACTGTCAGAGCACAAGAGTCAGGTATATTTCAAAGGAGGTGGTCTAAGAAGTGGAAACTCAACCTATTTTTCACTGCATGAGGGTGAAGAGACTTACATAAAACTGCTCCCTATGAAAATTCTATTTTTAATCCCACTGACAGCACCACACTGGATAAACGGTGCTGAGGCACTAACTTGAATCTACCTATATTTTCATCATGCATTTCGGGATTTTTGTTTCTTAGGTCTATTGTTTTTCCTCTGGAGCTCAGTCGAGTGTCAGCTCTGACTTTCTGAGTAGCTTTGAGTAATGGGATCAGCTAATGTTCTGTACATGAAGAAATTCCATATCATTCGCTGTCTAAAAATACTGCTGTCTGCCACCGGAGCCAATCAACAGTGATGAATAGCTGAAGGGACAAGTAGGTCTCTAAATGTACTTCCTATCTGACAGCCCTTCAGCAGATATGGAGAATGGGTCCCTGTAACTCACACACCCAGCTCCCTCCTCCGGCAAGCCAGCCCTTTCTCTCCCTAGTGAGAAGGAGCATGTATTCTTAACAACCCAATACGTCCCTCATCCCTCTTTACAACAACCCAACAGAAAGCTGTTCAGCCTACAGTGTCTGGTTCTCGACAACTGCTGGGCTGGAAATAAAAAGCTGAATAAGGCACACGTCCTTTTTTTTTCTTAGTCATGCCAGGGGGCATGCGGTATCTTAGTTTCCAGACCAGGGATCGAACGCGCACCTTTTGCAGTGGAAGCGTGGAGTCTCTTAACCACTAGATGGCCAGGGAAGTTCCAACAGATCCTTTTAACCCATTAAAACTCAGTTAGGAGGTGGCTTCTGGCTCTCTCTGAATTAACGTTACTGTCTGAAAAAACTGAGTTTGTGTACTCTAGACATATCTCACTGCTGAAGTTCACTGACCACCAGAACAATCTGCGACACAGATTTCCATACATTAACTGAGGGCCAAAGGTGTGTTTAATTGGACTCTTTGCTCCAAAATATCTCTGAAGCCTCTCCTCCATGCCAGAAGGTACAGGCTATCTGTTGGGAACCTACTGGTGATACAAAATGGGCAACAATACATAAGGTCATTTATCCAGTAATCTGATGACCTTAAATAAAAAGCCAAATAGAATTTTGATGCAGCTGGCTATATATATGTTTTGGCTAAGCAGAACTGAAAAGTTCTACCAAGATGATTGCATTTTCTGCTGTGGGTGTTCAGACTAGGAAATGATCTTTTCAGAGAATAAACATCTTGTGAAATCTAAGACCCTAGGATGTGTTTACATTTTTTAAGGCACAAGAAGGAAAGGGCCTTTGCTCACCTGTGACAACTAGACAGTCCCTTAATAAGGGCCTTTGCTTTTTCAAAACCCACCACCATCATCCACTCGCTCGACTTCACGCACAGGGCAGTGCTTGGCTGCACTGACACGCCATCCGTGTGTCTGACCTGCAAGTCCTCTTCTGATGATCAGTCAGCAACGCTATCAAGTTCTCAGAGTCTCCCTGGGGACCTCTCTTACTAACTTCTCTTCTACTCCTGCACATCTAGCTGCGGAATGCTTCTGAGCTCAGTCCATGGACTCGTCTCTTCTGTGTCTTGGCTCATCCTCAGACGCTCCCATTCGTTCTCAGCACTTTAAACATCATTCCAGAAATGATTTTTTTTGCAGGTGCCAATCTAGAAAGTCTCTCATATGGATTATGCTATTTTGCACTGATTCAACCTGTTGCAATTTAATCTTTATGACACTCACTCCAACCTCCCAAAAATAAATGTAACTGTTCCAGCCCAAAAAAAAAAAAAAAAAAAGTCCAATATGATGAAACCTAAATTTGTATCTTTTGCCTTCACCTCTTCTCTCCTGAGGTCCTGAGTTCCTGATTCATATATCTAATTGCCTACTTAATATTTAGGTGGGCGTTAGGAATTTCAAATTTATGATGATTAAACATACTATTTTAATGCCAAATGGGGAAACTGATAAGTTTTTAAAGTCAACAAACCAAAGGGAATGAGGAGAATTTAAATGGTCTCCGTTCTTGGGAAAGCACAAGATGTTAGGTGATGGGTAGAATGTCAACTCATCTTTATTTATGGGCAATTCCAAAGGTATTCTATTCTGTCCCCTCAAGAAAAAAAGTAGCAGTAAATCATTTTTTCAAACAGACCCAATGACACAGAGGGCTTTCCTTGGTGGCTCAGTTGTAAAGATGTGGGTGGGATCCCTGAGTTGGGAAGATCCCCTGGAGAAGGAAATAGCAACCATTCCAGTACTCTTGCCTGGGAAATGCCATGGACAGAGGAGACTGGTGGTCTACAGTCCATGGGGTTGCAAACAGAGTCGGACACGACTCAGTGACTAGACAACAACACGAGTGTAGCTAATAAGTGTCGGCTCCCAGTAGCCACCAAGTGACTCGTGGCAAATACAAATCTGGCGTCATGGAAAGATTTGATACAGTATCAAAAACTGTCACATTGTCTTCAACATGCTACAGATTTACTGATAGTATTATGTTTTTACATTACCTTCGCCTCCTGTCCATTTTATCCTGGTATTTTACCTAAGTATCACTGGCCTACACAATGCTGTGGACACAAAGAAACTAGGATTTTTGTATTCAACACATTTTTGAAGGTCGTTTTGATCATCGCATGCTTGTGCTAAATCACTTCAGTCGTGTCCAACTCTTTGAGCCCCACGGATCGTAGCCCCACAGGCCTCTCTGTCCATGGGACCCTCTAGACACTGGGGGGGTTGCCGTGTGTTCCCACAAGGTTTTGATCATCATTCACTCTCATGTACTGCTTTTACTCTCAGCATTTTCTATGCACCGGGCCCCTCACTAGGCATTAGGACTAGAAAGACAAATGAGAAATGGGGAACCCTTAATTGAGCTATTACATCACATTTTTAAAAATTAAGCAGGAGAAGCAGGGAGGAATGTGGTGATCAGAGCATAGAGGCACCTCCCAGAACTGGATCTGTTCTGAGCCGCTTTTGGCCAATTACTGTTTTAATTGAGCCGTCTATAATTCTTCCCACTTATATTTTTAGTCTAGAGGAAACCAGACACAAGATGTTATACATGGAGCCAGAAGCTGACATTGTTTTCTGACAGCAGAGATTCCCTGATGACCGCCAGATCGTAAAAAGAGAGAAGAAATCAAGAAGTAATGCCCCTGGAAAATGACACCTGTCAAATCCAGAACCTGACTCCAGCTCTACTGTTCCTGGGCCTCCTGCATGGCGGGGACACACCAGGACCCTGACGCGAGAGGGTCTGCACAAGGGAAGTTGGCTGGGGATCCAGGTCAAGGCAGACCATCATGTTCAAAGGGGATTCTCAAGACTCCAGCTCCACCCTTTGTTTCTGGTTTAAAGAATCCCTGCTTCTAACCATCATACATAGGATGAATAAACTAGGTCGACACACAAAGAGTCAGACATGACTGAATGACTAACACTTTCAAACAAGGTCCTACTTTACATCACAGGGAACTATATTCAGTATCCCGTGACAAGTCATAATGGAAAAGATTATGAAAAAGAAAAAAAATACACATATGTGTGTCTGTGTATGTATGTATAACTGAGTCACTTTGCTGTACAGAAAAAACTAACGTAACATTGTAGATCAACTGTGTGTGTGTCTGTGTGTGTGTGTGTGTATGATCAGTTGCTAAGTCCTGTTCAACTCTTTGTGACCCCATGGACTGTAGCCTGCCAGGTTCCTCTGTCCATGGGAATTTTCCAGGCAAGGATACTGGAATGAGTTGCCATTTCCTTCTCCCGGGATCTTCTGGACCCAGGGATCAAACCTGCATCTCTTGTGTCTCCTGAATTGGCAGGTGGATTCTTTACCACTGTACCGCCACCTGGGAAGCCCAGATCAACTATATGTCAATAAAGTTAAAAAAAATTTTTTTTAATTAAAAAAGAAAAAAGAATTCCTGCTTCTGATACAGAACACTTACAACACATAAACACATTGCCCCGCCTCTGCCTTTCACGTCTATATACAGACCCGCATATGGAGGCCGTGTCTCCTGCCATGGCTTCCTCCACCCTCCACCCCCAGCACAAATCTAATTACTGAGGAAAGTGCATTGGTTGCTACCATGACCTTTTCATCTGATACACGTCGGTATTCCCTTAACAGCCAATTAGTGACAGCATCAGGGGCATGGACCCCATCATCGCCGGTGCCTCCAACTCCCCACGCACCACCTAGTGGTGATAATTATATTAATAGTCATGGGGATGCTGATGATGCTCTTCTCACTGAATTTAAAACACAAAAAGGCCACTGTAACGGCGAGTGGAACAGAACCCTCGTTTTCCTTCCGGAAACATTTCTCAAGGCATATAAAGCAGTGCTCCTGTTACCTCGACAAGAATCATCAGGGCCTAAATTTAGGTTCCAATGCAAGTGAAAACCATCTATATTTTGAAATAGGAAGGTACTGATTTACTGAGCAACTGAAAATTTCCCTGTTCACTGGCTTTCCAAATATGGGTGCTAAGAAAATAAAGTGTTTCTGTGGTTGGAGCAGAGGCTTCAGATACAGGCCACACACGCGGAAATGCAGTGCTTTTACTACTGTGACCAGTCAACTACCTTCCGTCATGATTTCATATTTACTCCTCTTATTTTCGTCGATATGCCACTTCTGTTGTTCAAACTTTGCTCGTCTCCAAGATGCTGACAGAAGAATTGATTATTGCCATTGCTTTCCCCCAAACAAATACTGCTGTCTGTAGCTGATTGCCACTTGAATCCTTTCTCCTTAAACAAACATAAAGGCATCTCTCTGGCTACACACCATAGCTACTTCTTCCTTGGCTTTTAAAAAGTAAAAAGCAAAAAAGCAGTAAATACAGTCCATTTTAAAACCTTCACTTCTGTTACCCGTTGGAAAATTGATAAACAGTTGTTCAACTAACAGCTCTAGTCCTAATTCAAGTGTGTGTGTAGATAAAGTTAGGCAGACAGACACACATGCCGTGAGTATTATATGTGCACACGCACACACTTCGCAAGGGATCCATCCGGACTCATCTTCTTCAGCTCCTGTTGTCTCTCTTTCCCTGGTTCCTGACTGAATGCTTTCCACTTCTTGAGGTGCATCAGGAAACGAAAAAGCTTACTATCCCCATGGCTGAGATGAAGAAGAATATGCAAGAGCCTACAAAGCGCGATTTTCTTGAAAGGACATTAATACTTACTAAAAATGTGGTTTGAAGAAGAGTGTAAGCTCAGAATTCACGTGGATACAGGACATTTCTAACATTTTTGCTGTGATGTTTCACGTGCATTTAGAGGAGCAAACATGAAGGAGGCCCTTCTGAAAGCCACAAATGGACACAAGAAATGAACAGAAATTAACTGTGGGAAAGTCTTAAAGAGACGGGCATACCAGAACACTTGACCTGCCTCCTGAGAAATCTGTATGCAGGTCAGGAAACAACAGAACTGGACATGGAACAGCAGACTGGTTCCAAATAGGAAAAGGAGTACGTCAAGGCTGTATATTGTCACCCTGCTTATTTAACTTATATGCAGAGTACATCATGAGGAACGCTGGGCTGGAAGAAGCACAAGCTGGAATCAAGATTGCTGGGAAATATCAATAAGCTCAGATGTGCAGATGACACCACCCTTATGGCAGAAAGCGAAGAAGGACTAGAGAGCCTCTTGATGAAAGTGAGAGGAGAGTGAAAAAGCTGGCTTAAAACTCAACATTCAGAAAACTAAGATCATGGCATCCAGTCCCATCACTTCATGGGAAATAGATGGGGAAACAGTAGAAACAGTGAGAGACTTTATCTTTTTTGGGCTCCAAAATCACTGCAGATGGTGACTGCAGCCATGAAATTAAAAGACGCTTGCTCCTTGGAAGAAAAGCTATGACCAACCTAGACAGCATATTAAAATACAGAGACATTACTTTATCAACAAGGATCAGTCTAGTCAAAGCTGTGGTTTTTCCAGTAGTCATGTATGGATGTGAGAGTTGGACTATAAAGAAAGCTGAGAACCGAAGAATTGATGCTTTTGAACTATGGTGTTGGAGAAGACTCTTGAGAGTCCCTTGGACTACAAGGAGATCCAACCAGTCCATCCTAAAGGAGATCAGTCCTGAATATTCAATGGAAGGACTGATGCAGAAACTGAAACTCCAATACTTTGACCGTCTGATGCTAAGAGCCGACTCACTGGAAAATCCTGATGCTGGGAAAGATTGAAAGTGGGAGAAGAAGGGGACGACAGAGGATGAGATAGTTGCATGGCATTGCCAACGTGATAGAGATGAGTTTGAGCAGGCTCCGGGAGTTGGTGATGGACAGGGAAGCCTGGAGTGCTGCAGTCCATGGGGTTGTGAAGAGTCAGACATGACTGAGTGACTGAACTGAACTGAGACTTCTAACAAAGCTGCTCTGGGGGTAGACCCCACATTCTTTGCGTGTTTGCTGTACAGAAACCAAGCCTTCCACACAGGTTGCACGGACTCTTCTTGTCAGAGCACAGGTGTCTCCTACTCCAAATGTCTGATTACAGTTGTTATTGTTCAGTTGCTAAGTAGTGTCTGACTCTGCGACCCCGCGGACTGCAGCATGCCAGGCTCCCCTGTCGTTCACTATATCCCTGAGCTCACTGAAACTGATGTCCACTGTGTTGGTGATGCTATCTAACCATCTCATCGTCTGTCGACCCCTTCTCCTGCCTTCCCAGTCTTTCCAAGCATCAGGGTCTTTTCCAATGAGTCGGCTCCTTGAGGCGGCCGACAAAGGTCCATTTGATTATTCAAGCCCACCAAATTCATAAGATGCAAATTCTACTGCTTTGTATGAGAAATGGTTTCCTAAAATGTATCACTGTCTGAGGTATTGATTTGTTCTCAAAGTGCTCGTGGAAACACGCTGAGTTCCGGTGTCTCCACCAGAAAACCAGGGCATTTTGCCTGCTTTACAGACACAGCCCAGGAAGATTTATTCCTACCATCTCCATCATTTTTCATCTGTAACCTCTATGACATAAGGCTAGTGAAAGAGAGCACGCTTTCACATCAGGCAGACAAGCATTTAGATCCTCTCCAGGCCATAAACCAAGAACAGTTTCCCATTTAAAGGAAAATAAATCCTCTTTATAATTGAAAATAGCTTTCCTTTACAACTCTGTTCAGCTTTGCTGGGAAGAAAAAACTTTATTTTATGAAGCAGATTTCACTGAATATGGAGAAAAGGGAAACTAAGCTGCTGCTTCTTATGAATCAGCTTAACTACACTGATGAATGTCCATCATTTACAAAAGCATTGTCTGTGGCTACTATTGTTTTGGAGAAGGGAATGACTACCCACTCCAGTATTCTTGCCTGGAGAATTCCATGGAAAGACGAGCCTGGTGGGCTATACTGGGATTGCAAAGAGTCACACATGATTTAGCGACTAACACACACTATCATTTTAGATATCACGAGACAGCCTAGTTAGAAGTTGTGCAGTGGGGCTTCCCGTTGGCTCTGCAGTAAAGAATCCACCTGCCAGTGCAGGAAACGTAGGTTCGATTCTTGGGTGGGGAAGATTCCCTGGAGAAGGAAATAGCAACCCATTCCAGGATTATTGCCTGGGAAATTCTATGGACAGTGGAGCCTGGTGGGCTATAGTCCATGGGTTTGCAAAGGGCTGGACACGACTTAGTGACTGAACAACAAGTTGTACGACAGTTCTGGTGGGTCATTTTGCCCGTCTTTAACATGGGTAATTGGGAAGTCAATAAAACACTTAGCAGAAAGATGGAGATCACCATTAAGAGGCCCAGATTTCTGTGCCCCTGAGGGGAAAACACTCATCCTGTGAATAAATGACACATATTATTTTTTCATCCAAGGATTGCAAATCCCTTCTAGATGACAGCTCCCGTTTCGGGGACAGACAGGATCATGGGGATGATCGTGAGCCCAGGGAGACACTGGATGTGTTGTCTTCCAGTCTGCCAGCCCCGCTGCTGATACACTTGGCTCCACATCTACTGGGATGTGCCACATTTCAAAGGGCCTCTCTGCCTGGTTCATAGGGATCAGGGCATCCAAGTGCTCAGGGGTTATAAGAGCAGGCTTGCAGATCCTGGACACAAGGAGAAATGGCACCTGACGGAACTCTGCCTTGGCACGTCTGACTCTTGGTGTTCTACAGGGAAGTGGCCCTTTGCTGGTGTACTTGCTGAGAATGGCCCTGACCTCAAAAGTCATCCTTAGGACCACCCTGCTTGCCTTCCTGCCTTCTTCCCTCATCCAACAGCAAAGCCCCCAAGCCTCTCTCTTGCCTAAGACTCTCTGCCTCCGGATGTTACCTCCCGATCAAGTTCTTCGGTTTCTGTTTCACAAAGTGACATCTTTATACACCTAGCCCTGCTGAGACCAGAAACAAAATGATAGTGGGTAACAATACAGGAGCCTGAGCAGGGTCTGCCCCAGACTTAGGGCTTCCTGGTGGCTGGGGGTAAATAATTCGTCTGCAATGCAAGAGACGCAGGTTCCATCCTTGGGTCAGGAAGATCCCCTGGAGAAGGGAACGGCTACCCACTCTGGTACTCCTGCCTGAGAGACCCATGGACAGCGAATCCTGGCAGGCTACAGTCCATGGGGTCAGAAAGAGTACGTAACTGAGCGACTAACACTTTCACTTTCAGGAGAAAAAGGGGAAACACACAAGAGACCGAATGGTTTCTGACAATGCTTTCTGTTCCATAACATTTTTTTTTCTGTTCTACTCAATAAGAAAGAAAGAAAAGACGCTTTTCACACAAAGAACCATACTCTTGTAAAGCATCTTAAGTCACAGTGTGTCTAGGAAGGAATGGCGGCCAGATTACTTTTTCTGAGCCATATATTAAAATGCAAAACACCAAAAGGCGATTCCCATCATCTCTGCTCTCCAGCCTGTCTTGCTGTCTAGACGGACACCAGTGAATTCCGTCTTGCTACAAAAATGAAAAGAGGGAGGGAGGGAGGAAGTTAGAAAAGGAGAGGAAAATATAAACTAACTACACCTGGTAGTTACAGGTAATAACCAGCCTACATAGCAAAACTTTTGGTCACTTAAAGAGGTCACTCGAAACCCACAAAACTGTGAGAGGCAGCAGCAGAAAGTGAGGCCAAAAACCAACCTGCTTTGCCCCCAGAGAGGTAGGAGGCAGCCGGAGCGGAGTCAGAGAACACGGGGGCGGTGCTGGAGGAAACCTGGTCACAGCCCAGTGTCTTCCCCTGGCACAGGACTCTGAGGACTCTGACCCCTACATTTCAGACTCTTCATGTAAAAATGAAAGCGTGCAGTAGATTACATATACAGGCCCCTCCAGCTTTAAAATTCTAGATGGCAACTCCAAGTCCAGCTCCGGTGCAATGAGGCGCTGGGGCTCCTGATATCCAAGATGCTCAGGTCTGTTTGCTGTTCTAGAAATGGAATCAGGGCCCCAAACTGTTCCCGGGTATATGTGGTAACCTGTTACATGATACAGGTAGCAACACAGATTCAGTTCAGTTCAGTGCTCAGTCGTGTCCGACTCTCTGCGACCCCATGAATCACAGCACGCCAGGCCTCCCTGCCCATCACCAACTCCCGGAGTTCACTCAAACTCATGTCCACAGAGTCAGTGATGCCATCCAGCCATCTCATTCTCTGTCGTCCCCTTCTCCTCCCGCCCCCAACCCTTCCCAGCATCAGTCTTTTCCAGTGAGTCAACACAGATTAGGGGGAAATAAATGGATTTAAGGGACAGTATTATAGAAACTAGCTTGTCATGGAGAGAAACTGTTAGATTCATATCTCCTCACTATAAAAACAAACCAAAACCCACAAACCTCCTCCCAGAATGTGGTCAAGGTCTAGATATAAAGCACAGTCAACACTCTTGAGAGTCCCTTGGACAATAAGGAGATCAAACCAGTCCATGCTAAAGTAAACCCTGAATATTCATTGGCAGGACTGATGCTGAAGCTAAAGCTCCAATATTTTGGCCAAAGAGCTGATTCACTGGAAAAGACCCTGATGCTGGGAAAGACTGAGGGCAGGAGTGACAGAGGACAAGATGATTGAATGGCATCATCAACTCAATGAACATGAGTCTGAGCAAACTCTGGAAAGCCTGGTGTGCTGCCATTCATGGAGCTGCAAAGAGTTGGACATGACTGAGGGACCGAACAACAACATGAAGCAAGCAGAAATAGCTACTGGAAAATATTCTTGATTGCTTGAGGAAAGACTTCTTAAACATGATTTATTTTTAACTCATAAAATAAAAGAATGGCTCTGCCTACCACAAATGATGACACAGAAAAAACTGACAGAAGACACCTTCATCTCTAAAGAGGAACACAAGATTAATATCCAGGCTACACAAGAGATCAAGAAGAGAAAAAGAGAAGAAACCCAACAGAAAAATGTGCATAAAATACAAACAGGTAATTCACAGAAGGAAAAATCCAAATGGCTAAGAGGAATATAAAAAGAAGCTTGGTCTCATTAGTCATCAGTTTAAAGGACACTGATTCAGCTACCAGAATAGAGCCTTGTGGAGGGGTAGGGTGACAGCAGGGCTCATTCACAGCTTTGGGAGGAGGGACTGGATCCATCCTCCTGGCAAACAATCTCCTGCAGTTGGGGAGGTGAAGTGGGCTCCTGCCCCACCACCCTGATAAAACAATCCACAGCCACACACCCACAAAGCACCATACAAGGACACATATGTTCATTAGAGCAGGATTTGGAGTATCTGAGAGCTACGGGTGACCAGTACTAAGTGAGTGAATAAATGGAAGTGTACAAAGTTTTCAGGATGGTATATACCATGTGAGGGCTTCCCAGGTGGCTCAGTAGTAAAGAGTCCACCTGTCAATGCAGGAGACGCCGGTTTGATCCCTGGGTTGGGAAGATCCCCTGGAGAAGGACATGGCAACCCACTCCAGTATTCTCGCCTGGGAAATCACATGGACAGAGGAGCCTGGCGGGCTACAGTCCATGGGGTTTCAAAGAGTTGGACATGACTTAGTGAGTAGACAACAACACACACCACACAGCAGCCAGAAACGAGAAGACAACGCAAACCCACAACCCATGCAGCTCTAACAGCAGCGCCAACCGAAAAAGAAAGGAATCACAACCTGTACTCCACAGATGGATATTATAAAATTTATTCACACAAATAAACACTTTTCAGGGACAAATACACACCTAAAGAAATGCTGGATACATTCCAACGATGACCTCTGAAGGGGATGGGGGCGAAGCAGGCAGAAAGAATGAAACAAGCCATTAAAGGCAAGGAAAGACGGTATGAATCACCTCTTGGCACCTGAGCGGGGGTGGTGGGGAGACAGGGGCTGATGGTGTCTTCAGAAGTCACTGGTGTTTTGGAAGCAAATGAAATCCCCAAATCCGGGCCAACCCATCCCGAAGGGTGACAGCAACAGCAGCTGCTCCACGTCTTCCTCTGAGTCAGAAAACGTGCTACAGTTTCACAAACACGTGATCTCACTCAAGCTCCACAAGGGCTCTTTGAGATGGGCACTTAGCTATTTCATTTTACCAACAAAGAACCTGAGTCCCAAGAGGTTTTTTAAAAAATTTATCCGAAGAGTGGGAGGGCGGTTTGAGGGAGAATGGATATACGCATTCGTATGGCTGAGCCCCTTTGCTGTTCACTTGAAACTATTACAATGCTGTTAATCAGCTATACCCCAAAACCAAATAAAAAGTTCAAAAGAAAAAAAAATCTGAAGAGTCTAATGTTTCATCATCCAAAAAAGGATTATAGTAATTTATAGCATGAGGCAAAAGATAAGCAAATGAGTTAGAAATACTAGAAGAATAAACTCTTTAAAAATTTACTTTCCTCCAAATATAAGAATTGTATAACCTGACATGATTCACAGCATTCTAAACAAGGTATGATATGAAGAGCAGTCAAGATCTGCTAATCTGATAATCAAATTAATGCTGCAGACCAAACTGTAAGAGGAAAGGGGTGACATGGTTCATATTTATTTATTTAAATACTTGTCATGCTTTGCTGAATAAAAGCAGACTGACCAACTATAATAGCACAACTCGAACTTCTTACATTTCAGGAGAGGACGAATTAGGGGTTACTAAATTTCACTCATCCAAGTTTTAAAATACTGGATAACTTTTCAGCCTTCTAATCTCAATAACAATATCACGTCTTAGGAGATTTTTTAATCATTGGGATTACCAAAATACATTCACGTGTGGACTTCCTACTTGTTGTCTATTCACTGACTACTTATTGGAGTTCTACTAAGGACCAGCTAATGGAACCCACAATCTGGAAAGAATGACAAACACCACCACTGCAACAAGTAAACATATACCAGGGATAGTCTAGATTAATGTGTCAACTGCTTTGTACCGCTTAGGTAATTATGACGACACTTCAAAAAAGGCACTATAATGATTCCCATTTTACAGATGAGCAAAGTGAGGTTCAGAGAAAACACATAATTTCAGCTCAAGGTGAGTCAGGTTTCAAGCTCAGGTTAACCTGATCCAAAAGCCTGTGCTTTAAAAAGGACTAGGCTCTAATGCCTCTTGTGAAGTTTTACTAAGAATAATCTCCCCAAAATGTATTCACTAGAAGCTTATACAACATCACGGGAACAAAAAGAAGGAAATATTCAGCTCTGAAAATACAGGAAGTCATTAGGGGGGACATTACACTGAATTGAATCTTGAATGATGAGCAGAAGCTCAAAGATGGAGGGATGGTGTGGGGCTGGCTATGACAAGATGTGGATTTTTTTCAAATACTGATAAATGGTTTTGTGTGGCTGGGTGAAGAGTTTATGCAAGTTGCCAACTAAGAGGTTAGAAAAAAGCAGGATGGAGCTTCACTGTGAGCTGCCCTTCAGACATGCTAAGAAGTTGAAACTTCACCCAGTCCACAAAGGAGAAAGTGAAAGTCACTCAGTCGTGTGTGTCTGACTCTTTGCAACCACATGGACTATACAGTCCATGGAATTCTCCAGGCCAGAATACTGGAGTGGGTAGCCTTTCCCTTCTTCAGGGGATCTTCCCAACCCAGGGATCGAATCCAGGTCTCCTGCATTGCAGGCGAATTCTTTACCAGCTGAACTACAAGGGAATCCCAACATACCCTGAGAAAACCATAACTCAAAGAGATACACGTACCCCAATGTACTATTTATATTAGCTACAACATGGAAGCAATCTAAATGTCCATTGACAGATGAGTGGATAAAGAAGACGTGGTACATATACACAACGGAACATCACTCAGCCATAAAGGGAGTGAAACTGGGTCATCTGTAGAGATATGGATGGACAGCGAAACGAGCCAGAAAAACAAATATTATGTATTAACGCCTATATGTGGAATCTAGAAAATCAATACAGATGACCCTATCTGCAGGGCAGGAACAGGGTCACAGATGTAGAGAAGAGACGTGTGGACACAGTGTGGGGTGGAAGGGTGGGACAAACTGAGAGGCTGGGATCAACATACATACACTACCACGTGTGAAACAAATAGCCAGGGGGAAGCTGCTGTACAGCACAGAGAGCTTCCTCGGGGCTCTGCGATGACCTGGAGGGGTGTGGGAAGGAGATCCAAAAGGGGGATATGCATACATACAGCTGATTTACCTCCTTGTACAGGAGAAATAAATGCAACACTGTAACGCAATTATACTCCCCCCCAAAAAAGCCACATGCATGGCTGAAGTTGAGACTGGACGGGTAAATGGGCCCAGAGTTCCAGGGACAGGCAGAAAACATCCACTGCAGAAGTTACAGGCAACTGTCTGCTTCTTAGGCTAGAAGGGAAATCTGTGTGTTTTAAAATCTGAAGACTCTTAAGTTATAAAATCAGGCTCAAGGATGCGTGCTCCAGTCCATGGGGTCGCAAAGAGTCAGACACGGCTTAATGATTGAACAACAAGGTTCAAGGAAGGAGTGCAAGAAAGTTTAACTTGTCAAAAATAATCAACAGCCCATGCCTTTGTTTCAGCCTCAAGGAGGGCATTGTTTGTACAGGGAAAGTAAAGTTACTTGAGGAACCAAGACTTGCTGAGACATTTGGAATTTTTTTCTTATCTCATACCCCTCAAAAAAGCAGTTACTGCCTCTTCTTCACAATCAATAATTTTAAAACTGGCATATTGGGGGAAATATCTTGTCATCTATTTAGGGTCTATTTTGGTCCTGGACTAGAAAAGCTTTTTGTAAACAACCATGGCTATTTTTATGAATTTATTTCTGCTTCTGCAGTGGAGTCACCGGATCACAGTCTGATCTAATAACAAGCGTCAAACCTTCAAACTCAGAAACGTCAATGCGATAAATAAAGTTGGGGGGTGGGCAGCTCTCTCTGCTCTTCCACTCAAAACCAGGGCAGCGCTATCAATAGTTCTGACATTATAATTAGTTCAATAAAGGGCCCCACTGCTTCTACGTGGAAGCGAAAACACTTTGGAAAATACATTTATTAAATCTGGACTATCATGTTATTAGGGGCGTCTGATGCCTGCTCCCAGGAAACTGCTATAAAATCAGGACAACTCAGCAATGAGGATACTTTCCTGTCATTATCCAAATTGCCGACAAAAGGAAAGATCATTAGGATCCCATACACGATAGAAAGAACGGAGCAATAAACTAGATTCATTTCCCACAGGATGATATTAAAGGAAAATGATTCCAGGCTGGGGAGACATGGGGCTCAGTGCGCAGAGGCTGGAAGTTGTGTGTGTCACAGTGGTAAAGACATACCAGTCAGCAGCCAGAAGGGGTGAGTCCTTGCTGTGTACATGGCACAGCCAATCTTTCCACAAAGTTCAGATTACGATGCTGCCAACAACTGACGAGGCCTGAATTAGGGGAGAAAGCCACGCACCCCATTACTGAGCATGTCATTTCCTCTGACCCGGAAACGCTCTCCTGCCTTGGGTTCTGTGACGTCCATCATCCCTGGAATCTCAGTCCCCTACCCCTGACCTCCCAGGCTCCTCTTCATATTCTTACCAGCTGATGAGTCGTTAGGTGACCTGATCCATATTCACATCCGGAACGATTCCTATGTACTTACAGTAACAATCTGCATCTTCACACTCCGGCTTTCCCTGTGGCGTCCAGGTCTGCACATCCAGTCTTCCATCCACCAACTTCACTTGGATGTCTCCAAGTATTGCAACTTCCTCCTAAAACCTGACCCTCCAGATCTTTTCCCCAAAGCAACTAACTCTCCAACTGGCTACTACAATCTTCCATTCAAGTGCACAAGAAACCCTGGGACCATCACTGACGCCTCCCTTTCCCACCTTCCATCCGCAAGCCCCAGTCTCCATATTTAATCCATGTCGATTTCCCCTAATAAATATCTCTCAAACGGCCAATGACAAAGTGCCCAGAGACACAGAGAACAGACCTGTGGACACAGCAAGGTAAGGAGAGGGTGGTGGGAGGAATTGAGAAAGCAGCACTGACATATACACACTCCCACGTGTAAAATAGCTAGCTAGTGGGAAGCTGCTGTGTAACACAGGGGGTCCAGTCTGGTGCTCCTGATGACCGAGAGGGGCCGGACAGGGGATGAGGTGTGGGAAGGAGGCTTCAGAGGGAGGGGACACATGCATACTGACAGATGATTCACACTGTTATTGTATGGCTGAAACCAACACAATGTTGTAAAGTAATTATCCTCCAATTTAACAAAAGAAATGGAGGACTCAGAAATAAAAATGGGCTTCCCTAGTGGTTTAGATGGCAAAAAAGCTGCCTGCATGTGGGAGACCTGGGTTCCATCCCTGGGTGGGGAAGATAGTGGCAACGGTTATTTAGTGGCACACGTGCCTTCTTTGCCTGGTTTTGTTTCATTGAATGCAACGTTCCATTTCATAGAAGGAAAAGAAGAAAATCAGACAGCTGGTATCTGAGACCTCCCATTTCAGCCAACACAGCAGGGGAGTTGGCGGCTCCTGCTCTCCTCCAGGGTGCTGGTCACCGGGCTTGCATGCTTCTGTGTGCTGGCAACTTCTCCCTGCTCCAAGAGGTCTCATGTTATAAAATGCTACGGGACCTCTTTCTGGCCTGGAAGACTCAGCACATTATTCCATATATGGATTTAGAATTAATGCTTCGGGAGCTCCCTGGCAGTCCAGTGGTCAGGACTCAGCACTTCCAACTGTCAAGTGCTTAGGTTTGGTTCCTGGTCAGGGAACTAAGATCCCACAAACTTCATGCTATAGCCAAAAATACATAAAAATACAAAATTTAAAAATAATTTAAATAAAAATCTATAGATTTAACATTTAACTGGAGTCGAATGGAAAGTGAGTGGGGTTGAATATCATCCTTTCCTGCCAGCGTAAGGATGAATTTCACAGACTTTGGCAAGTTCTCTTTTCCTGGACAGTATAATCCACCGTAATTTATTAGGAACTCCCATCTGGCCCTGCACAAATAAAACCCCACGTCACTTAGGAATAACGTGTTGACATCGCAGGAATGGAAAAGGAGAGGAAAGAGTTTCTACAATTAGCATCACCCTCATCCAAGAGCCTACAGCATCAACTTTTTGACCCTGGGCCATTTTGCATTATTAACTATGTGCTGAAGAAAGTAGGAATGCAGAGTTCTCATCAACAGAGGTAACTATGTAATATGTAACAAACTCAGAATTCTACCACTGAAAATGATAGCAACCTACCATTTATCAGACAGACTGTAATTTACACAGCAGTGAAGATAAATATTTCACAAAGAAAAGTCAAATATATAGGGGTAATAACACAGGACTGTGTTGAGAAATAATTTTCTCTGATCGTAAACAGCAACTACAAAATTTCAGTAGAATTTGAGTACATTGGTGTTAACATGCTCACTACCACCCAAAATCAGAAAGAGAAGGAAATTGAGAATCCCACACCCAGAAGCTCGTCCTTTTTTTAAATCTGCCTTTGACATGTATTTGTCTCAGGCAGAAACCCAGTAAAAAGCCAATGAACAGAAGAAAAAAAGTCGACCCTAAAATAATTTTAAGTGAGTAATACAATCTGGAGGGAAGCCATGTCAGAATTTACTGAAAAACAGATTTTTCTCCTTCAAAAGTATTATTAAAAAATACGACTGTTTTTGTGACTTATTGCCGAGTATATTGTGTAAGCTCTCTGCTCCTCGGATGTGCCACGCTGTCCAACGTGATGGATGGGGGCTCTGCCTCACTTACACTGAAGGGCAGAGCCACCGGGGCTCCATCAGAAGGTGAGGGGACCCCAGGAATACACGGCTTCCTCATCAGGGCACCCCTCATGCGGTGCCTGGTTGTTCAAACAACGCCTCCCGACTGACTGGCACCCCCGCAGGTCCTCGGAGATGGGATGGCTGGTGGCCAAGGGCCGTCGGTCACACCGTCCCCAGGAGGACGGTCCTCATTCTCTGGCCGCACTTTCACCTGAAGCCATCCTGGTGTTTAATACAACACAACCCGGCCTAGAGTTCTGGCTGTTATCCACGTTTTAAAGCAAACCCAGCTTCACATAGTCCTTTCCTGGACCGTACTCTAACCGAGAGGATGGAAAGAAGTACGGGGAACCTGTCCTCACCCCCTGCCAACAGCACAGGGAGTATCATGTCTCCGTGAAGTCAGCTGCCGGTCAGTCCAAAGGAATTAACCACCGATGAGTAGATAAAGACCCCCAACCACAGGAGAGAAGGATCCAACAGATGACTCCAAGTGGGGCCCTTCCTATCTCACAGAGAAAACAACTTACTCGTTACATGTATTTGTGAAAGTTGCTCAGTCGTGTCTGACTCCCTGCGACTCCAGGGACTGCTGCCCACCAGGCTCCTCTGTCCAGGGAATTCTCCAGGCAAGAATACTGGAGTGGGCTGCCATTTCCTCCTCCAGGGGATCTTCCTGACCCAAGGACAGAACTTGTGCCTCTTGCATTGGCAGATGGATTCTTTACTGTCTGAGCCACAGGAAGTCCGTGTGTATTTGTACCTATTATGAATTTTCTTAAATAGGAAAAAACACAGATGAGACGGAGTCCTTTGAACAGTCTCCTTTCTAAAGGGACAGATGAGGCTGACGGTGTTTGTCATCTCATTTTTTCCTCTTTTCCTTACCTATTTTTTCCTCTCTTCTCTCCTGAGTCCTCCTCCCTTGCTCTGTAATTCCTTTTTCAAAACTTGCTTCTTCATTTCCCTCTAGGACCCTGGGGCCTGAGCTGAAGTCCGACTCCCGCTGACCCCGGGGGCGAATGGGACAGAGCAGAAGGAAGAACCAGACACATCTCTCAACTTGCCAAGTGGAGCCAGAGCCCCGAGCACGCTGCACCCTGACCCTTCACATTAAGAAAAGGTGATGCTTTCCGAGGGCCTGTCTCTAGCCATGGCAAAGGCCATTCTGCTCATGAGCTTCTTTATCCCAGTCCTACTGGGTGGTCCATTCAGTCTAAAACATAGATACATATCTGCTGTACAGCACAGGGAACCATATTCAATATCCCATGATAAACCACAATGGAAAAAGTATGAAAAAGAATGTATATATATATAACCAAATCACTGTTCTATACAGCAGAAACTAACACAACATTGTAAATCATACTCCAATTAAAAAAAAGAAGGAAAAATCTAGGCATGTAAAACAGACTTTACCTTTCGAACAGATAAAACTTGAAACCTCCATGAACTCTCAGACTTCCTTTGGATAATAGTTCTGAATTGGCTTTTCTGGCTAATACACGGGGGACACTGTGGTTCACTGTTGAGATCTCATGGCCTCTGGCGAGTGCTCACTTGAATAACTGAAGCCCAGTGACTGAAAGACAACACCCAACTTTATGTGACTTGGTGTGTTCGAATCTCACGGTTAGTGGTGGGAGAGGGGATACCCCCAGAGCCTGGAGAAGAGATCCACCTTAGTTAATTGGGGAAGACCCATCACAGGTGATCACAACAGCACAGTTGGTCAGAAAATCAGCCATTGTGAGTGGGTGTCCCTGGCAGGGCACACAGCATCAGAAAAACCCCAGAGAAACCGAGGGACCCAGCAGGGCCCTAAAAGCAGGAACGAAAAGAGCAGGACATGCCTTCACATGGGCAACTGGTCACAAGGTAGACAGGGTGGGACAGATTTCAGAACTAAAGACTCAAGTCAGTCAGTCAGGGTGATGTGAGATTTAGCCACTGAACCAAAACACTCGACTCTTTCCAACCTCTGGACCTGGGGTTCAGAGTCAGGCAGAACTTACTACAATGGGAGTCAAGAGTTTCCAGGAAAAGGACTAGAATCAAGTAGGTCATTCTGTTAGGTATTCTCATTTTTTCAGATTTCCATTTCCTATCTACCCCTCTTCTCGAAACCCACCCAACTCAGAAATTAAAATCTTCCGTCCTTTCTTCATCTCTTTCAAGATGAGCACTTGAAAAGCTAAAGGAACTTCTTTATGAATATCCATCGAGCGAAAAAGATGACATGAAACATTTTTAAAGGCAAAAGAAAAGTGCAAGAAGCTGAAGTTGCTCAGTCGTCTCTGACTCTTTGTGACCCCATGGGTGTGTCCTACCAGGTTCCTCCATCCATGGGATTCTGCAGGCAAGAATACTGGAGTGGGTTGCCACTGCCTTCTCCAGAGGATCTTCCCGACCCAGGGATTGAACCTGGGTCTCCCACATTGTAGGCAGACGCTTTACTGTCTGAGCCACCAAGTTTCTTATATGAATGTTTCAATGAAAAAATTCTCCTTTCTCTTGCTTTTTATGACAATACCCACAGGCCCATGATGAAAATGAAAGGAAAGACCAGCCCCACCTTTGTTGGGATATCTATAGGGGATATTCTAAATCACTAAATGGCACAGGATAGAAAAACACAGAAATCGCAGAGTTCAAATAGGATCAGGAGAATTGTGTGTGGAATGACAAACATTCCTCAGACCACGCTGTTTTGGAACCAGTGATTAAACACTTCACTTCACTGTTGGCTTTAAACTCCACTAGACTGGAATGCATTTGAAGACACCAGCTGCTAGGACTAAAGGTATTCAAGCAGGAGATGAAAGATCTGGTTAGTAATAAGCTTATTTCAGACCTCTTCAGATTAAGGTCAAGTATAAAATTCTCATCAGCTTCCAGTTTATTTAAAGTAGGGTGGGTGGGAGTTCAAAGTCACCTCCTTATCCCGGGCTAAAGGAGGAAAAAGAGGGTGAGCAGGTCCCAAAGGACCCAACAGAAAGGGCTACCTGTGGCTTCCTCATTTACAGGAAACCCTCAGAACTGCTCGCACCTGAAGGTGTTCCTGAATCATTTTGGCCTCATTCTTTGCAAAGGGGTTCCATGGAGCAAAGCTTTGCCAACCCCTTTGATCAGTCCTCAAACCCGGCTGCCTTCAATGAACTGGGGAACCAGACTTGCGAGATGGCAAGCGTTTCCCCTCTTTGACTGTTAACCGCCTTTATTTTCCATTTTATTTAAGATGTTTAATTTGTTTTTAGTGATTTACTCCTCTTTTTAATTAGATGGAGTGACTAGTGAGCATCTTTTCCCTGGCAAGGCAGTTTTCCTTGAACAGAAATGAGCTTAAGTCGACAGCACAGGGCTGCTCCTAAGTAGGAGGATTTGCAAAGGGGGAACCACCAGCCAGATTCGCTCCCTCTGGTGCTTCAGGGATGCAAATAAGAGGTAAGACAAAGAAAGAGGTAATTAGGAGAAGGCAGGCAAGGAAATGGATATTTTAAATGCGGCATCCTTTCATAACACAGCACTTCTCAAGAGGGCTGTTCTAATAGATCACCTTGCTGGAACGCATTATTTAAGACTTGGTTATTTAGAACTAGAAGTAAATGTAGGTCCTCTGCATTTGGTGCATTAACACCTTTTGCCATAAATGCAGGTCAATATGACGCTACTTATTTCTCTGTAAAATCAGATCTGGTATCAGCACAAGAGAAAATAAAAGGGGCTGTTAATATCCACGAGTGTGAGGGAGATGCCCAGACATACTTTCACGACAGCATAGACATGGCAAAATGTGGCAAAATGTGAAAGCATATTGTGACTACCAAGGAAATTAAAAAAAAAAAGTTTTATTCTGCAAATCAGTTAAAATACATGCATCCTTTTTCACCAGGAAATTTCACAATGGATTTTATCACTTTTCTCCTAAGTGTTGGTCTCCTGTTTCGTAGGAATTTAATTTCAAAGTGTCTCCCGTGGAGACGATGAACGCCCACAGCCCAGCTTCTCCTGCTGGGGAGGATCGCATGTCTGCCTCTGTCACTTGCTTTTTCTGGTCTCCAAACAAAAATTCCAGCACCGCCTCTTTCAAGCTGAAAGGCAAGGAGGCCTTTCCCCCAGCTGGGAGGCTGTTTCCGAGTGACAAGGCCTTGTCAGAGTTAAAACGTGAGCGGAAGACAAGGAGGTTTACACGCCTCTGCTAAACCTCAGTAACATGGATTAAAATGTCTCTGGGCTGCATCCTGGTTACAGGTAAACCAGCACAGGCGAAAGGAGACAATAAGTGGGCACCAGGGAGCTGAAATGTGGGCAAGACCATCATGGATGGCAACTCGGAGGGTGCCAGGGGATTTCAGTCCAAATGGCACACTCTGGCTGCAGACACAAGGCAGTTCACAGCTCCCCCCTCCCGCCCCCTATCCCAGCCTCCCAGAGCAAGGATTCTCATTTAAATTAAGTCACAAACTCTGGTTAATTGTGTGGGTGGGTGTCCCTTCACGTGCTTGCTTCTCTCAGGGTCGAAACTCAAAGCATCTGGCCCACAAGCACAGGAAGAAACTCCGCTTTGCAAATACCCTGCCCCAAAAATGACAGGGCCGTGTGTCAGGGCCAGTGCCCATCTCAGTGCAGAACTAAGAAGAGAAACAGAAAAGGAACGCGAGTACGGTGATTGACAGGAATAATAAATCACTGCCCAAGATCAACAGCCAATCCAATCCAGTTCTGACTCTACCCCCAAAACATCAAAATGTAATTATACTGTTTTTACACATCCTTATTGGCCATGTGGGGAAATGAGAACAGACACATTAATTAATGTCCAAAATGATATTCAATTAAAACAAGTGCAGTGTATCCTTCAAGGTCTGACCCAGGATCTTCAGCATCTGCGACTCGAGCAGTTCAGACCAGTAAGTCTCACGCATGTTTATCTGGTCGGTAAGGTTTATCTGCCAGCGACAGAGGCTGCCTTGTGAAGCTTCAGAAACCAAATGACAGACACCCTGGTATGAGCTCACTGCAGGCAGCGCTTTCTCACAGAGCTAGACATGCCCCCTTTTTTACCTACAAAAGTCAATCAGCAGATGCATTTAATACAGAGGCGTGGCTCCTGCTTTCCTGTTGCCCACCCCCTCCACCCCCTTTGAGAGAAGATGTTTTCAGGAAAAGACTGGTTGCTATGGAAGCTTTATTGTCGCCCACTTCCTTATTAGAACGTTGGAAAACATTCAACCAGTCACCTGATCTTCTCAGCATCCCCAAGTTCATTAAAATAAGAATCAGGAGGAGACAGACAAGGTGATTTCAAAAAGCAAAGTGGTTCTTTGCCCATAAATGGACTACACGGCTTAGTAACCAGACTCTCCACAACCACGGCCGACTCTGACACACTTTTCTTCCAAAGCTACTCTTACACATGGCGGCATCTGAGGAGAATAACACAGGATCGCATATTTCTAAAATAACAGGCGGTTTCTGTCACTGTTATGTACTTAACATAAAGTGAATGCTCTGGAATTCAATTCAGTCTGGCTGCTAGGTCTCCAGCAAGTTAATGTGCCATAAAGACACGTTTTCATAAACAGAAGTACAAATAAAGAATTGGAATCCACAGAAAGCAGTTCTCCAAACTGGCCTGAAAAAACGGAATGGCCTGCAATCCACCACCTGGACATCCAGTCTGAGAACTGCTGGACTATCTTGTGGTCAATAGGCTCTCATCCTAATACCATTAGCAGAAATGAACTGGAACCAATTGTAAGTGGCTACTAATTGCCCATGACAGTGATGGAAAATACTGACTCGACCTCAGAAGAGTTCATTTAGTCCGAGTGGCAGAGATGGAATCTGAGGCTGCCATACTTCTATCATGGGTTGACCTTATTAATTCGCCATTCTGGGGTTCTAGCTGAAAACAGGGATCAAGAAATGAATGATAAGCTGTGACCACATTGACAGTTTGGGCCAAGCGACCTGAACTGACTGGCTGATTTGGCTGGCAGGAAAAAAGGGGCCTGGATAGTATTTGTAAAAAAAAGAGGTTGTTTGTTCCCTAGTAAAATCAAAACTGCTTGTTTTATATGTGGAGATTACTATTAGCATCAACACCTGCATGTTTAGCCATGTCTGATGCTTTGCGACTCCATGAACACTACACAGCCCTCCAGGCTCCTCTGAGCATGGGATTTCCCAGGCAAGAATACTGGAGTGGATGGCCATTTCCTTCTCCAGGGGATCTTTCCCACCCAGGGATCGAACCTGCATCTCCTGCACTGGCAGGCAGATTCTTTACCGAGCCACCTGGGAAGCCCTTATTAGCATCAGGTTTTGTTTAAAAGTTTGCTGACCCATCAAAACGGTTTCACTGGAATACCCTGATCGGATGATACTAAGGTGGTGATGTGTTAACATTATAAAGCTTGAATATGCCTTATGGCTGCTGGTTTGATTCTGTAACATCGCAGATACTCTTCTTCCTTCTCTTTCCCCCACTCTTTCTCCACATGCCTGGTTTTGCACAGCAGGTGTGCATTTAAATACTCAAATAACGATTCGTGCGTGTATTTCATGGCACTTTCTGTCAGGACAGAGGAACCTGGAGGTTCAAACGAATGTTGGTTGTTGTGACTTTAAGACTAGGCTTCAATCCCAGGAACTGTCCCGAGGAATCTGTACACTAATTCCCAAACTCCACCAGACTCCTGCCTCATTGGAAAAGACTCTGATGCTGGGAAAGAAGAGGGCAAGAGAAGGGGAAGACAGAGGAAGACAGGGAAGCTAGGCACGCTGCGGTCCATGGGGTCACAAAGAGTTGCACACGACTTAGCAACTGAACGACGACAACAAAACTGCCCTCTCAGAAGCACCCTCTGAAGAGGAAATGGGACTAGCGTCCTGCTAGTGACTGACAGCAGCATTAACTCCCCCTGCAGGCGAGGAAATGAACATACCAACAGATGCAAAAAGAAAAAAAGCTAGGAGACAATTACAAGTGACCACGTGATACTGCATCTTTCGGCAAGTGAAATCCATGACAGAACAGAAAACTAAGACTGATGCCAACCAGGAAGCACGGCCTCCAGTCACACACACTGAAAGACACGATCACACTGAGGCTTTCACAGCACCCAAATGCCAGGAACTGCGTCTGCTCTTTCGGTGAGAAGTGCAAAGTGAGGCTGCAAGTTCAGAGATGGCTGCAAAATAAGACAAGTGTGGCCCACATGCACACGTGTGTGTGCAACTGGCTGTCTGTTCAGCTGTGAAGTTGAGTTTATTTATCAGTCTAAGATGGCATGGCCTGAAATCAGGGTGCAAAAGGCTGAGGGGTATCCACAAGACCACCTGGCAAGAGTCTGACTGTTTTGATCACGACCACCACTCTAATTCTAAAAAAAAAAATAAAAACTACCGCACAATTGCACTCATCTCACACACTAGTAAAGTCATGCTCAAAATTCTCCAAGCCAGGCTTCAGCAATATGTGAACCGTGAACTTCCAGATGTTCAAGCAGGTTTTAGAAAAGGCAGAGGAACCAGAGATCAAATTGCCAACATCATGGAGAAAGCAAGAAAGTTCCAGAAAAACATCTATTTCTGCTTCATTGACTATGCCAAAGCCCTTGACTGTGTGGATCACAATAAACTGTGGAACATTCTGAAAGAGATGGGAATCCCAGACCACCTGACCTGCCTCTTGAGAAACCGGTATGCAGGTCAGGAAGCAACAGTTAGAACTGGACATGGAACAACAGACTGGTTCCAAATAGGAAAAGGAGTACGTCAAGGTTGTATATTGTCACCCTGCTTATTTAATTTATATGCAGAATACATCATGAGGAACGCTGGGCTGGAAGAAGCACAAGCTGGAATCAAGATTGCTGGGAGAAATATCAATAACCTCAGATATGCAGATGACAACACCCTTATGGCAGAAAGTGAAGAGGAACTCAAAGGCCTCTTGATGAAAGTGAAAGAGGAGAGTGAAAAGGTTGGCTTGAAGCTCAACATTCAGAAAACAAAGATCATGGCATCTGGTCCCATCACTTCATGGGAAATAGATGGGGAAACAGTGGAAGCAGTGTCAGACTTTATTTTTTTGGGCTCCAAAATCACTGCAGATGCTGACTGCAGCCATGAAATTAAAAGACACTTACTCCTTGGAAGGAAGTTATGACCAACCTAGATAGCATATTAAAAAGCAGAGACATTACTTTGCCAACCAAGGTCCGTCTAGTCAAGGCAATGGTTTTTCCCATGGTCATGCATGGATGTGAGAGTTGGACTGTGAAGAAAGCTGATCGCCGAAGAATTGATGCTTCTGAACTGTGGTGCTGGAGAGGACTCTTGAGTGGACTCTTGCTGGAGAGGACTCTTGAGAGTCCCTTGGGAGATCCAACCAGTCCATTCTAAGGGAGATTAGTCCTGGGTGTTCACTGGAAGGACTTGATGCTAAAGCTGAAACTCGAATACTTTGGCTACCTCATGCCAAGAGTTGACTCATTGGAAAAGACTCTAATACTGGGAAGGATTGGGGGCAGGAGGAGAAGGGGACGACAGAGAATGAGATGGCTGGATGGCATCACCGACTTGATGCATATGAGTTTGTGTGAACTCAGGGAGTTGGTGATGGACAGGGAGGCCTGGCGTGCTGTGATTCATGGGGTTGCAAAGAGTCGGACACAACTGAGCGACTGAACTGAACTTCTACAAAACGACTTCAGAAACCACTATGCCAGTGCTGGGCGGGGTTGTGGGGAGAACTTTTTTTTGGGGGGGAGGTTGTTTCCTCCAAGTTTGGTTTAATTTTTCCTCGTATTACTCCCAAATCACTAGAGAACACCTTAGCCACCATCTCCCCGGAGACAAGTGATGTCACTTAAACTCTCTAAGTGCCCTGACTATACAGAACCTTGTTCAAAGCATGACATGAATTTGGAGGGTGCTGGTAAGGTTGTCCTAGAGTCATTTTATTTGGGGAAGCCAGTGGGACAAAACATAGTCAACGTTGATGTGTTCTTACTGCTTGATATCTTTTGGCTTGAAAACATCCTCTTCGAAAGGTTTCCAAAGGTAATACCAATCACTGATACTTACAAGTCTACACATGATCTTGCCCACATTCCCCAAGGGCTGCAAAACTAAGAATGGTGTTAAAGGTGACAATCACATCTTTTTAAAACACGTGATCACATTATAGAAAATTCAGGAAAAAGAAGAAAACATAGGACCTTGTTCCTCTAACACAACTACCATAGGTGTTTTGATAAATTTCCAGTCTGTACTTTTTAAAAAGTGTTTTACATACCCAAGTATACACATGATTTTTCACTTAGACTATATCAATTATCTATAAATTGGTGCAAGTAAAGCATAAGCCTCATAATATTGTTTTAAAACTCTGCTCCATCACTTACGTTTTCTCCAAATTTTGGCAAATACAAGACCATCAATAAACATCAGCCATTTTTCATAGCTACTGTTCTGATTTTAAGTAGCTATAAAACTTTCAATTAAGTGGCAATACCATAAACTCTGTATATATTCCATCACTGAGTGATTGCATCCTATGTGTTTGATGACCAAGAATCTCTCCTTGACCACACTCGCACGAGGCTCCTCTGAGTCCTTCAGCTAAGTCTGACCCCCAGCTGATAAAGACTTGAACAAACTCTATGGAATGTTTGCAGCAGCTCAAGACCACCTCCCTAAGAAGATCCTTCCCTCCCCCACCACTTAAAGTGCTCTTGAGAGAAAGGTCAGAGCAACAAAACAATTGTTGTTTGTTGCAGCCAAGATCTGGCCTCTGAGGAAACCCCAGCCTCTGTGGTGGGGGTTAGGGGGGTGAGTAGGAGCCTGACTTCCTTAAGAGTCACTTAGCAAACCCACGTGAGTTTCACGTGGACCCAAAGCCTCCTTCCTTTCCAGTGTAACTGTCACATTCCTAATTCTGTGACCCACCCACCCACCCCCTCTCCAATCCCTCACTCTCCCCAACATCCAAGTGAGAGTGAAAGTGTTAGTCGCTCAGTTGTGTCTGACTCTGCAACCTCATGGACTGTAGCCCGCCAGGCTCCTCTGTCCATGGGATTCCCCAGGCAAGTATACTGGAGTGGTAGCCATACCCTTCTCCAGGGGATCTTTCTGACCCAGGGATCAAACCCAAGTCTCCTGCACTACAGGCGGATTCCTTACTGTCTGAGCCACCAGAGAAGCCCAAAGCTCTGTAAAAACCCAAGTGGAACTCCATTCTTGATGGACTCTTTCCTATTGCAACAGTGTGTCACTGATTGAACACGGTCCTGACTACTGTGTGTGCGTGTGCTAAGCTGCTTCAGTCATGTCTGACTCTTTGTGACCCTATGGACCGTAGCTCACCAGGCTCCTCGGTCCATGGGGTTCTCCAGGCAACTCTCTTGTCCAGAGTTGTTTATCTTGACACAGACATGTGGGGACAATGCTCATTCTCAAAGACACTGCCAGTCCCCTGAGTCTTTCCCCAGATGCCACAGAACAGAGACAAGCCATCGTCACTACGTCCTGTCCAAATTCCCCACCCACAGATTCCAGGGATGTGGCTGCTCTACATCATGAAGTTTGGGATGATTTGTTATGTGGCAGTAGCTAACTGCTACACCCAACAGAACCACCAATTCTGCCCAGGGCATCTGTCTTCTCAGCTTACCATCCACACAACTCAATCACATAAGCATTTCAAGAGTCTAGACAAGCAGCAATACACATGTGGGCTCTGCTTCTAGGCTCTTTTTTTTCCTTCTAATTGATTCTGACTATTGCTGAAATAATATTAATCTTTTTAAACTGCAGGCCCAATCATGTCATTTCCCTGCTTCAAACCCTTCAATAGAGTGCTAGTGTGTACTGAGAAAAGTCCAAACTCCTCAGCACAACTTGCCAAGTCCGTTCTAATTTGGTCTCAATCAGCGCTCTCCGTATTAATCTCCCATCCTTCACTGCCTTCTCCAACCCGACTGGCTTCGTCACTCTTCTCCATGAATGTCCAACATCTCCCACGGCCTTCCCCTGCTCACGGCACCCACTCAGCCTCAATGCGTTTTCCTCTCGTGGGTATAAGTTGATGCCCTTTTGTTCCCCTTTTCCAGTTTTACTGAGGTGTGACATACAATACTAGATAAGTTTAAGGCGCACAGAGTACACAGCAATGATTTCACTTACATATATCATGAACTGTTACATATTCACTATTAAGTCAATGTTCACTGTTAATCATACCTACTACCAATTTAAAATACGAAAAGTGAAAGTCACTCAGTCACGTCTGACTCTTTGACCCCGATGGACTGTAGCCTATCAGCTCCTCTGTCCATGGAATTCTCCAGGCCAGAACATACTGGAGTGGGTAGCTACTCCCTTCTCCAGGGTATCTTACAAGGATTGAACCCAGGTCTTCTGCATTGCAGGCGGATTATACCTTTTCCTATTTCATACATAACTTGACAAACAATTTATGTATTTCCAATTAAGTGTTTTTTTAAATTATTTTTAATTGAAGGATAACTACAATATTGAGTTGGTTTCTGCTATACATAAACATGGATCATAGGCACACATGTGTCCCCTTCCTCTCAAGACCCCCTCCCATCTCCAACCGGAGATGCCCTTCTTTAAGGAACCACTTTGCCTCCCCCGAATGTCCTCAGCATTGGAATGCCACCTTCACCCCGGCACACCTTTCATCTTGCACAAATCTTTGCTTTTTGCGTCGTGTCTCCTCCACTGGACTGCCTCATTCACCGAGAGTACAGACGATGTCTGGGCCACCTCTCTGCCCCGGGGCCTAACACCCCACCTCACACACTAAGGGGCACTCAGTTTCTCCGTCCTTGTTGTCACTGTATTAGAAAGACAGATTGTGTTGGCAGGAAAATGCTGAGTTACTGGTTCTGGAAACTCTTCTGTCATAATGTTGAATAAATTCGAGTGAGGCAGAAGGTGGCTGTGGGAACGACCACCTCCAGATCCTCCCGAGAAGTTCAGGGAGAGCAGGATGGCTTTGCTTCAGGTAGAAACAGAGAAGCTGAGAGTGAAATTTTAACTTCAGGTGCCTAGAGAAGAACAGACTCTGGCCAGTACTCTCCAGCCTCTATGAGCCCCTGATTCTGTAGGCACATACTGTTGCGATAGGTCAATTATTCCTGCTGACTAAATACTGTGGAGTCAAATCTCATCATAAATGTGATGTATCTCATTCCAGGCCCTGCTGCAGTGCACTGGCATTTTGATAACAAAAGATGGACAGGTGCAGCTTTGTCATTACAGGATGATAAAGCCATTGCCCACATCAACTGTAATGCCATCAGAAATACAGTGTGTAGGAGGGGGAGCTAGTAATTTCCTTCACCAGGGTGACTTTAGGGAGCCCTCTTTCCAACACTCAATTAGATACACGTTTTTGCTCCTTGCCAAAGACCTGAGAGTTTTTAAGATAACTTGGTATCACGTATTCAAAAAATGTTACCACCCATCCACCACTCCAACATGTAGGAGACCCATCTCCCACCGTCCACATACTGTTCTGCTGCCATTCATTCTGCTTGGTACCTGATATCTGGTGAACACTCCGGAGGAGATAAACACAGTCTGGGAATGTGAAGCAATTTCTTCAACTCAGCAAAAATCCTGAAACCCAAAATGTCAACTTCACAGACAAAAAGATACCATCCCCTTGCTGTCTCTTTTTTTCCCTACGTATTCTTCTCCGAGAGACTGGAACTGCACAATTCTCTGTCTCTCATGTCCCAATCTCTCTCCAAACTACCTCCCAGCGACACACGGACACACAAGCCGGCCAGTGTCCCCGAGAAAATCACACACACCTAATTCTTTTTAAAAACCCAATCCGCGATGATCAATTTCTTTCTCCATGGTTCCTGCCCCCCATCTCCTCCTGCTCCTTTAAGAAGGAGGAAAGCACCTTTCCCGGGAATGTGCCGAAACACATTTTTAGATAAAATTTTATTTTGGTCTCGCCAGGCAGGAAGCTATTACCCCTCCGTTGTTATCTTTATGTGCATGATTAGGAATAATAGCTGATTTGTGAAGTTATCTATTACGGGAAATAATCAAGATTAATGAGCCCCGTGGCACTTGCTGAATGCCTCCGGAGATTTATTGCTCAGGCTGGGCGTTTCTCTTGTGTTGTTGGTACTGTCAGTTTCTTTTTTTTTTTTTTAACACGTGCAAATGGAGACATGGATTAATTGTGGAAGAGGAGAAAAGCTCTTTCAATGTTATCAAATACTGGGCACTGCTCAGCCCCGCCTCGCCCAATGAGACCCCTTTGTGACATGTAGTGATGCTAGAGTCTAGTCCCCACCCTGCTTTAGATCCAGGCAGGAAGTGTTTATTAGCTTGCACCCTCCAGGATGTGTGGACTGTCCACTAGAAGTCCTGTCCCAAAGTCAAGATTTGGCTGAGGGCTTCCCTGGTGGCTCAGTGGTAAACAATCTGCCTGCCAACGCAAGAGACACAGGGTCGATCCCTGATCTGGGAAGATCTCACATGCCACGGGACAGCTAGGCCTGTGTACCACCACTACTAACCCTGTGCTCCAGGAGCTGCAGATACTGAGGCCTGTGTGCCCGAGCGCCCATGCACCACAAGGGAAGCCACGGTAATGAGAAGCCTTCACACTGCAGCAAGGAGCAGGCCTTGCCAGCCCTAGCTTGAGAAAAGCCTGTGTAGCAACGAAGACCCAGGGCAGCCAAGATGAAATAAGCAAATATATTTATTAAAAAAAAAAGACTGGCCCTAGATGGAGAGAAATTTATGGTGCTGGGGCTGCAAATGCTCGGGGAAATTCAACCACCTGCTCAAGCAGGGAGATACTATCTTCTCCTCCGTGGATCTGCCCTGCAGCCACGGGGCTGTTGTGGATGGCAAAACCACAGCTGCGGCGCCAATGTGCCTTTGTTCTGAATGTTTGGATTGACGCCGGACATTCTGTACACTGGGCCTCTCTGGAAATGGAACAGTGATCCAGGATTCAAACGAAACTCTGGTGGCAGCAACTTCACAGTCAAAGTGCGTGCTCAGTCGCTTCAGTCATGTCTGGCTCATTGTGACCCCCTGGACTGTAGCCCACCAGGCTCCTCTGTCCATGGGATTTCCCAGGCAAGAATACTGCAGTGGGTTGCCATGCCCTCCCCCAGGGAATCTTCCCCACCCAGGGGCTGAACTCCCATTGCAGGCAGATTCTTTCCCCACTGAGCCACCTGGGAAGCCAACAGGAACAGTCAATAAGGACTTACAAAGACTGCTTCCTGACACAGGCAGGTGGGAGGTAGGGACAAAAAGCTCTCCATGACCAGACCGCAATTAATGGAAGCAGACAGAGGTGCTGAATCTCTGCCTGCCAGGGTCAGGATCCCAGCTCTGCAACGCGCAGCCACACCCCTGCTGCGAAATGTAAACTTTACACACTTCCGTGGCCCATCTGGAAACTGGGGGAAACAACAGTATCAATACCACAAGGTGACGTTGACGAATAAAATGAATGAACACATGTGCCAGTGCTTAGGAGAACGTTATAGTTGTTATTTTTAAACAACAACTTGTCAGTCGAAATGTACCTAAAACATCCTGGGCTAGAGACCCACGGTGTTCTATTACACTGCTTTAAAACCTGTTAAGTTCCCAGTTTGTTTTTTCCCAATGGGCAGAATGAGGGTGTAACAGATGAACCCCAATCCAACAGTTAAAAAGTCCAGCTTCCAGAACCAGATCAGTCAGTCACCAACAGTTTGATGTTGGGTCAGTGCACTTTATATTTTTGGGTCTAGTTTTCTTATGGATTATATACACATTTGGAAAATGACCTTGAAAGTCTTCAGTTATGGTATCGTATAAACCTTTAGGTCACATGCATGCTCTTTTTTGTTAACTTAGGTGGAGAAACAGACCCAGGAGTGAAAGCAAAAACCAATGTAACATATACTTGAAATTTTATATAAATAGAAAGATACCCTAACAAAGGTACTTTTGAATATTTAGAAAATCACTGTGTTACCAACTAATAAAACCACAGGGTATTTATTTGTAGACTTTTAAGAAGTCAAAGCCTCTAAAAACACACTTGGCAAAATACAGCAATAGCCAAGTGTCCCAACAGAATACTTTTTAATGTGCTGGAGCTTGCATTTCCATAAGATATTAAGAGGATCATTGGGTTTATTTAAAAGCATATATACTGATGACCTCAGCAGACAGACGATAATAGCCTTTCTCTGAAGAGGTTTATACTCTCTAGACCATGATTTTCATATTCTCTTGGCAGAAAGGTAGAGAACACTTTTGTCATTTTATTCTTTTCCCAGGGACTTGTTAATTCATGATCAGGTAGGCCTGAGATTTCTACACCAAAAGAGAATTGGCTGGTTTTTGGAGCAATATATTGACTTTTCCATTTAAAAGCAGGAATTACTGCATGTGACCTCTATCACTTACACATTCAAAAGGATGGTTGATTTCTTCACTCCCCTTTCCCAACCCCACCCTTGACTCTGCCTATCAATATCCTGTTGTTTTTAGGCCCTAGTCAGATTCACAGACTTCATCTTGAACCTGTCCAAAAGACATTCATTTCTCCTTTCTCAGGGCCCCCAAGCCTTTCACATTTCTAATGGAATACCTGCACATCACATTTAACTGTGGGCTGTTACATCCCTTCATTCAACCCAGTAAGACCTTCAGAGTGGAGACCATCTCTAGTCCACACTTACTCAAAGGCGAAATCAGTCAGGTGTCTGGGTATTCCTCTATCCGTTCAACAAGATCAAAAATGCAACAACTATGTCTTAATTGGTGCTTATTCCCACCACCTTGGTCGGCAAAGTAATGTCTCTGCTTTTTAATATACTATCAAGGTTGGTCATAACTTTCCTTCCAAGGAGCAAGCGTCTTTTAATTTCATGGCTGCAATCAGCATCTGCAGTGATTTTGGAGCCCAAAAAAACAAAGTCTGACACTGTTTCCACTGTTTTTCCATCTATTTCCCATGAAGTGATGGGACCAGATGCCATGATCTTTGTTTTCTGAATGTTGAGCTTCAAGCCAACCTTTTCACTCTCCTCTTTCACTTTCATCAAGAGGCTTTTGAGTTCCTCTTCACTTTCTGCCATAAGGGTAGTGTCATCTGCATATCTGAGGTTATTGATATTTCTCCCAGCAATCTTGATTCCAGCTTGTGCTTCTTCCAGCCCAGCGTTCCTCATGATGTACTCTGCATATAAGTTAAATAAGCAAGGTGACAATATACAACCTTGACGCACTCCTTTTCCTATTTGGAACCAGTCTGTTGTTCCATGACCGGTTCTAACTGTTGCTTCCTGACCTGCATACAGGTTTCTCAAGAGGCAGGTCAGGTGGTCTGGGATTCCCATCTCTTTCAGAATGTTCCACAGTTTATTGTGATCAACACAGTCAAAGGCTTTGGCATAGTCAATGAAGCAGAAATAGATGTTTTTCTGAAACTCTCTTGCTTTCTCCATGATCCAGCGGATGTTGGCAATTTGATCTCTGGTGCCTCTGCCTTTTCTAAAACCTGCTTGAACATCTGGGAGTTCACGGTTTACATACTGCTGAAGCCTGGCTTGGAGAATTTTGAGCATGACTTTACTAGCGTGTGAGATGAATGCAATTGTGCGGTAGTTTGAGCATTCTTTGGCATTGCCTTTCTTTGGGATTGGAATGAAGACTGACCTCTTCCAGTCCTGTGGCCACTGCTGAGTTTTCCAAATCTGCTGGCATATTGAGTGCAGCACTTTCACAGCATCATCTTTCAAGACTTGAAATAGCTCAACTGGAATTCCATCACCACCACTAGCTTTGTTCGTAGTGATGCTTTCTAAGGCCCACTTGACTTCACACACTGGAAAAGACTCTGATGCTGGGAAAGGTTGGGGGCGGGAGGAGAAGGGGACGACGGAGAATGAGATGGCTGGATGGCATCACCGACTCTGTGGACATGAGTTTGAGTGTACTCCGGGAGTTGGTGATGGACAGGGAGGCCTGGCGTGCTGTGATTCATGGGGTCGCGGAGAGTCGGACACGACTGAGCGACTGAACTGAACTGAACTGAACTGATTCCCACCACATTTGCTGGCACATGCCATCAATAAAGCTACAGATCAATTTAAGTCACAGAATTACATACTTTCTTTTCTTGGGCTTAACATCCAACTAGAGAACAAGAAAGTGGGTTCTCCTGGGTTCTTCCCCTTCCTGGAGGGAAACAAATTATCCATAGGATAGTTTCTTTTCTCTGCCCCAAATTATTAGTTCAGACCACGGACAATCAGCCTAGACTGGCTCTTCACAGTGGGCTGGTACCTGCTCGGAATCTTTGATCTGAGAGTTCAGCCTGCTGGACTGAGAGAATTTAAATAAATTCTAAAGCAGCTCATATTTTGGTTGCTGAGACTGGCCGTGGGAGACAAGCAACAAAGATGCCGTTACTATACGGCAGGCCCCGTGTTAAAGTCCTCTCCATCTAGTATGATTTAATCCTGAAGTGAAGTCGCTCAGTCGTGTCTGACTCTTTGCGACCCCATGGACTGTAGCCTACCAGGCTCCTACATCCATGGGATTCTCCAGGCAAGAATACTGGAGTGGGTTGCCACTTCCTTCTCCAGTACGGCTAAATGATGACAAAGGTCTCTATAGTCAAAGTTATGGTTTTTCCAGCAGTCATGTACGGATGGGAGAGTTTGTTTATAAAAAAGGCTAAGTGCCAAAGAACTGATGCTTTTGAACTGTGGTGCTGGAGAAGACTCTTGAGAGTTCCTTGAACAGGAAGGAGATCAAGCCAGTCAATCCCAAAGGAAATCAACTCTGAATATTCACTGGAAGGACTGATGCTGAAGCTCCAATCCTTGGCTACCTGATAAGAAGAGCCAACTCGTTGAAAAAGATTCTGATGCTGGGAAAGACTGAGAGCAGGAGTGAGGCGGGTGACAGAGGATGAGATGGCTACATGGTATCACTGACTCAATGGCCATGAGTTTGAGAAAACTCTGGGAGACAGTGAAGGTCAGAGGAGCCTGGCACGCTGCAGGCCATGGGTCGCAAAGAGTCAGACATGACTTAGCAACTGAACAACAACAACATGACTAAACAAGAAAAGCATTATTCACCCTCTTTTGAAGGATGGAGAAATGGAGTACAGAGACCCTGAAAGGCTAGTCCAAACAGGTGATGAATCAAGATTCCAGTTCAAGCTGTCTGAAGCCAGAGTCCTGGCTCTTAAACCATGAAACTGTTCTGGGCAGGGAGGAGGGGGAGGAGGTGACCAATGCATTTCTCACCCGCTGCAGGCCAAGGGGAAGCAGGCAAACGGAAAGTGGAGATACATGGTGCTGCCCTAGTGAAAGCTTGCGTGTAAAACTTGAGTCGGGCTGACCTGGTGGCTCAGGGGTAAAGAATTCCACCTGCAATGCAGGAGACCCGGGTACCATTCCTGGGTCAGGAAGATCCCCTGGAGGCAGAAGGAGCAACCCACTCCAGAATCTTGCCTGGGAAATCTCATGGCCAGAGGAGCCTGGCAGGCTACATAGTCCATGGGGTTGCAAAGAGTAGGACACAACTTAGTGACAAAACAGCAACAAAACTTGAGTTATCTTTCCTCATCACAGGTTGGTTATTCTCACTCATGGAGAGGATAGAAATAACATAAAACAGTCAGCAAACTACCCTCTGCATCGGTCTCCACTGCCTTCTCCAGTTCTTATTTAATCACATTTTAAGTTCAAGGGCTCCTGTAACGAATTGGCGAAGTGAGTCAAGAAGCGGAAATACACATTTGTTTCCTATTATTAGGAACATGCCAACTGGCATAGCCCTGATCATAGGCATCTGTCAAGATACGTCTTTCACCAGCTCATTTTTATTTCCCCAACAGAGGTGTCAACCATCAACAGACCCTGTGATAAGAACAGAAGGGTCATTATGACCTCTGACATCACTGCCAGTCAAGACAGAATAAAAACCGCAACCGCAGGAAACAATGCATGTAGGGATGGGGCCTGGGGTTGGGATCTGTCTGCATAGGTGACTCCTCTGAAGGGAGAAAGACAACATGTTTTCTTGTTTCAGTGGAATTCTTCATCTGGCATCTACTTGCAGGTATCCGTATAAGGTAGAAAACCTCACCCCATTTTAAGCAGCATTAAGACACCAGCGATTTCATAACTGCCAGTTAGTACATACAAACGGGTATACAACACGTACTAGTCAAAAGATGGCAAAGCTCTGACGTGTCTGTTTGGAAGTCTGGCTTCCCTGGCCATCTACTAAGTATCTTCAGTAGGGTTACTGTGTCCACGGTGAGACAACCAAGCATCTCCAACCATGGACCTCTTCATAGGCTGAGAGTGGAAAGAACTGAGTTTTCAGCCTAAACTTGGAATCATGAATTACTGGCTTGAGAGATTTGCAATCAGAAAAATCACAGAAGTTTTAGAACTGGGAGGGATCTCAGAGCTCCAAGTAATCCCTTCATTTTACAGATGAGAGAGGAGTGAGCCAGGCCGAGGAGCAATTTACATACAGCGATGGCTCAACAGGTAAAGGGTCTGCCTGCAGTGCCGCAGACCAGGTTCACTCTCTGGGTCAGAAAGAGTACTTGAGAAGGGGAAAGCTACCCACTCTAGTACTCTTGCCTGGAGAATTCCATGGACGGAGGAGCCTGCTGGGCTACAGTCCACGGGGTCACAAAGAGCTGGACAGGACTGAGCGACTTGCACTGTCTTCTTTTCACTCAGGCACTCACAGCACAGTGGAACCTGGAACCCGTGCTTCCAGACTCTTCGGCCACCATGCTTTCTGCTCTACAGGGAAACCCAGCACATCGCCTTGCCCGTGGCAGCCACCAATATTCTGTACTAGAATAAATAGCTGAATGACCCAAAAATCCAGAAAATCTGAGAGGAATGTCATCACCTGGGCCAGGTCACTGAGTTGATCTCTCCTGTAATTTCAACAAAAGATAGGAGTTTACCTACTAGACAGGTTTTCTTTAGAGTCTTCTGCTGGGAGGAGCTAAAGGCTGGGTATCATTTTTGGGTGTGTCTTTTGGGGAGTAATTAAGAGTTTTGAACTCTTGAGAAAAAAACAATAGGGCTTAAGTGAGGGATTAACATGGGGGTGGACGGGACTGGAGACTGAAATTTTTTTTTTAATTTTTAATTGTATTGTTGATTTACAATGTGGTGCTAGCTTCAGGGGCACAAGTAAGGTGAACAGGCCAGACATGTACATATAATCCACTTTGAGATTCTTTTCCTATGCAGGCTGTTACAGAGCGTTGAGTTCTTATTAGTTATCTATTTTATATATAGTAGTGTGTATATGTGAGTCCCAACCTCCCAATTTTTCCCCACCCTTTATCTCCTGGTAAACATAAGTTTGTTTTCTATACCCATGTGGAGTCTTACATTTATGTTCCCTTCCTTATTCCTCTCCTCCACGGAACCCTGGCTCCAACCAGAAAGGAGGAATCCAGGGCTCCAGGCTCCGTTCACTGGAATATTTACCATTCTGTGATCAACCGGCCAAAGTCACAGGAAAATCTGGAAGTCCCTCCAGGGAAAGACAAGTAGGCGAGAGCAGCATGCTATTGCCCCCGGAACAAAGCTTGATTTTTCTTTTCTATGAGTTAAAAATGTACGGAAGAAAGCACCAATATTATGAAGAAATTAGAATCTAGGGAAAGTATGTCAATAAATGACCAATGCACCCTGAAAAAATCTTTCTTTTATAAGAGATGCACATAGGAAACCCTTTAGCAAACCATTCACCAGAAAGGTGAGTCATGAATCAAGTACTTCAGTTAAAAAAAAAAAAAAAAATATATATATATATATATTCAAAATTTCATCTATTTCTAAATGAGTACTCCATGAGAACCTTTTCAGAGGTTCTAACATGTCAGTTTAATGAACTTTTTTGCCCCCCATCTCAGCTCTCCTAGGTTCTGGCTAGTATTTGAATCAGTGGTGCCAAAATAGTGAAGCAGGGTCCTGATGTATAATTTTCATCTTTTCTGGGAACAAATTCTACTGGGAATGGAAATGCTCTTGTCCTAATATTCTTTAGTCAAGCCCCACTATATAAAAAATCACTTCTAGAACAGAACGGAAACTAGTAATTCTTTACTGTACTAAAGAATTGATTGTAAGATTGAGCCTGTCCCCTCCTCTAAAATAATCCTTCTTATAGAATTTCAGTTTTTGAAAGTTTGATTTCTAGGAAATAGAAGCTCAAGCAACCATGAGAAGAAATTCAACACACACAGATATTTTTTTTTCCCAACAAATACCAGTCTAACTTATCTAACAAAACCAATTAGAAACAGAAAATAGGCAGATGCTGAGACAGAAAGATATAGCCACCTGCCTCTGGATATGGCAGCTGGCTAGACTTAATTCTAATAACAGCAGATGTGGATCAAAGGATAGTTCCAACAATCTTCTTTTCATTAAATGAGTATTAGGACTTTGATTTCAATCAAAGTTTGTCCCAGAAAAGAGTGGCCACCATTCTCCTCCAGCTCTGAATGCCTTCTCCTTACTGCATGCTTCAAATTAAGAACATGGATGAGGTTCCCTCTACAAGACACAATGAAAAGGTCCTCCAATATCAGACCCTCAGTGCCATGCAGAAATTATGTTTTCACAAAATGAGTGTTTGATGGAGAAGGCAATGGTTAATACATACAGGAACTAATACTGCATTTGCCTGAAATTTACAAGAACTGTACAGTACATTTCTAGATGTCTGTGTAGGCAGTGATTCCATCTTCTGGGTAATCTTGGGGAAAACTACCAACTCTATGTTCCTTGTCTAATAGAGGGAAAAAAATGGCCACACCCCATTAAATATATGTAACCATTCACTCACTCATTCCATGAACATTTTAGTGAGCAATCACAACGGGTCAGAAACTGGGCACTTACTAAGAAATAACCCATTCAAGATGCTAGCACAAAGACTTGTGAATATACAAATTTGTTCAAACAAAGACAGAAAAAGCAAAGGGAACTAACATGAAGGAGGTCCCTACTTGGACCATTTATACACGACCCCACTTAATTCTCATAATGTGAGCCTGTGTAATTTTCATTTGTTTTAAATGGCTATATAACTTTAGTGGTTAGAGAACTCATTAAGATGACACTCAGTAGCAAAGCCAGTCTTTGAACTAGTGTCTGACAGGTGCAAACCCTTTTCGTCCTACCTTACCAGCTCTTACAAATACAGCCAAGACATTTCTGAACCTGGGAGCAGTTAACAGTGGTTTATACTCTTGATTATTCAGGCAGGTTCATTTTTTCAGTTATGAGTCACACAAATGATGAGCAACTAACTGATCCCATAGCGATCTGGTGTTTATTACTAAATGCTGCTGTCATCTGTGCTGTGTCATGGCAATTCTGACCACACACCAGGATGCAGCCAGGTGACAGCAAAAGCCAACCCAAGAGAGGGCTAAGTGACCGCTTCTCTGTTCTGAATAGACAGACTCCATGGACCTGCAGTTTCCCCACATTTTTGTAGAGGAGATAACTGTCCATTAATCCCCAAAGCTAAAACCAAAAGTACTAAAACCAAAGTCCACACGTGGAATATAAAGAAATCACGGAATAAGAAATCATTTAGGTGATAGGACTTTGAGTAGATCCTAAAAAAATGAATGAAATCTACACGTTTTTTTCCAGATGACTTCCTCTGTGCCCAATCATTCTGAAGAAGTTTAAGACTGTTTTTACTTCTAGGCCAATAAATACAAAGAGTATCCTGAACACCACAGAGAGGGCATGGAGGTAAAACAGGAGGCAGAGCAGTTTTGTATAGTCAGTTCATGAAGGAGTGCAAGGCTCTCCCACCTCAGCTGCACTCTCAGAATACAAACAGTTGAAAGGAGGTAGCAATCTGCCCGAGGGAATTAATCGACTGTAGAACAACTCTCTTCTGGTCCAAAAGTGTTTGCTTATTTAATTCTTTAATCACATCACATCTACACTAAAGACAGGAGCAGTATGACTCTCAAACACATGCCCAGAAACAAAATTCCTCCCGGATCCTCTCTATGGAGCATCCACGGGTTTACAGTCTTACCCATGGCGGTCAAGAGTACATCACAGGGACAAGAATACAGAATCGCTGGTGTTCTTTTTGTAGGCAGTGCATGAAGAGACAGAATGACCTACACTTTGCTGATCTGATATCCCCATGCATTCAGCAAGGTTTTGATGGGTGCAGGACACTGTCCCGCTACATTTCTACACAGCTTTCCTGAGTGGTCAGTGTGTATGGGGTAGGGCTTGGCATTGGAAGATGGTGTTTTCAGGGAGGAAGAAGGTTTGAGATAAATGAGGCCAGTGACTCTAGAAATGGGCCAAGAACTGGAATGAGGCCAGCGAAAAAATACATTCAGGCAACCTCTCTCCTCCAGGACTCAGGCTCCAGCTAGTCTCTGTGGGCACCTTTATCACAGGCAGAACTTGTTCAACTCTGGAAAAGCAGGGAATTCACTCCCTTCATAGTCATTTTCTGTGAGCAAAGCATAAGTTTATGAAAGGTGGAATTTGTAGCACCCCAGAGGAAAAAACTGAACACTCCTTCCCATTGCACATGTTCCCCGCAAACTCCTTTTAGGATAATACAACAAAGGGCAATTACAGAGACGCTGGAAGAGGAAATTAAAAGAAAATTTAGGCTGAATGTCTTAAAGAAGCTTTCAAATATCTCAAGCCATTAGACTGTGGAAGTGCCCTCCAAGGGAATGTGTTCAAAATTCACATGGATGAGACATCAAGGCCTGTCAGAGAGAATCACCTTGAACTAGCAGAAAACAGCTTGCTCTAGTCAATCTAAGCAGGTCATTTCCCAAACTAATTTGTATTTTTCCATTCCCTTCGGTACTTGTTTCTCAAGGATTATTTTGGGCTTTCGTTGCAAAACTCCTCATATATATAATTTATGTCTCAATCCTGATGTAGCAGTTTGTGTATCAGACAATTGTCTTCCTCCTACAAATTTTTCTTCTATTCATACACAACTTCTAGAGCTCTGGGACTGGAGTTCATAAAAGTGAAATCAGCTTTATGTTTATGTGTGCTGGATGGTAAAGATTATGGGGGAATCGTTCATAATTCATCTGTCAAGAGGCTCACTTGGCCTTTCCATTCTGAGAGTGTCAGGGTGTTGAACACACTTAGCAATAAATAGCTAACTCTGAAATTAATGACTTTCCAGGTTCAACTTTAACTTTTGCTAACAGAACTAATAACATGCATTTTCACAGGGCTCAGAGGACTTGCATCATTTTCCAGGAGGCAGAAGAATACATACTCAAAACCACGTATTTGGAGGATGGAAGCTTCTAACACCAACAGGCTGACCTCATTGCTTTTGATATTTTGCTCCCAGTTACGGTGTCAAGTCTCTCGTTACTGAAGACTTAAAGGACACCTTAAATATCGGACTAAATCAGGCCTGACCCACTTGGGATGGTTTATGATTTTTTTTCCAGTGTAGTATTTGCTCACTTAACTAAATCTGCCTTTAAAAAGAAGAAAACAGGAGCAGTTGTCATCATTATAGAAATATCAATCAAAACAAGATTAACCACGGAGAGGCCTTTTCCCATTCCAGGCTCACACACCACTTCCATCATTTCACACAGTTTCTGCAGCCATTCTATAGGTAGACAATCCAATTTCTCTAATGCTAACCCTAAGCTTTGTCTGAACTACCACCCCGCCAGGAGACATTGATGACATGTCTCAGGGTTAATGGTTTTTAAAACCACAATGGATCTGGGAAATTATCATTTTGTACATGAGGAAATTTAGGCCCAGAAAAAAATTCAGCAACTCACCTAAGGTGACGGAACCTTGAATGACAGAGCGAGAACTACAAGGCAGATCTCATCTCCAAGCCCAAAACCGCTTGCCCAGACTCTGTTTACTGTAATCTGCTTTCTGGAAGGCTCCATGCTACCAATAACCCAAATTAGATTTCCAAGGCAAGCTCTCCTCTTGTCAATCCCCTTTAAGCCTGAAAATCCACTACTGATGACCGATGCCTTGATTTGGGGAACTCAAACCAGGTAACTTAAAATCTGCTCAGGCTTTAGGAAGCCGAAAACAAGATAAAGCCCAGGATCCAAGCAATGCTTCCTGTCTCATCTACTCTTACTTAAAAATTCCATAGCAATCTAATTAGACTTCTTAAAAACAAGGTATCATGACTTTTCTCATAACTTCAGAGTTTTTTTCTAAACCAATGTTCTGAAATAATCAGGGTCCCTCACACTAAAAAAAGTATGCTGATGCATCACTGTAAAGAAAGCTTTTAACAAAAATCTGGAAGAAAAAGAAAAGAGTTTTGCTTTGATCCTTCTGAGATATTAATGTTAGCAGTAAATTAAAGATGTCAGTCTAGTGAGATTTTGCTCTCACACCAGTAACTTTTTTCTTGCCCAGAAAGTGTCTAGGCATCATTTCACAGTGTCTGTTTGCCTGGGTTATTCATCAGTATTACTCTTCATTTCATTCCTAAAAATTTTCAACAGTTTTCTCCTTCTATTTCATCCTCGCCAATGGTGTTCACCTGTCCACTGCAAATATTTTATCCCCAAAAGACAAGTCTCTTAAATGCCAAACCAAACGGAAACAAAGGTGAGAGGACATACATTCACATTTACAGTCTGGACATGTGAATCAATACGTATTGCTCAGAGCATTAACACACTTTATTGACGCAGCAGCCTTCTTCTGAGCTTCTTAAACATCTTGATAGATAGAACAAGAGATCTTAATGACCCAGATAACCATGATGGTGTGATCACTCACCTAGAGCCAGACATCCTGGAGTGTGAAGTCAAGTGGGCCTTAGGAAGCATCACTACGAACAAAACAGTGGAGGTGAAGAAATCCCAGTTGAGCTATTTCAAATCCTAAAAGATGATGCTGTCAAAGTGCGTCACTCAATATGCCAGCAAGTTTGGAAAACTCAGCAGTGGCTATAGCACTGGAAAAGGTCAGTTTTCATTCCAATCCCAAAGAAAAGCAATGCTAAACAATATTCAAACTACACACAATTGCACTCATTCCACCCGATAGCAAAGTAATGCTCAAAATTCTCCAAGCCAGGCTTCAACAGTACGTGAACTGAGAACTTCCAGATGTTCAAGCTGGATTTAGAAAAGTCAGAGGAACCAGAGATCAAATTGCCAACATCCACTGGATCACAGAAAAAGCAAGACAGTTGCAGAAAAACATTTACTTCTGCTTCACTGACTACGCTAAAGCCTTTGACTGTATGGATCACAACAAACTGGAAAATTCTTCAAGAGCTGGGAATACCAGACCACCTTGCCTGCCTCACTGAAATCTGTATGCAGGTAAAGAAGCAACAGTTAGAAACAGACATGAAACAACAGACTGGTTCCAAATTGGGAAAGGAGTACGTCAAGGCTGCATATTGTCACTCTGCTTATTTAACTTATATGCAGAGTACATTGTGAGAAATGCCAGGCTGGATGAAGGACAAGCTGGAATCAAGACTGCTGGGAGAAACAGCAATAACCTCAGATATGCTGATAACACCATCCTTATGGTGGAAAGTGAAAAGGAACTAAAGAGCCTCTTGATGAAGGTGAATGAGAAGAGAGAAAAAGTTGGCTTAAAGCTCAACATTAAAAAAACCAAGATCATGGCATCTGGTCCCATCACTTCACAGCAAATAGATGGGGAAACAATAGAAACAGTGAGAGACTTTATTTTCTGGGCTCCAAAATCACTGCAGACTGTTTCTAAGCCATGAAATTAAAAGATGCTTGCTTCTTGAAAGAAAAGCTATGACAAACCTAGACAGCGTATTAAACAGCAGAGATATTACTTTGCTGACAAAGGTCCATGTAGTCAAAGCTATGGTTTTTCCAGTAGTCATGTATGGGTCTGAGGATTGGGCCATAAAGAAAGCTGAGCGCCAAAGAATTGATGCTTTTGAACTGTGGTGTTGGAGAAGACTCTTGAGACTCCCTTGGCCTGCAAGGAGATCAAACCAATCAATCCTAAGGGAAATCAGTCCTGAGTATTCATTGGAAGGACTGATGCTGAAGCTGAAACTCCACTACTTTGGCTGCCTGATGAGAAGAACGGACTCATTAGAAAAGATCCTGATGTTGGGAAAGACTGAAGCCAGGAGAAGGGGATGACAGAGGAGGAGATGGCTGGATGGCATCATCAACCCAATGGACATGAGTTTGAGCAAGCTCCGGGAAATGGTGAAGGGCAGGGAAGCCTGGAGTGCTGTAGTCCATGGGGTTGCAGAGTTGGACACGACTGAGCGACTGAACAACAAAATAGAATAAAACACTCCATCAGACTAGTCTTGATGATCAAACTACCATCTCTCCTGAATTTTCCTGATCATGTCCTTCTTATACATGGGGACTCCACCCTAGTCCATCTTTACTCCTTAAAAGGTGTTGTTCCACAGAACAATCTTTCTACTGAACAACTCTCACACTAACCTGCATCTACTCTGTTCTATTTAAAAAGTGTACATGTGTGTATATGATATGCTAATAGAATAAGGTGGTGTGGCATGACAGTTTCTTTCACTATTTTGTATAAGAATTAGAAACATGGCCTCAGATAATAAGCACGCCTTACAAAAGCAGAGGTGACTGTGCGGCTCCCCACACCTCTGCCAGTCAGACTTAGTCATCAAGGAAGGAGGGGACAGTCCTGTGGCAAGGGCCAAGGTGGTTCACTTCTCAGGCCCAGGGATTCAGACAGAGAGGCATCTTCCCATTGTAACAGCAGCAAACTAGAATATCATAAAAAACAGCTCTTAGCTGGTTCTCTTCTGAGTTCAAGAGGGTTTTTTTCTGTACCCCAACTCAAAACCTACCTGTAAACTGTTTTCTAGGAGAAAATAAGCTCTAACATTTAAATATGCAGCTTAACATGGCCCCTAAATGGCATCAGCCAGTAGTTCAGATTGTTCTGCTTTAGATATTTGAACATAAGAAGAACACAAAGCTCCCATTGCTGGACAAGGTCACAGTGGGTCTTTACTAAAGGAATGGGTGTCTTCCTATGCAGAGGGTCAAACGAGGCCATGCCCAGGTGATCACTCTGATTTGTGTCTGCTTACACTTGTGCTGCCAGTGACACTGGGTCACAGAGGGACTGCAGGAAACGGAGGGCATCTGTTCACTCAGTCGTGTCCAACTCTGTGACCCCATGGACTGCAGGCTACCAGGCTCCTCTGTCCATGGCATTCTCCAGGCAAGGATACTGGAGTGGGCAGCCACTCTTTTCTCCAGGGGATCTTTCCAACCAAGGGACAAAACCCGGATCTCCTGCATTTCAGGAAGATTCTTTACCATCTGAATCACAGGAAGGTCCCATTTCAAAGAATAATGGGTCCCATTTCCATGCCAAGTATTAGTTAGGGAACCCAAATAACACCAACCAGACCTCGGGTGGAATCTCTCCCTTTAATTCCACGTTGCTCTTAAGGCAGTGCCAAGATATTTTGAGAATGGAGGTATTCATTTCAATGATGCCATCTGACTTCAGAACAGAGCTGACATACTTTCCAAGAATGGAGAACTAGGCTAGAAGCCAAAGTCACTAAGCAACTTCCAATCTTTGGCCATTTTTTTCAAACTCCCTTGAACAGTAATTCCTACCTTTTTTGAACATATTTCAAAAAGATTTTTTGCTCCCTCATGCCATAATAGTTGAATTTTTTTCAATACCTGATGACTGAGAAGATACAGAAGGATGTGTAAAGTATTTGAGTTTAGTAATATGATTCAAAACTTTTCACTTTACTGATCAAAACAGCAACAAAATGGATCACACAAATGTTGCAACGCACACATATGCACAGAGACCTCTACAGATAACGCTTGATGTGCTCAAGGATTTTAGAATTTCTGCTCATAACTCCGCAGTCCTCTCAGGGGCTTAGGGGCACAGAGGCTGGAAACAATTTCTCTAAAATAGTCTTTTAAATCCCAAGCTTCCAAGTCCTATGACTCAAATATACAAAAATATTTTCACTTGGTGTACATTTGTTTTGTACAAGCCCCTGACTGGAAGAGTCACCGATTCTTGTCATCATGCTGTGAAGGGCGTGATGTTCGGTTAGAACAGATGCCCAACATGCTTTGTGCGTGCTAAGTCGCTTCAGCCATGTCTGACTCTTTGCAACGCTATGGACCATAGCCTGCAAGGGTCCTCTGTCCAGGGGATTCTCCAGGCAAGAATACTGGTATGGGTTGTCATGCTTTCCTCTTGGGGATCTTCCCAACCTAGGGATGGAACCCACGTCTCTCATATCTCCTGCACTGGCAGATGGGTTCTTTACCAATAGTGCCACGTGGGAGGCCCAGTGAGCTTTATATCAATTTTAATCCTCAACATAGCCTCCTGAGGAGTTGATCCACTGCCTCCACATTACAGACAACAAATCCAAGGTTCAGAGAGGGCCACGGTTAAACATCCAGCAAGGGGAAGAGCAGGATTCAAACCTTCTAGTCCAGCTGCCACCTCATGCTTCATATCTCCCGATTTGCTGTCTATGCTGTGCATCACCTCACCTAAAATAAACTGCCTTTCCATCTGGCTCAGTTCCAACATATCACTGATTGTTTACTTATCTATTTATTTATTTGGCTGTGCTGGGTCTTTGTTGCAGCGTGTGGGATCTAGTTCCCCAACCAGGGATCAAACCTGGGCCCCCCGCCTTAGGGTGTGGAGTCTTAGCCCCTGGATCACCAGGGAAGTCCCCATGTGAGTGTTGAATCAATGTCTGCTAACCCACAAAACCACGAAGATTATGAGGGCAAAACCTATGTATGATTTTGATTCCCAGCGCCTGGAATCAAGCAGGGCGCATACAGGTTCTCAATAGGGACCTTAGGAAAAACCTTTGTTTTTCTCACCACATTCTGTGAAATCAGTGAAATTGCCCATTATTGCTTCATCATTTTTCTCTATGATTATATGTTTTCATACTTTCCTTCACCTCTCCAGCCTTGACAGCAAGATACTTGACAACAATGAAGGGAACAAATATTTACTAAGTACTTACTGGGGGCAGGTGGTTAACCTGTTTGGCTTTGAAATTCCCAACATTGTGCAAAGTGAATGAGTGTTCTCATTTTACAGATGGGAAACTGGGATTCAGAAGGTGAATTAGCTTGCCTAAGATCACAGAACCAATAAAGATGAAAAAGGTTCAGATTCCTGCCTGATCTGACTCTAAATAACCTGTGATCTACTCCATCCTCTGAAACGTACACCAGGGAACCATGTTCTCTTTCCTTCACAACCACCCAGAACATCAAGTTTCTTGCCTTAGAAACAACAGTGTTGTCCAAAGAGCTATGACTCAATTTAAATCAATATTTAGGTTTAAAAAGTTTGTTTTTTTTTTTTCCTGTAAAGAGGGTACTCTCCTTACCGTGTGTGTAGAATCTTAAGTAAAAGTGGAATATATGCCACAGAGGACTGAGCAGCACTTTTAGTTTCCTTAGAAAACATAAAGTCAGCTCCAATACATTAATCCCGGCAACGGGTTATGCATCTCACACATCTCAGATCTTCAGAAAATTCAGAAAGTTAGTTCCCCGGTGAGGGATCTGCCTTTTACCAGCACCTGAAAAATATATTTCCACTGGCTCTCATAATGCTTGTTCCCATAAAATCGAACGGCGTCAAGTTAAGCCCCGTGATTTTAAATCTGTCAAACACACACATGTGTACGTGCTCTTGAGAAGAGGTTACCACGACTTCTCCCTCAGAACTTTTTGGCCTCAAGCATTTCTGTTAGATGCTTGGGCTCCTTTCAAAATGCAGAAGGGAGTTCATGAGATGACGCTGTTAACAGCCATTAAGAGGTTAGTGCGACATTACGTGCCGAACGGGAGGCAGGAGGGAATTGGGAGTGCGTGTCACAAATTCAACTCCCTCACACTGCAGCTCCTAACCTCTTGGTAAGATTAGCCGTCACATCACATGATATTGCTGCTGCAGACCCAGGAAGAGGGTCTGACTGCTGAGCTTATGGCCTAGCAACATCTATGCCAGTGGTCTCAGGGGTGGCAGTAGGGCGGGCGTGTGTGTGTGGGGGTGGGGTGGGGTGATGGTGGTGGTAGTTATAAACCTCAGCATCACCAGGGATCCCATACTCACTAGATGGGGTCTCTGTCCCCAGCAGCCCCACCACCTGGTACATGGGAAAAGATTTTATAATATACGGGGAGACTAATTTGATTAAGGGCTTACCTGGTGGCTTGGATGGTTAACAATCTGCATACAATGCAGGAAACCTGGGTTTGATCCCTGGGTTGGGAAGATTCCCTGGAGAAGGGAATGGCAATTCACTCCTGTATTCTTACCTGGAGAATTCCATGGACAGAGGAAACTCCACAGATGACTCTGACAAAAGCAACAATGGCTCCTCCCCAAACCTCCACAGACACGCTGGTATTGCTACCCAGAAGTGGACTGCATGCTCCGATTGGCTGGGGAGAGGGGATTGTTCACTGCTACTCCACAGACATATTTATTGAATGAATAAGGCCTGACCTTAGGATTTTACATTTTCTCTAAGTTTTTCCCTACTGGTTTGAAGTGGAAAACCTTTTTCTTGCCATCTTCCCATTTTGACATGAATTTGTCAAAAACAACTACTGAACCCCTTATGAATGACCCAGGACGCCATCACGTGAGTTGTTCACTGGGTAGAAAACTAACGGTGTGTTGCTGCTGTGCAGTTGCTAAGCTGTGTCTGACTCTTTGCGACCCCAGGGACCACAGCCCACCAGGCTCCTCTGTCCATGGGATTCTCCAGGCAAGAACACTGGAGTGCATTGCCATTTCCTTCTCCAGAGGATCGTCCCGACTCAGGGACCGAACCTGTGTCCCCTGTGTTGGCAGGCAGCTTCTTTACCACTGGGCCACTAGGGAAGCCCAAAACTAAGTGGTATACTGACTTTATTTTTCCCTATCTCCTTCCAAAAAGCATCTGAGACAGCTCCAGTGCTAAGGCACTTCCCTTCAGCAATATAGATATTTACAATATAGATATTTATCAGAGAAGAAGGCTGAAGGGAACAAAAAGAACCTCACATTTTTGCACAAGGCATCATCATGATTAAGAAATGCACACTTGGATACACAATGCAGAGTACTGACTCCCAGGACAGTAAAGATGCCTTGGTGATGACGATGCTTGTCCAAAGTGTGAACACCCCAAAACCCTAGCATATACTGACCGTCTCCAAAGGGGAAACCTTTTTTAATAGAAGATGTGATTCCCAAATTATGAACAGAAAGCCAACCCTAAAATATATAAATCGCTTAATTGCTCAAATCCTTTGATACCAAGGCACTTCACACTAATAAAAGACAAGCTTTAAAGGATTAGCAGGAACAGTCCAGCTGACAAATGATACCCATGTCCCGAGAAAGAAATACTCCTGGAATCGAGATGAGGTCTGCACAGCTTTTGCCATATTTTCCTGCCTGGGCTTATTTCCACAGATTCTCTGATCACTGCAGAGTCTGTTCTATGCCAGGCTTACCCCGGCTCAATCAAGAGATTCCATCCTCATGACTGCAGGTCACATTATCTCATGAATGAACTGCTATTTGGGTCAGTTAAGAGTCTCTGCCGAGTTGAACGTGTGTTTTATCTCTGGTCTTCACGCTCTATATATCAAGATTTCAGATAGTTATTGGGGGGTGGGGAAGAGACAAAATATTGGTATCAGGATACACAAGGGGCTGTGTTAATTACACTCAGTTTGAAGCAGAACAATTCACCTCCTGAATAATTTAAAGTCTTTCAGTCTTGAACGATGGGTTTACTTTTAAATTGGATCATTATTTTATATTCAATTACTTGCTTACCTACTACTTCCACAGTATTAAACTTTCATTTTTTTTAAACCAAGAAATGTTGTTTGATTTTAACTTTAAAGCTTAGGATTCTAGGAAAATAAAAGCAAGGTACTATTTGTCTTTCCATAACAGGCAAACAAAAACAATTCCATGGTTACATGGCCAGTCCTGGGTGGAGTGCGGTAGAGAATAACTTGATGAAAATCGTGAATTAATCCAACATCATGCATGTGGTGGGGGAGAAACAAAACCCACAAGTCAGAACAAGTGTCAAGCCCCATGAACTGCTTCTGATCACCCAGCCCAGACCCAAGAATTGGGTTAAACCGACCGACAATAGGACCCTGCCAGAGGTATGTTCAGACAGTGACAAGGCGTTAAGTCGTCTTTTGCCAAAACCTAAACTGCAGAAGGAGGGTACCGAGTCTTTCCAGCAGGTGCTGGAATAAAACCTGGTATGGAGGAGACCCTTAAAGGATGTGCTGAGCAGACTCATGGATAAAGGGCCTCCTGTGCTTCAACTGAGTGGACACAACCAGTGGGATGAGCACGTCCCCAGGAGCGGCACTAGATGCTCGACCCAATCAGAAGGCCCAGACCGCCCCACCCCACTCAGAACAAGCACACACACAACATTCAGCTCCCCCTATCAGAAAGGCTAACTGGTCAAAACGGGACCTGAGCGTCAGCATGCTCAAAGAAAGATCCAGGGGATTCTAATACAGTAGCCAAAAAGGAAAACCACTTACCTACACAACACAGAGATCTTAAATCTATACTTTTTTATATAATAATGTTTTTTCTATCTTGACAAGCAAAAAAAAAAAAAAAAGTCGAGTCCCTTTTTAAAGTTATCTGCTATACTGGCGTTAACACATCAAAAAGCATCAGAATGTTCAAATTTAAAATTGGTTAATGCTAAGAACATTTTACTTACTACTAAGGCATCACTGATTCGATGGACATGAGTTTGAGTGAGCTCCGGGAGTTGGTGATGGACAGGGAGGCCTGGCGTGCTGTGATTCATGGGGTCGCAAAGAGTCGGACATGACTGAGCGACTGAACTGAACTGAAGTAAAAAAAATAAACTGTGAAATAGAGACACAGACGCAGAGAACAAACACATGGATGCCAAGGGAGGAAGGGAAGGCAGGTTGAATCGGGAGACTGAGATGGACACATACTAAAACTCTGCACAAAACAGATGACCAATAAGAGCCGACTGTACAGCACAGGGAACTCTATCCAGTGCTCTGTGGGGACCTAAATGGGAAGGAAATCCACAAAAGAGGGCACAGATGCATATGCATAGCTGACTCACTTGGCTATACAGCAGAAACCAACACAGCAGTATAAAGCAACTGTGTGCGATGTGCTAAGTCACTTCAGTTGTGTCCGACTGTGAGACCCCATGGACTGTAGCCCGCCAGGCTCCTCTGTCTGTGGGATTTTCCAGGCAAGAATACTGGAGTGGGCTGCCATTTCCTTCTCCAGGGGATCTTCCCAACCCAGGGATTGAACCCACATCTCTTTAAGTCTCCTGCATTGGTAGGTGGGTTCTTTACCATCAGTGCCACCTGGGAACCACTAGTGCCACCTGGAAATACCAAAAGCAGCTATACTCTAGTAAAAGTTAATTAAAACAAAACAAATAAACAGGACTGTGAAGAAAGCTGATCGCCGAAGAATTGATGCTTTTGAACTGTGGTGCTGGAGAAGACTCTTGAGAGTCCCTTGGACTGCAAGGAGATCCAACCAGTCCATTCTAAAGGAGATCAATCCTGGGTGTTCACTGGAGGGACTGATGCTAAAGCTGAAACTCCAATACTTTGGCCACCTCATCCAAAGAGTTGACTCACTGGAAAAGACTCTGATGCTGGGAAGGATTGGGGGTGGGAGGAGAAGGGGACGACAGAGAATGAGATGGCTGGATGGCATTACTGACTCGATGGACATGACTTTGAGTGAACTCCGGGAGTTGGTGATGGACAGGGAGGCCTGGCGTGCTGCGATTCATGGGGTCGCAAAGAGTCGGACATGACTGAGCGACTGCACTGAACTGATGAGGCTTTAACTTAAATGTGCTCCCAAGAGACTTTAAAAATAGAAATTCTCCACACAGTGCCTGGCACACAGCAATGCTTTCAAATAAAAACTCAAATAAAAGTTGACAGATAAAATCAACAGTTTAAACATTGAGGTTTATATGCTTCTGTGCCTAGATTTTAAAGAGAGACCACAAGTGTTATGGTGGCTACCATGCCATCTCAAATCAGCATTTTTTACTGAACGATTTCCAATCACTTCACAGATAATCAAAGGGGAGTAAACATGGAAAAGGCAACCCCTTCCCTTACATGGAGCATGTCCCTAATTATTCTACATCAAGGTACATCCAAGAAGGATGACACCCCAACTCCAGGCAAAGGAAAGATCTCAAAGCAGCAGAACCAAGGCTGTGAAATGCAGAGGACAGTAGGAGAAAAGAAACCCCACATTTACCCAAATTATGCTTTTCCTGAAATGATGAGATTGTGATGACCAGATCTGGCATGTGGGAGGGGGACTCCTCATGCCTCCCGAGAGTGTGCTTGTGTGTGTGTGATCAGTTGTGTCTGACTCGGTGAGACCCCATGGACTGCAGTCCACTAGGTTCCTCTGTCCATGGGATTTCCCAAGTAAGAATACTGGTGTGGGTTGCCATTTCCTCCTCCAGGGATCCAGGGATCAAACCTCTGTCTCTCGCACCTCCTGCACTGGCAGGAGGATTATTTACCACTGCGCCACTGGGAGGTGCAAAATGCCCTTTGGATCCCAAGGACACCACTCATTCTGGTGGGAAAGTGGCTTCCTGGGCCGGCGGATCCTGAAAGCCCTGTGGGGGAGGATCCCTCTGCACCCAGAGGTTGAATTCAGTCACAAGGTGGACTCCATTGCATCTAAAGCATCAGAAGAAAGGAAAACCACCAGGCACCCCTCTGAGATCCTGAGGCTGTTCAGAGACCTGACGAGACAAAGTGAAATGTGAGTCCCCCAGCCCCGTGCTGGCCCCTCCACAGGCAGTCAAGGCCCTCCCCCCAGCCCGAAATGGTCTACATCTCTCTTCTCTTCCTCTTCGAGCACAAGCATCTCATTTCAACGGTGAGCACTTCAGATAAGCTTTTTAAGGGAGAGAATCTGAGAAAAAGAACCACGGCCAAGTCCACAGGTTTCTGAGTACCTGCGCCAAGCTTCTGAAGGCTGAAACTGGTACTTAATCAGATAAATGCAAATAATTTAAATGCAAGGATCTCCATCCTCCTTTAGGCAAGCGGTGAGGAGGCAAACTCCACACGTTGGAGGGATGTCACATATTCAATAAACAGGCTGGGGAGGCTTTGAAGGGTTCAGTTTCCTTAAGAGAAAGAGCCACTCAGAGGCTCTGGCGGCACCCTGGGCCAGGCTTCCTGGGGCTGATGGACATTACACGCTGGCCAGCCTCTGTGCTGACAGCTTTTACCTGGAAAAGCTTACCGCAGGGGCTCAACTCTTCTCTTTGGGCTCCATGCCTTCCTTTCAAGGTTTAAAATCCGAGATGCACAGAAATGAGAGTGCTCAGGTGGGATGCTCACGCTCTCACCCCAGGCCTTCCCTCCAACGGGCTCAGCCTGGAGAAGGCTACAGCAGCAAACACCTCCCCACATTCCCACACACCAGCTTAGTGGGGGCCCACAACAGTCCGTTTTCACTTTAGTAAAATGGCTCCAACCTCCCCCAGTTCTTAAGAGGCAGGCCATCCATGTTATTAAGCCGGCTATAAACACCAAAGAACTCAAGCACAGGATCATCCATCCTGAAACAGAAATGAGATTCAAATCAAATTGTCAGGGATTAAGGATCAGAATACACATTATTTTAGCTGATTCACTAAAACCGCATTATCTATTGTGTGGCCAAGCTGTGGGACGGAATGGAAGAAGCAGTGGATGAGGGTCAGGACACCTGGGCGGGCAGACCAAACCTTACTGTGCTTCGTGATACCGAGCCTTCTGTTTTCTTTCTAACACATTGAAGGTTAGTGGCAACCCTGTGCTAAGCAAGTCTTTCAGGGACGTTTTTCCAGTAGCATTTGCTCACGTCATGTCTCTTTGTCACATTTTGGTAATTCTTGCAATATTTCAAGCCTTTTCATTATCATTCTATCTGTTCTGTGATCTGTGACCAGCGATCTTTGACATTCCAAGGCAAAGAGGTCGACTTGCTAGTGGTTCAGATGATGGTTATTATTTTTCTAGCAAGAAAGTATTTTTAAATTAAGATACATACTTTCTTTTAGACATAATGTGATAACACACTTAACAGACTTCAGCATAAGTGTAACTTTTCTATGTACTAGAAAACAAAATAGTCACATGACTCACTTTATTGTAGGGGGTCTAGAACTGAGCCCCCGATATCTCTGAGGCATATTATGGAGGCAGCTTTATTCCTTGGTGTCCGGCCCTGAAGGCATCATTTCACCTGCCCGTGGCTTCATTTTCTTACATGTGGAATATAGGAAGCAATGCCTCACCTGCTGGCTTACATGGATGGTTGAAAAATAGTGCTTCACCCTCTAATAGCTCTTACAACCAACGGAAGTGGGATGCAAACATGATGTAACTCCCTGCAAGGCAGCCTTTAAAACTTTTCACCAAAGAAACACACAGGAGACCCAGACAGATTCCACCTGTAGGACAGTTTGCAGACAGTACATACAATGCGACTATGTGGCTGAGTTCAGGCTAACCTGGTCTTGTGTTTTATCTTCTTTTGCATTCACAGAAATACTAAAACCTAAACGGGGCATGTTGAATTCTCCAGGAGTTACAGGTGAGAGGGTTTTAACATTAGATCTGTATTTTTTTTTCCCTTCAGATAATATATTTCCATTTGGTTGGGAATAATAGATTTTCCTTTTGGGCAGTTTCAGTTGATTTCCAGGCAATCTAAGGACACCACCCAAAAAAGAGGAAAAAAAAATTCTACTTAACTTGCAAACTTGGCTAACTTGGTTACAGGCAAAAGCAGAATCAGTTTTGCTGAATATATTTATTCCTTGTGGGGGACTGCCAGCCAATAACAGGATCTCACTGGAAGCCACATCTTAAGATGCGTCTTTGTGATAACAGGGGTTAGAGGAATGAGGCTGGGTTATGGGGAAACAGGCAAGAATACAGGCTTCTGGATCAGCACGGAGGGTCCTTAAAAAACTAAAACTAGAACCACTACCATATGACCCAGTCATCCCACTCCTGGGTATATATCTGGAGAAAAACACGGTTCAAAGGAGATAAGCTCCCCAGTGTTCACTGTAGAGCTCTACACAGCAGTCAGAACATGAAAGCTACTATAAGTCCATCGAAGGATGAATGGATAAAGAAGAAGCGGTACATATATGCCATGGAATATTTCTCAGCCATAAAAAGAGTGAAGTAATGTCATTTGGAGTAACATAAATTGACCTGGAGATTATCATACTAGTGAAGTAAGCCAGACAAAGATACATATCCTAAGATAAAAGGAGAAGGGGGCATCAGAGGATGAGATGCTTCGACAGCATCACCTACTCAACGGACATGAATTTGACCAAACACTGGGAGTTAGGGGAGGACAGGGGAGCCTGGCAGGCTGCAATCTCTGGGGTCGCAAAGAGTCAGACATGACTTACAACGACAGGACTGAACAACGACAAATCACTTATATGCGGAATCTAAAAGAAAATACGATACAGATGAACTAATTCACAAAACAGAAACAGACGCACAGGCTTAGAGAAGGAATTTAAGGTTACCTGGGGGGAAGGATGTGGGGGAGGGACAGGTTGGGAATTTGGGATCAACATGGACAAACTGTTAAAACAGATAACCAACAAGGACCCATTGTAGTGCATAGGGAAGTCTGCTCAATATTCTGAATAACCTAAATGGGAAAAGAAATTGAAAAATAATAGATACATGTATTACTGAATCACTTTGCTATATACCTGAAACTGACAACACTGTTAATCGACTATGCTCAAATATAAAATAAAATCTAAAAAGAAAACAGGCTCCTGTATTCCCCAAGTAACACCTTGACAATCATCACCCCTAGTTAAGACCTCACAGCTAGAGGCCAGCTTCTAGAACTTCATTAGGAAAAAGAAAAAAAAAAAAAAAAAGGAATAATATTTCAATGACTTTGAGCACAAAATTAGCATTTGTATCCATAGAGGCCAAGCACTGGTGGATTAACACCTATTCAAATGAAATCCTCCCTGTCAAGGCCCTGCCTGGGGCTTCTTTCTAAGAGTTCCATGGTGAGCAGTTGTTTATTATGCCATTAACTTGTTTTTCCCTTTTTCTCTTTCTCTAGATTAACATTTAGCAAAATGAAAACCTCCTCCAGCTAGTTACCTGGCTGTATATAAGACATTCAGAGAAGCTGCTACTCCCTGGGGCTCATTATTCCACTCCCAGAGCACCCCAACAGGGGTGGTGGGGAGGGTGCCACCTGCAGGCAGCCCCCTCCCATCGCCTCCCAGAGCCCAGCCCACGGGCATCATCCTCAAAGTCAGCACTGGGACCTCTGGTTCTTTCCGGGGCTGGACCAACTGCCTCTGGACATCACTGGTTCATCAGGGGAACCCGATTCCTTGTTACACAGCTGGTACTGGAGCCTACTGGAGCGGCCGCTTGCTACCTGTCCGAGCACGGCCTCCCCTGGGCCCACCTTTGGTATTCAACTGACAGCAGCAGACTGATACCTCACCCAGTTGGTGAGGACCCCCTGCTCCTCCCGGGGAAGGCCCCCTCCAGAACAATGTGGCTGGGAGCCTGGCCTGGGGACCCAATTTTACTCCTATGGGCCCTTCCCTTCTATGTTTGTAAAATTGCTCCAGTATCAGGACTTCTGGATTTCTTTCTTTTGATCTAAGTTTACAATCATTTCTAATGACTGTGGCTTGTCTGATGCTTTGTCTTGCTTCTCTGACTGGACTGCTGCTCTGCTTAACCAGAATGATGATGTTCTAGCACCAGCTCTGAGAGTCTTCTTCATGTCACCTCTTTGGAGATGAGAGGTCTACTATGTTAATTAAAGTTTCCCACGCTGGTTCCTCGGAGACATTCTGTGATGCTTCTATCTAGAAGTCAATCAGCACACTGGGCAAACATTTCCTTCTGACTCTTACCATGTAAAACCCTTGACTCCCTTCCTGTGCAACTCAAATACCTTCCCGACCTACATAAGGGTTCCTCAAAGATCCAACCGTCTTCCTCCAATCTCTCATTTTGTATCATAAATTCATTTTGTGGAATTTATGCTTATAACATCACCCAACACCTCTCTTTACCTTGTACAGAGACGACCAAGTACTGAGAAGTTTGAACACATGTAGTAAACCATTATGGGCTTCCCAGGTGGCTCAGTGGTAAAGAATCCACCTGCCAATGCAGGAGATGCATGCTCAGTCCCTGGGTTTGGAAGATCCTGTGGAGGAGGAAATGGCAGCCCACTCCAGTATTCTTGGCTGGAAAATCCCACGGACAGGGGAGCCTGGTGGCAACAGTCCAGGGGGTCACAAAGAGTCAAACACGATTGAACATGCACGTACAAATAAACCATTATAACCTGATGGATTACAAAATACAGAGCATTCTACTAGTCACCCATCCCCAGCTCTGCATTTTAGAGAAGGCAGACGATCTAACCATTAATTCTAACTATTCATATCCCATAGGAACAACAAAGCCCCATTTATAGAATAACCATAAAATAAAATGGAGTGTGAAAGGGCATATCCTATATGCAGAATAATTTGTTCCTGTGACTATAAAGTATATTTTAAGTAGTTTTATAGAAGTGTGGAATATAAAGTACCATGGTGCACATTTATTTCTACTTCTAACAAAAATCTCCAGTTTCCTAGAGAGATTAAAAAAAAAAATCTATACACAAGTTCAGTATTCTCCATTTTCATTGGACAAACATGCTGAAACTAATTGTGTCTAAAACAAACAAAAACTCCTTCTAAATGCATTTCTTGGATTTAGGCCCTTGTCACAAAATCACTACTCTCCAGTGTGGCTCCCCTGGCTGCTTTTAAAGCTTTGTTTTCAAGTACAAAAGCAGATTTGAGCCTTGCTTGCCGAGAGTGCTGTAGATGGGATTTAAATAATACAGCAGTTGGGACTTAAAAGGAACCTTTAGAAGTGCTTGGACAGGGTATACACCAGATGGGGAAGAGGGACGGAAGCAAAAATTCACAGGCCAGAGCTTTCAAGAGGGTGCCTGGTATCTGTTGGGTTTATCGAGTCTGCCGTGCTTTCTAATGCTATCCAGAGTTTGGGGGAGCAACTGGGATCAAAACTAGGTCAGGTTTATCAAAAAACCTTTGTTTTTCCTCTTCAGAACCCATTCCCTAGAGTGTCAGGGTTAGAACAGATCATAAAGACCTTCTAAAACCAGTACATCTATTCCACTCACCTACTCAGCTCTCACAGAGGAAAAGGAATGTTTTGAAAAGAAGAAAATGCACTGAGGTGAGCTGGCCATCTCTGTACCTTGGTTAAAACTACGTTGGATAAAATGAATATGTTGTTGGCCAAGTCCCTCCCTTTACTCTTCTCCTTTCAGTTATTCCAACTCAGAAACTGGGTGGAGACAAGAATCTGTCCTATTTATAAAGTGCCCTGACGATGATTAAATTGTAGTACTAAATATAGGACAATACTGGGCCAATGTGGACTTTAAAGGCATTCTACACACTGTAGAATCTACCTACTTCTTTTGTATATGTATATCTTTCAGCTATATTCTCTCTGTGCCAATCAAGAATCCTGGGAGGAAAGACAGATAAAACAAGACTTAACACCATTCCCATCAATACCGTTTTCAATTATCCTGGGCAACAGGAAATTTGGATAATGATATATATATATATAAACACATGGTATACAGGTTATGACCATCATGGTAATAGCAACAATTCAATAAATTTCATTATCTAAGGTGATGGACAGGGAGGCCTGGCGTGCTGTGATTCATGGGGTCACAGAGAGTCGGACACGACTGAGTGACTGAACTGAACTGAAATGAACTATAGCCAGATTATGGATTTAGATCTCATATGCTAGAAAAAGGAGTTCACAATATTCTCTCAACAGCATCTTAACTCTTGTTCAGTCCTTCATTTGACCTTCATGGTTCACCCAAGCACTGTCAGCTCAGAGTTCCCTCTAAACCATGATGAAATGAGATCAATAGGACAATATAAAGACTTTTCATAAATTGAAATTATGATAAAAGCCAATCCTATCAATATCCACAAAGACTGTCTACTTCTTTTGAAAATTACGATGAAAGTTGATGATGGATTTTCTAATGTCCTTCCCTATCATAATAAAATCTTAGCAATCTTATGCTCTGAAGTTGAAGCTCCAATACTTTGGCCACCTGATGTGAAGGGTTGACTCACTGGAAAAGACTCTGAGGCTGGGAAAGACTGAGGGCAGGAGGAGAAGGGGGCAACAGAGGATGAGACGCTGGATGGCATCACTGACTCTGTGGACTTGAGTTTGAGCAAATTCTGGAAGATAGTGAAGAACAGGAAAGCCTGGCATGCTGCAGTTCACGGAGTTGCAAAGAGTTGAACATGACTTAGCAACTGAACAACAGCAACAAAACCTTACGTTTATCCTTCCTGGTCTAAGAACCACAGCCCTAAATATCAACCTCTTCCTAATGATACCTCAGTACCTATGGGATGGTGAAATAAGAAAGTGAAAGCACTAGTCACTCAGTGGTGCACTACTCTGTGAGATCCCGTGGACTGTAGGCCACCAGGTTCTTCTGTCTATGGGATTCTCCGGACAAGAATACTGGAGTAGGTAGCCATTTCCTTCTCCAAGGGATCTTCCTGACTCAGGGACCAAAATAGGGTCTCCTGCATTGCAGCCATTCTTTACTGTCTGAGCCCCCAGGGAAGCAGGAAAGATGGAAGATTAAAACTTTGATGAAGAAAGGCATAAAGGAAGAAAAGGTATGGCCATGGCCCCCTGGCACCATGACTGCATAAATACACTCCAGCTTTGCAAGAATCACTGTAAGAAGCATCTCCTGTACATGTCTGTGTGCCAGGCGCTGCACTGTTGTGTATCTCATCACACCACACAACTGAAGGAGTCAGTCCAAGAATTTGTTGCTTTCCAGAGAGACTAGCGTCGATATTCATAGCAGCTTTGTTTAGGCTATATCAAAATGGGATAGCCACTTGTCTTTATTTTTCAAATTATCTAAACACAGTCCCACTATTTATAATACTATCAAAAACTATAAACAAAACTGCCAAAAGTAAATTCAAGATGAGCTGGTAGAAAGATCAGAGTCTGAATCCACAAATAAGCTGGTTCGGTCTTTTTTAAACATGTATTTATTGGAACAAATAAATGATGAAAATTTGTTGATGCCAAAGAAAAACAATTATGTTAGCTTACAAGTGAAGAGGGAAAAGAAAAAGATAACACCATGGGATATCTCTTCCTAATCCAGCCACCACACATAGTTAAAACTGCTCTTGAATGTGTTTACATGCATTTTATGTCCTTGGATGTGTCTCAGGTGAAACACAAGACCAGCGTGGTTGAAAGGAAAGGATCTGTGAAAATCCTGAACAAGATCAGAACATCCATCTACGTAATCGAAGAGATGGTCCAGTGAGGAAAAACTAATTAACAGTTGATCCAAGGGACAAAAGAATGCCCCTGTGTGACATTTCGTTGGTAAAGTGACTGTAACAATAATAACAATAAATGTCCAGAGAATATGTCCATAATGACAGGGTTTGTGGCTGATAATTTAAAGACACAGAGTGGATTCTTCCGAAGGACTCCTACAACTTACTGTGCTGTGACCTTGGTTTTCTATTAAATAAAAATCTCTGAAGCAATAAACCCAATACTATACGATTATACTGAAAAAGAAAACAATTTTTTTTTTCCTTGTTTTTGGCCGTGCTGTGGGGCATGTAGGATCTTAGTCCCCTGACCAGGGATTGAACTGGCAGCCCCTGCAGTGGAAGCAGAGTCTTAATCACTGGACTGCCACGGAAGTCATGAGAAGAAAATATTTTTAACAAATAACTCAGGAACCGGTCAAGAGAGAAGTGAAATAGGATCATGTGGAATTTCACTCTGAGGAAAGTAACCAGCACGGAAGAGTCAATACGGAGCAGCTGCGTGTCACCATGAGGAAAAGGCTAGACTGTGACGTTAGAAGACTTCAGCTCCACGCCTCTGCTAGCGGGACCACCCGCATCCACTCACTGCACCTTCCCAGGCTGCAGTTTCTTCCTGTGAATATCACTGTTACAGCAGGACTGTTTGTTTCATGGAGTTAACTGTTGGTTGGATCAAACAAGACTCTGGTTGTTAAAGAGCTTCCTTTGTAAAGGATCTGACAATGTAATTGCCAGAGAAATTTATAAGGATCCAGAGAAAGACCAACCACCAGGACGACCAGTAAATCACGGTAAGTGAATTACACTCTGCGCTGTGCTCAGTCGCTCGGCCATGTCCGACTTTTGGTAACCATATGGATTGTAGGCTGCCAGGCTCCTCTGTCCACGCGGATTCTCCAGGCAAGAATATTGGAGTGGGTTGCCATGTCCTCCTCCAGGGGACCTTCCACAGGGATTGAACCCAGATCTCCAGCGTTTCAGGCAGACTCTTCACCAACTGAGCCACCAAGGAAGCCCAAGGATACTGGAGTGCGTAGCCTATCCCTTCTCCAGAGGATCTTCCCTACCCAGGAATTGAACTGGCGTCTCCTACATTGCAGGCAGATTCTTTACCAGCTGAGCTACCAGGGAAGCCTGAATTATACTCTATCTCCAGTTAATTTTTTAAACATGGCAGCTCTTAGTTCTGGGCAGGGTAGAAGTCCCATCTGATAAAGCTACAGAGCAGGACCCAAGACCCTTGCAACAGTCATCATCTCCTGAAGAAAGTGCCTCAGTACTTGGCAATCGGGTGATTTTTCAGGCCAAACAACCTAGAATTTGCTAGCAGGATAAAGGAAAAGTCTCTCCTAGGGGTCTGGATCAAGCAAGGTGGGATCATAGTAACTCAAAACTAGATTATCTCAACTAGATTTTGCAATGTCTTTGAAAAAAGGTAATGATCTCTACTGCTACATCTTCTCCAAATTCCCCCAAATGGTCTACAGATCCAATTTAGCAAAGCAAAAAGGAATTAACGGCAGCAACAAACACACAAATGAGAACAGAAATCTCAAAGTCCAGGAAGCAGTTAAGGTCATGAAACTGTAGGGGAATCCTGTGCAGCAGACAACAGGAAGATATTTCACCTGAAGTTCAAACCTTTCATCCAAGTGAAGCCTGGACCAGTTCCACCCCCAATTAAATCAGAATTATATAACTGTGTGATTATTTGATTCGTATCTGCCTTCCTCTCGAGAGTAAGTGGCAGAAAAAGCAGTCATCATATCTACCCTGAAACACTAGCCTGCAGTGCAGTGCTGTCACTTAGTAGGTACTTAATATACACTGAATAAAGAAGTCAAATGCAGGATCTGACTGGGAAGGCATCAGACTGACTTTCATAAGCATGCACTGCTAGGGATATTATTGTTTCATCTAAGCCAGCTAAGCCGAAGAGGCAAACCCAGAAGAATATAAGTTAGGACCTGCTGGATTTAACTATTTTCCATAAATAATACATAAATGGATAATTGAAAGAGAACTGAATATGTTTCAGTTGTTTTCAATATTCAAAATGTAAGTAGGCATTTTGTGTGAAATGAAGTAGAAAGGATGTTTTTAAGACAGCATCCTCCTCACTGCATGGCCCCTGTGCAATACATCACACGTCTTCTTTTAAGAAGGCTCTTAAAGCGTAAGCTTTTCAAGAAGAGTTCTCTTTTTTAGGAAACTAGAAACCAAAGCTCGCAGAGATTTTAGCTCTGAATCCTTACCCCTCCCAGACACCAGGTCTTTCTCTTTTAAGAAATCCACCTGCAAGGCAGGAAACCTGGGTTGGATCCCTGGGATGGGAAGAGGCCTTGGTGAAGGGAATGGCTACCCACTCCAGTATTCTTGCCTGGAAAACCCTATGGAGAGAGTAGCCTGGCAGGTGATTATCCACTGGGTCGCAAAGAATTGGAGACGAACTTTCACTTTGCTTTCATTGTGCGTTTAAAGAAGGGGACAGTGAATCACGGCATGTTTATTCAGTTTCCATGCATGCAGGTCTGGCTGCTGAAAGCAGACACAGTCCTGGGGAATACGTGAGGTTCTGTGAGGGTGTTTGTGTCAGGCGCAGGGTGTTGGGCTCTTGTGTTGATCCAGTCTCCGCAGAACCAAATTAGACCTTGCTTCTGGATCGAGAAAGGCTAGGTTCTGGTAACACAAATTTCTCCTACTTGCCACAGTTTTTGCCTTGTTGTCCTGTCAAGCATCTCATTCTCCAAACTGTGGGGAGACAATGTGAAGGCTGTCACATTGACCATCTCCCTCTCCCTCATAACCAAGTGCATGCAAAAAAAAGAAAAAAAGCAAAAACAAAACACAACACCAGCTGAAGGAGGTAGGCAAGATCTCACAACGAACCATTTCTTTAAGGACCTTTTCTACTCTAAATTCTGAGTCCAAGAATGTACTGGAGAAATGCAGAAACAGGATGATCGAGTAAGTTCCATTGTTTTGGAAATGAAAAAGGAAGGCGGTCAGAATGAAAGAAAAGGACAGGAGACCCAGAAATATCCGATTGGAAGGAAAAAAGACAAGGGCAAATGAGAAGCACCAAATACAGGCAGTTTACTGAGTGACTCAGGCTTCCCAGGTGGCGCTAGTGCTAAAGAATCCACCTGCCAATGCAGGAGACGCAGATGAGGGTTTGATCCCTGGATTGGGAAGATCTCCTGGAGAAGGAAATGGCAACCCACTCCAGTGTTCTAGCCAGGGAAATTCCATGGACAGAGGAGCCTGGCGGGGCCACAGTCTATGGGGTCGCAAAGAGCTGGACACGACTGAGCACACACATATACAGGCCGGGGAAAACCAGAGGTCCAGGCATACAGTTTCCACGGGCTGTGTCCTTAACGTTTCAACTGTTTCGCCATAAAATGATTAGTTACGAGTAAGGCGCGCAGACCTGCACAACCCTGTTGACATCAGAACACGGCAGTGCAGAGATGATGAAGTCCAGTACGCCGTCATCTCCCAAATAATTAAAATGCCATCAAAAGTCAAGCTGCTGGCCTCACTGCCCAGACTCACATCTGCAACCCGGCATTTGGAACTTGGGAGCGGGGCAGGAGGAAGCACACAGAGACATGCAGTTTCAAAAACAATTTTAAAAAGCACACAAACAAGTTGAGCTCTCAAAAATAAGGCTCAAGTCTGATTTTTTTTTCCCCCAGCAAGGGAAAAAGTAAAGACTTTTCAACAGAACAGTGTGTTCAAGGTTATGTAAGAACAGGCAGAAAACAAGAAGTGATTTGCTCCCTGCCAATTTTTCATGGTAAGAGGTTACACCCAAGTTCCCACTCAATCCTGCACACATTTTGCAGCTCCTCTGGCTTCTGATACAGGAAGACGGCATGCAGAGACAAAGAAAGGGCTGTAAAATACCTAATTTCTGTTTTCCTGACAATTTCCACGATGTTGTGCTCCTTGTCTTCTTGAAATGAGGTATCCTGTACTTAGAACTTTTACATGCAATGCATTTGTATGTGTGTGTGTTTGGGGGCTTTTAACCAACTAATCTATAACACCTACACTCATAATTACACTCACTGAATGAGAACCAGATTGTCTGCAACAGAAAAAGCCAGTGCTCTGTGATGGATTGCGTTAAAAAGTTTGGATGGTCCCTGGAGGGGAGAGGAAGATGACCACGTTCTTAAATTCTACCTTCCATGTTTTACACAGCTTGGTGGATCCTAACACGCATAACACTGCTGTCAAATGGGGGTGACCCCAGCTCTTCCCAATGCCAACATCAGTTGCATGGGTTGGGGGTTGGAGGTGGGGATAAATAAGATAGCCAACAAGGACAGGTGGCGCTAAGACATTCGCTGACACAAGCAGCCATCCTGGAAATGAAAAGCTGAATGGCACAGAATATCGGGTTGGCCAAAAAGTTCATTTGGGGTTTTCTATGCCATCCTATGGGAAAAACCAAACTCACTCTTCGGCTAACCCTATCTAAGACTGCCCTAAATTCCAGAAAGTCAACCGTGTCTTCATCAAGTCCATGCTTGGTTTCACCTCTCACCACTTGTCTACAAGGGCTCTTCCAACAGCTAAAAAACGCACATCCTGTTCTGTGTTAACATTTAAACCATGGCAACAGCCCAATTGCAAAGGGGACTCTTCTACTGTCAGCAGTGCTAATAACCTACACCTCTAACTCCACTCTTCCCTTTGACAGCGTCTCAGCAACGAATAGCCTCCAAAGCCCAACCTATACTACTTGGTATTTTCTAGTGCCTGAGGAAATGGGGTGACACACGGTGTATTGCTAAGAGGAATACAGCCTTGGGGCGTTGGGGGAGGTGAAGTGGGAGAAAGACCCATGACCCTGGAAGAGCATAAAGTGGCAAGCCACGAGCCTTACACGTGGACCTCTGGCTTTGTGGGCTTGTTTAAATTATGAATGACGGAGTTCCAAACAGAGTGAAGTCAGTCAGAACAACAAATGTCATGTATTAGATCATGTACGTGGAATCTAGAAAAATAGCACAGACGAACCTATTTGCCAGGCAGGAGCTGAGACGCAGACAACAGACAAGCGGACGCTATGGGTAGGGGTAAGGGGAAGTGGGATGAACTGGGAGACTCAGGGTGACGTGTGTGCTCTGCCATGTGTGAAAACAGACAGCGCGCGGGAATCCACGGTAGAGCACAGTGAGGCTGGTGACCTGGACGGATGGATGGAGCGGGGCGGGGCGAGTTCAAGGCGGAAGGGATGTATGTGTACATACGGCTGACTCACTTCATTATACAGCAGAAACCAATACAACATTGTAAAACGACCACACCCCAGTTAAAAAAAAAATTACTAGTAACTTACTTTTTCCATAATTTGGAAAGCTGACATCTGGGAGGGGAGGAAAAAAAACTTATGACCTCTCTGCATGATCTCACCCTAGAAGTACATGCAGCAATAGAATGCTGGGTGAATTCGGCAGTGGCATTTTGTCTAAATTCAACAATGTAAAAAGAAAATTTCTATATTCAAGGAGAATTCAACCAGAAATCAGCATTCAGGGTAGGCACTGGGCCCTTAAGTGTGACAGAATGACTGACATACTACCGTACATTTTTTGAAAAGAAATTTTTCCTACTTCAGAAAGAAACCAAAATTATGGCTCTTCTATCTGTACAGAAAAAGAGTAGCTTTCTCTATCCTATATCCCTGAGTTGTCTTTAGGAATCAAAAATTATGATACTACCCAAGAATTTGTACACAGTACTCCCCCAAAGTCTGTACTAAACGACACGAACACCATAAGAAGCTCCACCAAAAGTTCCTGTGCCAAAGAGCCTAGCAACACCTCTCTCCCTTACCCACAAGGCCTAAAACCCATATTAAAGATTAGTCTTGAATAAGAAATTAAAGATACTCGTTTAACTTTATTTAAACCTGAGATTGCTAAGCTTTATTTCTGCCACTGAATGCTTTCCATCCATAAAACATCCTGCTAGCGTTCCATGGAATCTACTTTGCAAAACACTAAAACCTGAACTTGAGTGCTGGCTGGAAGCAAAGAGTGAAAATTATATACATGCAGCAATAGAATGCTGGGTGAATTCGGCAGTGGCATTTTGTCTAAATTCAACAATGTAAAAAGAAAATTTCTACATTCAAGGAGAATTTAACCAGAAATCAGCATTCAGGGTAGGCACTGGGCCCTTAAGTGTGACAGAATGACTGACATACTACCGTACATTTTTTGAAAAGAAATTTTTCCTACTTCAGAAAGAAACCAAAATTATGGCTCTTCTATCTGTACAGAAAAAGAGTAGCTTTCTCTATCCTATATCCCTGAGTTGTCTTTAGGAATCAAAAATTATGATACTACCCAAGAATTTGTACACAGTACTCCCCCAAAGTCTGTACTAAATGACACGAACACCATAAGAAGCTCCACCAAAAGTTCCTGTGCCAAAGAACCTAGCAACACCTCTCTCCCTTACCCACAAGGCCTAAAACCCATATTAAAGATTAGTCTTGAATAAGAAATTAAAGATACTTGTTTAACTTTATTTAAACCTGAGATTGCTAAGCTTTATTTCTGCCACTGAATGCTTTCCATCCATAAAACATCCTGCTAGCGTTCCATGGAATCTACTTTGCAAAACACTAAAACCTGAACTTGAGTGCTGGCTGGAAGCAAAGAGTGAAAATTATACTCAGAAGTTCAGTGAAAAGGCTATTTAAAGGTCTTTATTATCTTTTCATAGAAGGCTCTGTTGTAAGTGGTAATGGGTCCATGGAAGTGGAAACTGATTTTTTTTTTTTCTTCTATTTTTGTGAAGGAAAACACTACTTTCCTCTAAAATTTGTTGATGCTCAAATAGGAAGACTTTAAGGGATATGCAAAACCACCCCTTAAAATTCTTTTCTGGTGAAGGAATACCCAAGTGCTCACACTCAGAAAAATGAGAGAGAAATAAACAACGAATTTGGCAATACAATAATTCCAAACAATCCCGTCTCTAGTTCAGTCTGTTTTGTACCGCTTTCCTACAAACCCTTTCCCTCTCCCCAGGGACTCAATCCAATGTCAGCTTAGCACAGGCACACTTTCGACCAAAGTTAAAGTTTTAGAAAATGAAGCCACAAGCCAAAGGCTCCAGCTTTCAGTTAAGGGCTGGAGGGACCAGAAATGAGATGGACAACAAGGGGCTTATAGAGACGCTCTTCGGGAGGTAAAAGAATTCTCACACACACACTGTCCGGAGGGTTCCCAGGGCTGCGAAGAGATGTCCAGAGATTTGAGAATAGAAAGCGTAAATGAGGAGAACCTTGGACTAGATGAAAACAACAGAACACCAGGGACTCAGAAGCCATGGAAATTAGCCCTGAGCCCACACACCCAGGACATAAAAGAAATCAGGACAGTCTTAATGAGGATTAGGCAGGGCGCCCAATGAGAACCTTAATAGACTTCATCTTCCTTTTATATTTCATCTTGGTGACCTCAGACACAGCATACCAACAAGTGTACATCCTGAGTGCATACCCCATGCCCGGCTCCGGGCCTGGGCGCTGGGGAGACCTCCAAGTGCTTGCAGCCGTCTCCTCTCCTGCCGGGCGCAGGAGCACCACCTCGGAGCTCCTTAGAGAGGCAGATTCTCAGCTCCCCCAGGGACCCATGGGACCAGGAAGTCTGGGGGTGGGCCGGATTTCAGGGTTTCCAACAAGCCTGCAGTGCTCCTGCTGTGCAGCCCTGGGAACCTCTGTGCAGATGGTCCGGCCGAGGAGGCGTGAACTCGCTCAACGGTGGCTGACACCAGAGCGGAGCTGAAGCCTAGGAGAGCCGGGCAGCCTCCCTGCTCGGACTCAGGTGACCACGTCGTTGCTTTTGCCTTTAAAAACAAACTGGGGGCATTTTCAATTCCGGGTTTGTTCTCTCACTACCACTCCCAAAGGCTCAGATTAAGAGGAGGAAGAGAATGTGAACTGCCATTATAACAGCTAAATGAGCACGAAAGCTAATGGGTATCCTGAGTGTCTTGGCCAGAGATGGTGCTACAGAAAGATCCATTTTTGTTCCCTAAATAGGCTATAAACATGTATGGTACCTTAAGGGGGTCTCTTTCTGTATTATTTTGTTACGCTGTGTTTAGCGGCAGCCCGGTTCTCTTTTTCCAGGAGCTGAATGAGATACAGTTCTGGAGTGGGGTTGGGGGGAGCAAAGGGAATACATCTGTATTTTACTGCTCTATTTAAAGCTGGTTTACTACTCTCCCTGATATCCCTCAGCAAAACGATGCTAGAATGACTATTTCTTCAGTCAGAGTGCGCAAACGTTTTAAGATAGTAATAGTACTAATAAGTGCAGTTAACATTTATTGCACATTTTATTACCAGCCGGGTACTTGAAATGAATCATCTCAATTCTCACACAACCTCAGGAAGCGGCTTACTGTTTTTCATCCCATTCCTACAGGTGAGGGAACACTGATGAGAGAGACAGTCTTATGGATACACAGCACCTTCAAGACGAAAGACTGACACTCAGGGAAACCGGACTATAAGAGCAAGTCTCTTCCCCTGAATTACTCATCTACTGGAAGGCACCTGGACAATCTGGAATTTTAGGGAACAATGTGCAACGCAGCAAGATGACTGAATTAAACTCTGCACGTTCAGCTTATACACGTGGATATATACTGTCCAACATCCCATTTGGTAGCTTATGTTTTAGACAAGATTCTCAACAATTCTCCCCCCTGAATGTTTATTAAAAAACTTACTAGGGCTCTGTGCATATGTAAGTAAGATCCTTATTAGCAGGAGCACAGCAATAAGATATTATTACATTACAATATTATATCCTAGGGTATTATAACGCAAGGCCATTATCACATACTTGGCTAACAGGGTCCATACTGTTGTAATGTATTAAAACAAGACTGAGTAATAAAAATGACGACAATACAATCATCATTTTGTTACCTGGTGGGGGCATTTTTCAGATGAGGTCTCACAGCACCTGCCAAGCATGCTTGCAAATTTATCTATGAAGGAACTGTGCTATGGAAAGGCTTGCACAGATTTATACACAACTACAGGGGAAGACCTTTTGCAAAATGGAAGAAAGATTAAAAGCTCACTCAACAAAGGTTGACAGCAAAACGATTCTGAGTGATGCCAGGAAGAAGAATAAAACAGCCTGCTCATTCAACGGTAATTGATTGAGTGCCTAGCATGTGTTAAGTCGGATCTCAACCTATGATGATAGAGCAGTAAAACCAAGACAGGAAGTGTCTGCTTTCTCAGGGTTTAAATCCTGAAAGGTAGGCAGAAAATAAGCAAATAAACATATCTGAGAATCTTCGGAGGAAAGCTAAGAGTTAGAAACTGGGAGGGCTAGAATAAGCAGAATATGGCAGGAACTGAGGGGCATGGGGCAGTCAGGGGCTTTAGAACGGTACAAGGATTTTACATTTCTTTCTGGGCTTGAAAAGAAGCCACGGAAGTGGGGTGGTCAGGGGATATGCAAGGTTTGAAGTCCAGTAAGAGGACTCTGGAGATGACAGTGCCTTGGTCAGGGGAGTGATAATGAAGCAGCTTGAACAGAAGTGACTATGGGATGAACTGTTAGGATTTAGTGATGGGCTGGATCTGGAGGATGAGAGAATGAGAAGTTCGGAAGTACCTCAGGTTTTCGTCCTGAGCAGCTGGGTACCACTCAGGGAGATTGGAATAGAAGGGGGAGGGGACAAGAGTCTGGTTTGGGACAAGTTTGAGATACCAAGTCCACACCCAAGTGGAGACAGGCAAGGAAGCAGTTGGCTATTCAAGTTCCATGTTCAGAAAAAAGGTTGAGGTTGGAGAGATACAACCAGATAATGAAGAAACAAAACACTCTATTCTTACCATGGGGATATAAAAATAGATCAATTCCAGAATAATGATTTTTTTCACATCTGGTTTTCCTAAAACAAAATGTGACAGGAAAATAGTGACTATGGTCAGGAAACACAGATTCTATCCCTGATCCTACCTATGACCCTCTGAGAGTTCGACTCTTACCTTCTATACCCTAAACTTCTCATCTACAAAATAAACATAAATAAGAATACTGTGACAGATGACAAAAATTAACAAAGCTGTTGGGAAATTAGAACTTCACTTCAACAGTGTATTCACTTTGGAAGACAGGCTGTCAATTTCTCAAAAAGTTAAGCACAGAATTACCATATGACCCAGCAATTCCACTCCTTTTAGTCCAAGGGGACTAAAAATACATGTTCACACAAACACTTGTACGTGAATGTTCACCGCAGCCCTATTCATGTCAATCAAAACAGTCTAAATGTCCATCAACTAATGAACAAATAAACTGTAGTCTATCTAACCAATGGAATACTACCCAGCCATAAAAGGAATGAAATACTGATGAAGGCCACAATACGGTGACCCTTGGAAAACGTTGTGCAGTCACTTAAATCACGTTCGACTCTTTGTGACCCCATGGACTACAGCACGCCAGGTTCCCCTGTCCTGCACTATCTTCCGGAGTTTGCTCAAACTCATGTCCAATGAGTTGGTGATGCCAACCACCTAACTCATCCTCTGTCGAGGCCTTCTCCTCCTGCCCTCAATCTTTCCCAGAAAACATCACACTGAGTGAAAGAAGCCAGACACGGACGCTTACATGTTGCATGAATACATTTATGTCACACGTACAGAAGAGGCACATCCACAGACAGACAAAGCAGTCAGGCAGCTGCCCAGGGCTCACAGGCTGGGAGGGGAGTGCGAGGTGCTGACGCACACAGGTGAGGCGTGGGGTTTCTTTCTGGAGGTGATGAAGACAGACAGTGATGATGGTTGCACAACTTTGTGAATATATTAAAAATCACTGAACTGTATACACTTTAGAAGGGTGACTATCTCAGTAAAACAAAACCAACCAACTAAACAAGAATGATGCTGGGGGATGAAGGATGGGGGTTTTGACGGCCAGTCACAATTTCTCAGATAAAAAGGAAGGAAAACCAGGTTAAAATCTATTGTTAGGAGAAACATCAGTGTGACTCTCTGAAGTCCCCAGGGACTGTCAGATCATTTGTATGCTGGGGTCGCCTTGATGCCTGCCAACTGTGTCCTCATTTCCACCTTGACTATGACCCTTGCTTCCAAAGAACACAGACCTTTGATTTCCTAGTTAAAAGTTATTCAATCTACTGCAATGTTTTCAGGCTCTCACAAGCTCTGAATTAAATATAGTATCTACTGTGGAAAGTAACAGAAATATGAAAGGAAAGGTCACAAATATAAAATTTACCACCCCCCCGACAACAGAAATCCAACCTCTTGGTGATTTTCTGAAATATCACCCCCATACTAAGCCCTCAGCTTTCCTTCTCATTTTCCTAATAAGATTCTGATCATATTTTTGATGAAAATAGTTCATCACAAATGTTCTAGTCTATCCTGCTAACCATGGGTCCGTAACTGTGTCCCCAAGGCATAGATCATAATATAATTTTAGTGAAAAGCACACAGAGAATAATGGAACTAATCTCAGAAAAGTAGAGCTAGGTATGCACCAAATATCTGAAAATCCAAATAACCCTGACAGAATTCTTTTTATATATAGGAACAGGGCTGTGAACATCCAAAAATACCCACTTACATACTGCAACATCTCCAGGATGCATTCAATTCCAAAGGGATTCCTGGCAGAAGGGTTACAGAGATCCTGCTGGGTAAACATAGCGGAAAGGGGCCCAGAGAGATCTCTTGACAAAAGGCAATTTTCTCAAGAAAATGATCTGGAAAACTGGATGAGAAAAGTTCCTGTAACTTGACTGAGCAGAAATTGAACACATGTAGAAAGAACTAACGGAGAAGGCAATGGCAAGCCACTCCAGTACTCTTGCCTGGAAAATCCCATGGATGGAGGAGCCTGGTGGGCTGCAGTCCATGGGGTCGCTAGGGGTCGGACACGACTGAGCGACTTCACTTTCACACATTGGAGAAGGAAATGGCAACCCACTCCAGTGTTCTTGCCTGGAGAATCCCAGGGACAGGGGAGCCTGGTGGACTTCCATCTATGGGGTCACACAGAGTCGGACACGACTGAAGTGACTTAGCAGCAGCAGAGAGAACTAAGAAATATGAGGAGTATCTTTAATATGTAGCAGCCTTACAGTCTCAGGACTACCGATACTCACAATGTTCATTGTCTCAGCCTCACGAGATGAGAGGGTTTGGAAACTTTCTCCAGTATGTCTTTCTGAGTGCTCAGGCTCCAAGTTTGAAAGGGAAATCCCAAAGAATGTGTGAACCACCCTTCATAGCTAACAGCCTTGGTGTCACACTGTCACCTTCTGAACTCTATCCCACTCATCAGGGTAGACTGTGGTTGCTCCACTTCTCTTTCGGGATCTGCTTCTATGACTTGGTGGTATCACTATTTGTTACAGACAGAATGTTTATATCCCTCCAAATTCATATGCTAAAACCCCGACACCCAAAGTATTTGGAGGTGGAGCTTTAGGGAGCTAATTAGGTTTAGATGAGGTTAGAGGATGGGGCCCTCATGACGGGATTAGTGCCCTTATAAGAGGCAGAGACTGCAGAACTTCTTTCTGACAAAAAGGCAATTGTGTGCAAACCAAGAAAGCCCTCATCAAGAATCAAAACTGCCAGTGTCTTGATCTGGATTTTCCAATGTTCAGAACTGTGAAAAATAAATACATGCTGTTTAAGCACCCAGTCTGTGGTAATTTGTTATAGCAGCCATGAACTAAGACACCATTAGGGACAGGAGCCTGGAAAACAGCAAGTGAACAACCTACCACAGAGACGGAGGTAAACAGCAGGTACAACACAGCCGGATCATGGAAGAGTCTACAAGGTAGAATGTGAAATGGCTGGAAGAAGGGAATTCACAAGGCAGAAGGCAAGTAAAAAAAGTATCTTTTCTATAAATGGGGCTACAACATTGACGGCGCACCTAGAATAGTCACTGGCACATATGCAGGCATTTAATAAGTATTTGTGAAGCCAAACAATTACTAAAGTCATGGTATAGGGAAGAGGGAGAGACCAACAGGACCAGAATGATAAAAAGGTGCAACACAACAAGTTACCACATAGGAAATACAGCAGAAAACAGGCTTCCCTGGGGGCTCAGAGCCTACTGCTCCATAGTTAAAATTCCATACAAATGATACCTTTAAAGTTTCCATAAACTATTGTTGCTTTGATTATATGATACAATTTATCAGATGTGAAAATGTCATTATAGCAGATTAAGATCTTATCAGGCACTAACCATCAGTTGGTGTGTTTATATAACAGAGAACCTGTTTTATTTCTTCTCTAAAACATGATGTCTGAGTCTTGTATACACTTGTTTTGAATTATCTCCTCGTTGTTGGAGGCAATTCTCACAGAGAACATCGTGAAGATGTGGTTAAGTACAGGAATGCCACCTGGTCTGCACTGGCATGGGATTTCCTTCACTTATCCTGTCCCCATTTCCCTTAGAATACCTGATCCCCCTGCCTATGACATGGAAATGATACTTTTTATTTTTTTTCAAAATTTATAGTTTCCTAAGAGACACTGAATCTAAAAAGGAAATCAACCCGGAATACTCATCGGAAGGATTGATGCTAAAGCTGAAGTTCCAGTACTGTGGCCACCGATGAGAACAGCAGACTCCTTGGAAAAGACCCTGCTGCTGGGAAAGATTGAAGGCAGGAGGAGAAGGGGACGGCAGAGAAGGAGATGGTTGGATGGCATTACCAATTCCATGGACATGAACTTGGGCAAACTCTGGGAGATGGTGAGGGACAGGGGAGCCTGGCATGCTGCAGTCCCTGGGGTTGCAAAGTCGGACACGACGACTAAACAATAACAGAGAGACACTGAACTCCTGGAAAATGGGAAATCTTCAATTAAAAATCAGTTTCTAGTAGCCCAGATAAATACCATCAACACATTTTGTTCTTCTCAATCCCTAGAGTGTCTCTGAGATCCTTTCTGTAGAGATGACATGGTAACATCAGCATAATAAAACAGAAAAGAAAACACTGTTGTCTTCTCCACCCCAGCGCACCTCCCCCCATGCATACTACGTTCTGAAGTTATAGTGGATGTTAAAATATCTCTATCTACATATCTGCATTGCTTGGGCCCATGGTCACCCCTAGTAGCACTGGCATAAAAGTGTAAAATATAAGAAATATCTAATGATCCTTTAGCCTGTAATGAAACTAGCCCAAAAAACTGGTATGCAAGTTCCTACTTCAATGACCACAGTTATTACACACGCTTAACACTGAACTTCCACTGAGCAGCTTTCAATAAAGCTTTAAAAACAAACTTGTGACTCTCCAATTGTTTTTCTTCAATAATGTGCATTTAGAAGCTCCTAACGCTTACACAAGGAAACCAAATGTGCACTTGGACCAATACAGCAAAGTGGCATCTCCAGAGGTAAATAGCTAAGTCCACAGCCAAAGATTTGAAGTCCAGGTTTAAGGCACTCAAGAGTCTGAACTCAAGGATTTCAGAAAGTGCTGGTGTCAGCTCCGAGGACGTGCTCTTTGTCTGTGTGTCCGACATCCCCAGCCTACGGCAGGAATTCCAGGACAATTTGCTCAGCTCACTTCCACCCCAGCAATGCTAGTTCTTGAGTTTTCTTTCTTTTCCACGCCATGTGACACACCCTCACCTCCTCTGGGCTGGAAGGAATGCCAGGTGCTGTGGTCATCAGCTCACTCAATCTTGGTCTCCACTTTCAGGGTACTGCAGTCTAATGTAAGAGATGCAACTCAGATGCTGCTCTTGGCTCACAGGTACAGAACGCCATGGGAGCACAGGGTGCTCAGCGTGGAGGGCCGTGATGGGTGGGGATGGAATGAAAGGCAAGGGAGCTGGCTTCCCACATCAAGTGCTTGTTTAGTCGCTAAGCCACATCTGACTCTTTGTAACCTACGGACTGTAGCCCAGACAGGCTTCTCTGTCCATGGGATTCTCCAGGCAAGAATATTGGAGTGGGTTGCCAGGTCATTTCTTCTTCCTGACCCAAGGATCAAGCCCACATCTCTTACATCTCCTGCATCGGTAGGTGGATTCTTTACCACTGAGACATGAGGGAAGCTCTTACAGAAGGCCCCTCTCCCCCATTTCCATGATTGTGTAAAGCTTTCCATTTTTAATTCCAAAATCAAATTTAATAAGTGAGTTTCATCACTGCCAGAAATATTTTAATAAAAATGAACCCAACCCATATAATTTATACTGTCTGATTTTAAGCCCATAGCTGGGGTTCCAAATATTAAGAGAGTTTGACATGTGACATTTATACAAAAGGTTATAGCACAGTTTGAAACCATAATCCTTAGGAGGCTGGGATTAGCAGATGATGGATAAACAAGATCCTACTGTACAGCACAGGGAACTATATTCAATATACTGTGATAAACCATAAAGGAAAAGAATATGGAAAAATATGTATATGTTATATATATACACGTACGCCTAAATCACTTGGCTCTACAGCAGAAATTAACACATTGTAAATTAACTCTACTTCATTACAATTACAAAACATAACCCTTAAGAAAGAGCATTGAACCCCACCTCTGTCTATAATTTACATATGATCTCTATATGGATGAGCATAATAAATATGAGATCCCCAGTGCGGCCATGGACATTCTGTCATTCCAGAATTCATTTTGATGACTGTGTACTGCATAATACTAAACTGATCCCAGAAATTCTGTCAGAATTCCTACTTTCCCAGTATTGTATCTTTTTTAATGAATTTGCAGTAGAAGAGTAATCACTTTCTAATAGGATTATCTCCACACCTTGCCTAAGTTGACAACTATCCTGTATCAGTAATTTAATAAGCCCCACAGTTTGAAAGACCTTTCAATTTCACACACCACATACCTCCACCAGCACAACCTGGTGGCGTAATGCAGTGCAAATCACCTCAGATGCATTCTTTATAAAAAGAGAAGCATTTCCCCCCCTTAAGAACAAAGGCCAGTTCCAAGAGGACTTCACAGAGAGGAGCCAGGATGCAGGTGGGGTCGAGGGAAGTCATTTCTCAAGTGAGGCTGGAATGGGTCGATTCCTGCCCGCCCCCCAGGCTTCTCCTTGCTGGTCCTTCCAGAGGCAGCCATCCCAGGAGCTGAGGATACACAGCACTGTGCATGCCTACCTTCAGCATCTCTTACTATTAGAGATGGCAGACTTCTACTGTAGCATGACTATCTACCTGGAGGTCTAGGCACTGTCAAACAGATTTTTTTTTTCTTCTATTTTTTACAAACTCCACTAAAAACCACAGGCTACCACAGATTTGGTTTTGCTATAAACCTAACCTCCCTGATAACAAAGGATTTAATGCTTTCCACTTTGCCCTGCTCATTAATTCAACCTGTAGCTTAATTCTTTCTTGCTCTCTACCTTTCTGATTTTTTTTTTAAATTTAAAGCTTTGGGGCTATGGAACAGAAGCACATCATCACACAAAAGCCAAGTATTACGGCAGATCCACTTCAAAGAGGAGATGGAGATGTCAGTAAGAAATGAGACAGTCCAAGCTGGGCGGGGAAGCTACTTGAGCTTGTGAAACATCAAGTCTAATAAATAAATGAACAAACAACTCTTCTTTTTTTCAGTAAATTACCAAACCCTTCCTGAGATTCATAATGCTCTTAATAAACTGCTGAAAAGGAATTGCAGCCAACTCAAGGTTCTCAGGAAGTAGCCATCACTGAGCAGACAGGCTCCACTTGACTCAAAGCACGGCCACTAGGGCAGAAATACCACTCTCCAAAAGACATCCAGATAGAAAACCAGATCAAACGTTGAGACATTTCTTCCCCCTCCCCCTCTCAGGCTAGACAGGTTAGTTGAGGATATAAGCTTTCTTAGAAAAGGAAGTTTGAGGACGATAAACTGAGAATCAAAGACTGAATAATGCAAGATGCCAAATACCTAGAAGACACGCAATGCATACTTGATGACACAAAAAACACAGAGCCACAATGATGCTTCCCTCAGCCACCAGTGGGGAGGAAGGCTAATTTCAAATCCCCAGAGAGGCTGTGGGGTAAAACTAAGAAGGGAACAGACCCTGGGTACCACCTTCGCATCAGAAACTGGTCTAAGGAGGCTATGAAAGATCCGGACACCACCAGATGGCAACACAGAGCCAAATATGATTCCCACATCTCTCTCTGAGATGTATAACACTGGATCATAGGAATGGCCAGTTTATCACTGGAATGTCTACTTTTATGTTTAACAAAAGATAAGATTAGAGAAATAAAAATCGGACCCCACAGAAAGGTAAATACTGAGATGGAAGAAGTCACTTGTCATTGTACAGAACAGACCCTCAATTAGAAACTGCACTTTTGCTGTGTAAATGGCAAGGGAATGTAATTAACAGTTAATAGAAGCTGCCCTCAATTTAAAGCCTCCAAGGCAAGTAATTAAATTTGGTAGAAGCTATAGCCTCTAAACAAAGATACATCATACAAACACAAAAGGAGACACAAATTTGAATAATAAGTGCAAATCAGAAACAAGGTTTGACTATAGAAGGCAGAGAAATGATCCTAAAGTTATTTTTCCTAAGAAATGTTCTCTTCAAGAGACTAGTTTACGAACTTATTTTAATCTGGGCCAAGGTTGGCTATGAATCCTGGTCAATGTTTCTCGAGTACAACCTTGCTTGCAGACTGTTATGCATGCAGATCAGACAGCTAGATTTCTGCCGTCTGAATTAGCTGAAAAAGCACCTTTCATATCAGTGTGGATGTACTTGATACATACAGTGTCAACAGTGCTACCAGGGATGGAGATCGCAAACACTGCTCGGCTTGCCGGTCGTGAAATAAAATTGCCAGGCAGAATCTGTGTAGCTCCAGAGGGTAAATTAATGCCAGCAACCTGGTTATCAGCAGTTGTGAGCCTGACTCTCCAAGCTTCTAACGGAAACACTTAGAGAGCAGAGTGTTACATCTGGCTACAGCTGCACATTACATGGTCCATTGAGACTCAGATGCTGATGGTTGCACTGAATAACAAACAGCTGGGTATAAATGTAAAAAAAAAAAATCAGGAAATCGATTTTAAACACACAGATTGCACAAATCCTCTGAAGTTCCAGAATGGAAGGAAAAAGAGGAATTAGCATGGGTGAGGGCAAAAACACATCCCAGAGACTGAAATTCAAAAACATTAGCAGACACCCTGGGGTCATCATTCCTTCACTGGGCTCTCCTGTTCCCATCTCACCAGGGAGAGCATGAGGACAAAGAAAGGCTGCACCATCAGATCATTCTCTGGCTCTGCTCATGCACCAGCTGAACTTTAACAGAACTAACGGAGCCACCAAGTTGAGAAGTTGAGCTTTCCAGAATGTGGCAGTTATTTCATGAATTTAACAGAGATGAATGGAAAGGCAGCCCTGTAAATATGGTGTCCATGTCCTCAAACGCCAAATCCATGTGCTGGGGGAATGGTGACCAGACAAAGTTGTGGACGAGAATTTTCAGAACAAGAGGTTTCAGTCAGAAAGAAACAATCTAATGAGCCAGTCCATCCCAAAGAGCCCATACTAATGCATTAGAAACAGCGAGCAAACTTCTGTTCAATTCTGAAGAACTTTTCTAAGGATTTAAGCAAGGGAACAGGTCAGAGAAAATAAGGCTAGAAGTTGCTTTTTTCTGAATGTTTCAAAGCACAGATAACCCTTTTTGTGGAAAGGTTTGGGTTAGTCCTATGTATAAGCTGGCAAACATGTTTAAGAAAGCTAGTGAGACAGGACCAAACATGAGAAGGAGACCATGTGATTTATCATCAAATACGGGACACTTCTTAGAGTGAAAGGCACATGCTATTGATGATGATGCCAGTATGACAGGTGCCAACTGGCAGAATCTCCAGAAACCAGGGCACATACTCATTGTGTCTTGAGTCCCAACTGGAGGTCATATCTTGAGCTACTGGTAAGTGGCTGCTGGGACACGGGCTTATTTTCACACTACATGCCTGCTTGGTCTCCAGATTCTAGATCAAGCATAAATTTAGAGTGTGTCTAAAGGAAGCTGAAGATGCAAAATGTTGGACAGGATAAAAATCCAGATTTCTTTGCTTGTACAATTCTGTGGATCACACCTGATCCAACTGGACCTAATGGAGTGGGTAGAACACTATTACTCTTGCAGCTTTTTAATTTAAATGGGAAAGAACTGCAATATTACATGTTTCAGTTAACGTTTCCCCCTATCTCTCAAGCTGCCTGGCTTCTACAGTCCAAGTGACCAAGACCACAAACGTACATGCATATCACCACCGACAGACCACGTTTCCTCCACTTAACGTCCTTAGTAATAATATTTTTAAGAACTCCAGGAAGGATGTACGTATAGCAAAAAAATGGAGGCAATATCATATTCCCCTCACCTGATCCACAGGATGATGAACGAAGGTCTTTATAAAGCCCTAACAGTTATATTTTTATTTTCCAACAAGAAAATCCTTTACTAATCTTGGCAGAACCCAAAACAAACAGTACAGAGCCTTCTTCATCTTAAACCAGCATTTCCTTGAAAAAGAAAGACACTGATAAGACAAAATCTCAGAGTAACCAAGTATTTAACTTAAAATATGAACTATTGTTAACACTCCATAAAATTCTATAACACCTAGAAGGAGCAGCAACCAGCCAATACATTAAAGGCTGACACTTAATACAAGCTGCAACTCTTGTTCACGGGCAGGAAATTTAGAGCTAAAGAAACACACACAGATTTCAGCTGAGAAAATGTTTAGAACTGATTGATTCAGCCAATGAATAGGTCAGTGGTGACTCACAAATCCTCACCTCCTCAGCTGTCCAACTTAATTTTAACTCTTCAGTGTGCAGCACAAACTGTACAATGGCCATGTACTGCCTGACTCACGCCTGAGTGACTACTCCACAGTGGAATCAATTTGCTACTGCGGCAGCAAACAAGAAACCCCGAGAATTAGGTAACTTTAAAGGCTAATTTACTTTGGTTCTACGCTAATTAAATTTCTCAAAGTAAGTTTTGCTGATTGGTTAAGAACCCAAGCTATCGGAAGCCCAGGCACTTAGAGGCATAAACACACAACCTGTCAAAAAAAAGCACGCTGAATGTGGGAGAGTGTAACTCACAAAGGGAATTGATAAAATACACAAACTGAGTTGCCCTCACTTACACCTCACAATCTGGCAATTATATTATAGAGAATGGCCAGGTCTCAGGACTTCTGCTGCCACAAAAGTGTCAACAGCTGCAACAACCCCTTTAGATTTTTTTAAATGAAAAAAAAAAAAAAAAAAAGTCACACACACAATCTTGTTGATTCGTTGCTTTACACAGAGAAAGCATTTTAACTTGGACTCCCAAATTATCTCATCTCTATGAATGTTAAAAATATGACAACTTTCATATTACAGTATAAAGCAGTCTATCCATATCCCAACTGTACACACATTTGAGTTTATAATTTATGTCAGAAAAGGTAATGCAATATGTGTGTGTTACAATACACTAACAACAGACACGCGTTTTCACCTTCTGGAATCTTTACTTACACACACACACGCACATCCAGTTCACCAGGTATACACCAGAACCAAGTGGATTCCAACTGCCCACACTTTAATTATGACCTGAAAAATGCCTCTTTGATGACACTGGGGTCCTACCTGTCAGGGCAGAACTCGACAGAATCAGGAAAGGTCTGTGGGTTTCCTGGGAAGCCTGACTCAAGTGTTTGCCCTACTCCTTTTCTGAATTAAAGCACCCCAATGATTTTTTTTTTTTTTGGTTTTGCACAGTCTGAACTCTACTAGGACTGAGACAGCAAGTTGTGGTTTTGTGAACCATCACATCAGTGACAAGTTTAATATCCTAGAAATAAATTAACCAAAACAACATCACTATAATTTCTTATTCAAGTTTGCCTTCCATCCAAAACCAAGAAATACTTTCTATTTCATGGGTTCCCTGAATTTTTGAATGCTAATCAACAGTGAGTGAAATACTATGGTCTCACATGTCAGATTCTCTTTTTATAAAAAAATTCCATGTGGTTTAAGGTCCCAGTGAAAGTAGATATGGGGTCTTATCTCGAGTCTAGAAGGAGGTTGGCCAGAGTATTTTTCTTGTCCCATGGCCAGGTTCTAAGACCAAGGCAAAGGTCTAACTTGCAGTAGGTCCCCATGGAGGCAATTTTATTTTTTAAATCACACCCTAGGTGGGAAGAGAGGCAGCCTGAAGACAAGGTGTCATAAGGATGTAACAGCATCCACCCCAGGAAAGCAACAGTGTCTTTATCTCAACCAGCTCCCTCAAAGTGGCCCACCATTCCTTGGATCTAAATCAAATCGCGGCTTCTGGATATTACATCCTGGAAACAGAGGATTTGTGGGTGGATTCTGTCACTGTGACAGAGTTGACAATGGAGCCGGCAGAGCACTAAAAGAGTAATAATAACATTTTCCTCCAATTTTATGATCATCGTTGGGAATCCAGCACTTTGACAAAGTGTTCCAACATCAGAGAATGGAGCTGGTATCATGTCGTTTGAAAGCCACAGTATTGGGCCTTATAGTATGATTTCTGAAAGCCTTATAATATGAGGGTGGAGTGGATATACATTCCATTCTTTGGCTGTATTTCTGTTCAATAAAGCCTGCAATTTTCAGTCACTTGAAAATGTAATTATAGATAATGTTTGCATCAGTAGCAAGAATACAATAACCACACGGGGCATGAAAACTCCACTCCAATCATGTCCTCTTAGGTTACAATGCGCCTCCTGCCAAGAATAGAGGCATTTCGACAAGCTGATATCTGGTACGAAATGATGTGTAGGTTAGACAGTCCCAGGCCTGAATTCTCCTCTTAACTTTTCAGTTACTGGTTCCTCTACTCTGAGTGTCTACAGAGGAAACACAAATCTCTGATGTGCTGAAAACCCAGAGTCCCATCAAATGTTTATCATTGTTTAGTTGCTAAGACATGTCCAACTGTTTGCGACCCCATGGACTGGAGACCGCCAGGCTCCTCTATCCATCAGATTTCCTAAGCAACAAGAAGGAACAGTTAGAACTGGACATGGAACAACAGACTGGCTCCAAATAGGAAAAGGAGTACGTCAAGGTTGTATATTACCCTGCTTATTTAACTTATATGCAGAGTACATCATGAGGAACACTGGGCTGGAAGAAGCACAAGCTGGAATCAAGATCACCAGGAGAAATGTCAGTAACCTCAGATATGCAGATGACACCACCCTTATGGCAGAAAGTGAAGAGGAACTAAAAAGCCTCTTGATGAAAGTGAAAGAGGAGAGTGAAAAGGTTGGTTTGAAGCTCAACATTCAGAAAACAAAGATCATGGCATCTGGTCCCATCACTTCATGGGAAATAGATGGAAAAACAGTGGAAACAGTGTCAGACTTTGTTTTTTTGGGCTCCAAAATCACTGCAGATGCTGACTGCAGCCATGAAATTAAAAGACACTTACTCCTTGGAAGGGAGGTTATGACCAACCTAGATAGCATGTTAAAAAGCATAAACATTACTTTGCCAACCAAGGTCCGTCTAGTCAAGGCTATGGTTTTTCCCGTGGTCATGTATGGATGTGAGAGTTGGACTGTGAAGAAAGCTGATCGCCGAAGAATTGATGCTTTTGAACTGTGGTGCTGGAGAAGACTCTTGAGAGTCCCTTGGACTGCAAGGAGATCCACCCAGTCCATTCTAAAGGAGATCAATCCTGGGTGTTCATTGGAAGGACTGATGCTAAAGCTGAAACTGCAATACTTTGGCCACCTCATGCAAAGAGTTGACTCACTGGAAAAGACTCTGATGCTGGGAGTGATTGGGGGCGGGAGGAGACGGGGACAACAGAGAATGAGATGGCTGGATGGCATCACCGCCTCAATGGACATGAGTTTGAGTGAACTCCGGGAGTTGGTGATGGACAGGGAGGCCTGGCGTGCTGTGATTCATGGGGTCGCGGAGAGTCGGACATGACTGAGCGACTGAACGGAATGGAACGGAATACTGGAATAGGTTGCCATTTCATTCTCCAAGAGATTTTCCTGATCCAGAGATCGAACCTGCGTCTCCTGCATGGTAGGCAGGCTCTTTGCTGCTGAGCCACCAAGGAAGCCCTCCAATGTTTATATACTTGAGCAAATTGTTATGAAAAGGTCAAAAGAGTACTGACACTTGAAAGGGACCAGGGACCATGCCTGAGTTGGTCACAACTGTCAATCATCTAAAATCCATGTGTTACCTTGCACAGAGACACTGATTCTACTGCAGACTTCTCTGGCCCATTTATGAAGAGGGGGTAAAACTACAAGTTAACTATAGAAAGGACACAGTGGCAAGTAACCACATGAGGGGGACATCGGGGACTGAATGCCATGCACGAGTCTTTTTCTAATTCACAAGACAACATGCTATGGGCTGGAAGCACCCTGAGAAAGGCCAGGTAGTCCTCTAAATCAGGTGCAAAAATCAGGAAGAAGAAATTAAATGGGGGTGGGATGCCAGGCATCTAATGAAATCCCCCAAACAAATCTCTTTCTGGAAGACACAGTTTCTTCAATGAAGAATAAGGAGCTATCTTGGCTCCCTGGTGGCTCAGAAAGTAAAAAATCTGCCTGTGATGCAGGAGACCTGGGTTTGATCCCTGGATCAGGAAGATCCCTTTAAGAAGGGAATGGCTACCCACTCTGGTAATTCTTGCCTGGAGAATTCCACAGACAGAGGAGCCTGGAAGGTTATGGTCCATGGGGTTGCAAAGAGTCCAATAGGACTGAGTGACTAACACTTAACATTCAATGTTAACTGCTTCCTTATCTCAGCTTTAAGAAAGACCCTGCCTCTGGCATTAAGCGATCTCAGTTTTGCTATGGTGACCCTTTCTTCTAACACTTGCCTTCTGGGCTCAGAAATTGGTCTTACGATGAAACAAAATCAAGAGCAAGCAATTTATGTGAAAGAGTATCAAAAAAGCAGGTTATTATTATTTTTGTTGTTCAGTCACTAAGTCACATCTGACTCTCTGTAGCCTCGTGGACTGCAGCATGCCAGCATCCTCTGTCGCTCACTGTCTCCCAGAGTTTGCCCAAATTCATGTCCATTGAGTTGGTGATGCTATCTAACCATCTCATCCTCTGCTGCCTCCTTCTCCTTTTACCTTTAATCTTTATTAGGTCACAGCTAAGAAACTATTTTATACTCAGGATCCACATACTCTGCAGCCAATTCACCAATGTGTCTGAAATTCAACCTGATACATGCCTTCATTTTCTAGAACCTTCCTTTTCTCGTCTGCAAAACAAGAACAATACAACTTACACTGCCAAAGTATTCTGATGATTACTGATAGTTTTTACAAGTCCTAGCTTCATGGCTGGGCTGTTCAGTTCAGTCGCTCAGTCGTGTCCGACTCTCCGCGACCCCATGAATCACAGCACGCCAGGCCTCCCTATCCATCACCAACTCCCGGAGTTCACTCAAACTCATGTCCACAGAGTCGGTGATGCCATCCAGCCATCTCATTCTCGGTCGTCCCCTTCTCCTCCCGCCCCCAACCTTTCCCAGCATCAGAGTCTTTTCCAGTGAGTCAACTCGTCGCATGAGGTGGCCAAAGTATTGGAGTTTCAGCTTTAGCATCAGTCCTTCCAATGAACACCCAGGATCGATCCCCCTTAGAATGGACTGGTTGGATCTCCTTGCGGTACAAGGGACTCTAAAGAGTCTTCTCCAACACCACAGTTCAAAAGCATCAATTCTGTTAGTATATCCTAAATCAAGAGCAGCAAACGTCACAAAATATTTCAGAAAGCACATCCACAAGAAGGCAACACTCTTTAAAACATCAGGAGTCAGAATTATGAGAAACATACTAAAAAGAAGTATTCTGTTGTCAAAGAATTATAGTTTTGTTGATACCAGAAAACATTTTCTTTGACTTCTGGGAAGACATCTTTATTTTATTGAACAGAAAATACAAAATCAATTTGAATCAAAGTATCACGTTCTGAGTAGATCTGAAAAAGACAGAGGCCAGATCAAGGCCATTCCATGGCTCCTGAGGCTGACAAGAGTCCAATTTTGAAAACTACCACATGACCCAGTAATCTCACTACTGGGCATAAATACTTGAGAAACCATAATCAAAAAAGACACACAGAAAAGACACGTGTACCCCCAATGTTCATGGCAGCACTATTTACAACAGCTAGGACACGGAAGCAACCTAGATGTCCACTAGCAGATAAATGGAAAATTAATTTGTGGTACATATATACAATGGAATATTACTCAGCCCATACAAAGGAATGCATCTGAGTCAGTTCTAATGAGGTGGATGAACCCAGAGACTTTTATACAGAGTGAAGTCAGAAAGAGAAAAATATCCTATATTAATGTATACGTATGGAATCTACATATAGCACTGAAACATATACATTACCATATGTAAAACAGACAGCCAGTGGGAATTTGCTGTATAACACAGGGAGCGCAAGTCTGTTTGCTCTGCAACAATCTAGAGGGTTGGGATGGGGTGGGAGGCAGTGGGGTAGGGGACATGTGTATACCTGTGGCTGATTCATGCTGATGTGTGGCAGAAACCAACACAATATTATAAAGCAATTACCCTCCAATTAAAAATAAATTTTAAAAAGTCCAATTTTGGTCACTTTGGATACTAAGTCTTGGCCCAATTGAAAGGCTGCCTACAAAGTGAATTAGCTGTCTTAGACGCTGAGAAGATAAAACGTGCCAATTGTAAAGAACTCATCAATTTGTAAAGAAACAGTTGTAGAGTCTGTAAGGCAGCCCCTTTTCAAAAGATTCTGCCAGCTTTCACCCACGGACCCCATGCTCCTCCCCCAATGATCTCAGAATCAACTGTCATCTCTGATAGTGCCTGAGTTCACCCTCATGCAAAGTGGTCTGCGACGGGAGGTGATGGATTTTTGGTTTGGGAGGTTACGTTCATGACCTGGGGTTGTGTCAATGGCAATATCACTCCCTTGACCAGAGTGGGTGCCACGTGGCCCCTGACCCACCACGGAGGACATCCCTCAGTCAATGGACTCAGAGAAGACACCAGGATTCCCAGCTGAATCTGATCATAATCCATCAACTGACCTATAACCTTCAACTGGTTGCAGCAACTCTGGCTGTTTAGGACTTCAAGGACCCTATCCACTGTGTCAGGACAAGTAAGGGCTTGTGCAATTAGAGCAGAAAACCAGGATGAACTGCGTGGCCAGCTGCCCACCTCCACCCACTGTGCCAACTCCTAAAAAAAAATCACTGATTCCAGGTCCTTTCCTCCTTCAGAGACTCTTGGCATTTTGTGGCCTGAGCCCCTCACAAGGCCAGCAGGCAACGGGGGCCTACAATACTCACCTCCACGTTCACATCATGGTTGGGTTTCTGCTGGGATTAGGAGTCCCATCAGGTGAGATGAGCAGCTGAGGCTCCTCCCGTAAGAAAATCAAGATCTATTCCAGCTGGTGTACAGATTGGCTTTTCCAAATATACCTATGGGGATACTGGAAGGAGATATTGCTTTTTGCTTCACCCCATTCCAGAATGCAAGGTCTGACCACAAATTCACAGCTGGAACACGAACTGTATTTTATTTCTCAATCATTGGGCAGCAAGAGAGAGAGGGAAAAAAAAAACAAAATCAGTCTTCTTAATGTGGTCCTGGAGACTAAGCATATTTTCTGAAAGTTTATTTGGGAGCAATATTGCTTTATGGGTCTTTAGCCAAGATGTTATAGCATGAATGTTCTGAGGGAGAAGACATTAACCGGTCAGTTGTAATGAAGTTTCCCTGTGTTTGCTTCTCCCAGGAAAGACAGGTGAACTTTAGTCGGTCTCATGCAACGAGTTGACTCACTGGAAAAGACTCTGATGCTGGGAAAGGTTGGGGGTGGGAGGAGAAGGGGACGACCGAGAATGAGATGTCTGGATGGCATCACCGACTCTGTGGACATGAGTTTGAGTGAACTCCGGGAGTTGGTGATGGACAGGGAGGCCTGGCGTGCTGTGATTCATGGGGTCGTGGAGAGTCGGACACGACTGAGCGACTGAACTGAACTGAACTGAACTGAGGTAACACGAAGCTGTAAAATATTTAGGTTGTCATCCCTCTCCGGACATGAGCTTCACAACAATCCTAGGGCACACGTAAGGAAGTGTACCTGTGTCTCCTTATACTCTACATGAGGAATCTTGACAAGTCACCCGAGACTAGAGGAGGGTGTGGGACAAATCAGGAGAAAGGCCAGGAGAAGGCAGGAGGCTCTTGTTTAGGAACAGATGCTCATCCTTCAAGAATGACCTTCTAGCCATTAGTGGAGATCCTGAAGCCACATCCCTGGTGGGGCCACTCTGCTACACACAGCAGCTCCTGATGCAGGGCAAGCGTCCCCAACAAGCAGAAACGATCCACGAGGAAATTCTAACTCAAGATTAAGACCCATGCACAGACAACTGAAGTTACATGATTTCTATATGAAAACCAACCTTTACTAAAATCTTCTTGAGAGAAAAGAAAATTCTGTGGGAGGGGCTCAGTTCACTTCAGTCGCTCAGTCGTGTCCGACTCTCTGCGACCCCATGAATCACAGCACGCCAGGCCTCCCTGTCCATCACCAACTCCCGGAGTTCACTCAAACTCATGTCCACAGAGTCGGTGATGCCATCCAGCCATCTCATTCTCTGTCATCCGCTTCTCCTCCCGCCCCCAACCTTTCCCAGCATCAGAGTCTTTTCCAGTGAGTCAACTCGTCGCATGAGGTGGCCAAAGTATTGGAGTTTCAGCTTTAGCATCAGTCCTTCCAATGAACACCCAGGATCGATCTCCCTTAGAATGGACTGGTTGGATCTCCGTGCAGTACAAGGGACTCTCAAGAGTCTTCTCCAACACCACAATTCAAAAGCATCAATTCTTCGGTGATCAGCTTTCTTCACAGTCCAACTCTCACATCCATACATGACCACAGGAAAAACCATAGCCTTGACTAGACAGACCTTTGTTGGCAAAGTAATGTCTCTGCTAACAGGAAAAAAATGCTCTAAGTTTCCTCTGCAATGAAGTACTTTGTGAGGGGCCTGAAAATACCAGAAGTAAAAACTTGCTCTGTGCTGACTCTGTCCGTTGTCAGATGAATGGGTAACTATGTGATGTGATTTTTATATATTTATATATACACACATGATGGAATATTACTCAGCCATAAAAGGAACAAAACTGGGTCATTTGCAAAGACTTGGATGGACCTAGTCTGTCATACAGACTGAAGCAAGTCAGAAAGAGAAACACATCACTCTAGGGTTGCTATATTCCACGTATATTACTAATGCATATATGTGGAATCTAAAAAAAATGGGACAGAAGAACCTATTTTCAGGGCAAGAATAGATAAGCAGACATAGAGAACGGACACAGGGACACAGAGGGGTGAGACGAATTAGGATACTGCGATTGACATTATAGACTAGACTACCATGTGTTAAATAGAGAGCTAGTGGGAAGCTGCTGTACCGCGCAGGGAGCTCAGCTCAGTGCTCTGTGATGACCTCGATGGGTGGGGTGATGGATTTGGGGTGGGAGGGATGGCCAAGAGGGAGGGGATATAGGTATACAGACAGCTGCTTTGCCTTGGTGTACAGCAGAAAATACAACACTATAAAGCAATTATACTTAAAACAAAATAAAACCTGTTCTGAACTGCTCCAGTAATACAGACAAGGAAGAAATACCATCCATCAGTAGATGCTGGCACCGACTCTTTGCCACTGAAGAGCAAAAGAGAAGTAGGAGGACAAAAAAGAGCAAAATACGGGCTTCTGGCAAAGAGAAAGCAGCACCCTGACAGGTCTCACCAGAATGTAAAATGAAGATGACCTAACTGAGACGGAGTTGCCCGTTGCGTTAACCAGCCATCACGTTTTCCCTAAGGAACTTGTGTGTTGCCTCTGACTCCTGATGCTGAGGCAAGATGGCAGGGTGGACCACAGGAGTCACAAGGAAGGATGCTTCCAGCACAAACTGAAGGGAATAATTGCAGCTGGAGGCCTCCTGGTGACAATTTTGAGGAGGCAAACACAGCTGCAGCAGAGCCAAATATAGCAGGCCAAGACAATGACATCCATAAAGTTAATCACTCCGAAACATGCTGCCCTTCTGCCCAACCAGAAAACTCAACACCCCTTCTATAGTCTAGGAAGTCAAAATATAGTTCTATGCACAGAAACACCAGCTGTGCCAGTGGAATCTACTATAAGTGATGGCCAAGGTGTTCAGGTGGTGCCCTTCTCGAGGCTGCAGTTCTGAGAACGGTGTTATGGACGGATGTGGCCCCCTCTCTTGAAATTCAGGAAACTCCTCAGAAGAGGGACAATAAATTGGGCTTAGAGAAGCCCACTGGAAGACTCACAGAAAAGAATGCAAAAGATATACATCAGGAAAACCTAAGAAAAGCAAGTGGAAAACTTCAGGAAGAGCTGTTCCCTTAATGACCTAGAGAAGTCTGGGTTAGGGTGCAAAGATTCAGGAGAGCTGAGTAAGAGCATAATGGAATGACTATTCATTAGTCCATGACCAAAAGTTTTCCTTCTTATGCTTTTTCCTATCATCTCTTTTATTATTCCCCTGAGACTCCCCCCCTCCCCTAAGGAGAATATGAAACGTCAGATTTCAGCCTACATTGGCCTCATCTGTGTGACACCCAATGTCTTACTCTGGAGATGTACAGAGAAAACAATTGGATGTCAAGGTGTGCACGTGTGCTGAAGAAGGTTTATACCAATTTATCCCCTTACAGGTCCATAAATCTCCTGTAGCTTTAGCCTTTTGAAGATGTTCAGCTGATGTGCTGGAATCCCACTAGATGTGGGATTTCAAATTCTCCTTTCAGCAGCAACGGGAAGCTATGGGATAATAGCTATAATAGCTATGGGATTACAGCCCCAGCCACGTCTACCCAAGAAAATATTGTTGAAGGGTCTACTGTCATGCTTCTGTGAAGACCCTTTCTTCTTACGCTAAACCTGTAAGGTCTTGATATGAGCAACATCTCAACGGCAACTGAGAAGCAGAAGCAGTCCCCAGGTCTGAGGACTCTGCAGCAAGGAGAGAAAAGTCACTCAACCGGCTGGGAAGGGTCTCAGCTCTTCACCCAGAAGGTGTGACAGGTCCATCACAGTGACACTTTCTTCACCTTTAACAGAGGCTGCTCTGAGCTTCTGGCCCAAAGAGTCAAAACAATGTTTGAAGAACTATTTCCAGCAGTGTCACTAATATTTCATAATTTTTAGAGACAAAGACCATTAAAAATGGAAGGTATTTTAAGAACATGAAGAATTATGACAAAGTTTCCATATAGATGTGTGTATATATATGCATACATTTATATGTGCATATTGGGCTTCCCTGGTGGCTCAGAGGTTAAAGCGTCTGCCTCCAATGCGGGAGACCCGGGTTCAATCCCTGGGTCGGGAAGATCCCCTGGAGAAGGAAATGGTAACCCACTCCAGTATTCTTTCCTGGAGAATCCCATGGATGGAGAAGCCTGGTAGGCTACAGTCCACGCGGTCGCAAAGAGTCGGACACGACTGAGCGACTGAACGGAACGGATACTTAATATATGCATGTACACTTTTATATATATAATTTATATTATTTATAGTTACATGATATTGAGCCTACATAATTATTATAAATATATAAATTATATATTTTTATATATGTGTGTGTGTGTACATTTGAAGGAAAAGCAGAAGTGGGGGGCAGAGGATAAGATGGTTAGAGAGGATCACCAGCTCAATGGACATGAATTTGAGCAAAGCCCAGGAGATGGTGGAAGACAGAGGAGCCCTGTATACTGCAGTCCATGGGATCGTAAAGAGTCGGACATGACTTGGTAACTGAGTAGCAACAAATACATATATATGTTTCACCTCTATCTACATACACATGTCTATACACACGTGCACACACATTTTTATAGACATTTACAACCAGGTGAACAACAAAATATTTTGCTCTTTTAGCCTGAAGGATCAGCTGATTTTGTCACATAAATGTGGTACAACAGGAAGACATCATTCAAGGAAAAGGAACTAAAATACCATCTTAAAATTTAATGAGCCCAAGTCTGGCTATGAACTTCTTTGTGAAAAGGCATGAAAACGAAGCCCTTCAGCATAAAAACGTTGAATTTCGATCCTAGTATGGAAGCTGAAGAACTATTCCGTTCCATGAAACTCAAAAACAAGTTTTTTGCAAAAGCTGTCCACAGTGATGTCAAAATGTCAGAGAAATCAGCTGAAATTAAATGCATTCTCTGAGGAGTGAGTCAGCACCATCATCTGTGACCCCTGGAAGTCTTTAGTCCTGTTTGAGTCTATAAATGTCAGGCAAATGGGCTGGGGGAACTTGATTTCTATGATCATGACAGAATCATAAACAATCTCACACAGAAAACAAACCACCGATTTCTTTTAATTATTAAGACTTAAAATTCACACATTGCCCGTACCCCATTTTTAAAGCACCATCACTATTAAAGGAACCCTGTTTCTATCTGTTTAACCTCTGCTGATGGAAAGGGAGCACACATCATTTAAACTGAGGTCTCTTTCAAACAGATTTCTTCATTTAAAAATCTGACCTTAAGTAGAAGCCCACATGAATCTGGCAGAAAAGTTGAGAATAAACTAAAATGATATTTTAGTCTAAATGCAGCCTAAACTTGATTTACATATATCTTTAGGAGGGAAATTAAAAAAATATGGGTCTAATAATGTGCCAGCAAGTTGGCTCTGAGGCATTCATTCAAATGGAGGAATTAAAATTTAACCAAAAACTGAATTTGTACTCATCTGTCATTTTGAGAGCCATATGATTACATATTTATCAGCATTTCATTTTAAATCATCAGCTGATTTTAAAGCATCACTCTCGGGATCTGAACATAAAATACAATATGCAGTTCATAAAACAGACTGCTCATAAAACTCCATAGGTAACAGTGTGAACATGTACATCTCAAATATGCTCACAAGGTATTTCAACCACATAAGTGGAATTGTACTTCTATAAAACTAGTTGGAGTAATCCCTTTCCATCACGGTTTAGAACAAATGGGAAGAGTGAAGCTGCTGAAAATCCCCTGTATGTTTTCCTCCATTCTTCTTAACAGTCCTTTCAGAAGAGTCTGAAGCTTACAGTAAATGAAAAAGACATTCCCAGGAGGAGACGGGGGGTTTCCATCCCTTCACATCTAGATTCAGAGCATGAGAATATTGGATGGCACAATTAAACACTGATGATGCTAAAGGGGAATAATTATTTTACAATTACCTGTGAGCATCACATTTACCGCGCTAATTAGTTTTTGTTTCCCACCAAGGTTTTTCCAGGAATGTGCAGCTCTGTTTCCCTTCAAGTTCAGCAAGAGCTTCTTCTTGAGGAAAAATAAAAATGCATTTTCTGCACCGCTACACAAGTAGCACAGCGCCGAGGCTGGCTTCCTTATATCACCTGCTCCACCCGGACAGTGGAAATAGACACAGAAGGGCACGAGAACAGGGAGGGGCTGATGAGCTGGAAATCACTTGGACTTTATAAAGCCTCTCTCCTGCAGTTTTGTAGAACAAATATGACACTGAGAAACAGCTAACTCTTCATGACGGCCCAATCTGCCAACACAAAGCAAAAATCGAAGCCTCCTCTGAAAGAAAGAAAGAAAAAAAACAAACTTCCGGTATGAATATTCTAAATGGGAAATAAAGATTTTTTAAGTTTGGAGGTTCAGCATGGAAAGTGAAAAAGACATCAGTGACTTACTGATCTCTAGTTAAATTCAAATCAGGTAAGAGCTTCTGATAGTATTGACAACTGTGAGGTCTGTCTCCAATTTACTACAGTGACATCAGACCCCCATCATACATGACTGTATATAAAAGCCTCAATGAGAAGAGAGTGGGTGCTGAACTTGAAAGAAACAAAGCTATGAGAAAGGAGTAAGGAGGAATGAAAAATCTGGGGATTTACGTAAAAAAGGGAAGGAGACTGCAGTTTTTTATCAGAAGGCAAATATGCTATTATGATAGTGTTGGGGGGAGGGGCCACTGGGATGGAAAACATTCTTAATGAGGCTATGAAATCTTAATCACTGGGTTCATATCTGAAAATCTTATCTTCTTTTCATCTTATCTTGCAAGGTTCTTATTCCTCCCAGCTGACCACATCTCATCAACAGATGCCAGAGTAATCTCAATCCAGCAAATTACAATTAAACAGCAACACTCAGTTAAAATAACACCTCTAACCCAGATCAAAGATAACATTAGTGTTCTAAATGCCAACATGGGAGGAATTTTCGGTTTTAGGAAGCAGTTGATGCTGAGATAGGCACTCAGAAATCCCACCTGAAAATACTTCTTTAAAAATTTCCTTAAAGTACCATACACACCATCCTTCTTTTAGCGTCTTCACGTTTTAATTCCCTTTTATGTCTATCAAGGAATTGGGTGACAAATCTCAGCACTGTATTTTATTATTATTGGTAATGGCATTTTCCAAAAAACTTTAAATGCCATCCGGAAAAAAAAAAAAGAACTCAAGGCTTTTGACTTTCATTTTGTTGGTACTTGATAAACAAAAAGAAAAGTTTTAAATTAAAATATATTTTCTTTAGTTCATGAGCTCATGGAATAACTGTGAATTTGAATCAAATGAGAGTGATCAATTCACTAATTTGAATCAAATCAGAGAGTCAATCCTGAATAAGTGATAGGCATGTATCTCCTATAATTCTCCACCATTCCCAACAAAAATTCTGTCCTCTCTTCTCTCTGTATCAACACATGAACATTCTTTTGTATAATACACACATACACATATATACATATACACACACAAGCGAACCACAGCTTCACCATTACCGCCTGTATAACATGCACAAGAATGTAATCTATTCAGTCATCATCTGTGAAATGGGTACAACACTCACTACCCTTATAGCTACTATGAACGCATAAGTACAGTGTCCTGGTACACAACAGGCATTCAGTGAATGACTCCTGTATTTGTCCTTTTAGTGGGGAGGGGGAAGCAGTAATAATACTGCCTTCTTGGACTGGTCCCATTGCTGCTCCATTAGGTTTCTTTATCTATAAAACAATGAGGTCTGGTTTAACAGCTTTAACAATGATGTCCGTAGAACTGCCTTCCAGTTTAATTAGACCTGGATAGACATCTTTCAGGTTATCCCAACTTGGGAGCACTCAACAAAAAAAAAGGTCAACACACCAAGTTGACTCAGGGTAACTTTTTATCTTTGTCAGTAAGGTTACTCACCGAATGTGGAGTGGGAGGGGGTTAGATTTCATTTTAATTTCCCGGTGGCTTCTCCTCAGCATCTTCCTCTTAACATCACAAATCTGAACTAATACTTTAAAGGTGCACTCATAGATTTTTCCACCTCTAATTTCTCAGTCCCAAGATAGCATCTCTTAGATTTTGTTTAAAATTTGTTTAAAAATTCAAACACATTAAAAAAAAAAAACACCTAATGCATACATACGATCAGTTCAAAAGGTGAAACAAAGAAAAAATCCCCATCTCCAACTATAATCCAAAACCAACTGCCCCAGTTTAAAAATGGATTTAAAATACCAGTTCTGGTGGTGTTTTCATTATGCTCTGTTGCAAATGACACAAAAAATGAAACTACAGTAACACAACAACAACAAAAGTTTGATAGTTAAGATCATCTAACGATCTATTTCCATGTACAGTTTTGATGTCGAATATTGAAAACCCCAGGACTTTGAAGCCCATGTCACAACAATTCTATACCCACTACAGAACCTTACACAATCCGACTCTTTAAACACCTGATGGCTCGTGGGGCCATCAAGTGTAATCATTTACCTCAAAAGCTATCTGTTATCTGCCTTGAGGACTCAAACATATTACATCTTGCAAACTTATCTAATAGATTCTTGTGGGAAAAGGCCATTGAAAATATGTGCCACAGATTTAGAAAATCAACACCAGAAAAGCCCTGTGTTTTATATAAGCTCCTTTTAGGAACAGGCCAATATCTAGCTGAGGGCATTTTAAGTCCAAATGGCAACAGACCATAAAAGAGGATGGGTCCAGAAAACAACAAACCCGCACTGCTACCTTCTAAACTGTCTGAATGTAGCAATAAGATACACTTGGAGGTGAGTTTCAAGCATTTTCAACTTGTCATATTCCTTCCCACGCACCCCTATCCCCCAGAGACGGACTCTAATGTGAGTTAATTACAAACTCTTAAGGAAAACATGCTACAGTACTCTTAAGGCCAAGGAGACATAAAATCAATATCTTGCTAACAATAACATTATTTACAAATCCTCTATTTCTTTTTTTTTAAGCTTCAATTAAGCTAGAGTTGAAAAAGACTTAGAAAACAACTTGAGTTTAACTCAGTAATCTAACACATGGAATAACTAACACATGAAGAGAAGTGGGTTGAAGTTATATTAGGATCTTCAGAGCTGACTCCATCCTTTAAGACAAAAATGCTCTATTCAGAGCAGTAGTTTGTGCCAGTCACATTCATCCACTAAATGAAAAGGACAAATTAAATTTTCATAATTAATAATTTAACTGAAAAGAGAGAGCATCTTTCAGAGGCCATTAACACTTTACACTCAAGAGAGTATTCTTAGCAGATGACCATCAATTGCACAATCATGACCAAGAAAATCTTTGGTTCAGCCCTGACACGCTAAGGAGCAGAGGAGAAAACACACAGAACTTTTAAATTAGCTAACTGTGCAAACTTGAGTTGAACGCCTGTAAGGTAGCTATTTTAAGGGGGGGGGGGGGAGAAGCCAGCGATCTCTCAAAACAAATATCATGGGAACGGTACTAATCAAGATTAACTTCACAGAGAAAACTGCCAAAAGGAAATTCAATATTTTAATTTACATTATCTGATTATCTTAGTTGGACAATGAACCTGACCACGTGTAAAAGCAAGTTAACATTCTTAATATCGACTAGAAGGACAATTCACATTTAACAGATTTTCACCCCTCTCCCCACCTTTTTTTTTTTTTCCTCCTAAATCCTAGGGGCTCAAATAATTGGCCACTGCGGAGTTTCTCAAGAATCTCTCAGCTCATAACATTTAACATCCTAGAAAAAGAATCTAGCACCGTAGGGGAAAGTTAGTTGCCAGGGAAATGGATCATAAAGCTCGGAATGGCCTGAAAATTGCAACGGATACAGCAAAGTGCCAGAAAGAATATGAATGTTATCTCGGGGTGCGTACAATAGGAAACATTTTATACGTACTCTTACCAAGGAAAGCAGTCCCTTTTTCGCTCGATTAATTGTAGCTTAGATTCAGTATCACATTTCTTGCCTGATAAGAGACAACTGTGTATATTCCAAGCCTGAAATGGACACAGACCTTTCATCCCCACCCCTGGCAACCTTCTAGGCTGTCTTTTCAAACATGCCTGAAATACAAGCAGATCCTACCGCCTCCAGAGTGCCCCAGCTGATAAGAGTAACTTTCCTATCAAGACTAACAAGCCTCGAGAAAAATGAGGCATACTTTCCCTTTCCTAAGGAATCCCAGCTCTCGACTTCTCCCAATAAACTCTCTACTTTAGTTTGACGACGTGTAAAACAACCACAATCACATTAATTATTAAATTATGGGCTGCATATCAGACAAACTACCGTGATTACGTAAAAATTACCTCTAATTTCTGCAGAGTACACCTGGCCATTTTAATGTTTTGTAATTATCTTCTCCCCCCCCCTTTTGTCTTCCTCCCGCCCCCCACCCCAGAAAAAGGATTTTTGCAAAGGGTACGACGAGAGAAGCTGGCAATTTGGCAAGAAGAGATCTGTAAACGGGCCACGAGAGCTCCAGCAGCCCCGAATTTCAAATGACACGAGCGTGCACGCGCCCACCCCACCCTGGGACGCCGCGCCCCGCTCGCCGATCCCCGCGGGCCGGACCCCACGCCCAGAGCCCGGGACCCCGCGTCCGGCTCTCGGGTCCCCGCTCTCCGCCCCACCCCGGGCTCCGCCGCTCCTCCGGACGCGCTCCCACCTCTCCCGCATGCAGCGCCGGCTCCGAACCCCAGGGCGCGGCCGAACCGGAGCCGCCCCCCGCGTGCCCGGGGCGCAGGAGCGCCGCCGCCCGCCCTCTCCCTCCGCGGAGCTGCGGACCAGCGTCCCGGCGGCGGCCGGGAGGCCACACTCACATTCTGTCGGGAACTAGCAGGCGGCCCTCGACCATCATGTCCGGGAGGAAATCCAGCTTGAAGGCAGAAGTCATGTTCGCGGCGCGCGCTCTGCGCTCGGGCGCGGGGGGCGGCGGTGCGCGCGGCCGAGCGGCGGCGGGCGGCGCAGACGGGCAGGGACAGGTGCGCGCGGCCTCCCCGCGGCGGCCGCCCGAGCCGGCACTTGTCACATTCTCTCCACGCCGCTCTCCGCCAATCCCCGCCGACACCCAGCGCCCGGGCCGCGGGCCGCCGAGCGCCAGGTGCGGCGAGCGGGGGCGGAGCGCCGCGCCCGCCGCGCAGCCGCTTAACCCCTGCGGGCCCGCGCGCCCGGCCCCCGCGGGGAGGAGGAGGGCGCGGCGGGACCGCCCCCTGGGCCGATCGCCGCCCGGCCCGCGGTCCCTGGCGTCCAGGCTTGCACACCCGTCCCCCGCGCCGGCTGTGTCTGGTCCCGTTTCCAGGCGCCTGGCACGAGGCCCGAATGACCGCTTGTCGTGGGTTGAATGCCACAGTATTGCCGAAGCCCCGCGCACGCCACGAGCGCACCCGAACTCCCCAACGGAAGCCACGAGAGACGAATCATCACCGGGGTTAGTTTAAATGCTCGTCGGTGGGCTGTCCTCGCCCGTGTATGAACTCACCACAATAACTGAAATAGCACTCGTGGTTGAGCCAAAGTAAATATCAGAGAAACGGCCCAAGTTGACATTTGGGGACTTTTCAGCGCTTCAAGGAGAAAGATGCACGAATCCCTGCGTGATTATACTTCCTTTTCTATCATCTTGAAAACATTGAGACGTATACGGGACTGAAACTAAGAGTGATAAATCACCTTTTCTTTTAAAACGATACATCACGAATTGGTCATTTCCAAGTATTTAACACAATGATTAAAAACCAAGAGTGGCTTCATCAAAGAGTGTTGGGTCTGTAATGGCCATGAAGCTTAAATACTCATTTAAGATCTGTGACCAGTTTACTAATAGGAATTTGGAAACAGGACAGAGCTCTCAGGAAGACAAGAAGGGAGTTCAGTTTTCCCCAGTGATTTGTGAAAATTTTTACAAGATAAGTTATAAGGTGATGTTCTAATTTGGCGTCCTCGTGACTGTTTTGTTGCTGTGTTTTTCAGATGAAACTGAAATTTTCACAAGGTCAGAAGCCTGTAAAACTTCTGTGTGGCCTATTTCACATTCTAAAGTAACCTCATAAATTGCATACTAGAAGTTTCATAGCTTGCCTCTTCTGGTAATCACTTTGAATTTTATTTTGAAATGATGTTTCACACCTAGGGGTGTAGTCAGGCAGCAGAGGGTTAAACAGGTCACGTGGCATTGTATCACGTGGCTTTAAATGTATCTGACACCAGTATATGGAGAAAAAAATTGTTTTTCTCACCAATTTCTTGTGTTATAATGAGATAGGATCATCTTTAGAGGTTATGAAGGAATATGGATATTTATATACCAATGTGAAATCCACACATCAACTTTAAATCCTGCCTTGAGCTATTTGGAATAACAGGCCTGGTGTACTCAGTTAGGTCCATACATACTTAATTGACTTGATTTTCTTCTTCAGCTGAGCAATGTATCTGGCTTTTGACCAAGATCGTTCTAAGATACGTGGAGGGCTAGGACCAACCTTCCTCTTAAAATATTGCCTTTCTGTGGAACCAGGTCTAGAGTCATAAAGAACTGAAAAACAGATGCAGTAAAATGAATTCTTATACCCAAGTGCCTCAACTTTTCCTACTAAGTTACATTTCCTCCCTACCCTCGTTACTGCACAGTCTTTGAAATTGTAAGAATTTTGTTGGGCTTTCAATAACCTTGATAAAGTAATTAGCCAGATAAATGAGACAAACCTCGACAGTTGCTGATTTTGAAGATATGATTTATATAACTCCCAAATGTAGATAAGCAGCTGACTCTATAATAAAATTATCTGAAGAACGAACGAACAGAACCGGCCTCCAGAACACAACTGCATTCATCAAAAAGGAAAATATTTTCCAGGCTGCTATGTAATGAAGCTCCATGCACATCTGCATCCTAGAAGGTAGAAAAAGCTTCATTAAAACGTACACTTCTGAAATATTTATTTTATCTTTAATTGCATGTGAATTAGTTGGGAGACGCTGTAGGGGAAGGCCTCTTACTGACTTAAGCCTTCTCAGCAGTTTGTTAAATTCTAGGCTCCAATCCCTTGAGGCAATAGTGGATTCAAAGCAGCTTTTAATCATACTATAAGGAGGGTGAGGAAGTATGTAAGTAGGTCATAGAGAAAGAACCACGAGTGCATAGGTTACTGCCTTATTTAACAACTACAGTGTGTCCAGAGTTTTCAAAGCACATTTGCTTTGGCCATGTAAAGTCAGAAGCAAACCCGGGGTCAGATATAAAAGAAGACTGGCTCGTACATGAAATACAGTGACAACGGGAACGAAGGAAAGCTTCGGATGGAGCTGAGCTGAAATAGTTTGGTTGCCATATACATAAATAATAGAGTGATTGCATAGGCTCTTAATGTAGGTGCCGGAGAGAAACAAAGTCCACACACACATACATACACCCCATAGAGGTGTGTTTCTATGATCACAGCACCTCCACAACAGCCGTTTTAAAAAAAATACAAAAATTCAAAAGCTCTTGAGCTTAAAAACAAAACAAAAACATCCAAACAAATACCACTTGATGAAAAGCTTCAATCGATCATTTCTCTGCTTTGACAGAAGGAAAAAAAAAACCTAAAACAACTCGACACCCTCCCCCCCCCCGCCGCCTTTTTTAATTTTCACTCTGTAACGAGCCATCAGGTATTATGATTTGGTAGTTGGAATTATTTTGCAGAAAGGTCGACTGAGCCGCTGCTAAACACACAGAGTTCAGAGACGTTGTTTTATTGCCAAGGTTCTTACCAACAGCAGTGAAAGGGGGTGAGGCCATGGTGAGCCCCCACTCCTGGGTCCAACCTGGTGAGTGACACCTCTGTGTGCTGACCACCGTGGGGACCAGGCAGTGGGGAACCACGCAATTTCCTCACCATTTTTGCTTCATTGTAGAAAAACCTTAAGCAGGTCCCTAAGCCCATCCCCCTACCTTCCCTAATTGTCTATTTTTTTTAATCAACTTGCTATTCATTTCCCAAACAAAAGGCAATTCAAGAATTGGAAGCACTTCAAGGGAAAGTTTCTGAATGACCTCATTTTATACGAGGCCTTCCAAGGCAATCGGGTGCACGGTGCTGTTTCAGCACTGCCCCCCTTCGCTGCCCGCCCCCCCGCCCCCCACGCCCCCCGCAAGCCTCATCTCAAACTGAGTTTTCTCCCATGGTCATTGTTTGAACACTGAATTATCACTGACAGTAAAACACACACACACACATCTCTCAAAAGAAACAGAGTGCTAATAAATGCATTTTTACATGGAGGACACACTGCTCCAGTGCAAAGTATTCTATTTCCGTCACCCACCTTCATCAATGCACCAGGATACTGTCCCTGACTATAAACGTTCCAACATTTCTGCCCAAAGTTTATGCTGTAACTTAAGAGACCGGGGCCTGATAGTGACAGATGCTTATAACCCAACAGCTAATCTTCTGCTCCTGCAGACATCCCTGTATATTTTATGACAAATTTCCATGTTTTAATTATTCCCACATATAACATCATGGGTCACAGCCTCTTTAAAGCAGCAGACGGTCAGCCACGCATCCTGTTCCATCTCCCCAAACAGGCACCTTCACTAAAGGGTTTTTCTCCCCTCACTTCTGGCTCTTTATTACAAACTAGAATCCAAAACATCTTTCCCCATCACCTTTTCAAAGTCAAATTTTATTAACATAGCTGTTCTAGTTTTAAAAAACCCCAGTGTGCTGAGAGCCATTTGAGCAAGAAAGGCCCTAGAAGGGATGCGGGGAATGGGATTCCCATCACTGGGGGTTTTCCAGCCAACAAATGTGAAATCCACATGAATTTTAAGTACCTGGGAAAGTTTCTTCATGGCCATGTGTTTGTTCTTGGCTTACCCCAGTTTCATCAGCAACTTGCAAAAATAAACAACAGTGTCTTTTTCCGTGTGCTTAAAAACCCCCAAATAGATCCTTAAGTGATACATTATAAAGGTATATTTTCTTAGCTCCATAAAGGTACCCCTTAAATACTTCTAACACCAGTCATAAGTTTAAGATGATCTTATTATTGGCTGCCCCCCGCCCCCATTTTGAAAGGTTCTGGAATAGTGACTTTATCACATTCCTAAAAGGACTTCAGTAAAATCACACTACAGTAAAGATGACATTGTGATCAAACTCTTTTACATTTTTTTTACGGGAATTTTCAGCCGTCACTCTACCTCGAAAGCAGCTGCTACTGGCTTTTTGCAATCTTGTGTTTTTCTGAATCTGTTTTCCACAGAGCCGAAGACATAATGGTGAACTTCCCTCCCAGTTGAAGAGACCCTCCAATGGAAGATGGGTTGTTTGTGTACGTACCTTCGCGCTTGGAAATGAGGTGCCCCTCTAGGGTTTCCAGAAGCTTCCACTCCAAGGGGATGAAATGCTAACACTGTGGACCTGGCAGGCCTCAAGCCCAGCCAGCTCATCACTTCCCTCTCGGCCTTACATTTCCCTTTTCCTTTCTTCATTATCCTTGCTGCGGCCTTCTCTCTCTCCCTCCCCCCGTGGCTTTCTCTTTCTCTCTCCCTCTTTCTCTCTCCAAGGGAAGCCAGACAATGCCAGACAGCTTTCCTCCACAGCTGCGGCGCTGAGGAGGCAGGTGACCACCAAAGTGACCAGCCTTGGGGGCTCATCTGTCGGGGAAGTCAAGTCTGCCTGGACCAAGGCTGCGTTCTCAGCTAGGAACAGCTGTGTCTGGGGTGCCCCCTCCCCAGACATCATCATGGGGTGGAGGGGAGAGGATGTGAGACCGTGTCCCGCAGAGTGAATAAACAGGATTTGAAAACTGGGGAGGAGAAAACTGGGGAAGGGGTGGGGAGGAGAAGAAGGCTGGCCTGGTGATGTGTACACGGAGGCACTCAGAAAACACAGCCTCCGAAGGAATGTCCCAGCGGCCTCTCAAAGATGCTGAGATTTGTCAAGACTGTATCGGGTACCTTTATCTGGTGCCAGCCTGGCGGCAGGAGCAAAATTTATAGCTATCAGGATGGGGTTTTGAGTTCCCTGGCAATCGGCCCTTGAACCACCCCCTCCCCCAAATGTTTTCCCCAATCGGCCAGAAGTTCTCATTTTACTGTCACGTGCTATAAATTTCAAAAAGAGAAACTAGTGTTTGACAAAACATAACAGCTGAGTGGCGACAGCTGGGTGGATATAGCAGTAGGCATAACATTAGGTCCAGAGAGAAAGCTCTAACAGGTGGGGGCGGATAAAAAGAGAAAGGAAGTTTTAAGCTTTCCTGGAGGGATTGGGGGAGTAGTCTGAAGCTGATCTGGGCAAGAATCAAAATCTGGAACTGAGAGGGACTCTCCAGAGGGCTGAGAGCCCCACTGGCCTCAGTGCCTCTCCTTTTTCTGAACAAATACATCTTGAAGAAGAGGAAGGATTAAAGAGACTAAATGCTTGGACTGCATGTAAAACAAAACACATTTACCCACATGATGATGGATTCCCCATCAAAGAGCTTTTCCTTCCAAGGATCAGAAGTCATCTGATACGGTGCATGCAGATCCGACTCTCTAAGACAAATGCTACTTGCAAGTGGAGTGAAATAGATGATAAGACTTAAGAACCAAACCTGTTGGATTCTGCATCTGATTCTGTCAGAGCAGACTGACACTGGGAACACATCACTGAATTTTCTGATTCATCTTCTAGATCTTTGCATGTGCTCGGCCATCATTTCCTCCTAGGGATGGATGGCTGAAAAATAAAAATCTACCATGATCCTCAGATGACAGGGACAATGTGTTAACCTAATTATTACAACAGCAATTATATAACCAATCTATTAAAGTGACATGTAGGTTGAAAATACATTAAGGTTTTGAGCACAGGAAATTTATTTTTTCTCTATAATATAGTTCAAATCTCTAACTATTTTTAGCTTTAAGATAGAGGTTTTTGAAAATCCCAAATGACTTTTTCTTTAAATTTGCTTGTGATGCTAATTCCTATGAAGTCCATTAGGGGAAAATATTTTTTTTTTCTTCCTCTTAAAAGAACTACCCAAAACCTTCATGAAAAAGTGGTGTAGTGATCTACCCAAGCTGAGTGGAAATGTGTTATCTTGTCTTATCTCTATGGATGAGTGTAAACCTTTATGTGACCTAATCAGTTAGTCTCTCAACACTCCCTGGTGGAGGCTAACAACTGTATTTGCACCATATCGTAGGAATATGGAGAAGTGAGAGCAGAGGAGCAATGTGAATGACCTTCTGGTCTGAGGAAGAAAGGGGATGAAGTGAAGGAGTTTTGTTTGGCTTTGTTTTAATAACAAAGATGAATCCAAGGTGTTCCAAGGACAACTTCTCCCTCCTGCTCCCTCCTCTGTCCTTGAAGACCCACTGCCCGCCAACACACACTGCTTGATACCTTCGTGCCCACTGTTCCTGCTCTGTTTCAAGACTGCTGTGAGCTTCCTAACTGCTGAGATTATGTCACATAGTGTATCTGTTGCTTGGTTGGTTCTGATTACAGTATGACAGACTTTGGTCCCTGATGTAGGTTAAAAGGCACATTTTAATTTCACCATGCTTCAGATTGCCCTATTATTCCTTCCAACATGTGTTCCCATTATACAGATTAAAGCATGAGAAAAGTGAGGCATGGGTGCTTTAATTCAAAGACCTCAAGGGAGTTGTAAGAACTCAGAAGCAAAAATGGCTATGGTTTTCCCTTTCTTACCGTACAGCTTCCCTGCATTATACTAGGTATGGACAAATTGAAGTGCACTGTGAAAATGTGGCACCAAAGGAAAATATGACGTTCAAGTGTCAAATATCCAACAGTTGTACTTTCAAGTTGGCCATGGAGGAGTCTGCCTGAGTCCTCACTTAGAATCCCTTCCACCATGAGTTATGTGTCTAGGGGCATTACTTTCCCCTCTTAGTGTGAAAAGTGTTAGTCACTCAGTCTTGTCCGACTCTTTGCGACCCCATGGACTGCAGCATGCCAGGCTCCTCTGTTCATGGAATTCTCCAGGTGAGAATACTGGAGTGGGTAGCCATTCCCTTCTCCAGGGGATCTTCCCAATGCCAGGATTGAGTATGGGTCTCTCTCTTCTCAGTTTTTTTCATCTTTGAAATGGGAATAACATAACTACCATTATCTCTTAGATATCTGGGAGGATTAAATTATATAAAATAAAAGAGATCCCTTAGTGTAGTGTCAGGTACAGAGTCAATAAGGTTTGGATTTATTCTTAATTTCAATTATACTACTCCCACCTCCCAATCTTTATTTAAACCTGGAACTGGCAGATGGGTAAGAAAAGAGAAAGGCAGTCCTAATCCTTTTGTCCTTGTAGCATTAAAGTTTTCACTGATACTTCTAAGGCCAGCAGCCCTAACCCAGAGTGGGGAAGAAGGGTACAGGTTATACAGGACAGGCACTGAGCATCCTGCAGCTGGTGACAAGAGCGCCATCCCTTTTGATCAAGTCAGTTTCCAAAGAGAAAGTCAAAATGAACCCTAACTGCCACCACCAGGAAGTCTCGCCGTGCATCACCGGCTCGGTGCATTTCCACTCACAGAGATGCTCTGAAAGAATGGGGAAGCCATGTCACAGAACCCGAAAGTGCTGAGGTTCCAGACCAAGATATTAAAAAAGCAAGGCGTGACAATGGCGACACCTGCAAGCGCCTGTGTCACTGAGATGGGCAGTTTTACAGGAGGGATGACAAGCGTCTGGTTCGTTCCTACAGCAGGTACCGTGGTGCCCCTTCACGTCAGTTCACACACCAGCTGGGAGCCAGCAATGCCATCCATAAGTTTCAACACAGTTTTTACCGATTGCAGCTGCAAGCCTCCTCAGCCAGGGATTTGAAAAGCCACGGCTATCGATAACTTCAAACCTCATGCTCTTCGTGTTCATGACAACAAAGTTTGCTGAACTGAATGATTATGGAGGAAAATTCTGGTTTATGTTGTTCTCCGAGGGCACACTGGCATATCCTGCTCCCTAAACTGCAGTGATTCACCACGACCCTAGGCAGCCAATCATGGGCGGGTCACCATGGAAGGGGGTGAGGGAGCAGCTGAGCTGTCCTGGGCTGCTGTCACCCTCCCCCCACAGATGCCGTTCCCCATTAGCTATGACAGTCTTGACATACAAGAAAATGTGCTGGGATAATTCACAGTCAGAAGAAAGCTCTGGATCAGATAAACATACCTACACAGAACAACCCCCGGATGGCACTGCATGAAGCAGAAGGCTGCATCTGGGGACAAAGAGTCCCTCATCTGAAATCAGGGTTAACCAGCACATTTCTGAGTGGAGTAGAGGTTTAGACACACACACACACACACATTGTCTCTCTCTCTTACGTGTACATCTAGCTTCCATCTCACCCTGACCTTTGGAGATGAGTACCGTGGGATCAGAAAGGTGTTTCAGCTCCAGGACACTTCATTTCAATTCTTAATGGGCTACAGCCCTGAAACCTCACATACGCGTTCCTTCCTCTGACACCCTCTTCCCCATGTCAGTTAAATGAAATGCCACAGATCTTAATCCTCTCCAAAAACCACTGACTCATCTTTCCTACAGAATAAAAGTCACTGCGAGTTCAGAAAAATTCCCAAAGCCAATAATAACCAAGAAGGAAGCAATCAATAGTGTGATGAAAGGAGAACCCACCTCCCCACCCTCAACATATCCCCCAGGAATTACCAAAATGTAGAAAGAAATTCAATGAAGGCTAATCAAGATGACCTAAGACGTTACTGCCGCAGAGTGAAATATACTTGTTACCGCTGAAAGAAGGGCAGACAAATGCTGTGGGAGCCGCAGGAGATGCTTCTTAACAAACTGCTTTCTGTTAATGACTTTTATAGAAACCTCTACCCCAGAAAACTGAGTCTGATATTTCTGGTTTTCTCACCGTTACGATTACACCAAATCGAGGTATGTTTTTCGTGGACAGATTCTGACCCCCTAAACACGGACAGATCATTCCAGGTACCACGCTTGCTTTTGGATTTTACCTTCTTTTCATCAACCTAGGTGTTTCCAGGGCTGCGAGCAATGAACTTTCTATCAGTCACATCTTCACTTAATTAACCACCCTGATTACAATAATTAGTATTGATTCACTCTTCCAATGACTTCCTAGGTATTCCAGCACAAACTGCACTTGCTCTAAAGTTCTAGATATGAATATTAATCAAAGGCCTTTCTTTGTTTTTCAGCCCCAAAGGGATAGTATGCAATTGTATGCACTCATATTTTGAAAAGGAAAAACTGTGAGGTTTCATTTTCACAAAT